>NC_140948.1:37566528-38179028 GCF_014529385.1 Adiantum capillus-veneris
TCTGATACCAGATGATGGGTTGCATCTATGGTGGGTGGTACCATGGAACTACCATGGATAGAAGCAGGTGCAATAGAGAGAGAGAGAGAGAGAGAGAGAGAGAGAGAGAGAGAGAGAGAGAGAGAGAGAGAGAGAGAGAGAGAGAGAGAGAGAGAGAGAGAGAGAGAGAGATAAATCGATACTCAGCAAGACAAGATAGAAAAAATAACACGCTATGTTGATATTAAATTCCATTGTAAACATACCTTACAATATAAAGCCAAAAGAAGCTTCCATGCAAACTTGACTTGCAACTGCATGCTTATCTGTATGCCATAAGGGCATGTGCCCACGAGTAGACTACCAATTAAAACTGGATCAGGCTTGAATACCCAACAATTGTTGGGTTCAAGCACTGTGGACTAATCTCGTGGGAATTACCCCTTGGAGCATGCAAATGAAGCTTCGGTTACTTTTAGAAGTGTGCATGACACTTTTGCTTTATATTATAAGCTTTTTTAAAAAGGAACAGAATCAATACATAGCGTTAGTTTTGTTTCCCTTGCAAGCTGTGTCAAAACTCTCCTCTTCTCTGCTTTTCTTGCTCCTCCATGCCATGGCATCTTCAAGGTGGCACCCACCATAGGCCTTCAACCGACATCAGTACCAAATTTGGTGCTAGAACATAGTCAAATTTGGTGCTATCTAGTACCAAACTTGAGCTATCCAGTACCAAATTTTATTAAGAATTTGGCATTGTTCACTTCATACTGGTAGTGAGCCATGTTGTCTATGAGGTTTTGGAGACCCTACTATGCATCACTTGTATTTGAAACCCTAAAGTTGCTACCTCTAAGTTGCAACTTGGATCCATTATCTTGCACCAAATGCTCACAATATTGTACATGAACTTATGCAAAGAATTCTACAATACCAAATTTTGGTACTGCTTGTCATCACTTTGGTACTGATTAGCTCCCTTTTGGTACACGAGCTTATGCAAGGGATTCTATAGTAAAAGTTTTGGTACTGCTTGTTATCACTATGGTGCTCATTAGCTCCTTTTTGGTGCTGGTTAGTATTATTTTGGTATTGGTTAGGGGCAAGTTGGTACAGAGCGTGTACATCAATCTCAAATATTGAACAGAGGAAGTGAAAAATAGCAAGAAAATAGTAAATCATGAGGAGAAAAATATGTATTCTGTCTAGGAGAAAAAGCATTCACTTTCCCACTTAGGGGTTGTGGAATTGTGTTTCAAGTAACATGGATGCACCATCGCTCTCATCATCATCATATGGCATGATATTGTATATGTTCTCATATACTTCAGTAGTAGATAACTTGAATTGATTAAGGACTCTTGCAATAGGTCCATCGAGAAACGTATGTCCCTTACAAGATGTGAGTAGATCATGACTGGAGATGTTTGATCCAATAGGTTATATGTATCAACTATTCCTTCCACTTGGCCATTGTAGAAGCCTTCAACAACCGCCCCACCTCTAACAATCTTGTTATGCCACTTATCCTTCTACGCTGTCACTGTCTGGTACAACACTTTTGTGCATTTGATAAGGTAGAATCCTCTTTAGCCTCGACTACTTTCACTGCAAAGTTATCCTCAATGGACAACATTCCACATAACATTTCAGGGCATCCTTCATACAATGGCAAGATATAAACTTGGCTAATTGGCATAGAATTTGAATATCCATCATCCTCCTCATCATCCTCTTCGTTGTCCCTTCCTGTATTTAGAGACTTTGGTAGTGGTTTGATAAAAACATATTTCCATTCTTCTATATGCATTCTATTTTTGCATCTTCTCCATAGCCCACTCATACATGGATCACAAAAGCATGAAAGTGTTCGAAAGCGTACGGCGTACTGGTTGTCCTTTGAAAACCCATCAGCACAATGAAACGAGCAAGATCTCACGATGCACTCACAGTCCCGCTGGAGATCGCGTTGCACATCATCCATGCCAATGAGCCAAAAGATTCTCTGTCTATTAGACTTGTGAGAATGTTCTCTTGGCTGAAAATTTGCATTCAAAAAGTTGACAACATCAATCGCACACTTCATAGGGGAGCCATCTGGTTTTAATTCCTCATGCGTCAAGGTTCTCTTGATGACTGCCTCTACCCCATCATGCTCTCCTTTTCCATGGTCGGATGCAAATACGTTATGCATCATATGCAATCCTGTCATCTGATAGTTACTGACCACAAAATAGTAAGGTCTACGAGCTTTGAATTGTGAAGCAGCACCATCTGACCACACCCAATGGTGCTTCAAACAACATCCATGCTATTTCAGCCACTTGTCATGAAGCATGAAACAATGTTGTACAAACAATGTATCATGCTGCCTATCATCTTATATGTAAAAGTATAGTGTCTTTTGAACACCACCTTCTGCATTTCTTACACAAGTGATGTGCACTAGTATTGTGACTTGAGTAGATTATCAATGCATTGACTGAATCTCATTCTGAATTTTAAAAGAATAATTCTCTGCAAAGTCAATAACTGATACAATGACATTGCTAGGAAACTTGAGCAAACAATCCTTGAATTGTTGGGCTTGTCAGCGGAAGACAAAGTTGTGCTTGATAAAGCTTGTGAGGTGGGCTGAAAATAGGCTAAGAAAAGCTGCACTTTTCATTCGTTGCACAATCAAGTCCTTTATTTTCTTCTCAATTCCACCTACATCAACTTGTCCCGTTCCAACATCCATGAAAACCTTCACAGACACCTCCCTACTATCCTCTGCTATCTCATTGGGACAAATTGTTAACTTTCGTACACCACATTGGGAGCAGTCCCTCATCAAGCATTTCTTGGCATGGTATCACTATTTTGAGGCTTCGCGCACATGATGGATTCCCACATACTAGTGATGTGCTGACATACTACTTGGTTTGCAAAACACTCTCCTGTATCATCACTTTTACGACATATGGAGCAAGTGCAAAGGTGACCTTCCTCGTGATGCACAAACCTGTTTTGTCGCATTTGATTAAAAGCCTCTTTGAAATAGAGCATCTGCACATGGGATACACAACAACAATCTTTCAACTTTTGAAAAAAGTATGGCTTTAGTGCCTCAAAGCATGTAAGAGACACGATCACTATAGGGTGAGCCTTCTTGAATCTTTTTGGTATAGCTCAACCTATGGCACCAAAACAAAAAAGGTTAGAAAACTCCAACTTCATGCAAATGGTAAAATGCCAAAACTAGTTGTAGACAGTACCAAATATGGTATTGTAGAGTACAAAAATGCTTTGGTACTATACGGGGATTAGGTTTGGTAGTGCACAAAGACTTTGGTACTACACTATTGGAGCTGACAAAAAAGATTCATAAAATTAATTATCACTGCTCTACTCTTTCAGTACAGTCTTTCTTTTGTCTAATGTACTCTTCCCCTAGTCATCCAAGGATCTTGTAGCAAACTCCCCTTCTTCATGTGGAATATTTCCTTCTTCGGACTCTTGTACTTCCTTGAGTGCTTCTGTTCTCACTTCTTTCTGCTCCTTCCAATTCACAGTACCCTCATCTTATTTTTCCAACACGATTGCCTTTCCTAGCTTTGATTTTGATCTTGTTACAACCATGACTTCAATGCACCAACTGCTTTTAGGAATATCCTCAATTTGGATACATGCTGCACAGTCACAATTGTAATGCTTACCCATTCCCTGAGTATACTGACACTCTTGTACTTTTTGATCAGGTTTTTGTTCCTCCTGATGAAAATATAAATTGTCTTGAATCCATTCTTCCTCAATCCATTCTTCTCCAATCCGTTCCTCCAACACCACAAAATTAGCCTCATCTGGAGGTCTTTGTTGCTGCTGGGGTGCATTAGGAGAAATATGGACTTTGCATGGGCCTTGTAAGGAATCCTAATTTTTAGGGATTAAAGCTAATACTGTGTAGGTTTAAAGGGACAAGGGCATTCAAGAAGCTAGTTTTGAGTAGGCTTTTCTAGCCTTTTTTAAGACACATGTAAGAAGTGGACCTAGGAGGTCACTTTCTCTCTCTAGCTTTTTGAAAGTGAACGGAGTAAAGGGGTGTGGCCACATCAGCAAAAACGTGGGTCACTAAGAGCCAAAATTTGATTTTTTTTTCAAAAACATTATTTTTTACTTATTTTTGACTTAAAACTCCCCCCAATATATAAACATATGAAAAAATCATTTTTTGACCTTTTTTTAAACCTACAAAAACTGAAAGTCCACTTTTTTTTATAAAAAAAATCCCTCCCCTCCCAAACAAAAAAACCTTTGTTCTCTCCTCCTCCTCCCTCCTCTCTCCCTCTCCTCTCCCTCCCTGTCCCCTTCTCTGCTCCTCCTCCCCTCTCTCTTTGTTCTCTCCTCCTCCCCCCTCCTCTCTCCCTCTCCTTGGGCAATTACCTGTACTTCGTGACTTTCATTGATGAATACTCCAGGCATGCATGGGTATTTGCTTAAAGCGAAGTCCGAAGTTTTTATGTGCTTCAAACAATTTCTGGCTATGGCTAAAAATGTCTCGAAATGTACTATGGGCACCCTCTGTTCCGATCGAGGGGGGGAGTATATGTCTCATGAATTTAATGCATTTCTGGCTAGTCCTGGGATAAAACACCAATGTACAGTGCCTTATACACCTCAGCAAAATGGTGCTGCTGAGAGGAAAAACAGGTCATTGACGGAAATGGCACGATGTATGGTCAAAAGTCAAGCTTTGCCGCATTCTTTTTGGCTTGAGGCCATCATGTGTGCCACTTATGTACTAAACACATGTCCTACAAAAGCTTTGTAGTCTATTACTCCATATGAAGCATGGCATGATAGAAAGCCTTCTATTGAGCACATGCGTGTTTTTGGCTGTTTGGCATATGCTTTGTTGGTTATAGTGCTGAAAGCAAAGGTTACAGGTTGTATCATCCGCAAACAAAACGTATTCTGGTTTCTCGGGATGTAGTGTTTGTGGAAGATTCTGTTCGGCCCTTGCTGTCATGTACTAGAGACAGTAATGTAAGCTCATAGGACATTTATGACACTTTGTTGCCTCTTTTCAGTGGTGGAAATACGAATGTAAGTTCCAATGAGGCAAATGTACAGCCTATGGGGGTTTCTGAAAATGTTATAGATCAGCCTATTACTGATGCAGATGTACATGATGTACTTGATGAGGAAAGGGCTGAAAATGAACAGGCTAGAGGTATGCCAAAATGGCTGGTGCACACTTTGCGTGATAGTAAATTGGATGCACCTTTGTCTAGTCGTACTCGTTCATGCTCTTGCCATGCATCTTATGCATGAGATTGTTATGCTTTGGCTGTGTCTAGCTTACATGATGTTGAGGAGCCTCTGTCTTTTGATGAAGCACAGAATTCAGAAAATTGGATGGCTGTCATGCAATCAGAATATGATGCACTCATAGAAAATGACACATGGACTTTATGTGATTTGCCTCCTGGCAAAAAGGCTATTGGTACAAGTGGGTTTACAAGTTGAAACGCAAGCCGGATGGTGAGATTGATCGCCATAAGGCTTGACTTGTTGCAAAGGGTTATGCACAGCAAAAAGGCATAGATTATGAAGAGACTTTTGCTCCCACTTGTCGTATGACTACTGTACATTTTCTATGTGCATTGGCAGCTCATTTTGGTTGGGATGTACATCAATCAGACATTGTTACTTCTTTCTTGAATGGTGACATATTTGAGGAAGTTTATGTAACGCAGCCTCGCGGTTTTGTCATAAAAGGACAAGAGGACAAAGTGTGCAAATGTAACAAGGCTTTGTATGGGTTGAAGCAATCGCCTCGTGCTTGGTATGAGAAAGCTGACACTCATTTGGTCAAACAAGGCTTTCGTAACAGTCCAACAGAAAGCACATTGTATGTAAAGCGTGAGGATGATGTACTTCTCATTGTGGTTCTATATGTTGATGATTTGCTGATCACTGGACCAAATGAGAGACATATTGCTGAATTTAAGGCTGATTTGAATGCTACTTTCAAGATGAAAGATTTGGGGCTGTTGCATCATTACTTCGGTATACAATTTAACCAGTGTGATGGTGGTATTGCCTTGTGTCAGAAAAGTTACATAGAGACATTGCTATGTAAGTTTGGACTTGAGGATTGCAAACCTATTGCCACTCCCATGGAAACAGGTTTGAAGTTGAGTCTACATGATGCTGGCGATCTTGCTGATGTCACTCTTTACCAAACTGCTGTTGGCTGCCTCATTTTATGTATGCAACATGAGGCCAGATATTCAGTTTGCAGTCTCACAGGTCAGCTGATTTATGCATAGCCCAGGGTCTAAGCATTGGCAAGCTGTCAAGAGGATTTTCCGCTACCTTAGTGGCACTTTACATTTAGCTTGTTTTATCCCAAGGGGGGATCATTGCCGCCAGACTTACATGCTTTTTTGGACTCAAATTGGACTGGTTGTTTTGACTCGAGAGTGTCCACAAGTGGTTTTTGTTTCATGCTTGGCAGTTCATGTATATCATGGTTGAGCAAGAAGCAACCTACTGTGGCCACTTCGAGTTGTGAGGCTGAGTACAGGGCAGTCTTCACAGCTACGGTTGAGTGTGTATGGCTCAGACACCTTGTGGTTGATTTGGGTGTTGGACAGGACACTGCCAACACTATCTACACTGACAGTCAAAGCGCATTGGCAGTTGCGAGGAACCCAGTTTTCCATGCTCTCACAAAGCACATTGAGGTGCATTACCACTATGTCAGGGAGAGGCTCTCAACAGGAGAGATCAGCTTGGCTTATGTGCCAACACAGGACAACCGTGCAGATCTTTTCACAAAGGGATTGTGTCGTGAGAAGCTTGAAGCTTTCCGCAAAGCTTTGGGCTTACTCGCTATGCACGTATGTCGCACGTGTTAATGCAAGGAACTTGCCGATACACCATGTGCGAGCCACAAATGGCTCCAAGCACACAACAAGCCTAAACTAGTAAGCTCAAAGAAGGCGATGGTGTGTCACTCACCGCTCTACGCTTGCTTCGTGGGGGATTCCTGACCGCGAAGAAGAAGGAGCCACCGCTTCGCCGCGCTCAACCGCTTTGCCGCCGCCGTCGTGCCTTCGTAATGCTCGATCGCCCACACACTCCATCTCTCTCCCTCTCTCACTCTCTCTCTCTCTCTCTCACACACACACACAAAGAGATGAAGAAGAAGAAGAAGGAGATGGAGCAAGAGCACTCTTCAATTGCACAAATGAGAGAATGAGTGGATTTTAGGTTTAGTTGACTTTTATATGAGCTCGCCCTATTCACACTTGGGCGCCCATGCTTAGTCAACTAATCCCTTGAATTTTCCAGTTAGAGTGCGCCTCTCATCGGCGATCACTCTTACCCTTTTCCTATTGGATCGACAAGCCCGGTACCTGACTCTACCAAATAAATAATACAATGTCCGCCGTAGGTGATAGGGTGTCCGTGAGCCGTAAGGGTTAACATGCCCCCCTTCTTGATGTAGATTCCGTCCTCGGAAGCTATTGAGTTGAAGGTCATTCGTCGAGGTGGAAGAGCATTTGAGATGAATGTCCTTAGCCTTCTTCAGTCACTGCAAAATCAAACAACATTGGCACAGTAATTGCATTCTCATAAGCGATTAAAAAGCATATGTAGTTTTAGGTAGACAAATTGATTAGTAACAGAATTTTAAACAATTTGTCAGCAATAAACATTAAATTGCAATGTAATCAAATGCATAAATAGATGTAAAGGTAAAAACTTAAACAAGTATGGGGTCGCTAATTTAACGGTTGAAAGGCACTAGAGATCGACTATTAATACCATGGGTAAGCTTCTTACTTTTCTCTGGTCAATTAAGTTGTTTAATCGCGAGAGCGCAGTGTTTCATGTTCAAGGGCTAACTAGAGGCTATACCTAGAAGACCTTGTAGTTAAGCTACGACAAAAGGAATTTCTCATGAAATCATCGCCTGACTGATTACCTTTTCTTTGACCCCCCAAAGTCTTTTCACAGTGATTCAATTTTGATGTGTGTGCTTATTTTGTATGCCTTGGGTTTTTTGCTTTTCAAGGAAAAGCGCCCACACTGGCAACCTCTAGGGCTCTAGTACCATAGGCGATACATGTGAGTGAAGTACCCAATCAAGCCGTGATTTCTCTTCCAGCTTAAGATTTTACATTGTGGCACTTTGATTTGTTTTTGTTTGTTTGTTTTCAGCATTTTAATTTTGTAACTTTGGGGGGTCATATAACACTGATACACCTCCTAGGCTCATCACACTAGTAAACTCCCTTTATAATACTTAAGCTAAAGGTCAATAGGGTCAAGCCCACTAGAAAGCCCTAGTACATTTCACACAATGCTGCCTAAATCGGATTAAGAACCTAAGTAACCATTTATTATTAGGAAGGCATTCCCCATGGTATTAAGAGAAGATCTCTAACACCTAACTTGGTCAAACTAGCTTAGTCGAACTGCTTGATTTTTAAATCTAGACAAGTGATTATGACAAAAAATTCATTGAATTTAATGTTTGGTACTAAGCAAATGTGCTGAATATTATGCTACCAATCACAATCAAAGCAGACAAACATGGATGCAAAAAGATAAGGGGCAATGCTAATGGACAAGAAACACCTGTTTGTGTTGATGGTTGCGCTTGATTTGAAGAGTGAGTCGAGATAAAGATTCCATGAAGGTCCAAATCCTAACAACAGCAACACGTTCCTGTACACACTAAGAAACACAAAGAATACCTCTAGGAGGCACATCAGTGGGAAAAAAGAACTTTGCTAATCACTCAACTCTAAAACAGAAACACTCCTATTGTACTAATCCTACCTACCCTCCATCACTCGAGTGATGAGGATCAAAGGTGTTTTATGACATAGGTTTCTGTTTCAATGTACCGGATGTTAATGTGTAGGTCTGGGTCAATGCTTTGACTTTTATTGTGCATACTCGTTTGCTAATTCCTCTTGCTCTTTATTATTTTTGTTTTTTGTGAGTATAAGGCTTTATATGTACATTCCCTAAGATTGGTGATTGAGAGGTCAGGCAGGAAGGTTGAGAGGAGAGTGAGTGAATGATGACTGTCAGCAAACATTCCCCCCTTCCGTGGGTAGATCATATCCTTTGAAATGTGCTCGTCACCCTTTGAAACCAATCGTTCCAGTTGGTAATAGGTGAGGATATATGCCAGTAGTTTTCTCTTACCTTAGGTGCCTCGTCAAGTTGCAAGGGTGGTAAGGTACTCTCCTAGGATCGGACTTGAAGTGGTTCATCAGGTGATTCTTGAACACTGGGAGGTGTGGATTCCTTTGTAGCTTCATGTAGGTCCACTATTGTAGGTGGAGACTATGGAGAAGCTTTTACCTCTATGGATGCATTACATGAGGAGCTAGAAGCTTCATGGGACTCCCCCCTTGTTGACCTAGGTGGAACAAATCGTTCTTTCTTTGGTACTCAAACTAGCTCTGGAGCGGGTGTGTAGCATTCTGTGATTTTTTTCTTTCCGCGATTGTCGATTTGTTTTGGAGCTACAGGAGTGGGTTCATATGGATCAGGTGACAGGTAAGAACACAATCTCCGTTTTCGCACCCAAATTTGATCATTTCCTCGATAGTAGCCTTGGGCTTCCAATAATCGTTTAGGGATCCAACTCCACGTTCTCTTACATTTCTTGGGGCGAGTGGTATGTTTCTTACAAGGCTTCTGTTTTTTAGTACTAGCCATGGTCGCTAAAGAAGCTTTAGGGACCCACTTCTATGTTTTCTTCGTTATATGTCAGAATCTATATGCATTGCTTGTAGCATATTTAAGCGTACGGGCATTTCATCCCCCTCAGGTGTTACCCAGGTCGTCCCCCTATTTCCCCAAGTGTCTATGGTTGCTGCTAGGTGGACCCAATCCACATTGTCCGACTCAGTCATCCCAGGTACTACATCCATATAAGGAGAATCTTCCCCAACATCAGTGTCCGCTTTACACGTATAACAATACTGCAATGGGACCGAGTGAACTGTGGTGTCAGATCTATGATCAATTATAAACCTGTTTCCTAGAGGATGTGCTCGACCCGTCACAAGATCCACTTGAATGACAGAATCTTGAACTGCAGGTAGACATGGTTTTTAGACCAGTCATGAACCATTTTTGCTTCCCTCATGAAAGGATGTCCTAAGATCATCTCCGATGCCATAGTGTGTTTGGAGAAATCCATAACAATGAAGGTAACCCTTATTTTATGTCCAAACACCTTGATCTTGAGATCTTCTAGCATCCCAATAGGTCTAACAATAGACCCATTGGCCATCTTCACTACTATGGTTGTGGTCGCAAGGTGAGGTCTTCCCATAGTTTCCCAGGAATTTTTAGTCACAATGCTAACCCCAGTGCCACCATCAAGGATTCCCTTCACAGTTAATCCCTTAGTAGTGATTGGTATAGTCGCATTGGATTCATCACCCTCAAAGTATTGCCCCAACTTGTTAACAGGTATTTCTATAACAAGGTTCTCATCTAGGTTGGGTTGTGGATCTATGTATTCCTCCTCTATTGGCATCTCCCCAGCTCCATCCATCCGTGAAAATTGTGGTAGCCCAAACTTTAGTTCTCCATTGATGAAGGCTCGAAGAGCTGAGACTAGTTCGTGGTCTTTATATAGTTTGGACATGATGGTGGTTCTAACTTCTGAAGACATGAAATCCATCAATTTGGCAATGTTTAACGGGACCTTTTGGCCTTGAGTCCCTTGACGTGGGGAAGATGGGATCTCCATTCTTCGATAGGATCGGGTAGTCCCTCTGTAAACATTCTTTCCATCAAGAAGTGAGTACGCCCACTTTCCCATGACTTTAAGTCACTTTCTTCTTGGATGACACTAGGTATGTCCAAGGGTTTATGGACTTGGTGAGGTTGTTGTTGCGTAGAGAACATGGTGTCTGTAATCTCGATCTTCCTAGGTGCTGGTTCTAGATCCCTTTGGGTATCTTCTATCAAACTCCTTAATTGCTTGACTCGCTTAATCTCCTCTGTAGGGTTTGGGTAAGTTCCTATCTTCTTTTTGGATCCTGGCCATTGTGGCTCATGAACATCTTCCTTGTTGGTTTCTATGTTAGTGGTCGTTTTGGTCTCCATGGTTTCACTTGAATCAGAATCTTCTTCAGCATCGTTCATATATACGGGGTCATCACCAGTCCCTATGTTGGTCTTTGAACTGGGGTCTGACTTCGTTGCTTTTTGCGATCTCTTTCTTCGTGTTTTCTTCTTTTTCTGAGATTGGGAATTGATGCCGTGTCTCTTTCCTCAAGAATATAATTTTGTTTTTGGAGCATCGATCGTGTGAGTACGTTTACTTGTACCACGGGTGTACTTGGTGATGGCTCCTTGGTAACTTCAATCAAGTTTAATGGCGTGATCTTCGGTGCAACTGGATTAGTTGGACATTGGGCAATCAAATGATCTATGCTACATCGATTACACATGAGTATCGGCATTAGACGTGCTCGCTTGATTGGTTTGCATTAGTGTGGCATTCTTTTGTAGCCTAATAGGACACTCGGCTACACGATGTGGACCTCCACACTCATAGCATTGAAGAGGTGGTCTCTTAGCAGTGTAATTGATATTTTGGCCTCTTGCCGCAAGAGCAGCTACTTGATATACAGGTTTGACTTGTCCCCAATAGTCCTCCATGTAGTATTGTGGACTTTCTTCAAGCACATCCATCCCATAGGCGATATTAGGATCTATATCTTCCTCATAGCCTTCCAAACAAGAAATAGATGACTCACAACCCACTTGATTCACAAAAGTGATTCTGCGATGTGGTGGTTGCGGTCCTAGCACTGGAGGTGGTAAGGGTGTTTTTTGAACAACATTTTGGGCCCTAGGGACCATGTGTTGTGCTATTTGTTCAAGAGGTGGGGCCGGCATCAATGTAGGCACTTGAGGTGTGTCTGTCCATGCTAAGGTTGGTCTATTGGCCATCGCGCGCTTAAATACTATGCAATCCTTAGCTTGATGACCATACCTTCCACATGCATTGCAGTTCCCATTGAATTTTACTCTAAAAGTAAGGCATTCACTGGTACTATGCAGTCCATAGCATACTGAGCACCATTGTTGCTCCCTTCTTGGATACATATGATTGTTTTGCGGAGCACAATTGTCTCTAAGACTCTCTTGAATAGCCTTGGTGAGATCTCATAAAGTCATCTCAGATATCTTTGGCTCCTTAGCAATAGGCTTTAGGGTCATTGGCTGATGCCTTGATGCTTGTGAGCTAATAGATTTAGACTCAACAGACACTCTTTCTCCATGAATCATGAAATTATCCTCCAATTGGATCGCATTGGTGGTGACTGCTTCCCAAGTGGTGATACCTCTAATGACTAGGCCATTGTAGATATCCTCATGCCGTAATCCCCTAATGAATCTATCAAGCAATTGGTTATTGTTGAAGCGCTCATTTGGATTATAACGAGAATTCAAATGCTTCAAGCGACTTATAAAGTCTCTCACCGACTCTCCTTCCTCTCGTTGGGCTTTCTGGAGCTGAGAGGCTACACCCTAAAGAACTCCCTCTCGTATGTATTCCTTTAAGAACAGTCTCCTAAGAGTAGGGTAAATCATTTTTTCTTCCACCCTTAGGGTTCTATACCAATCCCCATCCTTTCCACTTAAGGTTAGGCTTAAAGCATTGCTCTTATGTAGGTCATTGTGTTCTCCTAGAGAATCGCATATTTGTTCAAACGCTTCGATATGATTTCTCACATCCCCGTCTCCACTAAATTTTTGTGTGAGCTTGGCTATTTGTACTGCCTTACTTCTAGGCTCTCTATCAGGCGTGTTACGCATATTCTCAGCAATAGATCGACCAATAGCTTGAGCAAATGTTGCCAAGTCACCTAAGTGAGCAGGCACCGTGGGTGGAGGTGCTCCAAAGACTACATGTGGAGTAGGTATTGGCATTGGGCTTGGCGCATAGGAAGCCCTTGGGTTCTACGTTGGGTACGATGTTGTGCCATGTGGTGGTCCATAGTTCATATGAGTGGCCCTAGGCATAGCAGACGTCGGATGTGACATGCTAATGCTAGCCGGTATAGTCCCATGGAAATAAGAACTTGTGTATTGTGGTTGTGGAGCATAGGTAGTTGAAACAATGGGAGGGGTAGGGACTACATGGGTACGTGGACCCATAGGTGCATACGATTGGTTCGCACTTGTAGGTACTATTGCAGGCATTGAGCTACCATGTAGCGATGCTTTACTAACAAACGAGGTCCATGGCATGTTTCTTGGCATGCCCAGCATTGGGGTAGGCATGGTAGCCGTGGTGTCATCAAGGGAAAGATGAGCTAGACTTGGAAAATTAAAGCTATCACTTGTGGGCTTAGATTGCATTGAGACCCCTGGCGAAACAACATATGGGGGATCGATGGGACTCACTAGGGGAGTCTCCATTTGTGATAGAGTGGGTTGTTTCCCTTTGCCCGTGTCTAAAAATCGCATAGTACTCGTCGAAGGTATGTTTATTCCTCGATTTTGCCTCTCGGACTGGATAATCCTATGGATGACATTGCAGATCATGTGTTGTTGTTCCTCTAGACTAGTGGCACTAGATGTGGATTGTACAACTTCTAACCAACCCACATGGTATGTGTAGCCCATGTATAGGTCAGTCAAAGTCTCTGTGTGTAGGTCATATTCCCAATTTTCATTGAGAAATACCCCGTCCAAACTTGGTGTACTAGAGGGTTGCCGTGAGGTGGATCCAATGTTGCTTCCCGTGTTTTGACTTTTAGTCACCGCTACCTTAGAGGCGACTTTGGAAGGTGGTAGCTCGGTAGGGCCCTCATTAAATGAGGTAGGTAGAATGTCCACGTGGACACTCTGAGGGAGTGTGGGGTCTACAAGAGATGTGAATGGTGATTCTACTTCCCCACCCCCTTCGTTTACTTCACTAGTTGTAGGTTCAGAGCGCGTAGCTCTACTAAAAGTTTGCATCAAACGGCTAAAAACACTAGTTCCAGGTTGTTGGGCCCAGCTAGGTACGGTTTCATTTGTTCCCCCCGGGCTTTGTGTAAGATGCTCTTCCATAATATCGTAGTCAGAGGAAGAGTCGCTAGCCGCTATATTTGGGTCTTGGGTTGCACTACCTTGGGTCCCCGCCGAGGGCGTAGACCCTAGCGTGGAAGGATAGTAAGTACCCCCGTAAATCAAAGCACTAGCTAGTTGTTCGGACTCTAGCGCACGACCAGAGCGTAGATACATGTGCTTTGGGTGCCCTACAAGTGTCGGCAAGTACCCTCAAAGGTTACTTGCTTTGTTTTGTGGGTGTTTTGCACCCCGTTTTCTACTTGATTTTTTCTTGTTTTTGATGTTTTTTGAATGTTTTTCAATGTTTGATTTTTTTAAATTAAAGGTTGTGATAGATCGAAATGAGCGTATCACTTAGAGGGTCGCTGTGTGCTTTACAACACAATTTTCGGGCATCTGACGTTCCGTTGGTCCTCAAAAAATCAATTTTTAGCTACGTGTGAAGCTAAAATTCGTTTTTTTAAAAGGTGACTGAGGCCTAGGCCTGAGCGTGAGCTTGGGATTGGGTCTGGGAGATATTCCCGATCTCGATCCTACCTTTAAAGTTATTTATTTATTTATTATTATTATTATTTTTTTATAAGGATAAGGTCTCTGCGGCCTGCGTGAGAGCACACACACACACACACACACACTCTATCTACCTACTTCTAACTAATATACCTACTCTTACACACTAACACACTCTATTAACTCTCACTAATCTACTTCCTACTTACTGTACATAGAAAACTAACTACTTTAATACACAACGAATAAACACAGAACCTTTGAAATCTCTATTAACAAAGAAAACTAACTACCTTAATACACACAGAATAAACAGAGAACCTTTGAAAACTCCATTAATAAAAAAAACACACAGTATAACACCAAATCCCTCTTCTCAACACACACACACACACACACACACTCCTTCCTTACCTTTCCTACAATAGAAATTGCACCACGGAGAAGCACAGAGTGCTACTCAAGCTTTGTGTATGGCATTCCCCGGCAACGGCGCCAAAAATGTGTGCGTATGTCGCACGTGTCAATGCAAGGAACTTGCCGATACACCATGTGCGAGCCACAAATGACTCCAAGCACACAACAAGCCTAAACTAGTAAGCTCAAAGAAGGCGACGGTGTGTCACTCACCGCTCTACGCTTGCTTCATGGAGGATTCCTCACCGCGAAGAAGAAGGAGCCGCCGCTTCGCCACGCTCAACCGCTTCGCCGCCGCCGTCATGCCTTCGTAATGCTTGATCGCCCACACACTCCCTCTCTCTCCCTCTCTCTCTCTCTCACACACACACACACACACAAAGAGATGAAGAAGAAGAAGGAAATGGAGCAAGAGCACTCTTCAATTGCACAAATGAGAGAATGAGTGGATTTTCGGTTTAGTTGACTTTTATATGAGCTCGCCCTATTCACACTTGGGCGCCCATGCTTAGTCAACTAATCCCTTGAATGTTCCAGTTAGAGTGCGCCTCTCATCGGCGATCACTCTTACCCTTTTCCTATTGGACCGACAAGCCCGGTACCTGACTCTACCAAATAAATAATACAATGTCCGCCATAGGTGATAGGGTGTCCGTGAGCCGTGAGGGTTAACACTCCCCTTTGTGGACTGATCATGTCTTGAGGGCATGGCACTTCCCTTTACTCATGTGCCATCTCTCATTCACCGCATCACTCTAGGAGGGATTTGTTACCATATACATGTGGTAGTGATGTGTGTGAACACACTAGGACCGTCGGGGCATTTTTTCCCTCTTTAGGAGGTTTTTTTCCCTGTGCTATCTTTCCATTGCACACTAAGTAATACACTCTCAGTTGTGTGCCTTGAGCTTCCTTCGTCTTCTCCAAGCTGTGTGTGTGTCTCTCTGCAACCCTAATTCCAACATAAGGCACCTGCTATGCAGAAAACGGCACTGACAGAAATTCTGCACAAAATGACGAAATAGCCTGTGAAGTACTACATGTAGTGGAAACGGAGGCCGAAATGAGTCCAAATCAAAAATCTGAGCAGACCAAGCTCTTCGAGCCTTCCCGCAGTATTTGTCGACCTGCGAACGCTCGCCAAAGCTCACTGAAATCGGAGAAAGTGAGGAGGCGTGTACTGGAGCAGCTGGCGACTAAGTCCGGGAGGACGCAACCTGCTCTGATACCAATGGTTGGAATTAGGGTTGTAGAGAAACACACACAGCTTGGAGAAGACGAAGGAAGCTCAAGGCACACAATAGAGAGTGTATTACTTAGTGTGGAATGGAAAGATAGATAGCCCTAGAGTGATGGGCGTATATAGAATGCACGGGGGAAAAAACCTCCTAAAGAGGGAAAAAATGCCCTGATGGTCCTAGTGTGTTCACACACATCACTACCACATGTATATGGTAACATTGGTTACATCTTGTAGGTAGGTGCTTCAAATCCATGCTTATTAGAGGTGGGTAATCTCATCCTAATGTATATTTTAGGATTATTGGATGGAAATACTTGCAAATTTGTACAACATATACTTAACAAGTGTCTTTATTATACAGCTTGCAAATGTTGAATTCATACACGTTTTTGTTTGAAGAACATGTTTCTATTGCATCATGATACAAGGTGACCTCTTACTATGCTAGTCAAGTGGCGTTGTTTGCAAGCATGGCTCAAGGAACTGGCATAACGTGAAGCTTTTACAATGGTACAAAGCTCTCCTCAAGCAATGTGGCTCCCACTACACCAAAAATCATTATGCTAACATGGAGAGATCCCTAGTAGGACAATACAACAGCTTTTCATCAGCAACACACCCTTTCCTAACATGAGGGCACCCCCACCAAAGATATTTTTATGTGATAGGTCACCCTATGAGCATACCATGTCATGGAATGGATGTAAGAACTATGACCGCACTACCCCTTGGAAGTTGTTCATGAATGTATGTTTATCAAAGTTAATGAAAAGAAATTTGGACTTTTTTGTTTGTTGATGTATAAGAGCACTTTAGGTCTACCATATTTTAGATTGTTTAATAAGTTGAATAAGATTTGTAATCATTTAAAGTGTAAATTTGTTTTTGTTTGGTAAGATTGTACATGAGAAAACATGATAAAGTACAAGAGATCTTAATGGAATAAACCTCGATGCCACACCTCTTCTTGAACCCTTTGATTTCTATCGTTGTGGGAAGTCTAAGGGAAGCTTATTTTCAAATTTGTTTTTAGCAATAAATATTTTTTGAAGGAAATTTTGGTTATTTCAAAGTTTGTACACAGTTTAGGAGTTCATTATGGTTGTTTTCCTTCATTTTCAAATTTTGACTGAGGGCACTCCTTGGAAGCCACTTTGAAGGTGTTAGGGCGAGATTTTGGGAAAGTTTTGTATGTAGGAAATGCAGTCCTTAACACAAAACAGAACATTGGTTCTTTGATTATTTTCACCTTCCATGGTTTTAATGCTCATTGGAGCCCGTAGATTAAGGAAAAATAAGAAATGTTTATTTTACATCATTTTTTTAGAAATTGCCAACTTGCACGTTGAATTTTAGAGAATCCGAGCAAAATATGATTTTTTTGCATCACAACCTAAAAGTTCACAAAAAAAAAAGGTAGCCACAAGGGCACGGCGAAATGCCCATCCGAGACTTTTGGATGGGCATTTTGCGCGCGGCCACTCTTGGTGAGGGCCTTGGGGGCCTTTATATGGCAAAAATTTGCAAAATTATTGTGTATAAGCATGAGATAAGGATGTAAGTTAGATGTACACAGACCAAGAGCTCCCCCCTGGGTCCTTATAATGACAATAAAAAACATTGGTTCTTTGAGTATTTTCAGATTCCATGGTTTTAATGCTCGTTGGAGCCCATAGATTAAGGAAAAAATAAGAAATGTCTGTTTTACATCACTTTTTTAGAAATTGCCAACTTGCACGTTGATTTTGGGAGAATCTGAGCAAGATATGATTCTTTTTGCATCACAACCTAAAAATTCAACACTTAAAAGACAAAAAACCAAAAAGAAAAGTGGCCTCAAGGGCGCGCGAAATGCCCATCCGAGACTTTTGGATGGGCATTTTGTGCGCCCTTGTGGCCACTCTTGGTGAGGGCCCTGGGGGCCTTTACATGGCAAAAATTTGCAAAAGTATTGTGTATGAGCATGAGATAAGGATGTAAGTTAGATGTACAGAGAGCAAGAGCTCCCCCCCTGGGGCCTTATAATGACAAATAGGGGCTTTTTTTAATGCATGGCCATGAGATAGAGGTGTAGTGTTTGATGTAATCAGAGCAATCCCCCCCCGCCCTGCCTCTTTTTCTCTGTGTTCAAAAGTCTGGAACATTCACTATGTAAAATTTTCCTATATCATGTGCGTTCACCAAAATGGATTAAAAGTACCCCTTATAGGCCTTATCTACACATGTTTCTGTAACTTTACAAGAATATTAAATCCCTTATGTTGAATACATGTGCTATCTTACGTATACTTTAATGAACTCCCAGGTCAAAGGCCTCACAAATCGTGTGCACTAAACATTCAGCACTAGAAATCGACCAAACAAGGAGCCATTTTTTACTTCCTTGTGTCCACCTCGTGTTCTTGGGAATGTTTTGGTTAAGCCATTTCTTTGGTATTTGAAACCACATGTGACCCCTATTGTTATAGTATCCAACCAAAGGTTTCTTGATTAACAGCTTACATAGGCTTGAATGGTACATATCTTCTATGTTAACAATGCATGTATCTATACATTATGTTTACACTTTCTCTATCCAAATGAGCTACATAGTAACATCAAATCTGCAGTTTAACAGTTAAGCTCACAAGGTAATAGCTATTGGTATCATCTTTAGCAATACCAAAGAAATAGCTACCAATAGCTCATGAATAGGGATATTTAAGAAGATTTGATACCAAAAACTTGTCAACACTACTAAAAAAGGTGGAAACTCAAAGGCTTTACAATATATGTATGATGAAACACAAGTCAATAATAAGTCACCCCTATACATCGACACCTCCATCTCAAGTTGTCATTTCTCTAAGTCAAGCTTGGCATAGGCATAGTATGGAAACAATAACATGTTGAAAAGCAAGAATTTAGCTTTCTCAACTTGTGAAACGTTGCTAATGATATATATTCAACATCTCCAAATGAGGACATCTTGACAAAGGTTATGATCCACTTTAATAAGAATAACCATTAATGATTAAAACTAAAATCAAAATATTTCTTGAATTTCTTCATGGTGGAGATTAAGACTTGAAACTTGAAACATCTTACATGCAAACCAAAATATCCATAAAGGTCAATAATATTTCTCAAATCTGTATGAAACTCCAGTAATCTAAATTAAATACTCTCACTCAATGCGACACCAGTTAACAAAACCCATATTTCTATTGCATTTGTAGAAGAATCCAGCCTCATGAAAATAATTACAAACAAAAACAATGTTGTTGTTAGGCTTCTCTTACAAGCATTTGTCTTCCTCATGTAGAGATTCATATATACTTGAGTATTTGTGTGTCTATGACACTAGAGAAGATAGTAGTACTATATGGATGGCTTTTCTAAGAGCTCCTAGAGAGTACCTATTGGTTCAAAATTCTACAAAAAATCTACTATTCTTATCAAAATCCTTAAACATCGTAGTGAAAGCTTCCTCACGGATAAAAAATAGAGTGATGTCCATCTCTGCACATGGTTTCTTGCTCATCTCCTCTGAAAAGAAGTTGACTCTATAAGTAAACAACAGATTATATGAGTGCAAAGTTATAAAGTACAAAATGATACCATTCTAATAATCTAATGACAACTATACAAAGAATAAATTATAAGAAAAATCTTTGATGACTCTCCATAGATAACACAACGTACTTGCATTGTGAGACTCAATCACATGCTACACAACTATAGATGGCGCACCAAAGCCATCAACAAAATACCACCACCCAGTGTTATGAGGTGTGAAGCCTAAACATTGAAATCCATAAAGAGGTTTATTCTCTCCAGCATGATAAACTTAAAGATGGAGATGATGTTAAGCTCTAAATGTAAGCTACAAGGGTAGTTTTCTTACCATTCTATCTTTATGCTGGAGATGAAACCCTTGCAATGCCCACACACTATTCACACCTCCTATTGTTGTGGTATGCAAGTCATGTGAGCTCATACTTTTGCCATCTTCGGGAGGAGAGGTTTCCATGTAGTGCGAGTGAATGAAAGTAGAAGGAGTAGAATCTTGTTTCATGGTGTAATGGAGGTGAGAGAAGGAAGAGGAGCTAGCTTGGTGCGAAACTATGTGGTGGGCAAGGGGAAGAGATGGGGGAGGAGCTTGCTTGGTGCTACAATGGAGGTGGGAGAAAGCTAGCAGAGAGATAATGCTGGACTATAGGGGGAGCATGTGGTTGTTGCAGCAATGGAGAGCTTAGAAAAGAGTTTGTAGAGAGAGAAAATCACTTTTTAGCTATAGAATAGGTTTGGAAAGACTTTGGAGGGTGGAAAATGATGTTTTGACCTTTTTTGAAAAAAATCAATTTTTTGGATTTTTCAGTGGACGTTTTTTACTTTTGGAGGTCAAAAATACTTTTTTGACCATGAAATAAGTTTGGGACCTTTTAAGGAGGGAAAACTTGAAATTTAATTTCTTTTTGAAAATTTGAATTTTTATATGTATTTTTAAATCTGAGCCAAAAAGTGGGGGAAAAGAGGTCAAAGTGGTGTCCCCCCCCCCCCCCCCCCCCTCCCCCATCCCTTTCTCCTAGCCACCTCCCTTACCTTCTCATTAGGTAAGAGGCCATTAAGAGGTGTAAGGCTACCTTGTCCCCCTACTTTTTTGAGGGTATAGAGTGTGTCCACCACCCTCTTCCTATTGGCTAGCCTCTAATTAATCTTAATCACAAAGGGCCCCTAGAGGGTTTATATTTTTCCTAATGACCTTAGAGTATGTTAAGAAGTGTTTGGTATGCCAAAAGGTGAAGGTTGAAAGAGTTAAGATTCCGGGGAAGCTACAACCATTGGATATACTTGCAATGAAGTGGGAGTTCATCAGCAAGGATTTTGTAACAGAGTTACCCAAGACTGCTGGAAATTTTGATTCAATTTCAGTGGTGGTGGATAAATTCACAAAAGTAGCTCACCTTGTCCTAATCAAAACCACTGTCTCTGCAGAGCAAATATTGCTTAAATTTTTGTAAAAGAAATTATCAAATTACATGGAATACTTGCTAGGATAATCAGTGATCGTGATGCCAGGTTTATCTTTAAGTTTTGGAAGGCCATGTTCCAATCCTTAGGCACTCAATTAAACCTGAGTTCAGCCTATCATCCAGAGACAGATGGACAAACTGAAAGAGTTAATCAAGTCATAGAAGATATGTTGAGATCATATTGCAGTTAACAACCTCATGTTTGGATCAAATATTTACCCTTAGTTGAATTTTATTATAATTCTTTCTACCATAGAAGCCTAGGAATGTCCCCATTCAAAGCTCTTTATAGACAAGACTGTATCATTCCTCTCAGAATGGCCGACGCATTCTCCCAGTGCCTGCAGCAAAGAATACACTTGAAGAAATGGATCGCCATATCAAAATAATAAGGGAGAACATTAAGAGAGCAAGTGACAGGCAAAAGAGTTATGCTGATTTACATAGATCTCCCCGGAATTTGAAGGCAAGAGATAGAGTTTTCCTTAGGGTCAAACCAAAGAGAAGCTCACTCAAATTGGGAAAATACAAGATGTTAGCATATAGATATTGTGGACCATTTGAGATTCTGAGAAGGATAGGGTACCACTCTTATGAACTCACTTTACCCCCTCACTTGCATGTGCACAATGTTTTTCATGTTAGCTTGCTAAAACCATATGTTGCGGATCCCCTTCACATCCTAAATGATGAAGATACTATTCTTAACACACAGGAAGAATTCAAGATGGAACCAGAGCAAATTTTAGACATGAAGGAGCGGAAGTTACGACACCGACCAATTTGGGAGGTTTTGGTCCAGTGGAAGGGCTATCACATTCAAGATGCCTCTTGGGAAGATTGGGAACGCCTTACTTCTTAGTTTCCTCATCTTTTTTGATCAGGATTCTCCTCTTTTATGTACTCAAACTAAATTGTGTTGGCCCATGTAACTACAAATCCAATTCTTCTGTAACTTGAACTTTTGCTAAATAATAACAAGATTAGCGTTGTCCTTTACATCTTATGACTCGAATCTGTTTATGGAATTACAAAATCAATAAATAGATTTAGCTAAGTTTGAAATTCTCTCAAGGACTTCTATCAAATACCAAATATAAGGACTCAAAACCAATTTCATTATATCCATCAAGAAAAATCAGAGAAAGAAGGATTTAAGATAGACACCAAGATCTTAGAACATGATGAACATGTTAAGGGATACAACAAAGATACATTTTCTAGAGGTCAATAAGCTCATCCATAACATGATCACAAAAGCATTTATCACAAGCAGGGCACATATTAGGCCTCTCATTAATAGGAAGGATTCGCTATGAAGTTGTTGCACTGGTCTCTCTAGTGTGAGGTGTGAAGTTAAAGAGCCCTTTAAGTGGTAAACCAAAGTGAGGGTAAAGATATATCTTTTGATGAGGAAGGAATTGAGCAAGCAAAAAGACTCGTTCTAAAAACCCTCGATGCATTGACCTCATCACGCAGTAATATTGAGGACCCAAACCCATAGCTTCAGTACCCATAGCCAAATGGACGTTGCCAGGAGTTTTTTGGAGCAAGGTATTGCGCATATGTACATACCCATGCATGGTGCATCAAATAAAGGATTGCCCATTTTCCAGAGCCAGCTGGTTACATGGGGCCCACATGTGTACAGGTAGGGCAACATGTATATAGTGCATCGATTTTCACTATCACCAGTACCAGTGTGTTTTTTCTATAATAATGAGGAGTTGATAGCATGTAAAACTTCTCGAGGAAGCTATCCGCGGGCTGACAACATGAGGTAAGCAGGTGCGTCAGATGGCATCTAGTGGCGTCACGAGGTCGTCGAATGGGGTCAATACTTGCACGTGGATAAGTACGGGCACAACGCGGATATCATGAGGACCATCTTTTGGGGCCACTTCATGTGGTTTTTGGATGCATTATTGGAAAGAGTTGAGTGCCAGGTGTGCGGATGAAGCAAAAAGGTGACAACTATGCACTGCGAGGTCAGTTTTTGGCATGTTCGGGATCCGTTTGAGGTCAACTAAAAGGCCAAGGGTGCCCAAGTAATAAAGCTAAGTGTGGAAACTAAAAAAACTAAGAGAAGACCAGAAAAAATGTGGAGAGAAGAGGAGGAATAGCCGCAACTGTGTTTTTGGTGTTTTTGGAGATTGTTTTGGTCGTAAACTACTCATCCGAGGTCGGATTTCAGCACTTTGACATTGTAGACTGGGGTTTTGGGCCGTTCCGGACACGATGACGTTGTCCATTTTGTCAAATTCCTCACTATTTTTCTACTATTTTGGTTGTGTAAGTTTCTCCTATGAGCGAAGCTTCTGCTCCAATTTGTGATTGTATCTGGCATACTTTACTCATATTGTGTGAGCTATTTGCCCCATTGGTGTTGGCGCAAGCTCAATTGTATCTAAACATCAGAAATTCTCCTCTTTTGAGCTGAGTTTTTTGGGTGTGTGTGTGTGATTATCTCTTTGTGTGGAGTGGGTAAAAGGGTAGTCTCTCTCCTCTCACTCCATCGGTGTGTTCCCTGTCTCGGCCAGGTGGGTTGTGTAAGCCGAGTGGTGCCCCATAGTGTGTGTGTGTGTGTGTGTGTATCATCCCAAGAGTGTGTGTCGGGTCCTTATAGAGGCGTACTGTGTGTTTCCATCCCGTCCACATTCTTTTGGTGCCCCCACTGAGGATCTTCTTCGAGTACCTTCTGCCTCGAGCTTCCAGCTTCGAGATTCGGGATTACGGGTTGCAGATTGCAGATTACAGGTTACAGGTTACAGGTTACAGGTTACAGGTTACAGGTTACAGGTTACAGGGACAAGTACATGTGATTCACACAGGTACAGGTAGGTGGAGTACAGTGATATACTAGCAGTGGTGTCACTTGCAGTTGTTGTAGGTATGCATCATTTGGCGCCTGCTTGAGCGCATTGTCTGCTGGTATTGTACGTTACTTGTGGAAACTGCCATTGTACGCCTTTGTGGACCCATACTTGGTTTTATTTGGCAATCCCAGCCATTTCTGAGACTTGGTTTGGAAGATAGTCATTTCTGACACTTGACTATACGAGATTTGCATAAGCCTTCATGTGAGGGTCGATAGCGTGAGGTTTTATTGAGTTGGGGGATTCTCAAATGTGGAGATCCTTTTGGTGATACAGGTAGCTAGAGCACCCTTTTCGTGACCTCGCCATAGGCTATGTACTAGTGATTCCTAATTGATGCTCGGGTTCTATTGTTGGCAGTTTATGCATACATATACAGTCTATATTTTGGGTTCTTATTGCTCTACTTCTGGGGAAACTCTGCCAAAATTTTTCCAAGTTATGATGGCTGTTTTTTTGGTCTTTTAAGCCATTTATGCGGTTATGCTGCTGAAATTTTGGCAAAATCAGAGGATAAGACATGTGTGCTTTCTTGGGAGCTGCATGGTTGACTTTAATGGATGATCAAAATGGCCCTCAATTCACTCCTTTTCATTTAACTCAGAGAATCCAGATAAATGTTCATGTGTCCAGGAAGATTTTTTTCCAGCAGCGCATAGTCTTTATGTTCGGGCCAAGAAGATTAAGAGAGATCTTGGAATGTTCTTTGCCTGTTGTAATTCCGATGATTAACTATGAAAACTCATTTGATGTGGATGTGTTTGTCCTTATCTAAAGTTGAACTCCATTGAAGTTTCTGGGAATTGAGTCAGTCAAAAGTTTTGGGTTCTTGCACGTGTGTTTGAAGGGGTTCTCAAAGCATCGTAACTTGGGTAGCCATGGCTTTCTCTTATCCGGAGCTTCATGGAAGAAGTGATGAAGATGTGGAAGACTTTTTGGAAAAGATGGAGGTTGCCTGCATTAGCAACCAGATTCATGACCCTGCCTAGATGTTACGTCTTCTCCAAATCTGTTTGAAGAGTGATGCACGAGTTTGGTCGAAAGCATTTGAAGAAGAGTTGCGTGGGGCTGATCCACCCGTAAGGTTGAGTTGGGACAATCTAAGGCATGGATTGGAAGTGGAGTTTGTGAAGATAGAAGATCCGGACAAAGTGTGGCAAGAAGTACAGGGTTTGGTTCAAAAGGAAGGTGAGCCAGTAGATGCGTACATACGTAAGTTTTCATTGGCATGGGAGAGGATGTGCAAGGCCTTAGCACCACAAGTACCCCCACCTGACATGATGAAGAAGGACAGGTTCTTGGCTTGTCTTTGGGAGTATATACGTTGGAGAGTGGAGTTAAAGAAGCATAGGACATATGAAGATGCATTCGAAGTGGCAAGGAACAAAGAGTGGAAGCTGAGGAAAATGAGCCAGCTAGGAGTAGAGTCTTTGCCCATGAGTTTGTGAAGATAGAAGATCCGGACAAAGTGTGGCAAGAAGTACAGGGTTTGGTGCAAAAGGAAGGTGAGCCAGTAGATGCGTACATACGTAAGTTTTCATTGGCATGGGAGAGGATGTGCAAGGCCTTAGCACCACAAGTACCCCCACCTGACATGATGAAGAAGGACAGGTTCTTGGCTTGTCTTTGGGAGTATATACGTTGGAGAGTGGAGTTAAAGAAGCCTAGGACATATGAAGATGCATTGGAAGTGGCAAGGAACAAAGAGTGGAAGCTGAGGAAAATGAGCCAGCTAGGAGTAGAGTCTTTGCCCATGAGGTGTGAATTTCAGCCTATGGACTCTTTACAAGGTCGCATGCCAATGGTTCTTGTTACTCCTCAGGTTATGCCAACAATGGTCACTACAACAGTGCAAGATGATGGGCTAAGGCAAGACATGAGGCAAGTGGTAGATTCAATGAAGAATCTCAGCCTTAACATGCTAGGTCAAGTGGGAAATAATCGAGGTCGAGGGAGGTTTGCAAATCAGCCAGGAGGTGAAGAAAGACCTAGGAATGGTGTTGGACAAAGCAATGGTAGGTTTTGGAGGCAAACGCCCACATGTTATAGTTGTGGAGAGTTGGGCCACATGAGCCCACAATGTGATAAGCCACCAAGGATGGGGGGAGACATGTATCCATTGCCAAGACATGTGCTAACTAGGTCAAATGATTATGGCATCGAAATTAAGGGAGAAGAAGGAACCAGTGGATTAACCCAGGAGGAAAAGGGAAAGACAAAAGTGATAAGTGTAGTCACCTTGGAGAAGGCACCAAAGCTAGAGGATACATTAGTGATGCCTATTGGAAAGAGAACCACATAGGACAAGGAAGGAAGAAGTGCCCCAGGTCCTATTAAGAAGAAGGGAAAGAGCCATGAAGGCGAGGATGTCAAGGCCAAGAGGAGAAGGAGGGCTCGTCGAAAGTTTCATGTTTCAGATCTTCCACTAGGGGATGGGCAATTAAGCTATGACTGGAAGGAGGATCTAACAAGTAGGAAGGCAGATGTTACTTTTGGACAGCTTATAGAGATGGTGCCTAAGCTAAAGCGGCAATGGAAGAGGATGGTTAACCCAATGGAGAAAGAGCCAGAGAGAGGTTCAGTAAAGGTATTGGCAATGGATGAGCTACCAGACATTTTTCCAATAGTAGATGTGTGGCACAAAAGAAAAAATCTAGGGCAAGGTTATGTGGATGGTGGAGCCCAAATATGTGTTATAACACACTCATGCATTGAGAAGATGGGTCTTACAGTGACTGGGGTGTCAGGCTTCTGGATCAGATTGGCAAACCATCAAAAGGTAAAATGTTTGGGTGTTGTAAAGAGTTTAGAAGTGGAGGCGTATGAAGCAAAGGCAGTGGTCGATTTTCATGTGATGCCAGCGGGGTTGGGAGCATATCCTATTATACTGGGCAGACCATGGTTACGTGCAGTGGGAGATGTTCAAGATTGGCGACGTGGTACGATTATCCTCTACGGAAAGACAGGTGCCAAGAAGCTATACAATATGGACACAAGGAAAAGACTGGAGGAGCTTTTGAAGATGACGATGAGTCTAGTGATGAAGACTATTCTACAGTGATTGATGAGGACAATGATAGCACTACTAGCACTGATGAGGATGTTGATGTTGCATTTCTTTTGATGGACAAAGAAATCTAGGAGTCTGGTTTAGTCGCATTTGCAAATGAGGTTGAAGATGAAAGTGAAGGGCCTTATGAAGTGATTGAAGGGCTGATGCAAACCAAGGTTGAATTGTCAAAGAAGCAGGAATTGATGACACAAATGATCAGTGGAGACCTCTCAGCTATGGAGAAGGAGATATATTTGCACATGTTGGCTAGTTTTCCTGATTTCTTCATTACTTCATATGAAGAGATTAGAGGGTTCAAAGGAGAAGAGATGCATATAGAGCTGAAAGAAGGTGCTAAGCCTGTGTGACAAAGGCTAAGAAGGATGGGTCAACAGCAGATGGAAGCCTTGCGGGAAGAGGTGGACAAGTTATTAAAGGTAGGGTTCATAGTCCCTGTGGAGACCACAGAATGGGTGAGCCCACTAGTAGTCAGCCCAAAGAAGTATGGAAAGTGGAGGATTTGTGTAGACTTTAAGCCCTTAACTGCAGCCACTAAGAAGAATCCATATCCTCTTCCATTCATCGATCAGATCTTGGATTCAGTGGAGGTTATGAGAGGTACAGTGTGTGTGATGGTTTTTTAGGCTATTTTCAGTTGAAGATTGCTCTTAAAGACCAAACAAAGACAACTTTCATTACGCCATGGGGCTGCTAATGTTATACGGTATTTCCATTTGGGTTGACAAATGGACCATCTTTCTATCAAGAGAGAGCAAATTGGGAATTGGAACCATTCATTGGTAGTTTTGTTAAAGCTTTTATGGATGACTTCTGTGTCTATAGCAGTAGGGATGAACACCATAAGAAGCTGCAGATGGTATTGGCTCGATATGATGAATGTGGAGGACAACTAAACCAAAGAAATGTCATCTAGCACAGCCAAGGGTGAAGTTATTGGGCCACATGGTGTCAGAAAATGGCATTGAGGCTGATCCAGACAAGGTTAAGTCTATTATTCTTCTTCCATCACCTACGAGTACAAAGCAATTGGCAACCTTTATACACAAAGTGAAGTATATGGCGCGGTTTATTCCATTGTCTTCACAACTTCTTTATCCATACAAGTGGCAAAGCATGATCCATTGCAATGGGATGACAAGTGTGAAGAGGTGTTTCAAGAGGTCAAAGAGGTGTTAGGGGGTCTGTCAGCCATGCAGGCTTCTGATTGGGAGAAAGTATTTTATGTAAATCCATCAGTAGGGGATGATGCCATTGGAACCATGCTATTGCAAAAGGGGAAAGGCAGCCATTATATGAGGCCAGTGTATTGTGCAAGCCGAGTGAAGTTGGTAGCAGAAAGAAAGTTCTCGGAAGTAGAGCTAGTGATGGCCAGTGTAATATTTGCTTGTCGATGATTTCGTCATTACTTGCTACCACGACCTTTTGTTTTCTTGACAAGTTATGCCTTTTTGCCACAATTAATTAATGGCACTAACATGTCAAATGTGGTCAAGAAATGGGTAATTGAGCTGCAGGAGTTTGAGTTCTCTTTTGTAGTAGAAGACAGTACAAGGGCTACCCTAGCTGATTTGTTGACTTACAGGGAGAATCCCCTTCTTGTTAAGGAAGAGGTGGTGAGAAAGGTAGTTGAAGAAGTGCCACACATCAGCAATGCACATGTGTTGTTCTTTGATGGCTCATACAGAAAGAGCCATGATGCGGCTTCAGGGGGTACAACACTTTATGATCCAAAGGGGAAGCTAGCATGCAAGAGAGGGTTCAAATTGGATGTGCATAGTAACAATGAGGCTGAATATGCTACTTTGGAAGCCGGATTACACATTTGTTTGAAGCATGGGATTAGAGGGTTGAGCATAAAAGGTGATGCCTTGTTAGTTGTGAAGCAAGTGCTGGGTGTGTGGAAGAGCAAGAACACCTCATTGAAGGAAATGTGTCTTTGTGCATTGCAGTAAGACCCTTGCTCTCCAAAGAAAGCTGAAACTTGTCATGTCTTCATTAGAAAGAATATATAGCCTTTCTTGAAAAGGCTTCAACAAACTCGTCCACAATTGGACCTATACCTACATTTTGGATTATTACCTTGTTGACCGACTGCATGCCTTGAATGAACCTTAGGGTATTATTTTTCTTTGGAACAATAAACCATCATTGGAATATGGTGTACATGATGTTTCTAAAATACCCATTTTGTATTTTCTCATTGATCAAACCAATCAATTTTGGTGAGTGAGCTTTTTGAACTGGAATAGGAGTAAACTCATGGCATTTGAGAAACAATAAACATAACCATAAACAAAATAACATTTGGGTATATACACCCAATATCACTTGGCTTTAGAATTAAAGGCCTATTAAAAAAGTTCGAAGCATGGAGCATCAGACGCATTGAACGTGCTCTAAATGGAGAGGCACATGAAGCAGCTCAAAGCATGAATTGGGAGCTATTTGTGTTGAAAACCAATTTATCTCTTTATCATGGTCGGGAAAGTTTGGCTCAAGAAGAGGAGTTTTTGCTAACAAGAATCATTCCGAAGGACATTCAGAAGTCTAAGAAGTATGGTTTTCTGCGTAGAGCATACAGATACAAATTGATTGGTGATGTCTTATACATGAAAGGGGCTGATCTTGTGTTGAGATGTGTACCTTGGCGGGAGGAGCTTTACAGAGTATTGGAAGAGAATCATGAAGGTGCATGTGGCGGCCATTTTGCTCTAAAGATCACCTTGCATAAGATCTTGCAAGAAGGATATGTATGGCCTAGTTTTCACAAGGATGTTCACCATTGGTGTAGGTCTTGCAATAGGTGTCAATCATTTGGAAAGAGAGTGTTGAAGCCAGAGCTACGAAAAACCATTATGGCGTTTGATGTGTTTGAAAAGTGGGGGATTGATGCAATAGGCCCGTTACCTATCACAAGCAGGGGCAAAAGCTATATTTTGACTGCAGTGGACTATCTCTCTAGATGGACAGAGGCTATAGCAGTAAAACAAATCACTGCAAAGCATGTGGAAAAATTTGTGTATGATGAAATATGTTGCAAGTTTGGGGTGCCATTGGAGCTACTTTCAGATAAGGGGCCAGGATTTAGAGCTAAACTATTGGACTTTTTATGCGCGAAGATGAAGATTAGGCCTCGGCATACCACTCCTTATTACCCGCAATGTAATGGCTTAAATGAAAGATTCAACGGTGAGTTGGTACAAATTCTTTCGAAAGTGACAGAGCACCAAGGAAAGAATTAGGATTTGGAATTGCCTAGTGCATTATGGGCTTACCGTACGTCGGTGAAGACAGGTACAGGGTTTACTCCCTTTCATTTGGTATATGGAAAGGAAGCACTATTGCCTATGGAGGTAGAGTTGCCTCCAGTAAAGATGCTAGAGAAGTTGCTTGGGCCGCCTAGTGATGCATTCAAAGAGAGGCTCTTACAGTTACAAGAGGTTCAGCTGGATAGGATGAGTGCATTGGAACATTATGGGCAGATGCAAGACAAGGCTTTAGAAAAGATAAATGAAAAGGTCAAAAGTAAGGGTATCAAGAAGCATGACTTGGTTTTGCGCTACAACAGTAAGCTGGACTACACCTTCCAAAAGAAGTTTCAGATTAAGTGGGAAGGCCCTTTCAAGGTAGTGGAGTGTTTTCCGAATGGTACTTATCAGTTGGCTAACCTGGATGGGATTCTACATAAGTCAAGGGTAAATGGATTGCGTCTTAAATTGTATCATGCCAGGTTAATGATGGTGGAGCAAGATGAGCTGTCTACAGAACAAGTAATGTCTATGACGGATGAGGAGACTTGTGACGCGGTGAGTCTCATATCGCTTTTTGCTACAGCTGATCATGAATGATCTAGCAGGCTAGGGGATGGGCAAATTATGTCAGGAGTTTTTTGGAGAAATGGATTGCGCATATGTACATACCCATGCATGGTGCATCGAATAAAGGATTACCCATTTTCCAGAGCCAGCTGGTTACGTGGGGCCCACATGTGTACAAGTAGGGCAGCATGTATATAGTGCATCGATTTTCACTATCACCAGTACCAGTGTGTTTTTGCTATAATAATGAGGAGTTGATAGCGTGTAAAACTTCTCGAGGAAGCTATCCGCGGGCCGACAACATGAGGTAAGCAGGTGCGTCAGATGGCATCTAGTGGCGTCAGGAGGTCGAATGGGGTCAATACTTGCACGTGGATAAGTACGAGCACAACATGGATATTTTCTTGTGATAATTATACAGAAAGGTCATCATGAGGACCATCTTTTGGGGCCACTTCATGTGGTTTTTGGATGTATTATTGGAAAGAGTTGAGTGCCAGGTGTGCGGATGATGCAAAAAGGTGACAACTATGCACTGCGAGGTCAGTTTTTGGCATGTTCGGGGTCCGTTTGAGGTCAACTAAAAGGCCAAGGGTGCCCAAGTAATAAAGCTAAGTGTGGGAACTGAAAAAACTAAGAGAAGACCAGAAAAAACGTGGAGAGAAGAGGAGGAATAGTTGCAACTATGTTTTTGGTGTTTTTGGAGCCTGTTTTGGCCGTAAACTGCTCATCCGAGGTCGGATTTCAGCACTTTGACATTGTAGACTGGGATTTTGGGCCGTTCCAGACGCGATGGCGCTGTCTATTTTGCCAAATTCCTCACTATTTTTCTATTTTTTTGGCTGTGTAAGTTTCTCCTATGAGCGAAGCTTCTGCTCCAATTTGTGATTGTATCTGGCATACTTTACTCATATTGTGTGAGCTATTTGCCCCATTGGTGTTGGCCCAAGCTCAATTGTATCTAAACATTAGAAATTATCCTCTTTTGAGCTGAGTTTTTTGGGTGTGTGTGTGTGTGATTGCCTCTCTGTGTGGAGTGGGTAAAAGGGTAGTCTCTCTCCTCTCACTCCATCGGTGTGTTCCCTGTCTCGGCTAGGTGGGTTGTGTAAGCCGAGTGGTGCCCCATAGTGTGTGTGTGTGTATCATCCCAAGAGTGTGTGTTGGGTCCTTATAGAGGCGTTCTGTGTGTTTCCATCCCGTCCACAACGTTATTATGAAAGTGATCCCAACCCCAAAGGGTCACCCTTGTTATACTTTGAAATGTCCGCCATTGGGTTTGAGCTACTGAAGTTCCCAAGTGAGAAAATAGCAGGAACCCATATCGCTCCACAAAATCTCTCCTCACGGATTCACTTGTTTGCTGTAGATGAGGAATGGCCACAGATAAAACTAGCTCTTGCCACCGATCCATAAAGTAAAATAATGAGCAAAGAGACAAACCTAAGAAATTTTGACAAGGGATGGAAAGAAAAGTGAAAGACAAAGGGAATAATACTGGAAGAAATGAAAATACAGTGCACCTTATATAGGCTAGCCAGCCAACTGTTGTTCGTTGGGTCTACAACACAACATAACTCAAGTTTTGTACCAAAGTCTTATCTTTTGCAAGTTATGAAATGCTGCGGATTATGGCTATAAACGTCATTTGTAATGAGTAGTTATTCTAGTTTCAGAAGCCGGGGTGCAATGGCACTTCCAGATTGTAAATACAAAGCCATTTGACCCTTTCAACCCCATTTTTTGGTTAGTATATAATGTAGCCTTAGTATATAAGGTACCTAGGTCATTTTGTAAGGAGACTTTTAATCATAATCAAAACTTTAGCGCTGCCGTCTACTGTGTGTGTGAGAGAAAGAGAGTGAGCGTGAGCTTTATCCTCTCGCTACGCCCGGCTCGCTCAACACATTGGAGATCCGACTGCACCATTGTTGTAGGCTCGAGGAGAGCTACGCGACAACGCCAAGCATTCCACGCGAGCACACGCCGACGCATCTACGAGCTATTTGTGGCCGTAAGTGTATCAAACGATGTCTGCCATGAGGTCACTACCTCCTACTAATGGCCTAGTCAGTGAGGTCACTTACATTATCATGCATGCTATAAAGCCTTTCCTTGTACATTCTCACAGAGTTGATTGAGTTGTTTCTCCATCTTGTGGTCCGCGTCTCTCTTTCTCTCTCTCTCTCTCTCTCTCTCTCTCTCTCTCTCTCACACACACACACACACACACACACTTCCGTGCCACATTAATTCAGTCTAGGCACATGCATACCTTTTTTGGGGGCCACACACAAAAATAAGAAGGGCGTGCCCTACTAAGGCCTAACTCCCTATCTCTCATTTTTTAGTCTTCAACCTATCCTCATAGGAGTTATGATAACCAATTTATTTAGTCCCCCCACTCCTATCAAGATGAGAGGAGGTTACGTAAAGATCCCCTCTTGAACCCCCCACAACCCCACTCTCTCTAACAGTGCAAAACTCAAAAGGGGAAATGAGGTAGTCTATGAAGGGTGGAGGTCTTTAGGTGAGGACAAGCAAAAAGGAATTACTCACCAACAATCTGCTAAAAGGACTATCTCACACATCACCTTACCCTCTCAATGGACCCCTCAACTTAGGTCTGAGTAAAAACAAGTGGACATCGATCACAAGTAGGCACTCTTTTGACACCTGTCTTCCACCTTTTGCTCTAACATTTTTATGTTTTTGTCTTTTGGTGATGGTGGCAGGTAACATGAGCTGCCTTTGCTTTATATTTGCAATCAAAGTTTTTTGCTCCTTCCCTCTATGCTCTACCAAGCCCCCATTATAAAATCTGGCACACAAGGAACATTGAATAAAGAGAAAAGCTTCTTTTGGTGTCTTTTTCTATTTTTTATTTCAAAAATAGGTCTCGGGTCTTTTATGGGTGCATAGTGAACTAATCTCTGAAATCTATGGGATGAAAGTTTTTTGAGTAAAGTCATCACCTTCTCTCTCTCTCTCTCTCTCTCTGTCTCTCTCTCTCTCTCTCTCTCACACACACACACACACACACACACACACCAAGATAAGAATGGTCTTAAGATCCTAATTATTTTGAATCCTATCACTCAATATGGCTTAGTGACATTTATCTTTGGTTCATTTTTAGCCTTAAGTACTATAGTTAGCATTTCTTAACCAACTATTTCAAAGATGCTACCATGAAGGTTGATATTGGATAGTCATTGATGATCTCATAGTATGGGTTTCAGAATGCAACACCCATGAGTTTTGTAGGCAATACCTCTTTACTAGCTTGCATCAACACAAGAGCCATTGAAGCTCTCATTTCATACAACCTCTAAGCGGCTCAATAACTAGACTCATAGCCCACTACTCCTGCTTCTCTACCATCACTCTAATAGTCAGCCACCATTGTGGCTCCTACTAGAAACTATCGAGGCCATATATGCACATATGATGTGTTGAGGACAACCGGCAACCATCACCACTCCTATCTTGGGGCCGCTCACGGCCCAGGTATGCCCATTCAAGCTTGTGTTGTTCACCTACATGCCATTGAAAAAAAACATTATGTATAAAAGTTTCCTTCAGTAAAAGGAAATTATTAAGAGGTTGTTGTCACAACCATATGGCCCTTAGGGTGGTAAAGCATAGAGTTGAAACTTTGATTGAAGGCATCATGCACAAAAGCTTTAACTAAGGAGAGAGTAGTCAAGGATGAAGCTATGGACTAAAAAGAGTGGAAAAGGCACTACTTCAATCATACCATGGAAACTCAAACCATGTTATTTTGTGTGGCTCTTATTGTAGGATCAAGAACACTCCTGGCCTCAAATATGGAAAGGTATGGTATTGACAAATCTGATTTGGAAAATTCTTAGGTGAAACAGATCCGATCCAAGCTTTGTACAAGCTTTGGAAGATATTGCTAGAGACCATCCTTAGATTGAGCAACGATGTCAAGCTCTACACTGGGAACCTCTTCCCTTTTTGGCAAACTTTAAGTACCATTTTATTTATTTTTTTGTGCTGAGCATAAGTAAACCCAATTTTTCCCCTATTATGGTTTTTGGTTGTACTGTAAGTAAGTATGTAGTTTGGGTGTAGATACTATCCATGGAGTTTCTCCGTGTGATAAGATCGCCCATTGCATTTTCCTTATATTTACGTAAAAGAGTTAGCCTAAGACAACTTTGTGCTCTTTTTGTATAGGATTACTATTCAAACAAGAATTGTCTAGCCTTTGAGTCTATCTGAAGTTATGTGTGGCTGGACCTCTAAACCTAGTACACATGCCTATGAGACAAGTTGCCTCTGAGCCATGTATGGTTAGTTTAACTAAGGTGATGTTTATGCAGTTCACCTTTGAACCATTCACAGTCCATGCAACTTAGAATAAGAATGTGCAAAAAATAAATTTTATTTTCTTTTGTGCGATGGTGCTACGTTCCTTTTCATGGTGTCATCAACAAGTCATTATCTTGTAGCAATGTGCAAGATGGTACTTGTTGTTGTACTGTGATTTATTATTAGAGCATGTGGCTGAAAATGTAGCCAAGCTCAAGAGGTGCAACAACCGATTGTATGCTTGAGGTGGTGTTGTATAACTCAGAAATGACAAACAGACTTAAAATTTTGAGTTTTGAATTATATAGCATTTAAAACTTAAAAAAATATAATAAACGCAATAACCAAGGTGTGTTGGAGATGCATGTAATTGTCCAAATGCCTCTCTTGCTCTTTGCTCTTGCAACTACTCTCTGAGCTTCACAATCTTGTTGTTGAGTTGCTTTGACTTCTCTCATTGGCATCCACATGGACTTGTTGAATATCTTGAACATATTTCTCATTAAAAAAAGAAGAAGGAGTTGCTTTATTGTTGCTACCATTTCTTCCAAGAACATTAAATGAAATCTCTTGCAATAGCCAAGTAGGCCTCCATGTCCATCACCTATGAAGCACAATAGATTTGTGACGTTGCAAAATGGTGGTGGTGCATTGGTGAGAGGACCATCCATGTAAATATGACCATCAACCCATAAATTGATGTCTTCGCACCCAATGCTATGTAGATGATTTTTTTGCATTGGAAATGGACCTTGCATGGGCCTTTCATCAACCCTCCCCATAGTTAACGCCCCCCCCCACCCCACCCCCCCCAACCACCACTACCCACACCTCTCTCTCTCTCTCTCTCTCTCTCTCTCTCTCTCTCTCTCTCTCTCTCTCTCTCTCTCTCTCTCTCTCTCTCGTGTGTATGCGCGCGCGCGTGCGGGCATTGAATGCTCCTCAGGTCGAATGCTATCGTTGTCCTGAGGCCTCAACCCCAAGGGTACGAGGTACTAACCTCAAGGAGGTACTAGCCGTCCCCTCCCTATCGTAATGATGCCCGGACACGTGGCACGCGTCGGACCTCGTCATCCGCCACCCCATCCATGGTGGCCTGCTTCGTCACCCCACCACGTCAGTACTCCGCAACCGGGTTCACGTCTTGCAGCGGGCAACACTGCCCCCTTCGTCGCCATGTGATTCGCCACGTGTTCAATCGAGATGCCCTCGCTCCGCTTGCCCGACTTGCGCACCGTCGATGCCATCAAATGGGCTTGTCACTATCCCAGGCAAATAGTCCCGAGGATTAGCAATGCTTGTACTACGTGCTTCCAAGTAGGTGACGCTATCCACAAGTTGAGGTCAATTGACATTGGTACAAACTTCCTAAGCATTGAGTGCTTGAAATTTGTTTAGGCCTAAAGAATTTAGATCAATTCTCTATTATCAATAGCAAACCTCTTCTAAAAAGTTAGCGGCACTTTTTAATGCAGCTTTTAATGGGTCTATAATAACACATCTAGCAAGGTGGAACATCCAACCATGCAGATATTCAACACCAAGTGAATTATCACGAGTTTGATCTCAATTTATACAACCATGGCAATCAATGCTCTTTGTCAACACACTACAACCACTGCAAGACACAATCGCCATCACTAACTTTTGGTACCCTATTTTCAAGGTAGAAAAAATGCTGTTGTGATTAATTTACGTACCTTAGCAATAGTTGCTTTTGATTTTTTACCCTTTGCGAAAAAGAGCAGTATTAGGTTGTTTAGGAAGGTGCACTAGATGTGACAACACACAAGGCCTTTTATTCCTTCACTAGTATTGCTGTCGGCCTTCGGGCGCCTCTCTTTCTCTCTCTTGACGCAGGCTACTTTCTCTCGTTGAGTGCGTAGGGGTTGCATGGCACACCACCGGACAAAGGAGGTGTTGACGCGTGGAAGGGAGGGGGGACCGGAATCTCTCCCCCCATTATATATGTATATATAGATGCTACAGCTTGTCTATTTGTTGCCCATCATAACTTTTGTGAAAGATCAAACACACATATCTGCATGCTCTTACACAGCATGCCATTGATATTGTGAACTTCCTTAGTATTGCCTACATCAACAATCAATAATGTCTATGCTAGTCATCATGATGTTGTTCTATATTTTCAAAGAATTTCTTTAAGATTTGTTGTCTAAAATCGCGATGACAGTTGAAGGTGTGATGAGCTAGTTGGGTTGAACACAGACCTCCTCGGCAGTGTCCTATCACTGTGTACTCGCCACAGAGGCTCCATCCCGATTGTTGCTGCTCCTGGCTCTAATCAGCCGGGTGCGTTTTGTTGCTTCGTACCTCCACAGCGTGACTTGGGGGTGGTTCCTTGGGAGCACTTGGCTGTTCTCAACCCTCGGCCTCTGCGCACGCCATCGCTCCTTGCCTTTCTTGTGATGTGATAATAATCGCGATTAGTTTCTTCTGAGCAATAGCGATTATTATGTTTTGCAAAGCTGTAACGATTATTAACCTTGTATGCCAACGTTTTCCCCCTCTCTCTCTCTCTCTCTCTCTCTCTTTTTTGCCTTTGCCTTAGTTGTCGAGTGGCTCCCTTGGCTAAGAACTATATGCTTTTTGAATCGCCATTATTATATCTGTGATAATAATAGCCATTGTGGTTGCCCTGGGTGTTTTACTTTAGCTATTCTTTTGCTTCTCAAAGTAATTGCATTCCTTATCACCGTCTTCAAGAAAGCCATTTTAAGTTCTCCCTTTTGTGGTTGGGTGTCGGTGAGGCTCATGACCGCACCATGGCGAGCTCCTCTAAGCTGTCCTACGCCGAAGTAGTGGCAAGCAAACAGAAGCCGGTGAGCGAGTAGCCCGACGCTTTGAAGGCTATTGATCCGACATGCGGCTCTGCGAAACAGGGTGCTAACGGTCAAAGCTCCCCTGCTAATCTGAGCAAGGAGGAATTGAAACAAAGAAAGTCACAGGTGGAAAAAGACCTAGCATCAATCCTTAGTGAACTATCTTTGAATAAAGCTCACGCTCGGGTTCAGGCCTTAGCCGCCCTTTAAAATTACGTATTTTAGCTTCACACGTAGCTAAAAATCGATTTTTTTGAGGACCAACGGAGCTTTAGGTGACCGAACGTTGTGTTGTAAAGCACATCGCAACCCTCTGAGTGATACGCTCATTTCGAGCTATCACACACTTTAATAAAAAAATCGATCATTAAAAAACATAAAAAAAACGAGTGAAAACGTACGCCTAAAAAAGTAAGCAGTTAACCTTCGAGGTTATTCGCCGACGCTTGTAGGGTGTCAAAGGCACATGCATCTGCGCTCTGGTCGTGTGCTAAACACGGAGCAACTAGAGAGAATTTCAACTTACGCCAGTTCTCATTATCCACCTACCTTAGGTTCCGCGCCCTCGGCGGGGACCCAAGGTAGTACAAACCAAGACCCAAACATAGCGGCTAGTGACTCTTCCTTTGACTACGACGTTGTCAGGAGTTTTTTGGAGCAAGGGATTGCGCATATGTACATATACATGCATGGTGCATCAAATAAAGGATTGCCCATTTTCCAGAGCCAGGTGGTTACGTGGGGCCCACATGTGTACAGGTAGGACACCATGTACATAGTGCATCGATTTTCATCATTACTAGTACCACTGTGTTTTTTCTACAATAAGGAGGAGTTGGTAGTGCGTAAAACTTCTCGAGGAAGCTATCCGCGGGCCGACGACATGAGGTCAGCTGGTGCGTCAGATGGCATCTAGTGGCGTCAGGAGGCCGAACAGGGTCAATACTTGCACGCGGAGAAGTACGGACACAACGTGGGTGTTTGCTTGTGAGAATTATGCAGAGAGTCATCATTAGGACCACTTTTTGGGGCCACTTCACGTGGTGGCGAGATGCATTATTGGAAAAAAGCTGAGTGCCAGGTGTGCGAATGATGCAAAAAGGTGACGACTATGCACTGCGAGGTCAGTTTTTGGCCTGTTCGGGGTCCGTTTGAGGTCATCTAAAAGGCCAAGGGTGCCCAACTAATAAAGCTAAGTGTGGAAACTGAAAAAACTGAGAGAAGACCAGAAAAAACGTGGAGAAGAGAGGAGGAACAGCCGCAGGTGTGTTTTTGCTCATTTTGGAGCCTGTTTTGGCCGTAAACTGCTCATCCGAGGTCGGATTTGAGCACTTTGACATTGTAGACTGGGGTTTTGGGCCGTTCCGGACGCGATGGCGCTGTCCATTTTGCCAAATTCCTCACTCTTTTTCTGCTGTTTTTCTGTGTAATCTTCTCCGGTGAGTGAAGCTTCTTCTCCAATTTGTGATTGTATCTGGTATCTTTTACCCATATTGTGTGAGCTGTTTGCCCCATTGGTGTTGGCCCAAGCTCATTTGTATCTAAACATCAGAAGTTCTCCTCTTTTGAGCTGAGTTTTTGTGTGTGTGTGTGTGTGTCTCTGTGTGGAGTGGGCAAGTGGATAGTCTCTCTCCTCTCACTCCAGAGGTGTGTTCCCTGTCTCGGCCAGGTGTGTTGTGTAAGCCGAGTGGTGCCCCCTAGTGTGTGTGTGTATCTTCCCAAGAGTGTGTGTCGGGTCGTTATAGAGGCGCTGTGTGTGTTTTCATCCCGCTCACATTCTTTTGGTGCCCCCACTGAGGATCTTCTTCGAGTACCTTCTGCTTCGAGCTTCGAGCTTCGGGATTACAGGTTACAGGTTACAGGGACAGGTATAGGTACAGTTGATTCACACAGGTTCCGGGAGCTGGAGTACAGTGATATACTAGCAGTGATGTCACTTGCAGTTGTTGTGGGAATGCATCACTTGGCGCCTATTTGAGCGCATTGTCTGCTGGATTGTACGTTACTTGTGGAAACTGCCATTGTACGCATTTGTGGAGCCATACTTGGTTGTATTTGGCAGTCCCAACCATTTCTGAGACTTGGTCTGGAAGATAGTCATTTCTAAGACTTGACTATACGCGATTTGCATTAGCCTTCGTGTGAGGGTCGATAGCGTGAGGTTTTTATTGAGATGGGGGATTCTCAAATGTGGAGATCCTTTCGGTGATACAGGTAGCTGGAGCACCCTTTTCGTGACCTCGCCATAGGCTATGTACTAGTGAGTCCTACTTGATGCTCGGGTTCTATTGTTGACAGTTTATGCATACATAGACAGTCTATATTTTGGGTTCCTACTGCTCTACTTCTGGGGAAACTCTGTCGAAATTTTCCCAAGTTATGATGGCTGGTTTTTTGGTATTTTGAGCCATTTATGCTGTTATGCTGCTGAAATTTTGGCAAAATCAGAGGTTGAGTCAGGTGTGATTTCTTGGGAGCTTCATGGTTGGCTTTAATGGATGATCAAAATGGCCCTCAGTTCACTCCTTTTCATTTAACGCAAAGAATTCAGATTAATGTTCATGTGTCCAGGAAGATCTTTTTCCAGCAGCGCATAGTCTTTATGTTTGGGCCAAGAAGATTGAGAGAGATCCTGGAATGTCCTTTGCCTGTTGTCATTCCGATGATCAACTATGAAAACTCATTTGATGTGCATGTGTTTGTCCTCATCTAAAGCTGAGCTCCATTGAGGTTTCTGGGGATTGGGTAGTAAAAAGTTTTGGGTTCTTGCACGTGTGTTCAAAGGGGTTCTCAAAGCATTGTAACTTGGGTAGCCATGGCTTTCTCTTATCCAGAGTTTCATGGAAGAAGTGATGAAGATGTGGAAGAATTTTTGGAAAAGATGGAGGTTGCCTGCATTAGCAACCAGATTCATGACCCTACGCAAATGTTACGCCTTCTCCAAATTTGTTTGAAGAGTGATGCACGAGTTTGGTCCAAGGCATTTGAAGAGGAGTTGCGTGCAGCAGATCCACCTATAAGATTGAGTTGGGACAATCTAAGGCATGGATTGGAAGTGGAGTTTGTGAAGATAGAAGATCCTGACAAAGTGTGGCAAGAAGTACAAGGTTTGGTGCAGAAGGAAGGTGAGCCAGTAGATGCGTACATACGTAAGTTTTCATTGGCATGGGAGCGAATGTGCAAGGCTTTAGCACCACAGGTACCCCCGCCTGACATGATGAAGAAGGACAGGTTCTTGGCTGGTCTTTGGGAGAATATACGTTGGAGAGTAGAGCTAAAGAAGCCTAGGACATATGAAGATGCACTAGAGGTAGCAAGGAACAAAGAGTGGAAGCTGAGGAAAATGAGCCAGTTAGGGGTGGAGTCTTTGCCAATGAGGTCTGAATTTCAGCCTATAGAGTCTTTACAAGGGCGCATGTCAGGGGTTCATCATGAACCAGTGGTTCCTGTTACTACTCAGGTTATGCCAGCAGTGGTCACTACAGCAGTGCAAGATGATGGCCTAAGGCAAGACATGAGGCAAGTGGTTGATCTGATGAAGAATCTCAGCCTAAACATGCTAGGTCAAGTGGGAAATAATCGAGGTCGAGGGCGGTTTGCAAATCAGCCAGGAGGTGAAGAAAGACCTAGGAATGGTGCTGGACAAAGTAATAGTAGGTTTTGGAGGCAGACGCCCACATGTTATAATTGTGGAGAGTTGGGTCACATCAGCCCGCAATGTGATAAGCCACCAAGGATGGGGGGAGACATGTATCCATTGCCAAGACAGGTGCTAACTAGGTCAAATGATTATGGCATCGAAATTAAGGGAGACGAAGGAACCAGTGGACTGACCCAGGAGGAAAAAGGGAAGACAAAAGTGCTAAGTGTAGTCACCTTGGAGAAGGCATCAAAGCTAGAGGATACATTAGTGATGCCTATTGGGAAGAGGACCACAGAGGATAAGGAAGGAAGAAGTTTCCCAGGTCCTAGTAAGAAGAAAGGAAAGAGCCATGAAGGCGAGGATGTCAAGGCCAAGAGGAAAAGGAGAGCTCGTCGAAAGTTTCATGTTTCAGATTTTCCACTAGGGGATGGGCAATTAAGCTATGACTTGAAGGAGGATCTGACGAGCAGGAAGGCAGATGTTACTTTTGGGCAGCTTATAGAGATGGTGCCTAAGCTAAAGCGACAGTGGAAGAGGATGGTTAACCCAATGGAGAAGGAGCCAGAGAGAGGTTCAGTGAAGGTGTTGGCAATGGATGAGCTACCAGACATTTGTCCAATAGTAGATGTGTGGCATAAAAGGAAAAATTTGGGACAAGGTTATGTGGATGGCGGAGCCCAAATATGTGTCATAACACACTCATGCGTTGAGAAGATGGGTCTCACAGTGGCTGGGGTGTCAGGGTTTCGGATCAGATTGGCAAACCATCAAAAAGTAAAATGCTTGGGTGTTGTAAAGAGTTTAGAAGTGGAGGCATATGATGCAAAGGCAGTGGTTGATTTTCATGTGATGCCAGCAGGGTTGGGAGCATATCCTATTATACTGGGCAGACCATGGTTACGTGCAGTGGGAGCTGTTCAAGATTGGCGACATGGTACGATTAGCCTCTATGGAAAGACAGGTACCAAGAAGCTTTATAATATGGACACAAGGAAACGATTAGAGGAGCTTTATGAAGATGAGGATGAGTCTAGTGATGAAGACTCTTCCACGGTGACAGATGAGGACAGTGATAGCACTACCGGCAGTGATGAGGATGCTGATGTTGCATTTCTTTTGATGGATAAAGAAATCCAGGAGTGTGGTTTAGTCGCATTTGCGAAGGAAGTTGAAGATGAAAGTGAAGGGCCTTATGAAGTGATTGAAGGGCTGATGCAAACCAAGGTTGAACTGTCAAAGAAGCAGGAATTGATGACACAAATGATCAGTGGTGGAGACCTCTCAGCTATGGAGAAGGGAATATATTTGCACATGCCGGTCTATGCCAAAGTATTTGATGCTTTTCTTGATGCAAGATTGATATATGGAATCTCTACACGTTTTCCTTGGGAATCAGGTGGAACCTTGATTAAGCTTTTCATGCAGCGAATGCAAAGTGTTTCTGTGTGGGATCCAGGTGGAATGAATATCTCTTTTTGTTGCTGCTGAGCATGAATGCTCTAGCAGGCTAGGGGATGGGCAAATTATGTCAGGAGTTTTTTGGAGCAAGGGATTGCGCATATGTACATATACATGCATGGTGCATCAAATAAAGGATTGCCCATTTTCCAGAGCCAGGTGGTTACGTGGGGCCCACATGTGTACAGGTAGGACACCATGTACATAGTGCATCGATTTTCATCATTACTAGTACCACTGTGTTTTTTCTACAATAAGGAGGAGTTGGTATTGCGTAAAACTTCTCGAGGAAGCTATCCGCGGGCCGACGACATGAGGTCAGCTGGTGCGTCAGATGGCATCTAGTGGCGTCAGGAGGCCGAACAGGGTCAATACTTGCACGCGGAGAAGTACGGACACAACGTGGGTGTTTGCTTGTGAGAATTATGCAGAGAGTCATCATTAGGACCACTTTTTGGGGCCACTTCACGTGGTGGCGAGATGCATTATTGGAAAAAGGCTGAGTGCCAGGTGTGCGAATGATGCAAAAAGGTGACGACTATGCACTGCGAGGTCAGTTTTTGGCCTGTTCGGGGTCCGTTTGAGGTCATCTAAAAGGCCAAGGGTGCCCAACTAATAAAGCTAAGTGTGGAAACTGAAAAAACTGAGAGAAGACCAGAAAAAACGTGGAGAAGAGAGGAGGAACAGCCGCAGGTGTGTTTTTGCTCATTTTGGAGCCTGTTTTGGCCGTAAACTGCTCATCCGAGGTCGGATTTGAGCACTTTGACATTGTAGACTGGGGTTTTGGGCCGTTCCGGACGCGATGGCGCTGTCCATTTTGCCAAATTCCTCACTCTTTTTCTGCTGTTTTTCTGTGTAATCTTCTCCGGTGAGTGAAGCTTCTTCTCCAATTTGTGATTGTATCTGGTATCTTTTACCCATATTGTGTGAGCTGTTTGCCCCATTGGTGTTGGCCCAAGCTCATTTGTATCTAAACATCAGAAGTTCTCCTCTTTTGAGCTGAGTTTTTGTGTGTGTGTGTGTGTCTCTGTGTGGAGTGGGCAAGTGGATAGTCTCTCTCCTCTCACTCCAGAGGTGTGTTCCCTGTCTCGGCCAGGTGTGTTGTGTAAGCCGAGTGGTGCCCCCTAGTGTGTGTGTGTATCTTCCCAAGAGTGTGTGTCGGGTCGTTATAGAGGCGCTGTGTGTGTTTTCATCCCGCTCACAACGTCATGGAGGGTTTCCCAATGCCTAATCCTGATAGCTCAAGCAAAGACATGCATGCCATGGGCCCACGGTCCGGGCCGAGCGTGCTTAGCCGCTTAAAGGAAACCTTTAGTAGAGCCACTCGCTCCGAACATGGAGCTAATGATGTAAATGAGGGGGGTGGGGAAGTAAATTCGCCATTCATGACCAACGTAGACCCTATGCCCTTAGAGATGTTGGGGTATAGGCGTCTGTGCCTTGCCCGGCCGCCCAAAGTCTGGGCGCCCACTGACTTGTATACCTTATACATAGCATAAGTGTATAGGGGGCTGCTCACTCTTTGGAGTCTCCCCACCCATATCTGTGTTGTGTGTCTCCTTCTCTCTCTCTCACTCTCCGTCTGTGGTGCTCTCCGATCCCCTTCAATTGGTATCAGAGCTATGGTGACCGCGGAGAGCACGACAGCTTTGAGAGCTTCGAGGCGATAGCTCGCTCGCTCTCGACGGTGGAGTTCGATCGCGGAGTTTCACAAAGAGAGAGAAGGAGACACACAACACAGATATGGGTGGGGAGACTCCAAAGAGTGAGCAGCCCCCTATACACTTATGCTATGTATAAGGTATACAAGTCAGTGGGCGCCCAGACTCTGGGCGGCCGGGCAAGGCACAGACGCCTATACCCCAACAACCTCCCACTTAAAGGCTACTGTGCCTTTAAGCAAGGGAACCTAGTCTAAAGACTACAAAAGGCGAGAGAAAACCGCTCTCAACCGATGCCCACTGGCTGGCTGTGATCGTGTGCATCCGGCTGTCCTGCTCCCGTGTAAGTCCATACACCACCAGACGTACCGCACACGTACTGCAAGTATGTACACAATACCTGCATATCTCCCTCGTGCACTATGCCATCATCAGTCAACAAACGACTGACAACCCCAACTGCAAATGCTCCCACTGCAGCTGCGATATCCGGTCTCAAGATCAGCATCTCATACATGAGACCACCGAATGCCGATGCAATGCTAGCGGGCCCTGCTAGCTCTACGGAGCATGCATCAACATATATATCCCTGGCAATAGGCATCTCTGACTGACAAGGCGTGTCAGCCACATGCATCTCCTGACTGTGGGATCAATCTCTCCCATGGACATAGAAGTGGGACTAGACTTCCCTGTAGACATGGATGTCGCGTACATAGCATGTAAACTCTGCCATAAAGCATGAGTTGTAGTTTCCCTCGAGACCTGCCAGTCAACAGACTCAACCAGATGCAAACGAATCGTAGACATTGCTAACTCATCAAGATCCTGCCAATCATCATCACGCATAGACTTGGGCTTCGCCGATAAACCACATAAGGCATACATCGTATCCTCCCACCTATGAGGAAACTTGCAGCAAATGTCACTCTCACATCTGAGAGCAAACCATGTGTGGAATCCTCGACACAAGAGAGTGTGCACGTGAATACTCCATTCACTGCACCCCCTGACTCTTCAGAGGTATATCCCTCCGAGGTTATATTACCAGCTGGTAGAAGCCTTCTCGAAGTGCAAGAGGTTGAGCGCTATATCCTTGCAATGAGGGAAAATGAAATTGAGAGCTTACGCAAGGCGGAGCAACGAAGAGAGTTAAAAGCGAAAGCCCCTATGTCAATATCCTTGCTAAGAGAGCAATCGAGTGCTCCTGACTTAGCAACCGCTAAGGGCCAACCCGTAGAAAGCAACATTGCATCTAGTTCAAAGGACACCCCTAGCACCTCAAGCTTAGATGGAGCGTTCTTAAATGAGAACTGGGAGTACGAACTACAAACGGAAACTCTAACCGACCTATACACAGGTCACACGTATCACGTGGGTTGGTTAGTGTTCTACAATCCACAACGGGTGCTACTAGTGTGGATGATCAACAACAAAGAGTTTGTGAGGTCATCCATAGGGTTATTGAGCTAGAGAGACAAAACAAGGGGATCAACATGCCTTCAACGCGTCTCATGAGATTCTTGGATACAGGAAAGGATAAACAACCGAACTTATCGCAAATGGCGACTCCCTCGGTAAGTCCGATGGATCCTCCATATGTTGTTTTGCCAGGGGTCTCAATACAATCTGAGCCCACAAGTGATAGCTGTACCTTTCACAGTCTAGCTCATCTTTCCCTTGATGACACCACGGCTACCATGCCTACCTCAATGATGGGCATGCCAAGAAACACGCCATGGACCTCATTTGTTAGTAAAGCACCGCTACATGGTAGCTCAATGCCTGCAACAGTACCTACAAGTGTGTACCAATCGTATACACCCATGGGTCCTTGTACTCATGTAGCCCCTACGCCTCCCATTGTTTCAACAACCTATACTCCACAACCACAACACCCAAGCTCTTATTTCCATGGGACTATACCGGCTAGCATTAGCATGTCACATCTGACGTCTGCTATGCCTAGGGCCACACATATGAACCTTGGGCCACCACATGGAACAACATCATACCGAGTGGGGAACCCAAGGGCTTCCTATGCGCCAAGCCCAATGCCAATACCTACTCCACATGTAGTCTCTGGAGCGCCTTCACCCACGGTGCCTGCTCACTTAGGTGACTTGGCAACATTTGCTCAAGCTATTGGTCGATCTATTGCTGAGAATATGCGTAACACACCTGATAGAGAGCCTAGAAGTAAAGCAGCACAAAGAGCCAAGCTCACACAAAAATTTAGTGGAAATGGGGATGTGAGAAAGCATATCGAACTGTTTGAACAAATATGTAATTCTCTAGGAGAACACAATGACCTGCATAAGAGTAATGCTTTAAGCCTTACCTTAAGTGGAAAGGCAGGGTATTGGTATAGAACCCTAAGGGTGGAAGAAAAAACGATTTACCCTACTCTTAGGAGACTGTTCTTGAAAGAATACATACGAGAGGGAGTGCTTTGGGGTGTAGCCTCTCAGCTCCAGAAAGCCCAACGAGAGGAAGGAGAGTCGGTGAGAGACTTTATTAGTGCTTGAAGCATTTGAATTTCGTTGTAATCCAAATGAGCGCTTCAATAATAATCAATTGCTTGATAGATTCATTAAGGGGTTACGACATGAGGATATCTACAATGGCCTAGTCATTAGAGGTACCACTTGGGAAGCAGTCACTACCAATGCGATCCAATTGGAGGATAATTTAATGATTCAAGGAGAAAGAGTGTCTATTGAGCCTAAATCTATTAGCTTGCAAGCAATGGGGCATCAGCCAATGACCCTAAAGGCTATTGCTAAGGAGCCAAAGATATCTGAGATGACTTTAGCAGATCTCACCAAGGCTATTCAAGAGAGTCTTAGAGACAATCGTGCTCTGCAAAACAATCATATGTATCCAAGAAGGGAGCAACAATGGTGCTCAGTATGCTATGGACCTCATAGTACCAGTGAATGCCCCTACTTTTAGAGTAAATTCAATGGGAATTACAATGCCTGTGAAAGGTATGGTCATCAAGCTAAGGATTGCATAGTATTTAAGCGCGTGATGGCCAATAGACCAACCTTAGCATGGACAGACACACCTCGAGTGCCTGCATTGATGCCAGCCCACCTCTTGAAAAAACAGCACAACACATGGTCCCTATGGCCCAAAATGTTGTTCAAACAACACCCTTACCACCTCCAGTGCTAGGAATGCAACCACCGCATCCGAGAATCACTTTTGTGAATCAAGTGGGTTGTGAGTCATCTATTGCTTTTTTGGAAGGCTGTGAGGAAGATATGGACCCTAATATTGCCTATGGGATGGATGTGCTTGAAGAAAGTCCACAATACTACATGGAGGACTATTGGGAACAAGTCAAACCTGTATATCAAGTAGCTTCTCTTGCGGCAAGAGTCCAAAATATCAATTACACTGTTAAGAGACCACCCCTTCAATGCTATGAGTGTGGATTTCCACATCGTGTAGCCGAGTGTCCTATTAGGCTACAAAAGAACGCCACACTAATGTAAACCAATCAAGCGAGCACGTCTACAATGCCGATACTCAAGTGTAATCGATGTGGCATAGATCATTTGATTGCCCAATGTCCAAATAATCCAAATGCACCGAAGATCACGCCATTAAACTTGATTGAAGTTACCGAGGAGCCATCACAAAGTACACCTGTGGTACCAGTAAACGTACTCACACGATCGATGCTCCAAAAACAAAATTATATTCTTGAGGAAAGAGACACGGCATCAATTGCCCAATCTCAAAAAAAGAAGAAAACACAAAGGAAGAGATCACAAAAAGCAGCGAAGTGAGACCCCAGTTCGAAGACCAACATAGGGACTGGTGACGACCACGTATATATGAATGACACTGAAGAGGATTCTGATTCAGTTGAAACCATGGAGACCAAAACGACCACTGAGATAGAAACCAACAAGGAAGATCTTCATGAGCCACAATGGCCAGGATCCAAAAAGAAGATAGGAACTTACCCAAACCCTACAGAGGAGATTGAGAGAGTCAAGCAATTAAGGAGTTTGGTAGAAGATACCCAAAGGGATCTAGAACCAGCACCTAGGCAGATCCAAATTACAGACACCATGTTCCTACGCAACAACAACCTCACCAAGTCCATAGACCCTTAGCCATACCTAGTGTCATTCAAGAAGAAAGCGACTTAAAGTCATGGGAAAGTGGGCGTACTCACTTCTTGATGGAAAGAATGTTTTCAGAGGGACTACCTGATCCTATCGAAGAAATGGAGATCCCATCTTCCCCACGTCAAGGGACTGAAACCCAAAAGGTACCATTAAACATTGCCAAATTGATGGATTTCATGTCTTCAGAAGTTAGAACCACCATCATGTCCAAACTATATAAAGACCCTGAGCTAGTCTCAGCTCTTCGAGCCTTCCTCAATGGAGAACTGAAGTTTGGGCTACCACAATTTTCACAGATGGATGGAGCCGGGGAGATGCCAATAGAGGAGGAACACTTAGATCCACAACCCAACCTAGATGAGAACCTTGTTATAGAAATACCTGTTAACAAATTGGGACAATACTATGAGGGTGATGAATCCAATGCAACCATACCAATCACTACTAAGGGATTAACTGTGAAGGGAATCCTTGACGGTGGCGCTAGGGTTAGCATTTTGACTAAAAATTGGTGGGAAACTATGGGAAGACCTCACCTTGCGACCACAACCATAGTAGTGAAGATGGCCAATGGGTCAATTGTTAAACCTATTGGGATGCTAGAAGATCTCAAGATCAAGGTATTTGGACATAAAATAAGAGTTACCTTCATTGTTATAGATTTCTACAAGCACACTATGGCATCTGAGATGATCTTAGGATGTCCTTTCATGAGGGAAGCAAAAATGGTGCATGGCCGGTCTAAAAACCATGTCTACTTGCAGTTCCAAGATTCTGTTATTCGAGTAGATCTTGTAATTGGTCGAGCACATCCTCTAGGAAACAGGTTTATAATTGATCATAGATCTGACACCACAGTTCACTCGGCCCCATTGCAATATTGTTACACGTGTAAAGCGGACACTTATGTTGAGGAAGATTCTCCATTTATGGATGTACTACCTGGGATGATTGAGTCAGACAATGTGGATTGGGTCCACCTAGCAGCAACCATAGATACTTGGGGAAATAGGGGGACAACCTGGGTAACACCTGAGGGGAATGAAATGCCACCACTTGTATACTTAAATATACTAGAAGCAATACATATAGCTTCTGACAAGAGTCATCCTAATATAACGAAGAAAAAATACAAGTGGGTCCCTAAAGCTTCTTTAGCGACCATAGCTAGTGCTAAAAAACAGAAGCCTTGTAAGAAACGTCCCACTCGCTCCAAGAAATGTAGGAAACGTGGCGTTGGATTCCTAAAAGACTATTGGAAGCCCAAGGCTACTATGAAGGAAATGATCAAGTCTGGGTGCCAAAATGTAGATTGTGTTCTTACCGGTCACCTGACCCATGTGCGCCCAATCCTGTAGCTCCAAAACGAATTGACGAATGTGGAAAGAAAAAAATCATTGAATGCTACACACCCGCTTCAGAGCTAGTTTGGGTACCAAAGAAAGAACGATTTGTTCCACCTAGCTCAAGAACAGGGAAGTCAAATGAAGCGTCTTGCTCTTCATGTAGTTTCTATACGGAATTGAAAGCTTCTCCACAGCCTCCACCTACAATAGTGGACCTCCATGAAGCTACAAAGGAATCCACACCTCCCAGTGTTCAAGAATCACCCGATGAACCACTTCAAGTTCGATCCTGGGAAAGTACCTTACCACCCTTGCAACTTGATGAGGCACCTAAGGTAATAGAAAACTAATGGCAAAAATCCTCACCTATTACCAACTGGAACAATTGGTTTCAAAGGGTGACGAGCACATTTCAAACAGTATGACCTAGCCAAGGAAGGGAAGAGTGTTTGCTGACATCTATCATTGAATTATTTCCCTCTTACCCTTCTTTCCCTGACCTCTCAATCACCAATCTTAGGGAATGTATACATAAAGCCTTATACTCACAAAAAATAAAAAAAGTAAAGAGCAAGAGCAATTAGCAAACGAGTATGCACAATAAAAGTCAAAACATTGACCAGACCTACACATTCACATCCGGTACACTGAAATAGAAACCTATGTCATCAAACACCTTTGATCCTCATCACTCGAGTGATGGAGGATAGGTAAGATAAGTACGATAAGAGTATTTCTGTTTTAAAGTTTAGTGATTAGCAAAGTTCTTTCTTCCCACTGATGTGCCTCCTAGAGGTATTCCTTTTGTTTCCTTGTGTGCACATGAACGTGTTGCTGTGGTTAGAATTTGGACCTTCATGGAATCTTTATCTCGTTCACACTTCAAATCAAGCAAGACCATCAACACAAATAGGTGTTTCTTGTCCATTAGCATTGCCCCTTGTCTTTTTGCATCCATGTTTGTCTGCTTTAATTGTGAATTGGTAGCATGATATTCAACGCATTTGCTTAGTATCAAACATTAAATTCAATGTAATTTTTTGTCATAAGCACTTGTCTAGGTTTAAAAATCAAGCAGTTCGACTAAACTAGTTTGACCAAGTTAGGCGTTAGAGATCTTCTCTTAATACCATGGGAATGCTTTCCTAATTATCAATGGTTACTTAGGTTCTTAATCCGATTTAGGCAGCATTGTGTGAAATGTACTAGGGCTTTCTAGTGGGCTTAGTCCCTATTGACCTTTAGCTTAAGTATTATAAAGGGAGTTTACTAGTGTGATGAGCCTGGGGAGGGTACCAGTGTTATATGACCCCCCAAAGTTACGAAATTAAAATGCGAAAAACGAACAAACAAAAAAATCAAAGTGCCACAATGTAAAATCTTAAGCTGGAAGAGAAATCTTAGTTTTGATTTGGTACTCCACTCACATGTATCGCCTATAGTACAAGAGCCCTAGAGGTTCCGAGTGTGGCGCTTTTCCTTGAAAAGAAAAAAACCCAAGGCATACAAAATAAGCACACGCATCAAAATTGAATCACTGTGAAAAAGACTTTGGCAATCAGTCTGGCAATGATTTCATGAGAAATTCCTTTTATCTTAGCTTAACTACAAGGTCTTCTAGGTATAGCCTCTAGTCAGCCCTCGGACATGAAATACTTGGCTCTCACGATTAAACAACTTAATTGACCAAAGAAAATTGAGAAGCTTTCCCATGGTATTAATAATCGATCTTTAGTACCTTTCAATCGTTAAATTAGTGACCCCGAACTTGTTTAGTTTTTTTTACCTTTTCAACTATTTATGCATTTGATTAAATTACAAATTAATGTTTATTGCTGAAAAATGGATTAAAATTCTGTTACCAATCAAATTATCTGCCTACAATTGCATATGCTTTTTAATTGTAAATGAGAATGCAATTATTGTGCCAAAGTTGTTTGATTTTCCAGTGGACTGAAGAAGGCTAAGGACATTCATCTCAAATGCTCTTCCACCTCGAGGAACGAGCTTCAACTCAATAGCTTCCGAGGACGGAATGTATCAGGAAGGGGGGCATGTTAACCCTCACGCACATTCCTATCACCTAAGACAGACGCCGTATTATTTATTTGGTAGAGTCAAGTACCGGGCTTGTCGGTCCAATAGGAAAAGGGTAAGAGTGATTGCCGATGATAGGCGCACTCTAACTAGAACATTCAAGGGATTAGTTGGCTAAGCATGGGCGCCGAAGTGTGAATGGGATGAGCTCATACAAAATTCAACTAAACCTAAAATTCACTCATTGTCTCATTTGTGCAATTGAAGAGTGCTCTTGCTCCATCTCCATCTTCTTCTTCTTCATCTCCTTGTGTGTGTGTGTGTGTATACGAGAGAGAGAGAGAGAGAGAGAGAGAGAGAGAGAGAGAGAGAGAGAGAGAGAGAGAGAGAGAGAGAGCATTGCGACGACGGCATGGCGGCGGTGAAGCGGTTGAGCGCGGTGCACGACGGCTCCTTCTTCGCGGCGAGGAATCCTCCACGACAGCAAGCATACAGCGGTGAGTGACACACCATCGTCATCTTTGAGCTTACTAGTTTATGCTAGTTGCATGCTTGGAGCCATTTGTGGCTCGCACACAATGTATTGGCAAGTTCCTTGCATTAACACGTGCGACATATGCGCACATCGCCCGATAGACCAAGGAGGGCATTCTTAACCCTGTATCCCATGCTGAGGCCATGTGAGCCAAATTTATGGTGTCATTGGCTAAACAAGACCAAGCTTGGGCTATCATGACCAAGGAAATGCTTGGTGCGGTAAAACTGAGATGGAAAGGGGGAAAGTGGAAGGGGGTTGTGATGCACGACAAACTTCTCGCCTCGAAGTGGTCTTATCTTAGATCTGGTGGACTCTCAGGGGAAGTGATGAGGAAGTGCAAAAGAGTAGCTGAGGTTTTGGAATGGGGGGAAGAAACCAGATACTTTAAGAAATCCATTTTGCAATGGTTCCCTTGGCTCTCTAAAATATTGGGTCCGCTACAAAGCCCCTATTGGATAGAAATGGCCAGGAATATGAATAATAAGGGGATCATTCAACTAGAGCAATTCTGGGATGGTAACAGTAAGTGCTGGAAAACTGCTGACTCTATAGTAATCGAATTTCAATTGAATGGCTTTGAGTTATTACTAGTATACAAGGTGTTAAAAGAGATTGATAAGGTGGTGATGCCAATCTATGAATCCAATTTTGAATGGGGCGCTTGGAGATGGCCCGGGAGTAGCCTCTTTTGGAAACCACATTCTAAAGGCATTTACCATGCATTAATGTACGAGGCTAACTGGTGTATCCCCCTCAACCAATTATGGAAGAGGCGCTGGACGGAAAAACGGTGGGAGGGAGTCATGGAGAACATCTGGAAGCCAAGGTGGCCTCTGTATATGAAGGTATTTTTATGGAAAGTGATGTGGGGTACCCTGCCGATGGGCGTAAAGATACAAGAAAGAGGAATCGGGTCCGATCGTTGCTCGGGGTGTAGAATAGCTAGTGAAGACCTAGCCCACCTTTTCATGGGATGCCAGGCTATCAGTGGCATGGCTGGAAAAATATGCAAGTGGATTCAAAGGACATGGAAAATTAAGTTCTTCAAGACTGATCTACTCTTTGGTAGTACAGGATGGGTAGTCCTGCTCTTCTTGTTTGCACTCAAATAATCAGATACTACTTCTTTCACAATATTTGGCAAGCAAGGAACCGCCGTGTGTTTGAGGGGGATCTGGTTGTGGCAAGCTTTTGTGAAATCATACAAGAGAGCAAAGTGACGATCCACATGATCGGAGGCAAACAAGCCTGAGTGTATTGGTATAGAACCATACATGTCATGATGACAACGTGTAATAAGTAAAACTTTGGAATAGTTGTGGTCTCGCTGTCAAGCAGAAAACTTGTAATCTTTTGACCCTCAAGGCTCGGTCTGAGCTTGAGGTTGGTGTATTTTTCTGATGTTCTTAATGCTATCCACTCACAATTGTGAGTTTTGCACACAAAAAAAAAAAAAGATTTGTTGTCTCAAAGGATGGCTATCCAAACAAAGGGTTTTATTTTCCTCCACTTAAATGCTTCATATAAGAGGGTACAGTAGCTAGCTGTCTTAGACAACTAGCAAACTCCAAACACAAGGGTTATCCCACTAGAATGAATCCCTTGACAAGATATATGATTTTTACACCACCTTCATTTATGAATCATATAGACAATTTTGTTCACTCTTTATCCCTTATCAGCTAGATTGATGTTTCCCTTTCCCTTGTTTGTTTTTGCTCTACTTGTCCTTGTAGTTGCACCTTGTGGGTGGATGGTTGCTTCTCCCATAAGGTGGACGTGGATTGTTGGAGGATATTCCTTTGCAACCCTTGGCATCATGCTAAAGTGGCAGAAAAAAAGTGAATTGGATGATGAACAATCAATGATTGTTATGATGTTAACTCTCCCCAAGTATAAATAACCGCCTAGGTGGAAACACTTTCCATAGACCATATCAACCATAGAGAAATGATAGCCATCTACTTGTTTGGATCTTCCTACAATGTGACAGGGGTAGACCAAGGGGAATTGAAGAGGTTAATAGGGGTAACCAATGGGGGGGGGGGGAAGATTCTTTTACTTGCAATGAGAGAGAGAGAGAGAGATATTATCGTCCTCGGAGGTCAAATATGACCTATGGGACCAAACAAAAACACTGCAAAGTAGCTCCATCATATGTCATATGACTGATACAACTCATGGGTATAAACTAGAGATGGTAAATTCTAGCTTTGAGGGAAATCATATTGAAGGACGCACTAGCCAAATAACGAAGACGAGTATACGTCGGGTAAAGTGAAAGTGGAAAGAGAATCCTAAGGGGCTTCTTAGGAGTTCAAAAATCTTGAATAATAGCTTGTCCATTCCAGTAGACTTCCCATTTGCCTTGTTTGCGGGCGTTATGCATCTTCTTGAGCTCGCTTGCTTTGACTTGAGTTGGTTTGTCGTTAATTCAGCAATCCTAAGCTCCATTCCCTTGAGGAGGCAGGATTGGCGTAGCAACTTTAACGCTCCTCTTTGTCCTTGAAGGTAAGCATGCATTGCCCTGGTGGCAAATGCCTATTTGTGTCATTGATCCAAGAGATTGTGCTAGGCTCGATGTTGATTGGCTGAAGTATGTCCATTAGGAGGAGGAGGAGGTCTAGGAGGGCCTCTTTATTCTCCATGAGATTATGGAGGTGATTAACATTTTGATAAATAGGTGCATGTCATGTGTGCAATAATGGTGGGTGTGTAAGAGAGGTATAAGAATGGTCAAAGGATGCACTTTTCCCCCAAAAAAATGGGGGGACAACTTTATGATTTTCGGCCTTCCATAACTACTACATACGATCTCCTATTTGAGCAGAGATTATAGATCTATAACCTACACGCCGAGCACCTTTTGTAGATATGTTACTTGATATAGTTTTGCCTGCTAGATTTTAAATTCTGTTTTTTGGGGGAAATTTGAATTCAAATAAATTAGCCGTTTTTCTTGTTTGAATTCAAAAGCTCTCCTTTGATTGCTTTCTTAATACTAGAGCTTTGACTTCCTTAAACTGCCAAATAAAGAGGCCCTCTTAGACCCCATTCTCTTCCTAATACATTGAGCTTGATGATCGCTTCTTTGAGGGTGTCCTCAATGGTACACCATGTTGATGGGAGTCCTCGGATCCTAGCTTTAAGATCAAGGGATTCTCGTAGTTGACGTTCCTAAAAAAGGGTAGCCTAGCTCGGTGTTGATCTTCTTCGTGATGCCATGCGTTACCTCATGGACTTCCTTTTGGACCATCGTGACTGACTCCGTGAGTGAGGCTTCCACTTATCATGCTTTTGCAAGGAGAGCTTGACTCTCCTCTTCCTGCGCTTTTTCAAGCTTCTCTAAGCATTGCTTGAGGGCTGCATTTTCCCCAATGAGCTCGTCGATCTGGGCCTCAAGGGCCAAGTCTCTAGCCTCTTGATGGGGGAGAGGGTCCTTACGCGGTTCGGTTGCCACAAGAAGAAAGCTCTTGCGTGGATGAGGGGCCGGTGTGGCTTGGGTGGACTCTCTATAGTCCAGTGTTTTCCACTTTGTAGATCTGAGGTAGACTCACGAGCGATTGTGTCAATCACCTCTTCTACACAAGATCTTGTCTCCTCTATCGATTAAGTACTTTGTGTTTGAGGAAGGGCCGTAGTGGTTGACTGTGAGGTCAAGGGGGCAAGAGATTGATGGAGTATTTTGAATAATGATGTTGTGTCTTAGGGCGTCGATATAAGAGGGAAGGAAATAGATGACACTGTTTTATGTTGCAAGAGGAGATGGGATAGCTAGGCCTAACACTGCCCTAGAGTGCGGCCCTTGCTCCTGTGGGAGACTAGTGCGATGCGAGTTCGGTGCGGAGAGAGAGAGAGAGAGAGAGAGAGAGAGAGAGAGAGAGAGAGAGAGAGAGAGAGAGAGAGAGAGAGAGAGATCTCCACCTCACTCAAAATTGGGCAATCACAAAAAACAACCCTCTCTCCCTAGCATATGCTCTTAAGAGATTTGAGAGCTACCAAAGATAGGAGGTGAAACTCTAACACCCCTTCTCAACTCTTTTACATGGAACCAAATCTAAGAAAGTTTTAGTAAAGGATGAGTGTGTTTGAGGAAGAGGTTTGTGAAAATATCACCATGTGAAACGTGAACATCCCATGTGAGATCCTTAACGTGGAAGCAAGCCTAACAAAGTTGGAGTAAAGGGTGAGTGGTTGTTTTAGGAAGAGGTTTTGTGAAGGGTGAGTGTTGTTTTAGGAAGAGGTTTTGTGAAGGGTGAGTGTTGTTTTAGGAAGAGGTTTTGTGAGGTGGAACTCTAATACTCCACATCGGCTTCTTAACGTGGAGTCAAATCTATAGTTAGTTGGAACTTGGAGTAAAGGGTGAGCCAATGTTCGGGAAAAATGTGTCTCAACTTAATATTGTGCAGTTTCCAATTTCAAAATTGCTGGTTGTGTGCAAGGGAAAAAGGAGAAATTCTACCCCAAAACAGAGAAAAATAGTGTAAAAACCTGAAAAATACCCCTAATTTTTAAAGATTTCCTCTTGGCAAACTCATGGAAAGGAATTTTGTATGTTTGGAAAAATGATTTATCCCGAGCACTGGGGTGAGCTTTGTTGGAAAAAGAGGTTTCGTGAATGTATACACCGGCTAAATATAGTACCGTCCTATATCTTCTTTTAAGCAAATTGATGATGTATCTATGTCTGCTTTGTCCTTGCATTGAATTGTGTAAAACAAGCTACACAACTCTTGTTGTCCAAATACATATATCTTGTCCTTGACAAGATATAGGGTAAAACACCCAATAAAAAACCGGGTGCCAGTAATGGGACGCATGGATTGCTTAAAATAAAGCCATTTTGCTCCGGGTTAGAGACACAATCAAGCGGGTGCTGAGTTGGTTAGGGCAAGCGACGATTGAATGCATGCCGTTGGATCTCGAGTTCAAGCCTTGGTGGCTCATTGGCTCAACTTATGCCCCATGGAGTCTCCCTATTCATGGCGTTTTTTGTTACACATGGAATTTTGTTCCGTCTCGTGCGTCCTGCAGCCTTCAGTGTTCGCGACATCGCTTCTACAGCTAATAGCCCTTGCGCTCAGCTTTTGATTACACCCTCCCAAGCTGAAAACAGTGCATCAAACTAGTCGCAATTCATCGCCTTTCTTAGGTGGCCTTTAGTTGGGGGTTTTACCCTATGGACTCTATATTGGACATACTGGGTCTACTGTACCATCCATTAATTAATTTCCCATGAAGATTGGTTCAACTCGATAACTCTTAAAAAAAGGAGCTCAGCTGGAGCCGATGCACATGCCCTGTTCCTCGCCCTACCCAATTGGGTCCTCCTCCCCCTGCTTGGCTATGAGCATTGCCTCTCTCTCCATCATCGCCATGTTTCCATCATGCCAATCGGTGGCATTTTCCAGTGTACCTAGAGCGAGAGAGAGTGTCGTTCGTGCATCTAGGCTACCCACACCATAGCAATATTCCATTTCGTAGAGGCCTGGGATGAGACCTGAGCTGGAAGATAGAGGCTGCATCGCGATGGCAATAGGATTCTTTCTCTGACAACACATGGCAGAACCACTCCCACGTAGTCTTTAGTCTTTCTAAAGAACCCTACCGCACCGAACTCACTCGCATCCTCTCAACAACCTGACCATTGGCACGAGAGAGAGAGAGAGAGAGAGAGAGAGAGAGAGAGAGAGAGAGAGAGAGAGGGACTTGTGTTCGATTGAATTGCCTCTACCTGCTCCTCCATTGGACTTCTTGTTCTCCGTTGCTCAGACACGCGACTCTATCCCACTTTTCAGATGCGAAATAGAGGCGACACCCTAATCTCCGCCGAGACAGTTATCAAACTACCAAAGAATTCTTGTTCTTCTTCTTCTTCTCTGTCTCTCCCCCCCCCCCACCCCCAAAAAAAAAAAAAAAAAAACGTGCCATCTCCTCTGCTTTTGTCCTGGTAGGCTTGGCAAAGCATCTCCGATGATTCCTCTTAAAACAAATGCAAAAAAGATTATAGGGACATATACTAGTGCTTTGTTATGATATTGTCTTCTCTATGCATGTGGTTAGCATTAACATATCAAATACCTTAAATGTAAAGTGTGTTATGAACTTGGAGACTTAGATTTTAAAACATAAGTTGTGTGATTCTCCTATCTCTCTCCTAACTTAGTAGGTGTCCCCGATTCATTTTAATTGTACGTTTCTTTCCGAAAGTCAATGACAAAAGGTTAGAAACCCTAGTATTTTCTTCTTTTCCGAGGAGTGAGATTGGTATGGAAAGTGAATGGACGGAAGGATGTGGAAAGTAGTGTATAGAGGAGATGAAAGGTGAAAAGTTGATCAAGGATACGAAAAGTTAAATTATGTAGAGGAGATGAAATGATGAATTTCATTTGCCTATAAAAGGGAAACCTTGCAAGTGATTACCTCTCTCTCTCTCTCTCTCTCTCTCTCTCTCACACACGCGTGCCTCGCGCACGCACGCACACACACATAAACTCAAATAGTCACATTTCTTAGGTGTTAGGTGTAAGTATACTTAGCCATTTCTTAGAGTAATAATCTAACAAATTAAGTCATTTTTTCAAAAGTATATCCATCGAGAGAGAGCCATTTTTTAAAATCCCTGTTATCCGTGTGAAAGATCTAGTCATCGTCTCCATCTTTTTCTTCCTTTTGCAACACTCAACCTGATAAAAAAAGCTCTTGCAATTGACAATGAAGTCAAAGCTGTCTGTGGTGACGGTATGATTTTGATTATGATGGTAGCGAAAGCATCTCTCTAGGTACCTCTATCTCTCTTCATGCTCTTCTTAAAGTGGGACAAGGTACATGTCAAGGATATGCTCGATGATGGTAATAGTCATGGTTTCATTTTTGCAAAGCTTGCACAATAACTCACTCTACATTGTAAGATCCCTAATTTTTGGGTCTCTTTTAAAAATAAGAAAATTAGTTTTCAATATCTATTTTGTCAAATTTTGATTTAAGATGCTTGATTGACAATATTGTAAGGTTCTAAAGTAAAAAGCAAAGCCGTTTCCATGTTCCAGTAGGTTAGACGGACGTTTGGTTTAGTTTTGGAAAAATCCGCTATTTTTAAATTTTTCATGCTTTTAGGTGTTTTTTTGCAAAAAGTAAGGTCGGATCCTTGATCTACATGTCCAGGGAAGCTATGGTTCAATTTTGTGAGAATCTGCTTTTTGAGTGCTTTTTACACTATTTTTAGCTTTTCATGATTTTTAGTGTTTTTTAGTGAAAAGCGAGTCCGCTTTCTTATTCCAGTGGACAAGGGGAACCTGTGGTTCAATTTTAGAATTTTCTCTATGTCGTTTTTTCTGAGTAGTCACCCTCTCGGTGATTGTTTTTTTGTATACCAGTGCATGTATGGATTAACCGAGTATGTATGAAGTTTTCCCATGATTATTTCATCATGTTTAACACGCTGATTTATGCACATGATGCGTTTATGATCACGTGCGTGCATAAAAAGTGCTTTTTGTTTCACGTCATAGAGGCAGTAGGAACACTGTTTTGGGCATAACTCACAAACCGTTATGAATCATCCCGAACCCTTTATATCAAAGATAAAATACATCATTTAGAACATTTTCACTCTTAGGTGTCATGTGGAAATCACACATCAACTAAGAGATAAGGACAAAAAATAGCTTGCTGCCCATTGTACAACCAAATTTGTTGACTCTAGGCTCCTTGGAGAACCACTATATAGATTCACTGGATGGGAAAACCCACTTAATCAATTGAAAAGCTTGATGAAACTTGATAGATCACCGTTATCACCTCGGAAAGACGAGTTATTAATTGTTTCATAACCGGTTTTACCTACACGTGTAGGGGTCCTACCAAGGGGGAGTACCATATGACGTCGTGAGTTAATCGAACAATTTATGTATGATTTATGGTTTGTTTTGGTGAGTTGATTTCAGTTGTTAGTAGATGCCCATAAACTTATGTGAGGGTATATGGTTAGACAATCCGAACCGCATAGGCAGATATGACTAAAGTGGCTTTCTTTTTGGGTTATCCTTTGTTGTGTAAGTACCATATGGGTAAAATGATGTGATAGAGTGCTAGTCTATATTATAGAGATAAACTTGATGCATAGGTTTGAGGTCAAATATTTTCATTTTCATGTTATGCGCGCTCCCAAAAATGTCGAAAATTTGTTTTTTGCATATGTATGAAGTTATGGTTTATGGTTGACCTAAAGGCCGGAGCTATTTTGCATCATGTTTATGATGATGGAATTTTATCATATGATGCATGGAAACTTATGGATTGATGTGGATGCCTCATGTGCATGGTTATGATTGCTTTCCACCTTTCTAAGTAAAAAACTAGCTCTATGTGTAGGGAGGTGAAGTGCAAATGTGATGCATTAACTTTGCATGGTTGGATGTTGTCAAAATTGGATTTTAATTTTATGATTAGTTGCTGGACGGACTCTTTTTATGCATGAAACAATCTTGTCTTAAAAGTCATATGTGTATGAACTCCGATTGACTGCAGGAGATGTGTCAAACTCCAAGTGTCGGAGTTGGTTCGGTGTGATTATGATTTGTGGTTCAAAGATGAGATTGCCTCATGGATTATGTTTATGATTTTATGGTTGAAGCCGGTGTGGCTCATGGTGTTTTTTTGGATATGGTTATACTGTCGAAATTTTTGCAGCCATGTTATGTTCTAAAGTGGTTATGCAGGATTGGTCGTGCCTCACCCAAGTTGGGTGGAGTGCTCGCTCGTGTGATGTAATTGGATTATGATTTATGGTTTTGGGATAGGATCATGAATTGATCTAGATGGTTCATGGTAGACATGTAAGGATAGAGATCATGTACAGTCTAACTGCTTGGAAAAGATTGTTTGTGCATATGGAAAGTGCTATTGTGATTGGACTCATGTGTTATGTTTCTCATGGCAGCGCCTCTACAAGACTAGGATCACCTACATTGCTTAGACTTAGACTAAAGGGTCGTTGACTTGAGGCTTTGTTGGATCGGGGGTGTTGCCTATGTCTTTTTCTTTTTGTTAGGCTCATCTACACGGTTAGTGCATCAGGGATTGAATGACCTACACGAGTAACCTGTCGGGGATGTTGGATCCGGGGTGTTGCCTAGGTATTTTTCTTTTTGTTAGGCTCATCTACACGGTTAGTGCGTCAGGGATTGAATGACCTACACGACTAACCTGTCGGGGATGTTGTCTTGGTTTTGCCTAAACACGGTGCTGGGCATCAAAGAGGCATGGTGCCTAAACTGGTATGGTTGGTGTTGATACCGTACCACCTACATGTACTTGGGATCCTTTCACAACTCAGGTTCATGGAGGGAGGCGAAGCAGCCTCAGCTTATGTCTGGCTCAAGTAGGTTGGAGGCATTCTGGCTCGCTCCCGACGAAGTGAAATTCTCTCTGTCCATAGTAGAGCGGATGTGGATGGGTGGACAGCTTGATCCCTACACAAGGTCTGGTGCTCCGCTAGTTTTTTTGTCAAAAACTTTTTGATGTTATGGTATACCCAGATTTTGTCATTGCATTAATATATGGTTGCCTGTTTCATTTAGATGGGGCATTTAAAGATTCTCTGTTGTCATTCTCTCACGTCTCTGGGCACTCTATTTCACCCTTCACTATATTCTCTCTCTCTCTCTCTCTGTCTTCTCGCAACGCGGTGTACACATATATTCACCCTCCACAATGTTATATTTTCTCAAGTACGCTTTCATTCATAACACCCATTCAGGGGTAGCACTAGTCGCTAGGTGCCTCTGGATGTAGTCCGGCTCATGGCCTAAACTCCATGCTTGGTTGGGCAGTGAGGAGTCCTCCCCTATGCAAACGCTTCCGCAACTCTGATGTATATTGAAAATTATATAAAGGTGTAAATTATATATTTTGTGCATAGATCCCCGAGGAGGGGTATCTCCCACCTGGTATTAGAGCCTATGCTTAAGGTTATGGGGATAGCCTAAAGTAGCCTAAAGCCTGATACTAGTTTGAGAAAGGATATTATATTCATGATGCATCTATAAGTGAAATTGGTTGGTGGTACTTGTTTGACTTGTCTTCTTGAGTGGAAGTGTTTGGTTGAGTTGTGGTGAAGTGGTTGAAGTGTTCAAACAGAAACATTGTATTTTCTTTGAATGTTTGTTTTGTAGTAACAAATGGCTCCCAGAGTGACGTTGCTTTAGCTAGGGGAATGAGGTTTTGGCCATAGTATTCAACAATATGGCGACACGGGTGTCCAGGAAGGAACGAGATCTCTTTTACTTAGAAATTGGGACCAAAGTCTTTGGCATGCCAGGAAGCTTAACTTGTTGGAAGAGTGTTGACCGTAGTTACCTTACCCGTCACCAAGAACCCTTCTGTCAATTCATCATCTATATTGACGAGAGTCCAAGAGATTGGTTTGCCAACCTCAGGCTACTTCAACTCAGAATATGGTTAGGCCTAAAAGACATGTTCTACTACTTGGCAATGCGCTCCCAAATGTTAAGGATTTCCAAAGTTGCTAAGAAGTTTAAAGATCTTGTAGTTGTCATAGGAAAAGAAAAGCTAGAAGATAATTACAGACCACGTTGTCATGTGGGAGGTCTGAGAGAATACCCTATCATAACAGTTGAAAGAATATTTAGAGAGTTATTTCCAAGACACCCATAGTATTGTAAAGAAGCATAAAAATCAAATTTTGATGAATAGAAGCAGCATAGACTCAGTTTTGGTTCACATGTGTACTAAGTTTTCTCTCTCCTTGTCTTGTTTTTAGATGAATCTTCTTAATTGTTTAGATGAACTCCCAAGTGATCTCGCACAAAGAGTCTTTTTCAATTATGCGGTTGGATTCAGTCTCCATTGGGGCATTGAAGTGGTTCGAGTTTCGAACGGGACTAGAGATTACCTTGTACCCAACACTTATGTAGCATGGGAGTTATATGTTGAAGCTCAGCCTGAACATCAAACACAAGTGCTTGATATATTTATGACCAACCCACAGCTTTGGGTAAAGAAACAGATCCAAGAAGGCGTCGTTAAATTGCAAGGATATGTTCTTTACCTTAACTTATGTTCTCTTTTGGACATACCGAGTCGTGAACTCATACTTAGTAAGAAGGCCCTCATGCTAAACCAAAGATACGGCTTTTGTGAGAAGGTCATAATCAAAGTATGGAAGAAGTCAAATGGTGGCAACGGATTCTATTATGTACCCCAGGATTGGTTCAATAAAGTCTATGGACCTATTCTCAAATACAACCCATACAATGTTGCTGTTACCTTTTTTATGACTACGAGAAACCAAGGTGCATTAGTGACTTTGCCCAAGCACAACCAATGCCAGTGAACACGAGTAGATATTTCTACAGAGGTGATGTAAATAAACGACATGATCATGTAAATTGCTTTTAATGGATTACCACCCACGGATGTATCACAAGGAGAGGAATGGTATGAAAAGGAAGACATGAATTTGAATGTACAAGTTGAAGTGCTAAACTTTGATACTCGAGATGTGAACAAATATAGGGTAGGACCTCGGTTGTAGGAACCAAAATTGGTTCATAGGACCCTTTCATATTTATGTATCTCCCTAGAAACACTATATACCTTTTTAGTCTCCTACGATTATAAAAATTTGGTTTTGATGTAACACACATTGTTTTGAGGATATAATATTTGAGTTTGAATCTTGGTTTATCAATCTAACTAACCTGAGTGATGGGGTGTGTGTGTAGATGACCGACATCTTACCTCGAGGGATATGGGCGGATATCCTCTCCCGCCTTATGGTGGAGGAGCATTTCCAAACTGGAGTGGAAGTGCAAAGGCTTATCAGTACCACGCATAATGGGGATGAGAAGAAAAGGTTGATGTCTACGGATTGAATTGTACCTAATACCTTCTGAGCTTGGTATCAATCCAAGTTGGGGAAGGAGATTGTTGTCACTAATCAAATATTGTACATAAATGCTTATGAACTTACCCTAAGACCGACAAAGGAAACATGGATGACCAGAAACATACTTTCTTTAGTAATGGCTACAGGATGCTTTGACATTGTTATGTTTAATGTATGGGGCCGTCAATGCGAAAACAACAACCGATGTTCCTTTAGCCCGATACCTTGAAAGTTGTTCTTTGACTTATTTGGAAAGTCACTAATCTACAATCCTCGCAATGTAAAAGTTTTATACAAGGCCTATAACAGACCTCAGTGCCTTACAGATTGTGCAAATATACACAGCTCAGTTGGATAGGACACACCGGATGTGTTTCCAAGAGAATTTGCTTACTTCGATGACTACTTCGGGTACATAAAGGCAATTGTTCACACCAAAATGGGGGTACCTGTGTAACGAACAAATCTCTTACTCAACAATGGTATGACTCACACTCCAATGAAGAAATGTTTCAACCAAAGATTAAAAAACGATGATTGGGATCACCCATCCGATATACTCAAGGAATGGGATAGCTACGCTCCATTGGTGGAAGGATGTCACAATGGATATTACTGAGTGCATTATGTCAGAGCCATTAGGATTTATTAGACTTTCAAGATACTTGTAGACTTTCAAAAACCCAAAGTTTTGTGATATAAAAATTGGATTAATTTATTATTCTTTCTCCTATTTCTCTCTTATCTTATCTTCAACTGTCTATTCTATTTTGTCTTAAACGACTTTGACCGGGTTAGAATATTGTAATAAGTGCGACCTTGGTTGATATGGTGCAATAAGTTACCATGCCTCCTAGAGGAAATGCAGCTGCTACTAATGCAAATGTGCCTATTGTTCCTCAACACACCATCATTGATAGAGACGTCAATGCTATGTTTTGCAAGTCTCGACCTGGAATTTTAGCAGGGAAGGCAAAGTCCTTGAAGATTTGATTGAGCGCTTTGATTTGGCTCATTTATCAGCACTAAAAAAAGCTATCATCACTAAGTTCAAACTAGAGAAAACAGCCACGCGTTCACAAAAAATAATATTGATCCTAAGGCTACAACTTGGGATTACCTTAAATCCAAGATCAAGAAGAACTATCAGAACAACGCCTATCATTCACACCATATGAATAAGTTTCTTGAATGTACTCAAGGAACCAGAGATCTAGAATCATACTATCAACATTTCTTAACCCTTGTCAAGTATGCTCCAATAGGGAAGACTCAAGAGGTCAAGGTAGCTCGATTCGTGTTAGGGTTACATAATCCTATGAAGACTAGACTCCAGAGTCTTTGTCTTACCAATTTTGCAGATGTCCTTGATGCAGGAAAACTCATTGAAATAGAGTTATCTACTACCGAGAAGAGGAAAACAGAATATGTTCTTGTTCGTGAAATCAAAAGGCCTCATCCTGAGGAGGAACAAAGGTTTGGGAATCCACAAAAAAGAAGAGAGAACTTATTACGTATGAAGGCTAGACATGATCATTTGTGCTACACTTGTCTTCATCCTGGTCATCAATCTAGGGATTGTCCATTTAACAATTCAAGCTTCATAGGATTGGTGGACAATTATGAACATAGAAACTTCAATCCAAATCGGAACTTCAAAAATTTCAGACCCAGGAACAAAACTTAAACCAAAACCAGAGACAATTTCAAAACCAAGGGAATTTTAGACCAGGCAATCCAACCTTTGTTCGGAATGGATCGCCTATCAACAATAACAATGGAAATGTTAACCGTCAATCTCGTCCAGGAGGAGGAGGAAATCAAAGACCTCAAGGAAGACCTCAAGTTAACATAGCTCAAGGGGCTAAAGGTGAAGGAAATTAGGCAAACATGTATGTTCATGCTGCAATTGAACATCAGGGAGTGAATGATCAATTTTTAGTAATTCAAACCCCAACGGAGTATCAAGGTAACCATTTTACCTTATTGGATTGATTGAAGGAGTACACATTCTTTCATATCTCGTAAGTGCATCAGAAACCTCATTTTTCCTGAACATCTTGATACAGACCTTACAACAAAATTAGCTACGGGTAGAAAGGTTAGTTCTTCTACTTTAGTGGGTAATTTGAATTTTGTTTTGGATGGTCATAATACTTTTGCAAACTTTAGGGTCTTACCCATAGGAATCTACTATGGAATTCTAAGAATGGATTGGCTTAAAGCCAATGATGCTCACATACATTGTAAAGACGCTTCATCGAATTTTGAAAATGATCAAAAATCTAGGGTTACAATTACTGAAAAATGGGAAAACCTAAGCTCAGACTAGTGAACTTTACCAAACTTATGAAGAGTCATAGGAAAAATAAAAAAAATTATGCAATAAAGCTTAACCCTAGGGAGAAGAAGATAGATTCACATGAGCCCGAACTTGATGATGTACTTCCCGAAGAACTTTCACAGATACCATCAAAGCGTGATGTTGATCATGCAATAGAGCTTACTCCAGGAGCTCAACCAGTAGCCCGTAGACCAAACAAAATGTCAGTAGTTGAATTTGCGGAACTCCAGGAGCAATTAACTTAACTTCTTGAACAAGGTTTCAATCGACCCAACGTTTCTCCATGGACTACTCCTATTCTCTTTAATTATAAGAAGTATGGTACTCTACATCTTTGTATTAATTATCGTGGATTGAACCAGGTAACAGTTAAGAATAAGTATGTAATACCAAGGATTGATGAACTTCTTAACCGATTACATGGAGCTTCTATCTTCACAAAGATTGATCTTAAGTCAGGGTATTACCAAATCCGAATCAAGGAGGAGGACATACCAAAGACAATATTTAATACTCGTTTTGGACATTATGAATTTACAATTATGCCTTTTGGACTTACCAATGCTCGTGCAACTTTTAATCGTCTCATGATCGATGTGTTTCGAGAGCATCTTGATGATTTTGTTCTTGTCTTCTTTGATGATATCCTCATTTACTCAAGAAACATAGAAGAGCATGAACAATATGTGCGGTGAGTACTGGAACTTCTCCATCAAAATCAACTTTATGCCAAACATAGCAAATGTACCTTCTTCACTAACAAGGTGAAATATTTGGGATTTATTGTATCCAAAGATGGTGTTTCTACTGATCGAAGTAAAATTTGGATAGTGTTTCTACTGATCCAAGTAAGATCGAAGCTGTTATAGCTTGGCCTACACCAAAATCAGTACGAGAATTCTGTGGATTTCTTGGTTTAACAGGATGATAATGTACATTTATTCAAGGCCACACTAAGATTGCATCTTCATTGACTAATACGCTTAAGAAGGCTTTATAAAGTGTTTACTTGGAATGAAAGTGCTCAAGCTAGTTTTGAGAAACTCAAAGAAGCTTTGTTAATTGCTCCAATACTACAGCCTCCAGACTTCTCAAAGACATTCACTATGCTCACTAATGGAAGTGGACAAGCAATCGGTGGCGTTCTGTCTTAAGAAGAAAAACCAATAGCTTATGAATCTTGTAAGTTACATATACATGAGTTAAATTATCCTACACATGACTTGGAATAATTGGTTGTTGTGCATGCTCTTAAAGTATGGTGACATTATCTTCTTGGAAGGAAATTTGAACTACATACCGACCATAAAAACTTGAAGTGGATCTACACCCAACCTGACCTTGATATGTGGCAATGAAGATGGATGGAGTTGTTATGCAAATATGATTTTGGAATCGAATATAAACCTGAAAAGGAAAATCTTGTGGCCGATGCCTTAAGTAGGAAGAGTACTGTAGCGACGGCTGTCATCACAACCTCTACTACTTCTTTAATTGACCTTATTTGAGAAGGTATGATGCAGGACCGTATTACATAAAAATATAGTACTTGATGAACTTAAATAATCGCACAGAGAAGCAAGAGAGGCAAATCAAAGGCTTCCATGCTGAAGATGATGAACTTTACTTTGGTAACCATCTTTGTATTCCAAATCAAGGTGGAATCAAACTTCAGATATTACAGGAAGCTTATGATCTACCTATAGCAAGACATCTAGGGCACATTAAGACTTACTCTACTTTAAGAAAGAGTTTCTTTTGGCTAGGACTAAAGAGTGATGTATTGAACTACGTTACAAGATGCTTAACATGTCAACGTATTAAAGATGAACGAATTTGATACCCCGATAAGCTTCAACCTATTGATACTCCACAAATGAAATGGGAATACATATTCATGGATTTTATTACAGGACTTCCTACATCTATGGATATGACTCTATTTTTGTGATTGTTGATATGCTTACAAAAATGACCCATTTATTTCCAGTCAAGACAACATTTACGGCTAAGGATATAGCTCAAGTCTTCATGAAAGGTGTTTTTATGTATCACGGTTTACCTCCGAATAATTCCTGATCGTGATACAAAGTTCACCTCTAATTTTTGGAAAGCCTTATTCTCAGCTACATGAACCTAGTTAGCCTTTAGTACTGCTTATCATCCTCAGACTGATGGGCAGACAGAAATAACAAATCAAATCATTGAAGACATGTTGACAGATTATTGTATGCATGAGCAGAGTAAATGGACTTAGATATTTGTATTTGATTGAATTTGCGTATAATTCCTCATTCCAACGCTCAATTGGAATGCCTCATTTTCAAGAATTGTACGGATAAGAGTGTCTTACTTCACTCAAATGTAGAGACCCTCTCATACGAGTTCAAGCATCCAAAGAAATGTTGGATGAAATGCAACTATAAACTGATCTTATAAGGCAGGATATTAAGACTGCTCAAGATAGCCAGAAGAGTTATGTTGATCCAAAACAATCTGCCAGACTTTTTGAAGAGGGCGATATGGTTTTTATCAGAGTAAAACCTAGACGTAGTTCCTTATCAATGGGTAAGTGTAAGAAGCTAAGTGCTCGATATTGCAGAACTTTTGTAATCACATGGCGGATTAATGATCAAGCTTACAGACTCTTATTACCACCACACATAAAGATACATGATGTTTTTCATGTTAGCTTACTCAAGAAGTATGTACCTGATCCGCAACATATTCTTGATGATTCTCTATTATCTACCTCTACCAACGGAACTTTTGAAGTATATTCGGAAGTGATACTTCATAGTAGAACCAAGCCTCTACGTAATCGGACCATTATCGAACACCTTGTTAAATGGTAAACGTATCCTTAGGAAGATGCCACTTGAAAACGTGATGATGTAATGAGACTAAATTATCCAGTTTTCATGTTGAGGTGAGGACACCTTGCATTTTATAAGTGTGAGAGGATGTAAGTTCCCCAATTTTTGGGTCTCTTTTAAAAATAAGAAAATTAGTTTTCAATATCTATTTTGTCAAATTTTGATTTAAGATGCTTGATTGACAGTATTGGAAGGTTCTAAAGTAACAAACAAGACCGTTTCCATGTCCTAGTAGGTTATATCGATGTTTGGTTCAGTTTTGAAAAAATCCGTTATCTTTAGCTTTTTCATGCTTTTAGGTGCTTCTTTGCAAAAAGCAAGGTCGGATCCTTGATCTATGTGTTTCAAGAAAGCTATGATTCAATTTTGTAAAATTCTGCTTTTTGAGTGCTTTTCACAGTATTTTTATCTTTTCATGATTTTTAATGTTTTTTAGTGGACAAGAGGAACCCGTGGTTCAATTTTAGAAAATTTTACTTTTTTAAAATACTTTTTACGCAATTTTTAGCTTTTTGTGCTTTTTGACGTTTTGAAAAGCAATGTGCTTTTCATGATGACCTAAACATAAAAATATTAATTTTCGTCTCCGTCGGATTTAGGAATGATCACCCGAAGTAGAAACGGGACCAAAGGGATTTTTACAATAATATTTTTTATGAAAAGCGGTATCATAAATACGCTGGGGCAGTACGGGAAAGTCATAATTATGTCAGAACATTATGGTGCGGCATAGTCTAGCTAAGGTTCCATTAGTTGGCCATATATTGTTCAGTTGGCCAATTTTGTTGGAATTAGGGTTGCACAGAGACACACACAGCTTGGAGAAGACAAAGGAAGCTCAAGGCACACAATAGAGAGTGTGTTTCTTAGTATGCCATGGAAAGATAGTTAGCCCTAGAGTGATGGGCGTATATACAATGCATGGGGGAAAAAACCTCCTAAAGAGGGAAAAAATGCCCCGGCGGTCCTAGTGTGTTCACACACATCACTACCACATGTATATGGTAACAAATCCCCCCTGGAGTGATGCAGTGAATGAGAGCTGGCACATGAGTAAAGGGAAGTGCCATGCCTTGAGGACATGATCAATCCACAAAGGGGAGTAAGCCCAAAGCTTTGCAGAAAGCTTAAAGCTTCTCACGAGACAATGCCTTTGTGAAAAGATCTGCAAGGTTGCCCTGTGTTGGCACATAAGCCAAGCTGATCTCTCCTGTTGAGGGCCTCTCCCTGACATAGTGGTAATGCACCTCAATGTGCTTTGTGCGAGCATGAAAAACTGGGTTCCTTGCAACTGCCAATGTGCTCTGACTGTTAGTGTAGATAGTGTTCGTAGTGTCCTGTCCAACACCCAAATCAGCAATAAGGCGTCTAAGCCATACACACTCAACCGTACCTATGAAGACTGCCCTATACTCAGCCTCACAACTCGAAGTGGCCATAGTAGGTTTCTTCTTGCTCAAACATGATATACATGAACTGCCAAGCATGAAACAAAACCACTTGTGGACACTCGCATGTCAAAACAACCAACCCAATCTGAGTCCGAAAAAGCATGTAAGTCTCGCGGTAATGATACCCCCTTGGGATAAAACAAGCCAAGATGTAAAGTGCCACTAAGGTAGCGGAAAATCCTCTTGACAGCCTACCAATGCTTAGACCCTAGGCTATGCATAAATTTGTTGACCTATGAGACTGCAAACTGAATATCCGGTTTCGTGTTGCATACATAAATGAGGCAGCCAACAACAGTTTGATAAAGAGTGACATCAGCAGGATCGCCAACATCATGTAAGCTCAACTTCAAACCTGTTTCCATGGGAGTGGCAATAGGTTTGCAATCCTCAAGTCCAAACTTACATAGCAATGTCTCTATGAAACTTTTCTGACACAAGGCAATGCCACCATCACACTGCTTAAATTGTATACCCAAGTAATGATGCAACAGCCCCAAATCTTTCATCTTGAAAGTAGCATTCAAATCAGCCTTAAATTCAGAAATACGTCTCTCATTTGGTCCAGTGATCAGCAAATCATCGACATAAAGAACCACAATGAGAAGTACATCACCCTCACGCTTTACATACAATGTGCTTTCTGTTGGACTGTTACGAAAGCCTCGTTTAATCAAATGAGTGTCAGCTTTCTCATACCAAGCACGAGGAGATTTCTTCAACCCATACAAAGCCTTCTTACATCTGCACACTTTGTCCTCTTGTCCTTTTATGAAAAAACACCGAGGCTGCGTTACATAAACTTCCTCAAATATGTCACCATTCAAGAAAGCAGTAACAATGTCTGATTGATATACATCCCAACCAAAATGAGCTGCCAATGCACATAGAAAACGCACAGTAGTCATACGACAAGTGGGAGAAAAGTCTCTTCATAATCTATGCCTTTTTGTTGTGCATAACCCTTTGCAACAAGTCGAGCCTTATGGCGATCAATCTCACCATCCGGCTTGCATTTCAACTTGTAAACCCACTTCGTACCAATGGCCTTTTTGCCAGGAGGCAAATCACATAAAGTCCATGTGTCATTTTCTATAAGTGCATCATATTTTGATTGCATGGCAGCCATCCAATTTTTTGAATTTTGTGCTTCATCAAAAGACAGAGGCTCCTCAACATCATGTAAGCTAGACACAGCAAAGCATAACAATCTCATGCATAAGATGCATGGCGAGAGCGTGAACGAGTACGACTAGACAAAGGTGCATCCAATTTACTGTCACGCAAAGTGTGCACCAGCCATTTTGGCATACCTCTAGCCTTCTCATTTTCAGCCCTTTCCTCATCAAGTACATCATGTACATCTACATCAGTAATAGGCTGATCTATAACATTTTCAGAGACCCCCATAGGCTGTACATTTGCCTCATTGGAAATTACATTCGTATTTCCACCACTCAAAAGAGGCAACAAAGTGTCATAAATGTCCTGTGAGCTTACATTACTGTCTCTAGTACATGATAGCAAGGGCTGAACAGAATCTTCCACAAACACTACATCCCATGAAACCAGAATACCCTTTGTTTGCGAATGATATAACCTGTAACCTTTGCTTTCAGGACTATAACCAACAAAAATACATTTGACAGCCTTATCATCCAATTTTCTACGCTGTGTTTGTGGCACCAAAGCATATCCCAAACAGCCAAAAACACGCATGTGTTAAATAGAAGGCTTTCTATCATGCCATGCTTCATATGGAGTAATAGACTGCAAAGATTTCGTAGGACACCTGTTAAGTACATAAGTGGCACACATGATGGCCTGAAGCCAAAAAGAATGCAGCAAAGCTTGACTTTTGACCATACATCGTGCCATTTCCTTCAGTGACCTGTTTTTCCTCTCAGCAACACCATTTTGCTAAGGTGTATGAGGCACTGTACATTGGTGTTTTATCCCACGACTAGCCAAAAATGCATTAAATTCATGAGACATATACTCCCCCCTCGATCGGAACGGAGGGTGCCCATAGTACATTTCGAGACATTTTCAGCCATAGCCAGAAATTGTTTGAAGCACATAAAAACTTCGGACTTCGCTTTAAGCGGAAATACCCATGCATGCCCTGAGTAATCATCAATGAAAGTCACGAAGTACAGGTAATTGCCCAAGGACGGAGTTTGGATGGGCCCACAAACATCACTATGCACAAGCTGCAACCTGCATGTGGCCCGAACTGAACCATCCTTTGGAAACTTAGAATGCTGCATCTTACCCAAAATAAAGCCTTCACAAACATGTTTGACAAGTGCTTCAAGAGGCGGTGTTAACCCTCACGGCACACGGACATCCTATGATCTATAAACGTTGTATTATTTAGAGTCAGGTACCGGGCTTGTCGGACCAATAGGAAAAGGGTAAGAGTGATCGTCGATGACAGGCGCACTCTAACACGAACATGCTAGGGTTAGTTGGCTAAGCATGGGCGCCCAAGTGTGAATGGGGTGAGCTCCTATAAAAGCCAACTAAACCTAATTTTTACTCATTCTCTCATTTGTGCAATAGAAGAGTGCTCTTGCTCCATCTCCATCTTCTTCTTCTTCACCTCCTTGTGTGTGTGTGTGTGAGAGAGAGAGAGAGGGAGAGTGTGTGTGCGATCGAGCATTACGAAGGCACGACGGCGGCGAAGCGGTTGAGCGCGGCACGGCTGCAGCTTCTTCTTCATCGCGGCGAGGAATCCACCACGAAGGCGAGCGTAGAGCGGTGAGTGACACACCCTTTGTTCTCTTGAGCTTGCTAGTTTAGGCTTGTTGTGTGCTTGGAGCCGTTTGTGGCTCGCATACGGTGTATTGGCAAGTCCCTTGCTTCGACAGTGCGGCAAGGAGCGCACATTTTTGGTGCCGCTGCCGGGGATATGCCCTACACTAAGCTTGGTTAGCACTTTACGCTTCTTTATGGTGCAATTTCTATCATAGGAAAGGCAGGGAAGGAGTGTGTGGAGATTTCTGTTTTTTTGCGTTTTCTGCATTTTCTGTCAAGTTTCAATTTCTGCTATTGTCTGTGCTTTTTCAATTTTCTGCATTTCTTGCGTTTTTTCAATTTCTGCAATTTTTGCATTTTCAATTTCGGCGTTTTCAATTTCTGCAATTTTCTACATTTCTGCGTTTTTTCAATTTTTTGCATTTCTGCATTTTCAATTTCTACGTTTTCAATTTCTGCAATTTTCTGCATTTCTACGTTTTTTTAATTGTCTGCATTTCTGCATTTTCAATTCCTGCGTTTTCAATTTCTGTATTTTCTACATCAAAAAAAAAAATTCTGAAAAAAAAAGTGATTTTTTTAAAAAAAAAATTGGGAAAAAAATTTCTGGGGAAAAAAAAAACGGAAAATAAAAACACGAGCGAGCGGGCGGTTAAATTTTTCGAAAATAAAAAACGTGACTCTTAAAACGGACGGGTTGGTTTGTATAAAAGATAGATCAGGATCGTTTCCCCAAGCCCAAGCCCAAGCCCAGGCCCAGGCCCAGGCCCAGGCCTCAGTCCTCAGTCTTATGATATGTACTAGACTCACTCTTATATATATACCCTACTCCCTCAAGAGAGAATGAGAGCATGTGGGACAAGTCCTCCACTCTCCTCCTTTCTCTTCCCACTTGCACCCTTAGACTTTCTAGTTTGGGCCTAGTTCCCTACTGGAAATTGACAGTTTTAGGGATTCCGAGGGCATAGAGTGACCAAACGGAGAGTTGTAAAGCACGGCACGACCCTCTGACCGATACGCTCGTTTCGAGCTATCACACGATCCATTCCACGACACGCTCTAAAAAATCTAGCAAAAAAACAAACAAAAAACACGCTAAAAACTAGTCACTAGGCCTCCTAGAGCAACTTTTTGACACCTTAGGGTATCAAAAGCACATGCACTTACGCTCTGGGCGGGTGCTAGAACACGAGCACATTGGTAGTGCCTCTGTTCATACGGACACCCATTACCCATCCACGATAGGATCTAGACCCTCAGCGGGGACACAAGGTAGCACCACCCAAGACCCTAAAATAGCCGCTAGTGATTCCTCCTCCGACTCAGAAATCATGGAAGCATACCCTACCCAAAACACTGAGAGAGAAGGCCATGCACCTCCCGAAGCTCCACAGCCTAGTACTAGTATGTTTAGCCGTTTCATGGAAACATTAGGTAGAGCTACTCGCTCGGAACCTGATGCAAATGAAGCACACGAAGGGGGTGGGGAAGTGGACTCTCCTTTCACATCGCACGTGGACCCCACACCCCCAAAGAGTGTCCATGTGGATATCCTACCAACTTCTTACCAAGAAGGCCCTGTTGAGCTGCCTCCTTCAGAAGTTCCCTCTAGAGTACCGTTGGTGACAAGTAAAACCACGGGGAGCAACATTGCTTCTACCTCACAAGAAACCGTTAACACGTCGACTCTAGAAGGATTGTTCATTAATGATCATTGGACATACGACCTCCACACTGAGGTGTTGACGGATCTACACTCTGGCCACGCCTACCATGTAGGATGGATAGAGATTGTACAATCCACCTCTAGTGCCACGAGCATCGAAGATCAACAGAAAATGATCTGTAATGTTATCCATGGCATTATTCAATCAGAAAGGCAAAACCGAGGGGTAAATATACTCTCAACTGGCCCCATGAGATTTTTGGATACGAGCAAGGCTCAACAGCCTACTCTATCACAAATGGAGACTCCTCTAATGAGCCCCATGGACCCATCTTACGTCATTTCACCTGGGGTCTCTATGCAATCTGAGCCTCCGAGCGACAACTTTAGCTTCCCTAACTTGGCTCAACCCTCTATCAAGGAAAACACAGTGCTCACTCCAGGGATAAGCCTGACAGAGAATGTACCGAGGACATCTACGGTTAGCGCAGTGCCACTACCTAGTGTCGTAGTACCTAATATGGGGCCTCGACCATATGTGCCTCTAGCCCCTTATGCACACATGGCCCCCACACCTCCAATTGTACCACTTGTTCATGCTCCTCGAGTGCCGCTCCCTAGCTCTTATCCGAGTGGACCTATGCCCGGTTATGTTCCATATCCTGCATCATCCACACATATGCCAAGACCGGTACCCATCCCTCTCCCACATATGATTCCAAGAGTACCTCCACCGGCCCTGCCTCCTCACATAGGTGACTTGGCAGCGTTTGCTCAAACCATAGGTCGATCTATCGCGGAAAATATGCGTCACGCATCTGATAGAGAGCCTAGAAGTAAGGCAGTACAAATTGCCAAACTCACGCAAAAATTCAATGGGGACGAAGATGCTAGGAAACACATTGAAGTGTTTGAACAAGTATGTGATTCCTTAGGGGAACGCAACGAACTACATAAGTGCAATGCCTTAAGCTTGACATTAAGTGGGAAGGCTGGAGATTGGTATAGAACCCTAAGGGTGGACGAGAAAACAATCTACCCTACCCTTCGAAGGTTGTTTCTAAAGGAGTACATACGAGAAGGTGTGCTTTGGGGTGTAGCATCTCAGCTACAGAAGGCCGAACGTAAGGAAGGAGAGTCAGTAAGGGACTTCATTAGTCGTCTAAAGCACTTAAACTCTCGCTGCCCTGTAAATGAGCGCTTCAACAATAACCAACTGCTTGATCGATTCATTCGAGGGTTGAGGAATGAAGGAATCTATAATGGACTAGTGATTAGAGGTATCACAACCTGGGAAGATGTCACTGCCAATGCAATTCAATTAGAGGACAACTTGATGATAGCAGGCATGAGGGTGTCTACTGACACGAGATCCACTAGCTCACAAGCCATTGAGTATGAACCCATGACTGCAAAGCCCATTGCCAATGAGCCAAAGGTATTTGAGACCTTCTTGACAGACCTCACCAAGGCAATCCAAGAGTCTCTTAAGGATAATCGACCCCCTCAAAATAGTCACATGTATCCAAGAAGGGAGCAACAATGGTGTTCCATTTGCTTAGGTCCACATAGCACTAGTGAGTGCCCTACGTTTAGAGTAAAATTTAATGGAACTTGCAACACATGTGGTAGGTATGGTCACCAAGCTAAGGATTGTTTAATGATCAAACGTATGATGGCAAATAGACCACCTGTAGCCTGGACGGATGCACCTCGAGCTCCTGTATTGATGCCTGCTCCACCTGTTGAGCAACTACCGCAACACATGGTCCCTAGATCTCAAAATGTTGTACAAGCTACACCGCTACCACCTCCTGTGCTAGGACCGCAGCCCCCGCATCCAAGAGTCGCCCCTATGAACCAAGTGGGTTGTGAGCCATCAAATGCTTATCCAGATGGCTGTGAGGAGGAAATAGACACTAGTATTGCCTACGGACTTGATACATTGGAAGAGTGCCCTATATACTACATGGAAGATTGTTGGGGACAAGTGAAGCCGGTTTATCAAGCTGCTGCTCTCGCATCCAGAGGTCAAAATATCAACACCCAGGCTAGGAGGCCACCTCTTCAATGCTACGAGTGTGGTGGACCACATCAAGTAGCGGAGTGCCCTATTAGGCTGCAAAAGAATGCTGCACAGATGCAAATGAATCAAGGGAGCACGTCTGCAATGCCAATACTCACATGTAATCGTTGTGGCATAGATCACTTGATTGCCCAATGCCCCTATAACCCAAATGCGCCTAAAATCACACCCCTAAATTTGGTCGAAATTGCTAGTGTGACATCGCCAATACCACCCGTCGCACCCGCTTATGCGATTACACGGTCCATGCTTCAAGGGCCATGCCATATCCTCGAAGAGAGAGATACCGCGTCAGTTATCCAAGCAAAGAAAAAGAAGACACGAAGGAAGAAGTCGCAGAATACGGAAAATTCAAAGCCAAGTTCTAAAACAAACATAGGAACAGGAGATGACCCCGTGTATATGAATGACCTCGAGGATGATTCAGATTCAGTCGAGACAATGGAGACTAGAACCAATACCACAAAGGGAAAGACCGACAAAGAAAACCGTAACATGGAACCAAATGAAAACCGAATAAGAGAAAACCATAAAGAGCCTCTGAAAACACCACAAGTGTTTCCAAATCCAATCCAAGACCCCCAAGATAAACCGCAGGGGCAAAAAGGGAAGAATCGTAAAAAGAAGATTGGGACGTACCCAAACCCAGTAGACGAGATTAAGCAGGTGAAACATCTAAGAGGTTTAGTGGAGGAGACTCAAAGGAAACTAGAACCAGAACCCATGCATGTCAAAATTCATGACACAGTGTTTCCCACGCAAGTTCATCCACCCCACATGAACCATAGACCGTTAGCCATATCTAGTATCATCCAAGAAGGGAGTGAGGACGGGACATCAGAAAGTGAGCATACACCCTTCTTGTTGGAAAGGATGTTTAACGAAGGAATACCTGATCCCATTGAGGAATATGAGATTCCATCCTCACCAGTTCCTAGTCAAGGACCTACACCCTGCAAAACGCCAATGAATGTTGCCAAACTAGTGGACTTCATGTCTTCTGAGGTCCGAACCACGATCATAGCAAAGCTGTATGGAGATCCTGAGTTATTCCTTACACTTCGAGCATTCCTTAACGGAGAGCTACGAACGGGATTACCACAGTTTGCACAACCAAATAGGCCTGACTCGATTATGATTGATGAGGAAAATCATGTGCAATCACTTGACTTAGATGGACACGAGTCTGTGATCGAGGTACCCATTAACGAATTAGGGCAGTATTTTGAAGGCGACGAGTCTAATGCGACCCTACCCATCACTACCAAGGGGTTAACTATAAAGGGAATTCTTGATGGTGGTGCGGGAGTTAGCATCGTTACAAAAGATTGTTGGGAATCCATGGGAAAACCCCGCCTCAGTGTTACTAACATTGTGGTAAAGATGGCAAATGGTACCATAGCCAAACCTATGGGGATGCTCAAGGATTTTAAGAGCAAAGTTCTAGGACACAAGGTACTACATACGTTCATTGTAATGGATTTCTCTAAACACCTTATGTCATATGAAATGATTTTAGGACGACCATTCATGAGGGAAGCACAAATGGTTCATGATTGGTCTAAAAATCATGTCTATTTGCAATTCCAAGACTCTGTCCTTAGAGTGGATTTGGTGATTGGTAAGGTACACCCCTTAGGGAGTAAAACCATTATTGATCATCGCTCTGACACCACAGTTCACTCGGCCCCACTACAATATTGTTACACTTGTAAGAAGGATACAGACATTGGCCAAGATTCTCCTTATATGGATATCCTACCTGGGATGACTGAGTCGGACAATGTGGATTGGGTCCACCTAGCAGCAACCATAGACACTTGGGGAAATAGGGGGACGACCTGGGTAACACCTGAGGGGGATGAAATGCCTATACCCTTAAATATGCTACAAGCAATGCATATCGCTTCCGACAAGACTCATCCTAATGTAACGAAGAAAACATACAAGTGGGTCCCTAAAGCTTCTTTAGTGACCATAGCTAGTGCTAAAAAACAGAAGCCTTGTAAGAAACGTACCACTCGCTCCAGGAAAAGTAAGAAAATGTTGCGATGGATCCCTAAACAACTATTGGAAGCCCAAGGCTACTATCAAGGAAATGATCAAATCTGGGTGCCAAAACGTAGATTGTGCTCTTACCTATCACCTGACCCAAGTGAGCCCAATCCTGTAGCTCCAAAACGAATCAATGATCGTGGAAAGAAAAAAATCACAGACTGCTACACACCCGCTCCCGAGCTAGTTTGGGTACCAAAGAAAGAACGATTTGTTCCACCTAGCTCAGGAAGGGGAGAAAGGTCCCATGAAGCGTCTAGCTCCTCATGTAATACATCCATAGAGGTAAAAGCTTCTACACAGCCTCCATCTATAGTAGTGGACCTCCATGAAGCTACAAAAGAATCCACACCTCCCAGTGTTCAAGAATCACCTAATGAACCACTTCAAGTTCGATCCTGGGAGAGTACCTTACCACCCTTGCAACTTGACGAGGCACCTAGGGTAATAGAAAACTACTGGCAAAAATCCTCACCTATTACCAACTGGAACAATTGGTTTCAAAGGGTGACAAGCTCATTTCAAACGGTATGATTTACCCAAGGAAGGGGGGAGTGTTTGTGGACATCCATCATTCACTTGCTTCCCTCTCAACCTTTTTCCCTGACCTCTTAATCTCCGATCTTAGGGAATGTACATATAAAGCTTTATACTCACAAAAAAACAAAAAAATAAAGAGCAAGAGCAATTAGCAAACGAGTATGCACAATAAAAGTCAAAACATTGACTCAGACCTACACATGTCACATCTGGTACAGTGAAACAGAAACCTATGCCATGAAACACCTTTGATCCTCATCACTTGAGTGATGGAGGGTAGGTAAGATTAGTACGTTAGGAGTGTTTCTGTTTTAGAGTTGAGTGATTAGCAAAGTTCTCTTTTCCCACTAATGTGCCTCCTGGAGGTATTCCTTTTGTTTCATAGTGTGTATAGGAGCGTGTTGCTATTGATAGGATTTGGACCTTCATGGAACCTTTCTCTCGTTCACACTTCAAATCAAGTGCGACCATCGACACAAACAGGTGTTTCTTGTCCATTAGCATTGCCCTTATCTTTTTTGCATCCATGTTTGTCTGCTTTGATTGTGATTGGTAGCATAATATTCAGCGCATTTGCTTAGTATCAAACATTTAATTCAATGTAGTGTTTTGTCATAGTCACTTGTCTAGGTTTAAAAATCAAGCAGTCCGACTAAGCTAGTTTGACCAAGCTAGGTATTAGAAATCTTCTCTTAATACCATGGGGAATGACTTCCTAATAAGCAATGGTTACTTAGGTTCTTAATCCGATTTAGGCAGCATTGTATGAAATGTACTAGGGCTTTCTAGTGGGCTTAACCCTAGTGACCTTTAGCTTAAGTATTATAAAGGGAGTTTACTAATGTGATGAGCCTGGGGAGGGTAACAGTGTTATATGACCCCCCAAAGTTACAAATTTAAATGCTGAAAATGAACAAACAAAAAATCAAAGTGCCACAATGTAAAATTTTAAGCTGGAAGAGAAATCTCAGCTTGATTTGGTACTTCACTCACATGTATCGCCTATGGTACTAGAGCCCTAGACGTTCCCAGTGTGGGCGCTTTTCCTTGAAAAGCAAAAAACCCAAGGCATACAAAATAAGCACACACATCATAATTGAATCAATGTGAAAAGACTTTGGGGGGTCAATGAAAAAGTAATCAGTCAGGCGATGATTTCATGAGAAATTCCTTTTATGGTAGCTTAACTACAAAGTTTTCTAGATATAGCCTCTAGTTAGCCCTTGAACATGAATACTTGGCTCTCGCGATTAAACAACTTAATTGACCACAAAAAATTAAGAAGCTTACCCATGGTATTAATATTCGATCTCTAGTGCCTTTCGACCAAATTAGCGACCCCAGACTTGTTTAATTTTCTACCTTTACATATGTTTATGCATTTGATTACATTGCAATTTAATGTTCATTGCTACCAAATTGTTTGAAATTCTTTGACCAATCAATGTGTCTACCTAAAACTGCATATGCTTTTTAAGAGAATGCAATTACTGTGCCAATGTTGTTTGATTTTGCAGTGACTGAAGAAGGCTAAGGACATTGATCTCAAATGCTCTTCCACCTCGACGAACCAGCTTCAACTCAATAGCTTCCGAGGACGGAATCTACATCAGAAAGGGGGGCATGTTAACCCTCATGGCACACGGACATCCTATGATCTATAAACGTTGTATTATTTAGAGTCAGGTACCGGGCTTGTCGGACCAATAGGAAAAGGGTAAGAGTGATCGTCGATGACAGGCGCACTCTAACACGAAAATGCTAGGGTTAGTTGGCTAAGCATGGGCGCCCAAGTGTGAATGGGGTGAGCTCCTATAAAAGCCAACTAAACCTAATTTTTACTCATTCTCTCATTTGTGCAATAGAAGAGTGCTCTTGCTCCATCTCCATCTTCTTCTTCTTCACCTCCTTGTGTGTGTGTGTGTGAGAGAGAGAGAGAGGGAGAGTGTGTGTGCGATCGAGCATTACAAAGGCACGACGGCGGCGAAGCGGTTGAGCGCGGCACGATTGCAGCTTCTTCTTCATCGCGGCGAGGAATCCACCACGAAGGCGAGCGTAGAGCGGTGAGTGACACACCCTTTGTTCTCTTGAGCTTGCTAGTTTAGGCTTGTTGTGTGCTTGGAGCCGTTTGTGGCTCGCATACGGTGTATTGGCAAGTCCCTTGCTTCGACAGTGCGGCAAGGAGCGCACAGGCGGCAAAGAAGCAACCATATCAGATTTTTGCAAATGCAGCAAACTGGCAATATTCAAATGACCAAAACATGCATGCCAAAGTTTTGCATCTGAAATAGCTCTTGAATCTGCAACAACATTTGCAAAATTTTATCCGCACTTGTCATACAAAGTGACCTTATACAACCCATGGCACAAAAGGCCAGATGCAACAATTTCATCACCAAAACTGAGATCATGAACTGTACATCTGTCATCCACAAATTTGACTACAAGTCCAAGTCTAGCAAGTGCGGATACAGACAAGAGATTCTTCTGGATCCCAGGTACATAAAGTGCATCAACAGGTGTGAAAGAACTGCCATTTGCAGCAGTAAGCACAATCTTTCCAACTCCCTGAACTAGATAAGAGGCATTGTTGGCACAAGTGACTGAATTCCCATGAGGGGCAGACTCAAGAGAGGTAAACAATTCACGATGTGAGGTAATGTGCTTTGTAGCACCACTGTCAAAATACCACACATGTGAATCTGCAGCAACTAACAAGCATGCCTCATGGACAGTAGGATTGTAAGTGCACTTTGCACTAAAAGCCCATTTTGCATCCACATCAGCATTACAATCTCCTTTTACAGTAGACTCAACAATGGTTGCATTTGTAGTGGAACCAACATTTGCAGTGGAACCACCCTCTTTCTTCTTAGCCTCTTTGGCCTTCAACTTAGGACATTGCTTGATCAAGTGATCATTAGCTTTACAATAATGGCAATGCATCTTCCTTTTTCCCTTATCACCAGAATTGCCAGACGAAGTGCTGCCAGCAGATGCATTAGGAACATAAGTTTTGCCACTCGTTGCAGAACCATAAGAAGTGGCTGCATTGCTGTTACCACCCTTTATTTGAGAAGCAATAAAAGCTTGTTCAATTGCACGCTGTCTAGTCCTGTTTTTTCTGGAAAGTGACTTTTGCAACAGCAATGTGCATAATGCATCAAACTTGACAACTTATGGATTTCCTTGGGTCCAAGTACTAGCAAAAGTCTGGTAAGAATCTGGTAAGACATCAAGAACAGTCTGCACAAGGGAACTGTCTGAAATGACTTTACTTGCAGAAATAAGATGCTAATTGATATCCTTGACACTAGCAAGGAAAGTGTCCATATCATCTTCCTCATGCATAATCTTCGACTCCAGCTCTTTACGCAACAAAGCAATTTTAGCCTCATTGCGACTTGCATAAAGACCAGCCAAAATATCCCAAGCCTGTTTTGCAGATTTTGCTGAACGGATGTGAGGAACAATGGTGCGCTTCACAGAAAACGCAATCAATGCATGAGCCTGTGCATCCTTTACATCCCAACGAGCTTGTTCTGTCGTAGGCAAAACAACTCTAATAGCAGCAATTCTTGCAGCAAGACCTGCAACATCCTCAACATCGCTTGCATTCTTAGAACCAGGACGTACATCAATGCCTTGCACAATGTTCCGGACACCCTTTGACACAAGAACATGTTGCATCATATAAGCCCACATAGGGTAGTTGTCCCCATCCAACCTATCCTCAGCAGCAAACATCTTGAACACATCTGTGTTGTTGTCAGCCATGGTAAATGCTGCACTTGATGTGAAAACTGGCGGAAAATAGGAGAAACGGAGCGGGAACAACGCGTGCTATGTAGCACAAACCAAAGAAGACTATGAGGCACCTGTTATGCAGAAAACGGCACTGACAAAAATTCTGCACGGGATGATGAAATAGCATGTGCAGTACTGCCTATAGTGGAAACGGAGGCCGAAATGAGCCCGAATAAAAAATATGAGCAGATTGAGCTCTACGAGCCATCCTGAAATTTTTGTCGACCTGCGAGCGCTTTCCAAAGCTCAATAAAATCGAAAAAAGTGAGCAGGCGTGTGCTGGAGCAGCTGGCGACTAAGCCCGGGAGGATGTAACCTGCTCTAATACCAATTGTTGGTATTAGGGTTGCAGAGAGATATACACAGCTTGGAGAAGACGAAGGAAGCTCAAGGCACACAATAGAGAGTGTGTTTCTTAGTATGCAATGGAAATATAGTTAGCCCTAGAGTGATGGGCATATATACAATGCACGGGGGAAAAAACCTGCTAAAGAGGGGAAAAATGCCCCAGCGGTCCTAGTGTGTTCACACACATCACTACCACATGTATATGGTAACAAATTTTATTGTAAAAATTGAATGGTAAGTAGGAGAGTTGACCACCAAAAGCAAAGGCATGTTTTTAGCAAAGTTCCCAAAAGCTTGCAGCTATTCGTGGCTCAAAAACTAGCGTTACTTTCTGGCTTGGGCATCACTCTAACCTGCGGCACTTGCCTATGAATTGTCGGTTAGTGCTCAGTTTTCAGTGTTGTCTGTTGCATCTACTACCACAAGGCTATACACATCTCCATAAGCTCTTCCCTCTCGGGAAGAAGAAGAAGAAGAAGAAGAAGGATATTCTCTCTCTACGTGCTTACTATCTCCTCTCTCGTTTCACGATGTACGTGCTCTCCGGAAGCTTCTTTCGTGGTGGATACCTCTACGTAGCTCTCATCACCGCTCTCTTGCGGCAAAGTAAGAAGCCTTTCGAAATTCTGTAATTGATTCTAAAGCACGGTTTGAAGCTCTAAACTCCATAGCCATCATCATGTCTCTCTCCATGTCGTTTTTTCTGAGTAGTCACCCTCTTGGTGATTGTTTTTTTGTATACGAGTGCATGTATGGATTAACCGAGTACGTACCAAGTTGCCCTATGATTATTTCATCATGTTTAGCACGTTGGTTTATGCACATGATGCGTTTATGATCATGTGTTTGCATAAAAAGCGCTTTTTGTTTCACGCCATAGAGGTGGTAGGAACACTGTTTTGGTCATAACTCACAAACCGTTATGAATTAGCCCAAACCCTTTATAACAGAGATAAAACACATCATTTAAAACATTTTCTCTCTTCATCGTCATGTGAAAATAATGCATGAGCTAAGAGATAAGGTTAAAAAAACAGCTTGTTGCCCACCGCACAACCAAATTTGTTGACTCCAGACTCCTTGGAGAACCACTATATAGATTCACCGGATGGACAAACCCACTTAACTGATTGAAAATTTTGACAAAACTTGATGATAAATGTATTTAGGTCACCATTATCACCTCGGAAAGGCGAGTTATTAATCGTTTCATAACCGGTTTTACCTACACGTGTAGGGGTGCTACCATGGGGGAGTACCATATGATATCGTGAGTTAACTGAGCCATTTATGTATGATTTATGGTTTGTTTTGGTGAATTGATTTCAGCTGTTAGATACCCATAAATTTATATATGGTTAGACAACCCGAACCGCATAGGCATGTATGATTAAATTGGCTTTCTTTTTGGGTTACCGTTTGTTGTGTAAGTACCATATGGGTAAAGTGATGTGATAGAGTTCTAGTCTATATTATGGAGCTGAGCTTGATGCATAGGTTTGAGGTCAAATACTTTCATTTGCATGTTATGAACGCTCTCAAAAATGTCAAAATTTTGTTTTCTGCATATGTGTGAAGTTATGGTTTATGGTTGACCTAAAGATCGGAGCTATTTTGCGTCATGTTTATGATGATGGATGTTATCATATGATGCATGGAAACTTATGGATTGATATGGATGCCTCATATGCATGGTTATGATTGCTTTCCACCTTTCTAGGTAAAAAACTAGCTCTATGGTGCTAGGGAGGTGAAGTGCAGACGTGATGCATTAACTTTGCATGGTTGGATGTTGTCAAAATTGGATTTTTATATCATGATTAGTTGTTGGACGGACTCTTTTTATGCATGAAAGAATCTTGTCTTAAGAGTCATATGTGTATGAACTCCGATTGATTGCAGGAGATATGTCAAACTCCAAGTGTGGGAGTTGGTTCAGTGTGATTATGATTTGTGGTTAAAAGATGAGATTCCCTCATGGATTATGGTTGTGATTTTATGGTGGAAGCCGGTGTGGCTCATGGTTTTTTTTTTGCATATGGTTATGCTGTCGAAATTTTTGCAACCATGTTATGTTTTTGTTTTATAGTGGTTATGCAGGATTGGTCGTGCCTCACCCAAGTTGGGTGGAGTGCTCACTCGTGTCATATGATTGGATTATGATTTATGGTTTTGGGATTAGATCATGAAGTGGTCTAGATGGTTCATGTTAGACGTGTAAGGGTAAAGACCATGTACAATCTAACTGCTCGGAAAAGATTGTTTGTGCATATAGAAAGTGCTATTGTGATTGGACTCATGTGTTATGTTTCTCATGGCAGCGCTGCTACAAGACTAAGATCACCTACATCGCTTAGCCTTAGACTAAAGGGTCATTGAACTTGGGCTTTGTTCAAGCGGAGGTGTTGCCTAGGTCTTTTTCTTTTTGTTAGCTCATCTACACGGTTAGCGCGTCGGGGGTTGAATGAGCTACATGGCTAATGCATCGGAGATCTTGCCTTGGCTTTGCCTAAACACCCAGTGATGGGCATCCAAGACGAGGTGTGGTGCCTAAACTGGTATGGTTGGTGTTGATACCCTACCACCTACCGGTACTTGGGATCCTTTCAGAGCTCAGGTTCATGGAGGGAGGTGAAGCAGCCTCAACTTATGTCTGGCTCAAGTAGGTTGAAGATGTTCTAGCTCGCTCTCTCGGGATGAGGATAGACTAAAGGAGTAGTTCGGACGTGTGGTGAATAATCTCTTGCCCATAGAGAGCAATACTCCTACAAAACTTTGGCCTTTAGGAAATTGATTGTGGATGCAACATATAAAGTATCACCTTATGCTCTACAAGTAATATAAACTGTAACGATTTCAATGAATAATGACTATCCTTCTTTTTGAAGCTTTGTTTTTGTTGTCCAATATCTCAATGATGAAGCATTTTGTTACACGATAACTCACACGATCTCTCTCTCTCTCTCTCTCTCTCTCTCTCTCTCTCTCTCTCTCACACACACACACACACACACACACACATTCTCTCTCTAGAATCTTTTTAGAAATTGCTCATCAGATTCAAAAAGCCCTTGCTAGAAAACGCTCCAAAAAAAAAACTGAATCCAAGATCCAATCATGAATGGATTGGCCATCTTTGCTTGTCGAGTAACAAGAAGGTAAAGTAGAGGAAAATAGAATATCACAATCATCAATATTGACAACATATATTTTCTCTATCTTTGCTTTACGCTTGTCCTCTTTCTTGCCATCCTCACCCTTCCTTCTTCTTCTTGTATTTCCACTCAAAGAAATTCTTTTTAATGCGACTCTTCTTAGCATAGTGGAAGCATTCAAGATCTTTCTTATCTTGAGATGTAATGCTTTCATGGCACTTCTATGAACCTTTTTCTTCTTCTATCAACATTATGGGTGGCACATTTCTTGCCCTAATCCTCAAACTTCTATCTTATCCTGTCAAAAAGCAAGTTGTGGATTACTCATAAAAATTTAAGGGTCCTACTACCATTGAGAAGTTACCGATAGCATTAACTTGTGTCTCCCATGAAGAAGGTTTTGAGCACAAAAGACATATCACTTTCACTTGTGAAAGGTTCTCAACAGCCTAAAGCAGGTTTCCTAGTGCATGTTACCAAAAGATAGATGCTTTCTTTGTATGACATGGTTTTAGTTGTTTATTGATTGATAATAATCCATACCTATGAACAAGGTGGAGTAGTTATGATGCGTCTCATAGTTTACATTAAATGTCTAATTGTTATAGGTTGTCATACCGAGCTAATATTCTTTACTATGGAGACTTTGGCTAAGGTGTTTAAGATGATGAATCATTACTCACAACACTACTTCTTATGACTATAGATTCTATATTTAGAAGGGTTAGCCTTGTACTAGAAACAATATGTTTAGGATTTGCTAGAGGCCTATGGATGACCAACTTCAAGCTTGTCTCTACTTATACGGATCCCCACATTGAGCTATCACGACATGATCCTTCATTGTGGGAATTGTTGTTAGGAAGTATAAAAAATTAGTCAATTTTCCAATCGGTTGTTGGTGGAACTTCTTAGCTTGTTTGCGTAGAATTCCATGAAGTCATAGAGACAATAAGCCCTTGAATCTTATTGTATCTTTATAAATAAAAGTTCTTAACACATGGTATGCTTGTGGAGGTATAGACTCTAGAATTAACATTGAAGGATGGAGTATTTCAAATTGGACCGGTAATCTAAGCCCTAATCATTTTACTATGGGGTATGTAGTCTCACTTGATAAAGGAGTAGTCTCATGGAGCAATAAGAGGCAACCTTCTACAACCTAATCTTTAATACATAGATGGCATAATGTGTTGGTTGTAATGCTACATGCAATTGTTGTTGGGGATGGAACTACCATAGCAAACATGTTGGCAGAAGGGGAAGCCACAACCTTTTCTAAGCTCTAATGCATACAAGATCCTCACACATTTCACCATCTCTCTCTCTCTCTCTCTCTCTCTCTCTCTCTCTCTCTCTCTCTCTCAAAACACGAAGCAACCAATTTGATATGTTTATCATCAATTAGAGTTTGAGACAATAAATACTTGATACTTTTTTGTCAATTTTTGATGAACTTGGCACTTGTTAAAGAAGGTTTGTAGACTTTTACTACACTAATAACAACAATCAATTCTTTGTCATATTTGTTGTATTTAGAGTCAAAAACCTTGAATTTACAACTTTCAATGAGAGTGGATGGTTATCTTGCACAAGACCTACACCAATTCCTTTGCAGTGGCATCAATGACAACAACAAAGAATGGTTTTAGGAAATCAACATCGGAAAATTGGTGTATTACGCAAAATAGCATTGAGTGTCATAAATGAACTTTCATACAAATCAATCGAGACATATGGAGTATTTTTTTTCCACAAGATAGTCAAATAATAAGATTTTTATGCAAATTAAAGAAAAATTCCTATAATGACTACAAAAACCTAGAAAAGGACGTATTCATGTAGATTTTTAGGTGTTGGCCAACATCTTCTTGGGACCAACATAAATGCCTTGTTTACAAACAATATGTCTCAAGTAGTCAATTTTAAATTGAAAGAAAGTACTCTCTTGTGGATTCAAGTACAATTGATTTAGTTTAAGTATGCATGTGACAATGATAGGTGTATTGGTAATACCAAACAACATAACACCAAAATAACGGGGGTCTATGCATAAAATATACAATTTACAGCTTTATATGATTTTCAATATACATCAGAGTTGCAGAAGCGTTTGTATAGCGGAGGAGTTCTCAGCACTCAACCAAGCATGGAGTTTAGGCCATAAGCCAGACTGCATCCAGAGGCACCTAACGACTCGTGGTACCCCTAAATGGGTGTTATGACTGAAAGCGTACTCAAGAAAATATAGCATTGTGGAGGGTGAATATATGTGTACACCGCGTTGCGGGAAGAGAGAGAGAGAGAGAGAGAGAGAGAGAGAGAGAGAGAGAGAGAGAGAGAGAGAGAGAGAGAGAGAGAGAGAGAGAGAATATAGTGCACAAAGACGTGAGAGAATGACAACAAAGAATCTTTAAATGTTCCATCTAAATGCAACAGGCAACCATGTAGTAATGCAATGACAAAATCTGGGTATACCATAACATCAAAACGTTTATGAAAAAATAACTATGATGATCCCAATTGTCTGCCACTAAAAGATGGCAAATTGCCCCTTTTCATTCAAGCTCAACAACAAGTGCATCTTGAGCTCCATGCACATTGGATAATGGCCATATGTTTCTGTTGTTTCCTTAATTTTTTACTTGAACCATTGGGCTCCATATGGCCCGCTTTGTCATTGGTGATGGCCTTAGGGCATCCCAAGCAAATTTGATGGACGTCTCACAATTATTAAATATTGTGGGAGAGAGTATATTGCTCTATGTTAGATATTGAGTGAGTATAACCCATAAAAATGTGAAGACAATTCCATTTTTTATAGCACTTGAGAGGCTATTACTATAATATTAACGGTAATAGATGAATGATGTGACATCTCAACAATCTCACACCCTGTGGTGCAAAATGTGAAAAGAAAATACAAAACAATGCATTGTAATGTGAGCAAGACAAAGAAGATACATAACAAAATCATATAAAAAACTGTAACTATTCATAATCCTTCATCATTGGGGTTCCAAAATTGCAAATACTTGAAGAGGAGAGAACATGTTTTGAAAAGTGAATTAAAGACTCCTTACATGTCTATGGTAGGATAAGTGCACTCTCTACTACTAAGTGCAGTGAAGACTTGAACTTCACCAATAATCGGAGTGGATAAATATATTTTCATTCAAACTTAAGCCTAGAACAGGCAAGAATGTAAAGAAAATTTGTTTGCATGCAAGATATGGTCACCTGCGTGCAAGACAATCTTGAAAATTCAGGCATGTGCAAGTTGTCTCTTTGCATATTTGAACTCTGTATAGATTGCCATGGTTTTCTTCTCCATGTGTTTCCACCTTGAAAACTTCATTCACCTCTTTCGCCCAAAAAATCTCCTCTGTTATCCTTGCCTTTAAAGCTAGAGCCAAAGCAATTTTGCAAGTTACCTCCACTAAAATTATTGTGCGGTACTTTGTTGGTACCTCATCCCAAGTTTTGGAGTGACCGCTTTGCATTGGAGTATGGGATTCCTCCATCACACACTCCTTGGAAGCTAGAGTTGCCACATTAGTAGGAGGGAATCCCTTGCAACGTGCTCCACCTTCATACAATTGCTTGACTTCCTCAGGAGTAAGGCTTGTGCCTATTTGCACTAACCAAACGATTGATATTGTCCCTAACTGTGTGTCAATATTGCTATCCCAAATATGGCAATGTAAGATGTGATTTGGACAAAACCATTGGTGGACCATTCCACTAGGGTGTTTGCAATATCCTTCAAAAGAGGGAGCTTGGACTCCCACATTGGACCCAGCAGTGAAGTTGCCACATCTTCGCCCCCCATTAGATGTTCTAGTACAAGTCACTATGCTGCTTATGTGCGTGTATTGAGTAGCCACATTGATTTTTTTATCATACTCTCCTTTACCATAGGTCCTCCCTCTTCATTTCTCCCAATAGGCGTGGCTATAAACCCTTCACCTAAGTTAAATTTATTTTCCTTGCACGTCCACCTCGTCAAGGATCCTTGGTGAGTGAATTATACTTTGATTGATGAGTTGACTCATCCTCTATATTAATCACCAAAGCAATTCTCCTCTTCTTTACCTTGCCCCAGAAACATGTTACCTTGATAGAGGTCATAAGTACAATTTTTTTCAAATTGAGAAATGCATTGATACTAAATGAATCTTTGGTTGGCCACTCTGCATCATGGAAATAGATCGTTGAAACCTATTGGAAACATTCAATGAACGGAAGATTACATACAAATTACATTTATGTAGCATAACTTAAAATAAGTAACAAATTTAATAGTAGCAAATGTAATGGATCAGTTACTAGTTTTCTTGCACCAACGGACCCATTTCCTATGCCAAATAGTATAGTTGTTGCTCATTTTTTTTTTGGCTTGCACCCTCTGATTGAGCAATAGACGTCGACACTATCTCTTTTGCCACACATATCTAAAATTTCTTAGCTCTCGCTTGATGGTCTACAACAAGCACTTTTTTCACCATTTCCTTTGTTTTGTCTCTGATTGGCTTGGATGTGCCATTGCAAAGGTTGTGAGTGTGCATGCCATGCTGAATTAACAACCTACTACATGTCTCATTAGACAAAATTACATAATACACAAAACATTCACAAGTTCCTATGCATATTGTAGCATCGGAACAAAAGTGACATATTGTTTTGCTTAATATTGTATCACACACCTTGCCAGGTACTAATTCCCTCAATAAGCTACCAAAAAAGTGCATACATTTAGAATATCCATAGTTCAAAAGTTAAAGACAAACTTCATTGATGCATTTTAAAGAACCAACACATTGGTTTTGTCGTGCAACCCCAAAGAAAGCTATATTTGAGGTTTGTGGTTTCGTCTAGAAATGAGGGCCGTATCGATGCTCCATTGAGTTCATCGCATGCAGTTTTTCTTTAGTTGGTGGAAACTCAAAAATGACATCACCATTGTAACTTTTGGGAATCTTTGTTGCCTTCACAATGAGATCAATGTCAGACATGATCTTTGTTAAGGTGTTCTTCTATGATGAAGACCTCAGAAGATGAACGAGGCTTTTTTCATTGCTTGTGAACTATGAACCATGCAAACACTCTTCTGTAGACACATCCACCCCATCGAGGGTGCTTAAATCAATGAATTTGGTAGTGTTTTGATTTAGAAGCAATTAGGGTGGTTTTAATAGTGATGGGAGTGCTAGCAATAAAGTGCTAAGGACTTGGTGGCTATGTGACACTAACATTATAAACACCTAACAAGACACTAACATTATAAACACCTAACAAACACTCCTCCAATACATAGCCACCTTTTCCAAGATGATTGATCATGCGGTTCAAAGGTACATATTTTTAATATTTACCAATATGTAGCCACCTTCTCCAAGATGATTGATTGTACGATTTAAAGATACATATATTTGTTTTGTACCATTATCAATTATAGCATTTGAAGAAATATATTTTGAGGGAGCAACTTGATCAATCAAGTAGATTTCAAGCTTTATAACTTGTCTGTTATTAAAAATTAAGTTTGATTCAAAGCAGGAAAATTACGAGTACAAGACATAAGAAAGATAATTAAAAGGAGAAGTAGCTCAATAGATAAGAAGTATTATAACATGACTTTGTCTTGAACATCAAAGAGATTAAGGTTTTATAGTAAATAAGAATATGTCACTATTAAGATTAAATAGATAATAATTATTTGAATGTATTACAGCATGACTTTGTCTTGATCAAAGAAATAAAAAAAGAGTAATTAATGTTAAGATTAATTAGATAATAATTATTTGAATATCTTTTCAATTTTTTCAAAAAAATCACTTTCTCTCTCTCTCTCTCTCTCTCTCTCTCTCTCTCTCTCTCTCTCTTTTTGCATCTACCGAAACCCTAGCCTTGCACCCTCTGTTCCTCCTAGGCTCAAGGGCGGGCATGTGGAAGGGCGTTAAGCCCTATAGGTTTCCCGTTGTTCATTGAGCTTGATTCACCTTTGCTTTATGCAGTTTGTCTTCGGCAGCTCACTAGCCGCCCACCGACCTACCTGCAGTTCGTTCGCCCCCTGCAGCTCACTGTCTATCCACCCAACCTACCTACAACTTTCTCATCTTCTACAGCTTGGTTGCCTTCTGCAATTTACTGGCCCACCCGACCCATTGCGGGGACCTGCAACTCCGTCTGGCTCTGTCTACTTACAAGCTGCGTACCACCCATTTTCAAAAGCTCATCCCACCCTCCAAGGACACTATTCCCACAGCTTCCCCCCCCCCCCCCCCCCAAAGAAGCAACAAGCACAATCGACAACATTTTTCTAGCTCTGTAGAGGCTTGCCCACACAACAGAGATTTCAAATTCTTTGGAAGATTAAAAAAAACTCCAATGTCCTCCTTCAACACGCCGCTTTCTAGTGCACGCAAGAGTTTTCTTGCGGTGCCAGCTGCACCCAAGAAAGATCCCACCACTCGCCAAGATGCAAGGCTTGCAGCCCTAGAAGATTAGATCCAAGAACTTCTTTTGGAGAATGCCAACTCAAAGAACGCTTGAGCAAGCTCAAGACAAAGGCTAAGGAGAGCGAAAGTTTTCTTGCAAGAAAGTCGAACCTCTCTCACTGAGATTGTCAAGAAAGCTCAAAAAGAAGACCACGAGCCAATACATAAGAAGATTGATAGCAAAATACAAGCAGCCTTACAAGAATTCCGGCTACAAGAAGCCCTCGGCCTCAAGATTTGAATTGGAGGGCTTTGCTCACCATGTGTGAGGGTCATGCCCGATGACCACATCCCTCCCACTTGAGACCGACACCAAGACAGTACTCCTCGTGCTCTTTAATGTCAACTCAAGGGGGTGATAACATTCACTTTATCTCATATGGATCCCTTAGCCCCAAAGAACCTTTGCTTAATGGTCAAACTTACCAAATGAAGTCATCAGACTAACTTGGAACTCAACCTTCCAGGGTCAACTGGTAGTTCTCTAATTCACCCTTGGTTCAAGGTCATTGATGTTTTTTCCCGATTATGACCGAGCACACCCGTCAATGCGTTCCCCTAAGGTGAGTGTATTATAATCTACATGAATCCCTTGATCCCAAGTTGTTCTCCTACTCCGTAGATTGGAATCCCGTTTCCTCGCAACATAAAATTGGGTTCAACTTTCCGGCCAACAATTAACCCTCCGGAATCCGCCCACCCACCGAACTGTTTGATAAATACACCTTCCCAAGGTAATACTATGATACTAGAAAACAACATTCCAATCATGTTGAACCAATAATATATTTCAAGCATTTGAAAGCAGTATGCAAACTGTTGCATACCCCTGCGAATGTGCAATATCAGGTCGTTCCCACCTTTTTCTTTTATAGAATATTTTTACTTCATTTTTCCTTTAATATTAGTAAAATTACCTAGTTATCTTTCAAGCAATCACATATACTCCTCCAGGCATATCCCTATCCTCGTCTCAAGACTCGGGTATCCTATCTCCTCCGCCACATGTGGAAGCGGTGCCTTTACACAGATCCCATTTCTTATTTTTCTTTATCTTATGTGAGAAAGGCTTCAAAGATAATCTACTTTAGGTTTTCTTTAAATCAATAATCCCGAGAAGAAGAGCAAAGGTCCACCGACTGATGAGGACAATTGCAAAATAGTCCATTTAGGTTCCTAGCCTTTCCAAGGTTCTTTTTTACCAAACAATTTGAAGAGTTCCTTAATTAAATCACATCCTCCTCCCTTATCATGATCCCTCCATGGATCATTTTTTCTTCCTCCTTTTTCCGTCGGCATGAGGCCTACCTTGACTAGGCCGATTTCCAGACGCATCGGTGGGTCCCTATCACCCGACCGGGACACGCTCCTATTCAATCCCATTTCTAGGGCAATGAATAAACCCGAGCTCAAAACATAGACCACCAGTTATCAATCTTGGTCAAAAAGGACCATCCCCCGTTGTATCCCACAGGTAAACACCTGTGTCGACCTTTTTCCAAACACGAAGACAAGTTTACACATAAATCTCTATGTTATGCTAGGGCTATCCACGTCAACCTTCTCGGTAAAGTTTTTAATCCTAGCTTAAATTTAGATTAAGCTCCTTGAGTTATAAATCCTTAATTATTATTTCCTTTTAATTTTCTACTCAAAACAAGACCTTAAAAAAGATGAATCTCTTGGAAGTTTAAGGTTTTGTATCGACGTAAGTTCGAGTTAACCCCAACTTCGATGAATCCCCTTTTGGTCCCTTTTCATCATTGCCATCCATGGGGAATCTCCATGGAGCGATGGAAGTTTTATGTTCAAGTAACATGGTCACGACATCCATGAAGCTATCCCCTTACTCCCCCTTTGAATTTGCAAAACAAACTTGAAAGTAAACAAACTTGAAATGAACAATGCATATACTATCTATAATTATTTTTTCTTTGGTGTGTCTATACATGGTACACACAAAACTTTGAAATGCACCAACTTGCAATCTTGGACAATTAATCAAAAACTTCCTTTGAGTACTTATATAAGAGTGAACCCCTTCTATGCATGGTAGTGTAAAAATTGCAAAGTTTCTAAGAGTGGACATGCTAGTGTACCGTAAAATATGCATGTAATAGTGTATGAATGATTAACAAATTCTTCTTTAAGAAGGGATTTAGACATACCTTTACTACCGTGGAGAGGATTAATTATGTTGCTAGAAGAGGCTTATGGTTTTGGAACTTTCTATTTGGTAAGAGGGAAAAGAGGGGATGACTTTATGGAAAATCCTCTTTTTCAATTAACCTCCTTTGGTTATGCTAAAGTAACCCTAAAAACCTCAACTTCTCCTTGAGAAAACTCATTATTAACCTAATTTGGATTACTAACAAAATCTTAGAAATATACAACCAACCAAGAAGCCTTATGTTTTCCTCTTAAGCAAAAAGGAGTGCTTATGAAAATTGAGAGCTTAAGCGTGAATTTAAGTGAGCATGAAAGTAAATCACTTTCAAGAATGGGAAATAACAAGATAACTTTATCTTAGTTTGTATATTTTAGGGTCTTCTCCTTGCTTTGGAAGAGCACGACGAAGTGTATTGACGTAACTGATTCTTTTCCGCTTCACTTTGCTTGAAAACCACCGATTTGGCTATGGAAATAAAGAGAGGTTAAGAAAATTCAATCTATAGAAAGCTTGTAGGTTAGAAGAGAGAAGTTGAAGAGTGTAATGGTAATTTGGATTATGGTTATGGCTTTTCTTGAGGAGAGAGGGGTGTGTAGGGGTGTGTGTGAAGGAGGATTAGCTTTGGCTTTCATAGCTCACTATCAAGCTTGCACTTTCAAAATGTGAAGAGAAGTGTTTAATGAGTAGGGAAGGCCTCCTTTTAAGCTTACTTTGATAAGGCCCTTTACTTATCTTGATAAGTTACTTTTACATATCTTGATATCCTTTCTTTCTTTTCAAAGATTCTCCAGCAAGCTACTTTTCCAACAAGTGGCTTATGCAACAAGCTACTTTTTCAACAAGTTATTTTTTCACCTTATCCTTATTCTTTCTTTGTTTTCTTATGCAATTTCTTTTTTTTTTCTTCAAATAAAACTAATATCCCATGCATTGGTTATATCCACGTTCCCATGGTGAAAATCGAAAGTGTCGTGTGGGTAGCTTTGCATTCATTATACCCACGTTCTCATGGTGAAAACCGAAAGTTATCTCGTGGGTAGCTAGGTGCTTGACTATAGTTTGACTATAGACCAAATTTACGCTCACTCTCTTTCTCTCTCACACACAGTAGACGGCAGCGCTCAAATTTTGATTATGATTAAAAGTCTCCTTTTACAAAATGACCTAGGTACCTTATATACTAAGGCTACCTTAGGTTTAACCAAAAGTGGGGTTGAAAGGGTCAAATGGCTTTGTATTTACAATCTGGAAGTGCCATTGCACCCCGGCTTCTGAAACTAGAATAACTACTCATTACAAATGACGTTTATAGCCATAATCCGCAGCATTTCATAACTCGCAAAAGATAAGACTTTGGTACGAAACTTGAGTTATGTTGTGTTGTTGACCCAGCGGTCAACACTCCCCCTTCCGCATTCATGTCATCCCCGACATGACCTGATTGTCGATGGCGATATGGTCTTTGCTGTCGTTTTGGCTTCATCTGTTGCACTGCTTGTAACTTTGTCGAACCACAACAAGAACTATGATCCATTAGAGCGGACATCTATCATCATAACCATTCATCTTTTGAGATCCTCTGATTACTTTTATGTCTGCTCTTCTTCATTGGGGACTTCTTTATTCCTGTGCAATTATGTTGTTAGTGTTGTCTGCAGCTTTGTCATTGTAGGCCATTCTTCGACTCGCCGTTGAGGAGAAGTATGCTATGATCTGAAATTGGTGCTCCAATTCATTTGTCAATTGATTTGAGTAGCATTTCCTTATTGTTGATGTAGAAGGAACATGTACAAGAGGATGGTGATAGGTGTCTTTAGATTAGGGTCTAAAACCTGGATGACCAAAGGGAAAAAACCCGGTGGCAAAAACATGCCTTTGGTATACGCTCTTATTGGAGTTGAGCAGTTGAACGTGAAGTACATGTTCATGAAAGGTGAGTGCTTGGGTGAAACACAGAAAGAGTGCCTGATGCAAGTGCCAATTATGGGACACTCTATATGCATATGAGAAATTTGTCAACAAAAGCATGCAATGTGAAAGAAGGAGATGATGGGTGTTTCGAGGAATAAATGTAGCACATGTGACATCAAAAGATGTCTCAATAGCTTCCACCTTTCCAAGAAGGGTTTTCGATGTAGAAGTTTCTCCCCTCGTATCTCACTGTGCTCAGTACATGAGTGTCTTTTGGACCTTCTCCTTCACTTCACCAGACTTAAGTACTTAGACTTTGACTCTTTTGCTCACCTATACCAGCATGAGCGACACAACGTAAATATGCTCAACTCTTCCAGCTTGAGCAGTACCTAGAATAGCTAAGACGCTTAGACCACAGAGAATATTACTTGAAGCTTTGGGACTAACACCTCACTCATTTTGTGGCTTAGCTACTCGACTCTTGACTTATATGACTTGTCGGTTGCATGTTGACACTACTTTGTGACAAGTTCTTCGGCTATTGTAGTGGCTGCTGAGACATACTTCGTGAAGTTTCCTCGTTTTCCTGTACCTTCTTCTCTTTGTGGTGCTCAGGCCTCTCGTCAGTCTTTTCTTCATGTGGATTATGGATTTTTTTATTTTTTCTTAATAATAAACAAAGAAAATCTTAAAACAACTCAAGAAAAGAAAAATCATTCAAATAGAAATCTAAATGCTATGTACACTATACACATGTCCCTAGGGGCTCATATATGGATTTTGTCCCCATACTCCTCTGTAACACTACTATGAGGGTATATACTCTAAATTTCGTCAAAAAATCATCATAATAAAACGCAAAAATTCAATGCATCTCACAAAACATTGCCCTCTAATAGTCATAATGTTAGGTCCGCATTCAGAATGCCTCCCCCCTTCCTATTTGGAGTCATCCTTTACGACAGGGTATCGCAAAGGGTATGTGTTGTGCTTGGGCAATTAAAAGTTGTGCCTATGCATGCCTTGTAATGTAGCCCTATCATGCATACACAGTCAATGCATAGAAAAGATTTATGTTGTGCAAGATGTGGGTATAAGCAATTTGCTTATGGGCATTTGTTGGCGAGGCTTCCTATTCTAAGCAATGTAATGGTCTTTGAAGCTCCTGTATCGTTGCTTGATTGAAGCGACTTGCTCTCTTCTAACTGTACTGTAATCGTAGGAAGAATTGTAAGAATTCAAGCGGAGATGCACTGACAACAGTTTTGTTGTTCTTCTTTGGGACCCATTTCTTTGCGATTATTGGCTCTGTTGTTGCTGGCTCTCATTTGGGAACCCATACTTGCCCGTGCTTCGTTTGTGTTTGAAGAGACTTCTTTGGGATCCACCTTTTTATTGTGTGAGTCGACAGTGGTCTTTGCTTCAGCCCTTGTACGCTTGGTTGGGGACGGGATTTAGGCTTTGAAAGTTGATACTGTGGTTGTTTTGGAATCCAAATGAATTCCTGACTTTTTTGTGCTTGAATCAACTTCTTTGGAGCCCAAACCTGAGTTGTGAAAGCTTGCGATTTTGTGATATTCTTACCCGTTCGTGCACGCTTTCCTTGTTTTTGTTTTGGTATTGGATCTTGTGATTTGTCATTAGAAATCTTTGTCTTCTTGATCCATATCTGTTTTTGGTCGATCTGGCTTTTTGGTATCCAAATTTGTCGAGCTTTTTGGCTTTGACTTGTTATCCTGTTCTTTTTGTATGAGGATGCTTGTGGTGGCTGTGTCTTCACCAAGGACTTTGGAATCCGCTTTTGATGCACTTTATTCGTGTAGCGATGACATTGATTCCCAGGTCGTTGATCTTCTTGAAGTTCGAAGTGTTCTACAGAGTCATAGAACTCGTCATCTTCTTCATCTTTTGATTCTCCACATTTCTTTGTTTGCTCCTTATGTCGCGAGCTTATTGATGTCTAGTTCTCTTCGTTTTCCTGGATTACACTCACTGCAAAATAAGGAACGACATCATAGCCATTTTCATCACAAAACTTTGTTGTGGGAGCATCCTCCATGGCGCACACGTCCAGAGTAGCCAAGATGTGTTCCCATCCAAAAGGCTCTAACTCTTCTTCAGGAAATGGTTCTGGGATATAGTCCTTATTCTCTATAACCCGCTCTAGGATACATTCCTCACGTTTCAAGCTACCACATTGTGAAGCTCCACACATCCCCAGTTCTTTAGGCTTACCTAACCAAGCTGGAAGTTTTGATCCTGCTAATGTGGCGGAATCAAACTCCTCGACCGGTGTTCTTATCACATCCCTATAGCTATGGTCCCTCAAGTTTACCTTTGTTATGGTTTCCATATGTCTCAGGTATATATGGTCATAGCCCCAATCTTGGACCATTTTCAATTGTCGCATGAATGGTCTTCCCAGAATGATATCATAGTTGTTCTTCTTGCCAAAGTCAACAACAGCAAAAGTGTGTTCATATTCAATGCCACAAGAAGTAACAAGTACTTTTTCTAGTAGTCCTAGGGGCTTTTCCTTGTGTCAGTCTACAAGCTACAGGGTCATTCGTGTGGATATCAAGGCACGCTTTCCCCATTTTTTCCAAACCTCTTTGGTTGCAATGGCCACACCAGCTCCACTATCAAGGATTGCCATGGTTTTTACAGTATTGAATTCCACAAGAAGGGTGGTGTTTCCCTCTTCTCCCTCGTAATACTCGCCTACCTTGTTTAATTATGAGGCATTTCAAGCTCTTTAATGCCTTCCTCGATTTGAGTCATTGGGGGTTTTACACCAAATTTCTCTAGACATTTCCCACATTAGCCCACATCTTTGGTCTTATTCTTAGCAACTCAGCTAACATTATTGTACAGGTGACTGGGGTAGATAGAATATCTACTAGCCCCTTTGAATCGATGGCCTTGTTGGGAGACAGTCTCTGTGATGGGACTGCAACCACATCTGACTTGGTCTCGTACTGTCCCATGTAGGACGGTAGTGTTCTAAGCGAATGGGGTTGACTATCCATAGATTGTACAAATCCTTTGTCGCCCCAATATGATCGCTCGTCTAGATTCAATTGAGATCCAGTCTCAAATTCCTCTATTGGTGGTAGAAACACTCCTCGTTCATCACTAGTCTTGTCTACTCGTCTTCTTGAGTCATCGGCTTCATTGGCCTCTCTGACTTGTTTCCACCATTTGTCAAGACGATCTATCTCTTTACAATCCTCAAGTATAGCTTGGTGAAATCCCTCAGAAGAGTTATCCGTGGTATTCAGTACTATCCTTGGTTCTAATGATGGGTCTTTGAGGTTTGGTCTGTGCTCATGACTAGAATCTGGCTCTTTTAGTTCCTGGTTTGGTGGGATTACTTGTGTAGGCATGACACGGATCACATCCTCAGGTTTTGCAATTGGTGGTTCTAGTAAGGCTTGGGCTGTTTGAATCATTTTCTGGCACATTTCAAATTTTTGCTTTTCTAGTTCCGCATAGGGATATGTCATCCACCTGTGTTCTTGGGTTTGGTTGTTTTTGAGCCTCACATCATAGGCTTTCAAGAGGGCATCTAATGTCTCATTAACCTTCTCTGCCAACACAGATCCTCTTGAACTAGCACTTCTCGGTTTCTCATCCGTGGATGGTTCTTCTAGAGGTTTAACCATCTGTGTAAGAGAAGGTGCATCCTTTACCTCATGTTGTTTTATCTTCTCCTGAGCTTCAATAAGCTTCTCAGCTAGGGATCTTTGCTCTCGTTCCCTGCGTGCTTTTATCCTAGTCTTTCTAGCTTTCCAACTATTTCGTTTGCTCTTGGTTTTCTGACTAGGTGCGTCTGTCTTTGGTCCATCATCTGTCTTTGGACTCGTGTCACTTTCCGTGTTCTTTGTCTCTGGATTCTCATCAGCTTTCTTTGGAGCTTGTGCTCTCATAACCACTTGAACTGGTACGACATTTTCATTTTCTAAGCTACTAGGTAGCTGAACAATCCCTGATACATTTGTCGTGAATTTCCTGATTTGTTTTGGTTTTTTCGGGCAATCGGGGATCAAGTGAGTGATGCCACACTCAAGACAATACGCATTTACTTAAGTGATCTCCGTATGAGGACACTGTTTGACCAAGTGGTTGTCACGACTTTGTTGACAATCTGTCTCTGGTTGAGGAGATTCTTTTAGCATTTCCTCTTGGCTATAAGCAAGCTTTGACCTAGATAAGCCGCTATTTGCAATGAATCGCAATGTCCTTTCGTCCATTTCATACCTTCTTTCTTTCGACTGAAACCCAGGAGGTGGAGGTTGTACCGGCCTCACCACTCCATGTGTTTCTCTCACATTTTGTTGCTCCGAAGGGTAGTACTCACTTTGGTTGCTATACCACATTGTAGCTGGTACTGGCGTTGGTTTATTTGATGCTTCCATCATTGGCATGTATCTCATGTCTACCTGCATTCTAGCACCTGGCAGCGGAGGTTGTTGTCCTAAGACAAGCTGTGGCCTTAAAACTCCTAATGGTCCTGGCGCATTCCCCGTAATGTATCTAGGTGGAGTAGGTGCTTCTAGAACAGGTTGTACATACCTCTCCCTAGCATTTTCCATGCTATAATAGCACTCTTCCCCCGTATGGTTCGTCCATTTTCTCTCAATTTCACACCACTTCGGCTCTCCCGAATCAGACCTTACAAGAGGAATCAACCTCTTGACCAAGTCGTCGATAAGCTTTTCTTGATCAATAGGTGCCGTTGGCTTGGCAATGGACTCACTTATCTGTGAAACGCTGTGGTGAGAGGATGTGTCATCTCCTTCTCTGTGACACTGTGAACACTTCTGTATGGTCAAAAGTATGGTTGGACCCTAAAATTGGCCTAGAGACATCCTACGCGTAGGATGTCTATATGCTCAGAATTTAACAAAATTTGGTCCAGAGACTCCCCTTAAGTCCAGCAACACAATGGTATGCTCAGAATTTCATTTGGATTTAAAAATGGCCTTGAGACATCCTACGCATAGGATGTCTTTTTGCTCAGAATGACTTGAAATTTTCACCCCAGCTTCTCCTTGATGTGTTGATCACAGTGGTGTGCTCATTGGTTGGTTTGGAGTCCTAAATCAAGCTGGAGACATCCTACGCGTAGGATGTCTTTTTGCTCTGTTTCAACTCAAACTTGCACTGTAGCTTCCCCTTGATGTGCTTAGCTCACAGCTATTTTTACTTTTTGATTCCGACACCTATAGGTTGGTCAAATTATCAAGAATCTGTTCCAAAAGCCTGATGTCTGTTCTGATGAATTCCCAAGTCAAATCAACTCCAAATTGGACCAAAATTGACTAGGAGGCTTGCCTAAGGCTATGCAACACCCTGCTATGTCCACAGTTTCAATTTGGCCTCTAAATCATGCCTTAGACATCCTACGTGTAGGATGTCTAACTGCTCAGAATTGCCCCAAATTTGAACCACAGACTCTCCTTAAGGTGCTGATCACTGTGGTATGCTCAGAATTTTGTTTAGAGTCCAAAATCACAAAGAAGACATCCTACGCATAGGATGTTTTTTTTTGCCTGTTTCACCCCAGACTTGTCCCACAGCTTCCCCTTGATGTCAGCAACCCAGTGGTATGCTTAGATTTGAGTTTGGATCTCAAAAGACCCCAAAACTAGCTATTCTTGCCTTTTACAGTAAAAAATGCTAAAGTCAGTTCAATCTTCCTTTTACTGACCCAAATGAGATGAAATATATCACATGTACTCAAAACATCATGTAATAACATGCACATGAAGTCACCCTATGGTTTGGTCTCAAAAATTATGCCTTGGGCACAATTTGGGTAGGATGTCTGGCAATTCTCGTCTTTTGGCTTTGATCTGTCAAAATTTGGTCAAATTTCCACTTTCCAGGTGAATATAGGGTAAAACCTACCTTCTAAACACACTGGTAACCTCATATTTTCAAAAAAAATGTCCAGATCACCCTATAGACATCCTACGCGTAGGATGTCTACTGCTGATTTTTTGAGACTGAAGTGTCCCTGATGCTTCCTTATGCTCTCAGCAAGTGCAAGTATGCTTCACAATTGCAAAAACATGCAAAAATCACTCAATTTAAGCCTTTTTTGAAATTTTACGTTTTCTGACTCCGCCTTTTGGCTTTTGGTCAAGAAAAATAGGGAAAAACACCCAAGTCAATATGTTACTAGGGTAAAACCTACCCTCTGAACCCACTGGTGCAGTCAGAATTTTCAAATTTGTTCTCTAGAACCCCCTTGAGACATCCTACGCGTAGGATGTCTATGTTTACAGAATTGCAAGTTTTCTTCACAGAACCCTTGCAAATGCTCTTTTATATGCACAGCATCAGCCAGTCATACAAAGATATCCACAAAAGCTTGTTTAATGCATTTTAACCCTCAAAAGCACACTTTTCTGTGATTTCAAATGCAATCAAGCACTTTAGCAAATAATTCAGTGTTGAATAGCTCTAGATCAGAATCGGATCACTTACCTAAAGCTACTCCTACAAATCATATGGGGTTTTGCATCTATGAGTAGAAAAACGCTTCACTGCCACACATGGACTAGTAAACGCTTTTATCACCCCACATATCACTCGACCACCAACAACTACTCTCATCCACAGATCCTAACTAAATCTATCTAGTTGCAGACCCTCGGCAAGACACACGCTTCCTGGCTATCCACTTGATCGTGAAATATCCTCTTCCGGATCCACTTAAGAAAAACGCTTTCTTTAGCCGAAACTAAATCAAGCAACCATCACACGAGTGTTAGTAGGAAACCTACTTAGGTCCTTGTGTCCTCGGCAGTGGCGCCAATGTTGGACGGGCGCGACTCACACACCCATGAAGTGCATGCAAACACTACCTAGATCAACATAATGTCAATCGAGGACACAGATGACACGATAGGCACACAGAGGAAATCTCTTAAGCTTGTCAGGCTGAGACCGTCCTACACATACAACACTCAGGAAGGCTAACTAAATTGTTGTCTTGTTTGGATGGATGCAGGTAGGGACCCTATCTTATCTTGGAAAAGGTTTTTTTACTTTGACAAGCAACTTTACTCTGGATAGCACACTCGATGATGACTTGGGAAGTTCTTTTACTTTCTGCATACTGAAAGGGGATCTCTTTCCTAAAAACATTCTACTTAAATAATTCTTATACCGATTTTTTTTTTGTGCATATCTATTCCTTGATTCCATTGCCAGCTGTCTTTTGAACGTAAAAATACTATTATGTCTTATTATTTAGATCTAACAGCTACACACACACACACACACTTGCACAAAACCACGAAAATGACACCAAAGAGGGGAAAACTGGCTATGGAAAGTTTGATTGCATAGATTGTATGTCTACAAAGATGAGGAAGTTCTCCCTTCTTCAAAACATTCTCTTAGCTCTCCTCTTCTCTGCAAGCAATCCCAAATTTTGCTCCCTTTCTCTCTCTCTCTCTCTCTCTCTCTCTCTCTCTCTCTCTCTCTCTCTCTCTCTCTCTGCCTTAAGATATCCAAAAAAAAATCCTTTTTTAAGCTTCTCGTTCTCTTGGGTCTCAGACGTATGCATGCTCGGCCCTTTTATTTTCGTCACAGTTACCTTGTACTTCAAGGAATGTGAGAACACCCCTTTAAAAGGTTCCTTCCTCAAAATCACTTTTTCGTCCAAAATGCCTCTTATAGCATATGTTTGAAACCACATTTCCCTTGGGAAGCTGTCAAGCCATTCTACTATCTAACCTCTTGGATTTCTCCTCAATGGTAACGCAAAAACCTCTTGAAGCTCTCCATTTTTATATGGACTTCACCTTTACACCTCTCCATGAAACTATAGAATGAAGCGTATGTTGTCCGGTCCTCAGCTCTCTCCGACTTTCCATTTTCCCTCTCTCAAGTCAGTTCTCATCTCAGTTGTAATCGGTGTTATCTTTAAAATTCTCCTTGGTTTACTGCATGCATCCATTTTGCTCTCCTCTCATTGACAGAATTGGGTTTTTGGAGTCCTACTAAGATCCAGCGTTACTGCTCTGTTTCTATTGCCTCTCTCTCCTCGTGGAGCTTTGGATGTGTTTTACAGGTATCAATGGACCATATCAATTGTTATCCATGTCAATCTTACAAAATTTAATTACTTTAGACAAGCTAGGTCATTTATTAGAACTTGTGTGTTAGCAGTCTTAACTTATTACTTCAAAAATGAGTGGTACAATCTACCTTCTAATTTGAGTGGTGAAGTCCACCAAGAATCCAATCATCATGGTTTTCTTTAGAAGATTTAAAATAATGAGGTTTATTTGTAAATCTAGAGCAAAAAAAGCTTTTAGTTATATAACTGATTTCGTGATGAAGTCAAATGTAATTTTAATCAAATTATTGATCCACTAATGGCTAGCCCAAAAAGAAGAGGCCTAGCATGTCCAAACAAGTTTATAAGTGCCATGTTGATTAGATTATTTAAAGTAAACCCTATAGCAATTTCTGCCTCCAGTATATCGGTTTTGAACCATCATAACCACTATCTTCAATCGGTAAGTTACTCTAAATACCAAAAAAAGTGGTAGATACCATGTAGTATAGTACTACCAGTCCCAAGAATAGTAAGAATCCATCATCTAAAGGAGGTACATCATTTTAAGAACCATAGCTTGGTTACTTTCCATATGCCAAAGCCCAAAGTAACCGTCATATACTTACGTTCAGAAGTTATAGGTCAAAGATTTCATTAAACCTGCCAACAGCATCCCCTTTTAGCAAAGAAAGGTAGTGTTTGGCCATGTTTGTGCAAGATACCAAACGTTTTCACATATTGTGTAACCACCAAAGGTACCAGAGGATTTTGTACGCAACAAGGATAGCGACTAACCCCTTTTCTCATTGAGTAAACCAGTCTAAAAGTGACATAACCAGTTAAGCCCGCAAAGTCCTGTAGCGGCTCAAATAGAGCCAAAAAAAACCAGTCGAAAAGCCAGTAAGCGCAGGTGTCATCTCAACCAACATAGTTGACAAAAAATCAGTCCCCCTCTATACATACGAGGTTTTAACCCGGGTAGGTCACCTAATAAAAATGTAACCTATCACGTGAGTTCAATAGAAGGGTATTTAAAGTTCTTGAAACTTACAGAAATATATATACAAAAGGGTATTATTTTTTCAAATTTGAAAAAAACTTACAGATTTTAAAAGAAAAGGGTACATTATGTTCTTCACAAATTTCACAGATAAGGGGTTTTACAAACATGTCTTGAACGCACGTGATATGGTAGTTTTACACATAGTGAAACCCCCGAGGGTTTTAAGGCCAAACTGTATAAGCGCCTAGGTGTAGCAGCTATCAAGATCAGTCATGTTATCAAGCCAAAACAACCCACGATGCAAAAATATTTCCAATCATACTAACCATCCACAATGGCAAGGTGTCATCAACCGTTTTAATACAACAATAAACCGGAATCGGTACCTAAAATGCCGACACAACCTGCTGCAGGCAGTTCTACGCAGTCATATCAAATTAGGTAGACATTTAGCAACCAAATGCCTTGCTAAAAGATCTAAGAGCCACAGTGGATAACTGTCGAAAAAAAACCAGTCAAGTAGATTACTACCGAAAAAATCCAGTCAAGTAGAACCCCTAGAAATATAAGTGGAAAAAGACTGTATGTAGACAGTACAACGCTACCACATGCTTTGAAAGCTAATGCAAGCAGTAGCAACCATATGTTATGCTACTAGAAACAACTAACAACCAAAGTACATGACTGTCGAAAAAAACCAGTCAAGTAGTTCTTCCTTAATGTTTGAAGCGACTTTCCTTAGAGATTTTACTCAAACACGGGCGTGACGTATGAAAAAGGCCTAGAAGAAAACCTGAGAAGTTTGAGTAGTGAGCTCCATAGCTCGAACCATGAAGCAGGCGGTAAATCTCCTTAGTGAAAATAACAGAAAATAACCACAGGCTAAGTGAGGGGCAAGGTGCGCCCTCACCTTATTATAGAGGTTGGACTGCTTGTTCCCGAGCGTGAACGATGAGAGAGGCAAGCCGCCCTGCTGTGTGGTGTCATCAAGCGGTACACAGAAATCATTGCAAGGGGAGATCCATAGCCAGGAAGCGCAGGCCGCCTACCCACGCTCGTTATTCCAGGAGAGACACACTTTATTATTATTATGCAAGGGCATAGTCCCATAGCCCATTAAAGGCTTTTTGTGAGTAGTATCCCATTGAATGTCCGACAAGTTTAATGAGTGTTGAAGGGGGGGGGGGGGGGGGATATATATAGAAGGAGGGGGAAAAGAACCAAAGTAGTTACTGTACCAAAGTGTGTGTGTGTGTGTGTGTGTTGTGTGTGTGTGTGTGTGTGTGTGTGTGTTTGTGTGTGTGTGTGTGTGTGTGTTGTGTGTGTGTGTGTGTGTGTGTGTGTGTTGTGTGTGTCCCCATGTTGGTACATTGTGTGCAAAGGAGAGACAGTTTGTGAGAATTTGAGTAAACAGAGGAAGGATTGTGATTATTTCGGAGTGTGCGACTGCATTTTGAGAGTGTTTGTGTATCAAGTGAGGGAGATTGTGTGGTTATGTGTGTATTTGCTGGTGGATTTGAATGTAATGTGTATCATGGGCTACAGAGAAGCATTTCAATGTGTTCCAAGAGTTTTTCCCATTTCCCGCTTCCATATTTTGGTGCCCCCACATGGGAGCATCATTTGATTGCTCCTTGATCAAAGTGCAATTGGTTTTTGAAGCTTGCAGAGATGGAAGCACAAAGTTATGGGCCTATTTTCACAGCTGATCATCCTAAGAAATGGATTTTGAGATATACATGATGTCCCTATGCCTCCAAAATGATGAAATCAAGTCGAAGACTATGCCTCTGGTGATGAGAGGTAAATCAAAAGCATGGTGCGATGATGCGTTGGTAGATGAAGAACATAGGCAGCCATGGCCAACATTCCAAACCTGATTTCTACAAGATGAGGTCTCTCAAGTTGACATGGACGAAAAAAGGCCTTCAAGCAAGATATAAGTGAGTGAATAATTTAATAAGTTTTTGAAGCTTGCAGAGATGGAAGCACAAAGTTATGGGCCTATTTTCACAGCTGATCATCCTAAGAAATGGATTTTGAGATATACATGATGTCCCTATGCCTCCAAAATGATGAAATCAAGTCGAAGACTATGCCTCTGGTGATGAGAGGTAAATCAAAAGCATGGTGCGATGATGCGTTGGTAGATGAAGAACATAGGCAGGCATGGCCAACATTCCAAACCTGATTTCTACAAGATGAGGTCTCTCAAGTTGACATGGACGAAATTAAGGCCTTCAAGCAAGATTTAAGTGAGGATTTTAATAATTTTCACGATATATTTGAAGCATGTTGGACAGAGTTGGCGATGACTATGCAATTAGCCAATAAGGAGTACTCAATTTAGATAAATTTATGGAATGTTTGCATCCCAAAGGTTTAGAAATGGTGGATTTTGAGTCCAAAGAACTACAATGGTGCAATGGTGTTGTGGAAATTTCTCAAGGCAAGAGTCACAAGAAGATAGAGCAGGGACCATTAGTCTATGATGCAGTGGCCTCCACATAGCCACAGCATCTACATGATGAAGTGCAATCCGAGAGCCAAGCTAATAGAGGAATGGTAGTAATCAAGCTTCCACGAACTAAGGATAGAGTGCATGCTTTTCAAAACATTGCAAGGTGGGTAATCCTACTACTGTGCTTCATCTTGTGATGCAGTTATAGAAAAGAAGATGTGGGTCTAGACATATATCAATCGTGGGGTTGAGGTGTGCATTATGAAAGAATTTGTTATGAGGGAGACACGTGTCAAAGTACCAGTTTCTAGATCAAATGTACACATGAGGATGGCCAATCATGCAAAGGCCATATGCTTGGGCATAGCTCACGATGTGAAGGTAAAATTCATGGAAATTGAATGCCTTGTTGATTTTTTTTGTGATGAAAGCAGGAGACAATGCATACCCTATCATTCTAGGGAGGTTGTGGCTACTTGCCATGGGAGTCATGCAAGAGTCGGGAAGTGTCGTGTTCATGATTCAATGACAAGTTATGGATACGAGACGACAAAGACGGCCTATGATGATGTTTTCCCTTGTTGTTAGCACTCCAAAAAGAAATGGTAGTGAAAGGTCTGTGTTGACTACAAACCAATCAATGCAACTACACAAAGAAATCATTGCCCTTTGCAATTTCAGGGTGAGATTTTGAAACAACTTGCAAGTCATGAAAGATATTCTATTATGGATTACTTCTCAAGATATTTTTAGATTGACATGTCTAAAGAAGACCAAGTAAAGACAACATTTATTACTCCATAGGGATGATTTGCCTATCGCCAGATGTCCTTTGGTTTGCTAAACACACATGCTACTTTTTAGCAGTGGATGAACAGGGTGTTTGGTCCCTACCTAGATAAGTTTATAAGGGTGTTTATGGATGACATCAGTTGTCACAATTCTAGGACGAAGCACTTGTTAAAGTTGAAGTTGTGTTTTCAAAATTTAGATGAAGAAGGTGGCCAATTCAACCCCAAAAAATGTAATTTGGTGCAACCTCGAGTTCATTTACTTGTCTCAGAATGGTATAAAGTTGATCCAAAGAAGGTGAAGGCTCTTGTGTTGATGGAATGCCCAACAAGTGCTCAAAGTTTGGCTTCATTCGTGCATAAATTGAAGTGTTTGTCAAGGTTTTTTTGGATGCTTTTTGTGTGTATCCACTTCAAAAGATGGGGCAACAAGTTCATGGTTTTCAATGGGCTAAAGATGCACATGAAGCTTTCAACAGGGTTAAGGAGATACTATGTCAGTTGCCTACAGTTTGTCCACCAACTATAGAAGATGATTTTTATGTTTCTATGACTGTGGGTATGGGTGTGATTGGTGTTGTTTTGTTGCAAAAGGTAGGCAAGTACTACAAGCCTAACTATTATGGCACCATGGTTATAAGTACACAAGAGATGACGTACACAGAAGCTAAGCAGTGGGTTACGGTTTTGGTGTTTCATGCAAAAAAATCAAATTTTACCTGATTGTACGTAATGTATATGTGCTTACTTCCAATAACCTATTGCCTAAAGTGGTTCTAGATTTGAAGCCAAAATGGGTGTTAGAGCTCTAGGAGTTTTGAGTTTGAGTTTAAAATTGATCATACTAGCAGGTCCAACTTGGAAGATATTTTGGTGAGCAGGGATAGAGCTCTACTTATGTGCCCAAGAGTGGTGCGGAGGAAACATGTGAAGATCCGGAGATGGAGAGAGCATTTGTGATGTGGTTTGATGGTGCATACAAGAGTGTGGTACAAAAAGTAGGAGGAGTTTTTATTTACAATCCTCAAGGTAAAGTGGTATTTTCAAAATCTTATGATCTCGAGAACGTGCATACAAATAACAAATCAAAGTACTTGGCACTACACTTACGGTTGAAGTAGTGCATAGAATTTGGTAATTCCAAGCTCGTTGTGAAAGGTGATGCTCTCCTTGTTTATAAAGTAGCTTTTAGGGCAATGGCAGGTAAAGAGGGACTCTCTTAAACATTGGTTTTATTCAAGTTAAGAAGCCATTGAAGCTTTTTGAAGCAATCCAAATCATGTATGTTAGGAGAGAAAATCAAATGGCAGATCAATTTGCAAGTAACCATTTGCAGATGCATGTAGTAGGTTCGTATGTGGCTCGAACCATGTATGTATGAAGGGAGACTTTGAAGGATATTGATGATTTTTTTTAAGGATGGAATGGGCAAGTTCATATTATTAGTTCAAGATGCCTAAAAGGATCAACTCGACTAGTCCGCTTACATCAAAATATAGTATTTAATAATTGTTATTATGAAGGCAGACTATAAATTATATTAACCGTTCTAATCATTTACACATATAGCGTCAACTACTTAAAAAATTTGGTTGAGACACAACATGTGCATCTTCAAAGTTGTTTCCCCATCCTTTGTTAATCTAGCATCTTAAGAACTATTAGCAAGCAAACCACTAAAACCCAGCTCTCATGTTGGCCCTTCCAAACCCTTAGTAACAAAAGTGGTACGGTTACCAAGTCCTAGATAGCTATCACAGTAGTGAAGTTTAACAATATTTAATGGGAAGGATTCAAAGCAGCATAACAACCTACCAATCTATTAGTCTTAATCAGAACAACCATCGATGATTGAAATTTCCTTGCCAAAATGTTTAATCAATATCAAAGTTTAATAGTCTTCCCATAATTGTCATTAGTTTTCTATATTGAAAAATTATCACAACTTGGAATGATGTTTTTATTACAAGGCATAGCCAATCCAATTAGAAAACACATCAACAAACCGAACCTGTCATATCGTAACAGTAACAAAGTATACAAAAGAAGCAACCTCCCAACTCTTTAATTTGCTAATAGACTCGCCTATGTGACTCGTGAGTGAAAAGATGTGCACATTGGTGAGTGAGAAGACAATACATGGTGAATCACAAGACAAAGTCTGCATCGAAGGCACGTCTAAATAGCTTTAACAAGACATCCAAAACGTACACTTCTTCTATTCATGATGTACAAAGCACAACCAACGTAAAATCCCTAAGACATTTTGCAAACCGTGTGATCAGCTACATACGGCAACTTGGTCACCTATGTTTCCCCGACTCATTTTACTGTTTTGGTGAGTGTTGTGCTCACTACTTTAGTCGCACTTTCCACTTGTCCAATTGTATTAAAAGTGATAAGGTGCAAAGTGGTTTAGTGCCACCAAGAACACACTTTAAAGCACCTTCAGTACTGCTTTAAAAAATTAGTCAGTAGCAATTCCAATCGGTAGGCCGAATCGTTAGAAATCTTGCTATGGTATATGCATTTGTCTTGGTGCCAAGCAAGATCTCAACCCACTTGGTTAGGTAATCCATGGCCACTACATACTGCTCTTAGGTGTTCCCACAAGGTGCAGAGCAAACTTTCAGCACACCCCTCACAATCAAACCATAGTCCAAGTCGAGACACATCTCGATACTCAAAAGTATGAACACTTCTGACCAGGTTATACAAAGGGCCAATTCTCATGTCATTTTCTAAGAATTAAAAAAAATCCATGTAAATCCATAAAGAACACCTTGTTTTAAAAAATAGGACAAAAACCCCCCAAACCATCCAAAGTTCAAGGAATTGAAGTAATATTGAGCAGTTCACTATTATAGAGACTAAGCAGACAACAGGCTAAGAAACCAAAGTGATTGCAGACCTTCAAAGTCCGAAGTGTTCATCATTCAAGGCATCACTACTAATACCATCGAAGTCAACAGTGGTGGTGTTTTTTTTTTTTTTTTTTTTTTTGGGGGGGGGGGGGGGGGGGATGTATTCCCGATCCATTCATGACAATAATTTCCATTGCAGCAGCTCTGATCGCTGCCAAGTCAGTAGCTGCATGCCACATCCACAGCTAAAAACAACAATGGCGGAAGTAGAGGCCCTTTGCCCACCATCCATGAGCTCTTTATAATCGAGAAAAAAACTTTAATGTCCTTTCCCCTTAAATAACTACTCCCACCATGACTCCTGGCCTCTGCCAATCATCATGCGGTCACAATTATTAAGGAGAAAGTACACTAGAAGCCCTTTCCCTATACTTAACCAAACAATCAATATTTACAAAAGTGGACCTATATGATAGGGTTTTCTGGTAGATGTGAAGTTCCAACATCCACAATGCATCATGCAAAAAGCAATTATTCTTTCATGGTGATCATCCACATTAAGCGGTAGCTCCAAAGACATACAGCACAATTATTTCTCAATTGGATAAATCTCTTAAAAGCTTTGATGTGGATATGTAAAACACTGCAAATAATGCATCAAAATTAGAGCACAAGCTCCAGTTCTCTCATTTGTACAGACTCATGTTCACAAATATTAAGAAAGCAGACATTCATCACATAATGGACACAATAGCATGCTCGGTGCATTTGGTGTCAATTCCTACAACTTCGGCTTACCACACAGGTAATGGCAGCAAGAAACCACAAACTGGTTGCAGGCCTCTCACAGACAGTACACTAATAACAATCTTCATCTTGATTTATAAACCTGTGGTGTCTTATGAGCAGCATTCACTAAATTCTACCCAAACCAATGTTAGGCTTTTCGTTACCCATACCATCAACCTTCACTTTTGCATTTTGATATTTTGACAGGTTTGTTATATTTTCAAAATTGTAGAGACCCACCACTAGTACACTGCATTAAAAGACGCAACTCTGCAGAAAATGCAATGTCTTTGAAACAAAAAAGTTAGGCTTGTTGACTAAGAGGCTTCACAGAATGACCACTTTCCAGCATACTCTTTTACCATACCTGGGTCCTGCCAGATAAAATAGGCAAGCTCATGTCATCTCAATAATAGCCCTCACAGCGAACAGAGACAGAGACTTCCAACAATCCATCCTCCACGTCTAAAGTCTTGCAATAAGACTTTTACCTTACATTTTGCTAAAGACGCTTTGTTAAAATCTCAAGTGGCAAGCAAAGTCAATATGCTTGAGCTCCTCCATAAATTGGCTCCTCCGAACAAGATTTCTAACCTTGAGAGGTACACACTTCAAAGATCATCACAGATTGAAGCCTATGGCATGATTAGAAAGTACGATCTCCAGAACAGGTCACTGCAAGACAGAAGAGCTTCTTAGGCTTTAAGAAAGTGACAGAGATAAGGTGCGAAAGCGTGGACAAGAATTCGCACAGATACTCACCCGTCTTCTTCGAATGTCGACAGGCTGCCTTGACAAGGCAGACAAAGCCACTGGTTCAGGACGGGTTGCTGCAAACGGCATACCAGCTCGACTAGAACTAGCACCTGGAAGTGAGGAACCCTGCTCTCTCAAAAAAGCTTGTTCTACTGCTGCTCTTCTCAGTCGTTCTGCCTCAAGTGCTCTGCTTCGGAGGATGGCCTCTTGTTGAAGGCTCGGCGGGACAGTTCGTGCTGCTTCCATTGCAGCATTCCTGTGGAGAGGGTTTAAGGGTCTGCCAGCATTGGGAGTACCTTGCTGTAAGTATTTTAAAGCCAGCTGATCCACTTCCTCGAGTCGACCTTGACTTAGCAAGTCTTTCTGGTCAGGCCGCCCATCAAGAACCCTCATCTGTGGCAAAGGGGCCCTCTCGACAGCATCTGCAGCCAGGGGACGGGGCTCCAGCCGAAGCCCAGGGTCGAGTCTGGGAACCCTCTCCTCCAATCTGATACCAGGAGCAGGCAGCCTGTACTGAGGGAATCTGTTGGCAAGCTCCACACCACCTGGAGCAGGAATAGTTCGTTCCAGTAAATCCAGCCTATGACCACCTGCCTCTTGCATTGCACCATCAACAAGCAATCTCTTGCGGGTTGCCTCAATTGGACGGAATAATTGTACAAGTTTTGAAACCTGTTAGAAAACACCAGAACCCTCACAGTAAACAACAGGTCTCTCACAAAGGCACATGCAAATGAATACAATTTCAAAGCCAGTACAAACAAAAATAAAAGAGCACGCTTTGGAGTAATTTTTACCTGGGCAGAAGTCAGCTCGTGATGGAACTTATTCCAGGCATAATAATTTTCTTCAATGACACCTTTGAAAACGCTCTCAGGAACAGGCAGGCACTCACGATAAACAGCAAACCGTACCTGCCAATACACATTTCAATCATATTACATCAGCTTGTTGTATATCTTTGCAAACAGTTTTACAAAGTCACAATATTTCTCATAAACCACCTACAACAGACATCTCTAACGAGGTTCCAGAAAACATTCAACACAGAAAGCATTGCTGATATTCCACTACAAGAGATTTAAGGACATCCGAATCAGCAGCGAATCCACTCGAGGCGTTTCAAAACCTGCTTAAATTCTCCATTGGAAAGAACACAAAATACAAAATTTGGTATATGTTCAAAGCACATCAGCATTCTTAGGCCACATAAGCATAACAGCTCTATTTAAAGATCAGTTCAGCTTTTCACAACCCAATTAAAGTTGCAATAAAATGCAGATGATAGCACCCAAAGACCATAGTATACGCTAGTCCAGTCAGTAGGTGCATCAATAAACTTATAAAGAAATCAATACTACCAAGATTATACTGTCAATATATCGGCAACATGAAAGCGTGCACACTAAAGACAGTTTGATAAACATCATCAAACTGTCAAACAAAACAAAAACTTAGTACGATAGCTGCAAGTCCATGAGCCATAATTTCCTCAATCATGTACTGCACAGTGCACACTAGAACCAGTATATAAGAGGAAAAGCCATTATCAATTCCTTCTCTTTGAGCAAGAGCTATCAAAGACCCAACTAAACCTCACACTACTCATTGTTCGTTGGCCTCTATATTCCACAAGTTCCTCTTGCAAGGGCTATCTTGGACCAATTATAATATCTCATTTGAGGTTGAGCTGTTTTTGTAAATCAAATACATCAATATGCATGGTAGCTGAGCTGAACTCAAAACAAAAGAGAAAAAACTAAAAGCCGGTCACACGACACACCAGAGACGAAGAGAGTACATATGAGAGGTAAGGCCACACCATTCCAAACAGTCAGCCTGCAGCACGATAATGCAAGTAATGTAATATATTTCTCAGGTCCCTTTACCCAATTTAGAAATACACTTCTTGCAAAAAATCAACCCTCAAAACATGTCTCTTGATAGATTGCTGCTTGACAGCCAATCTGATGAGCCTCACTACTTGAGTACTCTCGGAAAATAAGTCACCTAAGCTACAAAGGTTTCTACACATTGAAATAACATCCCTGAGACAAATTCATTACAAGAAGCCATAACATGAAGGTCCCCTTGCAAGGACAACCAACGATCCCACCCAAGCACCTACAGAGATCTTACACTGAAAAAACCTCATTCACATAGGCACATTATTTAAATAATTTCAGAGTCTGCCCATAATGTTACAACTGATATTACACTGACAAACCTTCATTCACATGAGCAGATTACTTGAATAGTTTCAGAGTCAGCACCAGACTTTATAATTGATACACAAAATTACAAAAATATCCAGGCTGTATTTCTTATGCATGTTTTCACAATAATACTGGACATTTCCAACACCATTAACATGTTTCCGTACAGGTTGGAATGGGAACTGGGACACGAACTAGGGCACAAGCACAAACAGCCCCATGGCGGAAGGAAGGGGGGGGGGTGCAAGGGAGGGGAGATAACCAAGACGGAGGCCCCATTCAAAAGGTGGAATTAATGGCAGCAAGGCCCCCGAAAAAGACATGGAAGGGATAGTTAAAGCCTCTAAAAAACTCTTTGTTGATCTTGGAATGTACATTACCTTCATAAGGTCAGAATAGTCTAAACTTACGACTTAAAATAAGAAACAAGAAAAAAAAGGAAAAATTAAATCACTTTATTTGCTACTAAACAAAAGTAAATAAAACAAACCTTATTCACTTAACAATGCTTTTAGGAAAGGCATAAGCAAAATAAGTTAAAAGCAGCTTACTTGAAACAAGTATTCAACTTCAGACTCCACACAACAACTTCTAAAGAAACAAGTTCTATAATCCTAATGTAAGCTAAAAACTAGAGATGCATACTACTATGAACCCCTAATGAGGGCATGCCAATCAGCACAAATAGCTGCGTCAGTCTCTCGCATACGTGCAACAACCCATAATTAGAACCAATGACGTCTACACCGACCAAGGAAGCCTCTCACCAATGACGTGAAGATGCTCCCCGACCTTTGTTGCCCAATTTTGAATCTTGGAATGGACCTTTGACAATTGAAAGGATACCAAGACGCATTTTGGAACGAATGAACCCATTGAAGAACACAATGAAGCAGGCACATGGCCAGAACGGGAATATCAAGACCAGCAGGGGCAGAGCCTTAAGGCACCTCATTTTATGCATGCTTCTCACCATCACTCCATTTCTACATCGTCAACCCTTTAAAGAGAACCAATTCTCCACCTTGCAAACCCAATTTCCTTTCTTTCAAAAATGAGCCTAATATCCTCTTTCAGGAAAGGCCATTAAATTGTGTGAGCTGACACAATCAATTTCATCCATGCAAGCCCTCATAGATGCCAAGGCCAACATTAAACAGCTTTACTTTGGCATGCAGTTGATCAAAAGATAATTCTCTCAAAGCTTTCAGCCTCTAAATTTTGCTAAGCATTTACTTGATTGTATCTTCCATTCATAAATCACATCATAGTCACAAGAAACGTCTCGTGTGTTTCAAAGTGTGCCCTCTCGCTATGATCCAAGATGAAACAAGTAAGCTTCCTGGAGTTGCAGACTTGAAATAACTACAGCTTACACATTATAATCACAACTCTGTTCACGAGCATTGATTCCTATAAATTGTCATAATTAGATACCGTTAAGATACTAAAAATGCTACTAGGAAAGCCAATCCTTGTGCTGATTACTGTATACATGAGAGGACTTCAGAGTATCTAAGTGAACTAGGAATAATCATAAGGCATTTGTGAAGCACTGATAGAGATTTGACGAATAAGACTTTGCAAAAGCTAGAAAATTCAGATATTAAAGATGGGTGTTTTGAGTGTTTTGTGCAGGAAAGGGGAGGGAGAGAGAGATATTAGCACCTTTGAGGCTCAGACGTCCCATGAGACAAGCAAGTTACATGCTATGACATGTTCTAAGAAACACCCTGAAGGTAAAAGAAGAACCCTTACAGGTACCATCTGAAATTCAAGATGTGTCTGATGCTGACGTGCATTATGCCATGCATCAACTTTAAAACATCAATATAAAGCACTCCCCTATCCCCAGTCGAAAAAGAATATTTGACACTTCAGTGTATACTAGAATCACTGCTCTATACAAACATTTGCAGTGGGGCGTAGAGTGAGGAAACCCACCTGGGCAGGATACGATCCTTGACCTTGAAACGCTTTTGGCTCCAAGTTTAAACCACCATGTGATGACGCTTCATAAATGCCATATAATTCTCTCATCTCGATATCGAACAAAAACAGGAAAACTCCCGGAACTATCTGCTCTACAAGGTCCTTTTTGGCGAGGGGAAGACCTAATACTTTATAGTAGAAGCAATCCCTCTTCGTTTTCGAGCTGCACATGAAAATCAAACCTGCAGGACCTTTTCTAGGAAGCTGGTGCTCAGCCACATGATGCACACGATCCCAAGAGCTTTCTTCTCTGTCCCATCTTGATGCCTTGCCCCCTCTTAACCTCCTGCTCGACATGTTCTCTGCATCACAACAAATGCAAAGTTGAAACCGTCAAAAGCGGCCAAAGCCTCGTTGCTCTACAGCTAAAGCAGGAGAAAGGCGAGAAGAGACCAGGACTCCTCCACTAATCGGACAGGAGAAGCTTCGGCTCCTGCACAGAAAGACCTAAACGTAACCCTACAAACGGAAATGAAGCAGTTCAAAGAGCACTTACGCACAGACAACGCAGTCCAAGGAACCTAAAAGCAAGAAATGGAGACGAGCGGAAACGTTTTGATCTCTCTCAGTCTCCCTAGCCCTAAAGTAAAACCACAATTGTATTAAAAATTGAGAGAGGTTTGTTTTGTGGGGGGGGGGGGGGGGGGGGGGGGGGGTGTACAAGAGAGAGAAAATGCCTTTATTCTAGGGTAAATAAAGGGGCCAACTTAGGGCCACCTAAGGTGGGTAGCAAATTGTCGACGGCACTCTACACTATTTTCAAATTAGATGGGCGTGATCCAAAGAGCACAGCATTGCCTACCTCCCCTAGAAATCATGACGAGAATAGAGCTCCAACGACGACACACGACAATAACAAAAAAAATGTGTGTAACAAAAGTGGCGGTGAATGGGAGGCCACACGAAGCGGGTGAGTTGTGACATTGCGAGCAACGAGGCTTGAACCCAGATCTAACGACGAAGATCGCACACTGCACTAAGCTAACCACCTCACCAAGAGACTTGTTGTATCCCACTTATGGACCTTTAACGTCATAAAGCTAGAGGGCCATGGTTCCCTTTTATAGGGACGTGGTTTTTTATTGGCCCCTTTATCCTATGAGGGAGAAAGTAATGGATCTAAGTCCCCCTATTACCAATGCACCAACACGAGGTTCAAGCGTGCCAAAGGAAGAAAGAGACTCTTCTACTACACCTTAGTGTATTCACATGAGGCAAGTCAGCAACATGGATTGACAAAGAAGGGCCGGTGGTTAGCACCCGTCGACTCTTGAAACTAATTTGCTACATAGCGGTTGACTAATGTTTATTAAATTTTTCAAGCATTTCCAAAAGGAAGGTTCGAAAGAGGACTAAGCAATTTCTTCATAAAATCATTTTCAAGCATATGGTAATCCTTTTGGTTTTTGCATACAATATGTCCGTCTAAAGCTAGCCTAATTCCCAGTTCAAATGATGTGGTGGTAGAACACACTTAGTGCCTATTGCACCTATTCCATTTGCAGTTTAAACAGCACAACGGCCACCTAAAGTGATAGCAAAAACTACCAAACTGATTGCCTCCATCGATGTGTGTTGTGCACCTCAACAAAATTAAACTCACTTAAACACACAATCAGCGTGCTATCATCGTGGGAATTGGAACTCTTTTGGGTGGCTAGTAACAAACCGATTGCCTCCATCGATGTCTGTTGTGCACCTCAACAAAATTAAACTCATTTAAACCACACAATTAGCGTACTATCATCGTGGGAAATGGAACTCTTTTAAGTGGCTAGTAACAAAATAGTTGCCACACAAATGTTTGGAATATGGCCATGGAGCAAAGATCTCGTCTAGCAAACTGTTGAGTGGTTTGAATCCGACCTCAGAGAATTAGTAGGATTTATATAGATTGAAATTCCTGCTAGGATATGGGAGAAGTTTTGAAGAACTCTTAATAGTAACAAGTGACAAAATCTTGAGGCTTGCATTTCTGTGTGAAGACTTTGTGGAGATTAAGTTATCTATATGGAGTCTAAATTGTTTGGGATGATGATGCAAGCCATCATCATGACAAAAGCTTAGTATTCTTTCCACCAGGTAATGTCTTAGTAAATATCAAAGTCCCTAATTACAACAAAAAAAAAAGGATATTAGTAGCTTCACAATCTTCAAGAGAGTAGTTTCCTCAATATTGTCATAATTGCCAGTATTGTTAAAATCGACCAAATTCAGCACGTGAGGAAGTTAAATGAAATTTTTGAGCTCCAATTACATCAATAATGCACTCTGAGACCCAAATCTTTGTACATTATCAACAAGTTAGTGTCACTATTTGATAATTATTGAAATTTCAAGTTTTGATATGTCAACAAAATAATAAAATGTAGCATGTATAAGTATAAAAAGCAAATAATCCTTAATCTCTCTCTCTCTCTCTCTCTCACACACACACACACACGCGCGCGCTCTCATACACATGTGTGCTAGAGGCCTCAAGAAAAAGAAGAGGCATATAGTGCTAAGTTTACAAATTGACTTAAATTTTATATAAATTGAATGAAGCCAAATCCATAATATTTTCACAAATAGAATGGAGAAGATTTGCTTGAAAGAATGAAACAAGTAGGAGAGAAACTCTCCCTTACACAAATAGATGCATACATGTATTGGGGTCCTCCCTACAAAGAAACGAGAGAGAGAGAGAGAGAGAGAGAGAGAGAGAGAGAGATGAAGCGCATCTAGCGGGACTGGCTGCCCTCCTCTGTAGCATCCTATCTGTTGCCTTGCCATAGTGTAGGCGTACGTCTCTGAATTTTTTCCTGCAATGGCATTTCCAGAGGCAGTGATAGAGCCGACTGCAGGCGGGGCCTCTGTTGCAGATAAGCGACAGGCAGAAGCCCTCAAAGCAAACTAAGAGAGAAGATCTCTCTCTCTCTCTCTCTCTCTCTCTCTCTCTCTCTCTCTCTCCCCCCCCCGCTGCCCCTTCGATCCATCCAAAAAAAAAGATATTTCACTCTTTTTTTATCTCTTTCCTGCACATCCCATCTTGACCCTTTTTTGCCTTCAACGCCTTGGAAGGTATTTGCCCAGATTCGCCTTATTAAGGTCAGTTTCTAAAATTTGAGACACATACTCGGTATTTTCTCAACTCACGTCAAAATGTCCTTTAATTTTGGACTAGCTAAACAAACTTAACCCCTCTTCATAATTTTTGGCATGCCCAAAGGCCAATGCCTAAGAGTTCACCTTTTTGGCCTGCCCCACAAAGGTGAGGCCTTAATGATGCCTCCCCTTTTTGCTAATGAAAAAGCGAAGGTTATTTTTAAAACATTATCCAATTTTTTGATTGGTCGATGGAGGTTGAAGATACTCATTACAAAGACAAGCAAATATTCACATGATCACTAATCATGGAGAGGAGAGTCATGAGTTATATTCACATTGGGTAGGCTTCTCCATTGAATAAAGTAGTAATCACTCATTAGAGAGGGAAGCATCTAAAAGCAATGATGAAATTTTATCATGGACATCTTCTAACATCTCATATACAAGTATGTATGTTCAATTTTGAAAAAATCATTGTAAATTGGAGTCTGAGCAAAAGTGAAAAGTAATTTGCAAAGCAAGGGCAATGGAGGAGGCTTGGGCAATTGGTGTATGAAGTGTGGGTGGGAATTGTGGGCATGGCAGAGGGTCTCTGTGTGACTAGCATGCCATCCTTCTCTGTCTATCCCCCACTTGTACAACACCACCTCTCTCTCTCTCTCTCTCTCTCTCTCTCTCTCTCTCTCTCTCTCTCTCTCTCTCTCTAGCCTCACCTCAGTCGATAGAGCTGTGTAGCGTTGAGGCCTGAAGGTCTCTTCAGGGTAGTGCTGTCATGAAGGTTGTGAGGTTTCCAATCAAGGTCTGATGTACTTGACCACGACGCTGCAAGTGGAGGTTGGAAGATTTGGCGTAGAGTGTAGGGCCGCAGGTAGTAGAGGCAGGGGTTAAGAAGAAAGGGGGAGGGGGGGTGATATATTGGGGGAATCTTGGGTTTTAGGTAACTTGTTTATGGTGCAGGCATCCCCTTTAGGAATTCCACGTGCTCAAAGAGTTAAACATAAAACTCACCTCTTAAAGAAATGGGTTTGGGGGGTGGGGGGAGAGAGAGAGAGAGAGAGAGAGAGAGCGAGAGTATGCGATGTACAGCAACGGTGCCATGTTCCACCTCTATACGTGAGCTCCGGCCTAAAGGCCCTCTCCATCACCACGAATTTGACAAGGATTGTCAACTCATCGTCAGCCCTTTAATTTCATGGATGCTGTGAAGTACTCAACATTTGGGGCAACATTTGGGTTAACGATGGGCATGTCGGCTCATATTGCTTGTAGCTGAAGTTGTTACCAATGTTTAACAGGAATAGGATTGGGTATGTCATCGCCAAAGGTGATATCAAATATTGCAAAGCAACCAAAGAATATTTCTTTCATGAATAATGTGCACAAAGTTGATGCTCTTGTTTCTTTGAGTCAATGTTTCCTTCTTGGCTAACCCCTCTCTCCTATCAGTGCTTCTCAACTCTATGTGGTAATGCCAACAAGTGCCTCATGAGTCCTACTACTTGAGGCCCTTTGGAAGACTAGTAACCTCTCCTCTAAACCGACTTGCATGTTGAGTGTAAAGTTGTGTAGCAGTTGCGAGCTAAGCTTGAGAGCATTCTCCACTTAGCCTTTTGTTCCCCTACAACAACAACTTGAGCAGCATAATAGACAATCTATTAAAGTTACAACATGTTGCCATTCTAGTTCCCTTCTTGCAATTTTTGGCACGTTGAATAGCCTACATTCTGGTCAAATTCAAGTAGCACAAGGTGGGTAGTAATGGAATATATGGCAGCTTTGATGTGCACATTGACCCCGATAGAAAGCACCCTTGGCCTCTTCACCATTATGTGTATGAGCAGGTATAAGTGTGAATGTGCAACTTGGATTGTTGGCAACATGTTGCATATCCCCTTTAGATTTTTACAATTAGCACGATGCTAGTCATTAATTTGTATAACGATTTACAAATGTGCAAGTGATGAAGCTATAGTTGTTATATAATCTATGGTATCCTTATGAGCTTTGAAATTGTTGGGTTTGCACGCTTTCTTGAATGTAGATACCTTCAATTTGTAAGCCTTGAATATAAGAGCAAGCTCTTATGATTGAGCGCTTGGTGTATTCTCTTTCTCAAAGCGAGTCCTTTAAAAAATCACCATTGTGATCTTTTAAGCTTTGCTCATGATCTTTTAAAGTGAATAGTTCTAGAACTAGATTCTGGATCTTGAGAAACAATGTGTGTGGATCTCTGAGGTTGGCATTTTACCCTGAAACTTTAAATTGAGAGTGCTTGATTTAATATGATCTTACGTATTTGCTAAATCTGACAGCACCTGTAAAAGCATCTGAACTACAAGTGACATACTTTGTCCACAAATGACTATCATGTCGTTGTTCCATCCCTGCCATCCTAGATGAGTCACTAGGAGCCGGAAGTTCATAACCGACATATCCATCATATTGAGTAGGTAGCTCCTCCACTTTAAAAATCTCTCTAATTTGACTTATTGATCTGCCATTTGATTTTTCTCTCTCCTAACATACATAATTTGGATTGCTTCAAAAAACTTTTATAGCTTCTTAATTGAATAAAACCAATGCTTAAGAGAGTCTCTCTTTACCTGCCATTGCCCCAAAAGCTAATTCATAAACAAGGAGAGCATCACCTTTCACAACGAGCTTGGAAATACCAAACTCTATGCACTACTTCAATCCTAAGTGAAGCGCCACTGCCATCTTTGTCGTCTCGTATCCATAACTTGTCATTGAATCGCTATCATCTCTAGCTGCCATTGGATGAAAATTGGTCTCTTTGGTCTTCAAATCCAGTACCACCTATTGCCCGTTCTCTTTATTAGGGAAGATGAGCATGCCACTTCCTGAGTCTTGCATGGATGCCATGGAAAGTAGCCACAACCTCCCTAGAATGATAGCGTATACATTGTCTCCTGCTTTCATCACAAAAAAATCAACAAGGCGTTCAATTTCCATGACTTTTACGTTCACATCTTAAGCTATGCCCAAGCATCTGGCCTTTGCATGACTAGCCATCCTCATGTGTACATTTGATCCTCATTTGATTGGCCCTTTGACATGTGTCTCCCTCATAACAAATTCTTTCATAATGCATACATGAGCCCCACGATTGATATATGTCTGGACTCGCATCATCTTCTCTATAATTGTATCAACAAGAGGAAGCACATAAGTAGGATTACCCACCCAGCAATGTTCTGCAAAGCATGCACCACATCCTTAGCTCGTGGAAGCCTGATAACTACCATTACTCTATTAGCTTGGCTCTTGGATTGCACTTCATCATGTAGATTCTCTGGCTATGTGGAGGCCACTGCATCATAGCCTAATGCACCTTGCTCTATCTTCTTCTTTATCTTGCGACTCTTTGCTTGAGCAATTGCCACAACACCATTGTAGTCCTTTGGAATCTCAAAATCCACCTTTTCTCAAACTTTGGGATGCAAACATTCCATAAATTTATCTAAAGAAGTACTCCTTATTGGTTAATTGCATAGTCATCGCCAACTTTGTCTAGCATGCTTCAAATAGATCATGAAAATGATTGAAATCCTCGCTTTACATCTTGCTTGAAGGCCTTCAATTTCGCGTCGATGTCAACTTGAGAGACCTCTTTCCAAAAATGTTGAAGAAATCGAGTTTGCAATGTTGGCCATGCCTGCCTATGTTCTCCATCCACCAACGCATCATTGCACCATGCTTTTGCTTTACCTCTCATCACCAGAGACATAGTCTTCAACTTGCTTTAATCATTTTTGGAGGCATAGGGACATCATGTACATCTCAAAATCCATTTGTCGGGATTCTAATCACCTATGAAAATAGACCCATAACTTTGTGCTTCCATATCTGCAAGCTTCAAAATTTGATTGCACTTTGACCAAGGAGCAATCAAATGATGCTCCCATGTGGGGCACCAAAATATGGAAGGGGGAAATGAAAACACACTTGGAACACACTAAAATGCTTCTTTATAGCCCATGATATACATTACACTCCAATCCACTAGCAAATACACACAGAACCACACACTCTCCCTCACCCGATACACAAACACTCTCAAATATGCAATCGCACACTCCCAAATAATCACAATCCTTCTTTTGTTTGCTCAAATTCTCACAAACTCTCTCTCCTTTGCACACAATGTACCAACATGGGGACACACATGCGCGCGCGCGTGGACTTGCACAAAACTAAGAAAAAGATAGAAAAAAAAACGAAGATGACACCAGTGAGGGAAAAAATTGGCTATGGAAAGTTTGATTACATAGATTGTATGTCTTCAAAAGAATTCTCTCAACTCTCCTCTTCTCTGCAAGCAACCCCAATTTTTTTTCCTTTTTTCTTCTTCTCTCTCTCTCTCTCTCTCTCTCTCTCTCTCTCTCTCTCTCTCTCTCTCCCCCCCCCCCCCCCCCCCCCCCTCCTAAATAGCCTTTCCCCCCCCCCCCCTTTTTAAAGGTTCTCATTCTCTTGGGTCTCGAACGTATGCATGCTTGGCTCTTAAATTTTTGTCGGAGTTACCTTGTACTTCAAGGTACACGAGAACACCCCTTTAAAAGGTTCCTTCCTCAAAACCTTTTTTTTCCCTCAAAATGCCTCTTATAGCAGGTGTTTGAAACCACGCTTCCCTTGGGAAGCTGTCAAGCCATTCTACTATCTAACCTCTTGGATTTTCTCCTCAATCGTAACGCAAAAACCTCTTGAAGTTCTCCATTTCTCTATGGACTTCACCTTTACACCTCTCCATAAAACTATAGATATGAAGCGTAGGTTGCTTCTATAGTTGTTGTCTTAAGAGGAGTCACTTTCCTCAACACCTGACCTGCTCCTTCTTCCCCATTTATCTCTTGAATTGTCTTCCCTCACACCACGACTTCCCTTTGGAGATCATATCTCTTCTTAGCCTACAGAGCTGTGGTGCAGGCTCGTCGCATACATTACTTTGAAGCCAACAACGTCTTCTGTTTTATTGTTTACAAAATGTTTTCAACTTGCACGTGGAGCTTCATTATAGTGTCACTGTCCACCTTTTTATATGGTAGGTGCAAACTATCCCTATCTTAGCTCCCACCACTTGACCTAAGCCACGAGGTCACTACCTCCTACTAATGACCCACTCAGTGATGTCACTTACATTAGCATGCATGCTATAAAGCCTTTCCTTGTACATTCTCACGTAGTTGATTGAGTTGTTTCTCCATATCTTCTCTCTCTCTCTCTCTCTCTCTCTCTCTCTCTCTCTCTCTCTCTCTCTCTCTCTCTCTCTCTCTCTCTCTCTCTCTCTCTCTCTCTCTCTCTTTGAGCAAGATTAGAATGGTGTTAAGATCCTAATTATTTTGAATCCTATCACTAAATATGGCTTAGTGACATTTATCTTTGGTTCATTTTTAGCCTTAATGACTATCCTTATCATTTCTCAACCAACTATTTCAAAGATGCTACCATGAAGGTGGATAATGGATAGTCATTGATGATCTCATAGTATGGGTTTTAAAATGCAACACCCATGAGTTTTGTAGGCACTACCTTTTTACTAGCTTGCCTCAACACAAGAGCCATTGAAGCTCTCATTTCATACAACCTCTAAGCAGCTCAATAACCAGACTCGTAGCCTACTACTCTTGCTTCTCCACGATCGCTCTCATAGTCGACCACCATTGTGGCTCCTACTAGAAACTATTGAGGCCATATACAGGCACATGGTGTGTTGAGTACAATTGGCAACTATCACCACTCCTCTCTTGGGGCCGCTCACACGGGGTTGGTCTGTCCATTCAAGCTTATGTTGTTCACCTACATGCCATTGAAAAATATATATATATATATATATATATATAAGTTTCCTTCAATTAAAGGAAATTATTAAGAGGTAGTTGTCACAACCATATGGCCCTAAGGGTGGTGAAGCATAGAGTTGAAACTTTGATTGAAGGCATCATGCACAAAAGCTTTATCTAAGGAGAGAATAGTCAAGGATGAAGCTATGGACTAAAAAGAGTGTAGTTTGGGTGTAGATATTGTCCATGCACTTACTACATGTGATAAGACTGCCCATTGCATTTTCCTTATATTTATGTAAAAGAGTTAGTATTTATGTAAAAAAGTTAGCCTAAGACAACTTTGTGCTCTTTTTGTATAGGATTACTATTCAAACAATAAATTTCTAGCTTTTGAGTCTCTTTGAAGTTGTGTGGCTCGACCTCTGAACTTGTTGCACATGCCTATGAGCCAAGTTGCCTCTGAGCCATGTATGGTTAGTTTAATCAAGGTTATGTTTATGTAGTTCAACTTTGAACCATTCAGAGTCCATGTAACTTAGAATAAGAATGTACACAAAATAATTTTTGTTTTTTGTTGTGAGATGGTTCTACCTTCCTTTTCATGGCTCCCCCAAGTGCTTGACAACCTAGGAGTGTCATGAAATCAATATCTTGTAGCAATGTGCAAGATGGTACTTGTTGCTGCATTGTGATTTATTATGAGAGCGATTCATGTGGGTGAAAATGTAGCCAAGCTCAAGAGGTGCATGTAAGGTCACTAGAAGATACATGCTCTTGAAACCCCATTGGAAGGGGAAGATCATGGAGGCCATGCAAAATCAAGATGGAGAGAAAATAACAAAGGCTCAACATGTGCATATAACATCTCAATTGAAGCTCGACACATCTTTACATCAACCAAGGTTTCTTACACACTCTACATGCCTTGCTTTTTGGATATTTTGGATTGTCCAATCTATGCTTTCACCTCATAGGATGCTTCTAAAGTACCTATTTTCTCTTGTGTTTGTTGATCCTTTGTAGATATTTTTCATCGGATTTTATAAATGGGAGTCAGTACAATCCTTCATAGGCACCTTTGAAGAAATTCATGGAAACCTTGGCAAGTTATTATCTGTAGGTTGTTAATCCATAGAGCTTGTACCACTAGAGATGTTTTTCTACAAATTGCGCAAGCACACTTGTATTGGATTGCATGCTTGATGGGGTAAAAGAAAAGCTATGTTGGAAGGGGGTGCCAATTGAGCCTACACCCGCTTGTGCCACATGTTAAACATGACATTACATATCTTCATTTTGAACTTCATTATAAGGTAGAGGTTGACAATGTCATGCCACTACATGCAATACATAGTTTAACAATGATACTATTGTTTGAATTGACCATAGTACCCACATGGTTTGCTCTATGTATGGCAACCACAACTAGTGGGTGAGAGCTTGAGAGATTAAGCTTTGTCTTAAACTTTTGGGATGCAAAATGAGAGTTTGGACCAAACATATGGCATCCTAGTGTGGCAGAGAAAAATAGTGCACCTTCAAGGGGAGTATTGTTGCCCAACATGGCCCATTACAGTGCTTCCAAAGTTTTTCTTTTAAGAGGCGTTAATCCCCATGAGGAGCTTGTACCACTTTCTCTTTGTGAAAGACAAATTTGGTATCCAATCTTCTTTTTGTTGCGGTCAAGAACATTTAGTTAGAAAGATGTGAATCGAATCTAGGAGCATATCACACATTCCTTGTTGCAAGCTAGAGAGACATGACCAATGCTACAAATGCACAATGTTTTTGGCCACAAAGAAAGTGGTTTCACTATCTAGTACGTCAAAGGTACATTGTCATTGAAAGAAATATCAATGCCCATCCCACTAAGAGGGATAAACAAAGCATACAAATGACTAAGCTAATGTTCGTTATCTAAACACCTCCAAACAGATGTGTACTAACTCCATGGCAAGCCTCATGTCAAAGTGGAAAACAAAAAAGCATGTAGCAATAAGAGTTCACACCCCCACTTTGCGTATACTAAAATCAAAAGTTGCCAAAGATAAACCGTAACATAATAATAATTTCAATTCTCTAGTAATATTAGAGGATCACTAGTCTAGCCTCAAAAATTTGTTGATGAGCTCTGTAGCCCTTCCCTTTTTAGACACATCTCACAATCAATAAGTTTTAGGAAAGCATGACATCCTAGGCAAGAAGTTGAACACAAACTCATTGCCTCTTCATCCATAGGTTGAACATCGAAGCTCCTTTGATGAATTACAAACCAATAAGTGATATAGGCACAAACTCTATGCATAAATCGTATAAAACTTCATTGCATATTATTATTACCACCAAACCTGTTAGATATGTCAAGCCCGTGGGCATTGTCCCCTATAGCATGCAAGTTAGCTTCACTTAGAGCTCAAGTCTTGCATGGAAAGTTTTGGCTATTTTTATACTTGTAAGGTTTTTACACTTTAAGAAATTCAATCATAGCGTGAGTTTTTCCTGTGTCGAGATCTCTCTCTCTCTCTCTCTCTCTCTCTCTCTCTCTCTCTCTCTCTCTCTCTCTCGCCTTCTGCTGGATCTTCTTCCCTGCACCGCCATGGTTACATAGCTCCAATTGCACCAACAACTGGTATCAGAGCATCAGGCTCTCAGGCGGGCAAGGAAAGGCGTAGCATATCAAGACGCTAAGTGCTGCAGTGGCTGCCCTAGGCAAGGTGGACCTCATCACAGGCAGGCGCTTCTGCGGGCATCTCAAAATGCAAGAGAATTCAGCACTTGCAGTGACAACTTAGCACGCCATTGTTGGAGCAGTACGTAGTGTCAGAGACAACCCTAGGCGGTGCCTCCAACAGCATATCAAAACGCTGCATCTGGGGGGCTAGGCCAGGTCGCAAGCTCAACTTGTCAGCGAAAATAGCATCTCAAAACGCCACTGTAAAAGGCAGCAATACTCCACAGTTTCGCAAGCATCTCAAAATGCTGTGCTTCTTGCAGCAGTTCTACAAGGCGGTGAGATCCTTGCATCTCAAAAGGCATTGAAGGCTTTTGTACAGTTTTGCAAGCATATTGAGATGCTGTCTATCCAACTGTAGTAGATGCGATCTCTCTTTTACTTGCATATCAAAATGCTGCTGCAAATCATTGAGCCACCGAGAATGCATTTCAAAATGCTACTATCATTTGGCAGTTTGTATTGCAATCCAACATAGTTTTGGTCAAATTTTTTGGCAGTTTTGCGAGCATATCAAAAGGCTGCTAGCCACATGGTCCCTTGTTAGTGTTTTTCACACATAAAGGGATTCTTGTTCGGCTCTGCAATTCAATATCAAACAAACCCCTGACTCGGAGCACAATTCAAACGACGTCAAATCAAAAGCTATAAAGCTTCAAATATGGCTTCGAAGGTGGATAAATTCAACGGATCTGGTTTCCATACCTGGCAAATTAAAGTCAAAGGTTATCTGATGCGGAAAAATCTTTGGAATGTGGTCAAGCCTCTCGCAGCCGACGAGTCCGGCACATCCGTTGCAGTTACAAGGGCACTATCTGCTGAGCTACAGAGGAAAGACGAACAAGCTTTTGGTATTATCCTAACCTCCTTAGAAGATGATTTTATTCATTACTTGGATGATGTCGATTCTTCAAGTGCTGCTTGGATAGAGTTAGAGAAGCTTTTCGGTGCCAAAGCTAAGTATTCAAAAATGAGTTTAAAAATGGAATTATATTCCATCCGCATGCGTGAAGATGAAAATATTGCAGCTTTAGCCAATAGACTGAAGAGTATTAGAACTCAACTTGTTTATGTCGAAGCTTCAGTACCAGAAGAAGATCTCATAGCCATTTTGTTAAAAAGTTTGACTGACAAATTTCATCAAATTGTTACTGTTTTAAAAGAGAAAGATCCGTTGCCCTCCTTGGATGGTATCATCAATTCATTGCAAGAAGAAGAACGCAGGGTACCTAGTACCAATTCTACTATTATTCCCAGGGCATATACAGTCTCGAATGCCGTGTCACCCACCAGTTCTTCTGATACTTCCAATGCATATACAGTCACTAAATGTGCTGCTACAGCAGCTTCATCTCGACCATTCAATGGAACCAGAACTTGTGCCATTTGTGGGCGCAACAATCATCAGACGAAAGACTGTTTCAAGAAGAATCCTTGTGTTCACTGTGGTAAAACAAATCATCCATCAAATAAGTGCTTTCAAAAGGGTAAAACTCAAATTCATGTGGTTGAGGGAGACATTGAATCTCCAATATATTCCGTTGATGAGGAAATTTATTAGATCAACTCTTTTCATGTTATTTAGTCAAAATAAATTGTACGGGCTATAGACACTGCCACCCATAAGTGGTAAGACCTCCCAATTTATCAGTTTTTTGTTCTCAAGTACCATTTTGTCCGCTCCTCATGAGGTTACTGGGTACACCTTAAACCCAAGGTTTGGTAGTGAACCAAAAACTCCACTTTTGGTAGCTAATTTTTTTGACCTACACCCTATCTGTTCAAGGGGGGGTTACTGACCTAGCACCAGGTTATGGATAAACCAAAAATCCTTGGTTGTGAGAAAACCTAAAACTCATGGTTGACGAGTATACCAAAAACTCGAGGTATCATGAGTTGCTTGTCCTAGTTCGGGCTTGAGGGGGGGATTGTTAGATATGTCAAGCCCGTGGGCATTGTCCCCTATAGCATGCAAGTTAGCTTCACTTAGAGCTCAAGTCTTGCATGGAAAGTTTTGGCTATTTTTATACTTGTAAGGTTTTTACACTTTAAGAAATTCAATCATAGCGTGAGTTTTTCCTGTGTCGAGATCTCTCTCTCTCTCTCTCTCTCTCTCTCTCTCTCTCTCTCTCTCTCTCTCTCTCTCTCTCTCGCCTTCTGCTGGATCTTCTTCCCTGCACCGCCATGGTTACATAGCTCCAATTGCACCAACAAAACCTTCTCAGATGTAATCCATTTATTCTCTAACCTCATACTGACAATTAATGTATGATTTTGTATAAATATATTTTAGGTCAAACAAGACTGAAAAGCTTAATATTGGAATAGCATGAGGCAAAAAATAGAGATGAATAGGATTATAAATCAACATTTTCTTGCATGGATGAAATATTACAAACTACTCTTTGTTTACATATGAGACTGTTCCAAGAGATTGTCATACAACACAAATATTCACTAAGGGATCCCTATAGCCACACATTCCTAATTGCCACTAAGAAGTGGTTGTCTTGACAACTAGGCACATGAGTACATCCATGAGATGGTCAAGATGTAAGAAAGCTTTGCTAGCCATTTCTCAATCCTACAACTCATCCAGATTCTTCCCGTTGAGCAAAAAAAAAAAAAGTATAGTTTAAGTTCTAGTTCACTTGAATAACATGAGTACCAAAATGAGACAACTCCTAGATACATATATTAAAGAGGCATGAAAATCAATAGCTCTTACTTGAAATGGTAGCATGTGCCCTTAATAGTAGTTGTTGGTGATGGATTCATGAGGTTGAGAACATACTCTACAAGTGAAGCTCAACATTATAGATGGCAACAAAGGAAAGCTTGCTACAACTGTAGGATTTCAGAGCTTAGTGAGGAAGAGAAAGTATTTTAGGGAGATTAGCTTAAATTACCCTCTCTAGGAGACACCCTTCAACTCACCAAGCTATTGAAAATCTCTTTTTAGGTTCTCCATGATTGCAACAATGGGGGAGAGCTTGACAAAGAATATTGCAAAGGAGCTATGGACAACCTGAGCTAGTGTAAGTTTTAGAGAGAGACGTTGTTGCACGGATTTTGAAGAACCGTTTTGTAAATATTGTACATATGGAGACGCCACAGAGTGACATGAGAGTCTTTATGAGATGTAAATATTGTACATATGGAGATACCACAGAGTGACATGAGATTCTATATGAGTTTTTTTTTTTTTTTTTGGCCTTGTTATCTTGGTGTGCTAGGTACATGTACAAGCAAGGCAAGTCACCTATGTAGCGCTAGCTAGTAGGTCACTGTAAGGCCCCATATATGTGTAGTTTGAAATGTTTCTTGTATATAAGTGATATTTTATTAAGTTTTAAGCAAGAAATGGGGTATCTTGTCTATATAATTTTACAGGTTTTTGGTCGTTGTGCCTCCTCCATGCTTTTAAATGTAGCTTTTTTGTCATCTACTAGCTTTTTCTACATGTAGTGGTGCCATTGGCACCATGTTGTTCATGCCAATTTTGCACATATTGGTGCATAGATTCAAAAATTTTGTTACAAAAAATGCAGAGAATTTTTGAGGCTTGAAAGAATCCCTTTTGAAGTGATGGTTTAGGAGATACATGTTATTTCTCGCAAGGTTCATGATATGGTAGGCTGTAAGCAATTTGACATGGAGTAAGTTGTGAAAATATACATGTTTTGTGGCGCATGTACACTTTGAAATTATGGTTTTAAAGAAGCAATCAGTAAAGGAGTAAGCTCTTTTCCTCAAAGTGTATTGATTGGTGTGTGCTGTAATTCCATGCCAAGGCAGGTGCTTCCTAGTTTCTATTGTGGTCTTTTCAATGGGCGTGTACTTGTAAATTCCCAAGGGATCGCTTGCCTTTGACTTGTGGTTTTGTGAGAGTTCTTTTAATATGGTCTTTGGTGATGATTTTGTGTGTTGAGCCATGTTGGGAGAAATTGCTATAGAGGTGTCTCTTGTTCTTGTTTTCCTAACAGCGCAGGAGTTGCTTCAGGTGACCTAAATTGTGCACTAGCTTTGATGTTAGCGTTTCCAAGATTTTATGGTCATGCAGGTGAAGATTCTAATGAATTCATCGAGAAATTTGAGTTTTCTTTTATTGCCAACAATAAGGAAGATTCAATGCTTATGCTGAAGATTTGGTTCTTTTGCTTGAAAGAGGATGCAAGGAGCTTGAAGTGGTGCAAGTTTTAGAAAGAGACATGTAGAGGGCATGTGGGAGATCTTGATATTGAGCATTAGGTATAAATTTTTATAGAGAGAGAGAGAGAGAGAGAGAGAGAGAGAGAGAGAGAGAGAGAGAGAGAGAGAGAGAGAGAGAGAGAATATATTAAAACACTTATGTTGTGGCAAGTTGAGGACTGAAAAGTGCTTCCCTTAATAACCTCTAAGTGAGAGAGAGTGGTTCCAATACACACACACACACACCCCTAGAGAGAGAGAGAGAGAGAGAGAGAGAGGGAGAGAGAGGGAGCTATCCACCTTACTTTTTGGTAGAACTATCTATTATGAAAGCCCTTTTCTCTAAGCTCAACCTAAACCTTTGCCCCTACCACTCTAGGCTTGGTCAATCCATGATTAAGTCCTAAGCATTTCCTTAAACTACCAAATAAAGAGGCCCTCCTAGACCGCATTCACTTCCTAATGCTGTCAGTGGGAAAGCTCTCTAGCCACCTAGGAAAGATAAATGATGAGATGGTCCAATAGCAAGAGGGTGCAACCTCTCTACCCAATGATTGTAAAGCACTAAGCCCACTCGACCCTTCTCAATTAATGACATTGTGATTAGTGGCATCCTAATAGTGCATGTGTACATATTAGCATGTGCATTGCATTTCATTTCACTCATTTTCTTGCATGATCATATCTCTCGTGCAAGCGCTCATTTGGTTTTGCAATTTATGTGTGCACATAGTTCTCATCGAGTCTTTCAATGGGACCACTAAATGCATATTTTGCATAGCACTTAAGCCCTCAATTGTGTGTTCAAAGATCTCTCTATTTTTAGTCTTCAAAGTGCTGCTTAATCATAAGATTGTTGCTTGGAGTCTAGTTGATTGTTGAGCATCATCACATGCTCACCTTGCTAATGGTCCACACTTTTGCTACTCTCCATCCCTCGGCCCCTCGCATGCTACAAGTAACTCCACGCCACCTGGCCCTACCAATGTGCTGCTTGACTTGGTCTCCCCTTCAGACTTTAACTCATTAATGTTGGCTCAACTACCCACCGCTGATCTAAATGCAACCTACTGTTGGACGGGAAGCGACTCACACACCCATGAAGTGCATGCAAACACTACCTAGATCAACATAATGTCAATCGAGGACACAGATGACAAGATAGGCACACGGAGGAAATCTCTTTAGCTTGTCAGGCTGAGACCATCCTACACATACAACACTCAGGAAGGCCAACTAAACCACAATCAAGAACCTCACTGCCCTCAACTACACCACCTAGCCACATACACACATACGGAAGGTAACTCACCTAATCATGCCAGATTCATACGAAACTTAAGGAACACCATCCCCTCACTAGGATACACCTGTCCCTAAGCTTCTACACTCAAAACCCTCACTCTAAACCCATCTGCAGAAAACGAATAGGATGACAGAATAGAATTTTGAAAGTGCCCGAAACTGAAATTTATGAGTACCTATGCGTAGCTTATGTCACCACGATTCTATAGACTACTAGCACGCAGAAAACAGACATTGTTTGATACACTTACGGCCACAAATAGCTCATAGATGTGTCGGCGTGTGCGCTTCGTCTCGCGTGGAATGCTTGGCGTTGTCGCGTAGCTCTCCTCGAGCCTACAACAATGGTGTAGTCGGATCTCCAATGTGTTGAGCGAGTCGGGCGTAGCAAGAGGATGAAGCTCACGCTCACTCTCTTTCTCTCTCACACACAGTAGACGGCAGCGCTAAGTTTTTGATTATGATAAAAAGTCTTTTTTACAAAATGACCTAGGTACCTTATATACTAAGGCTACCTTAGGTTTAACCAAAAATGGGGTTGAAAGGGTCAAATGGCTTTGTATTTACAATCTGGAAGTGCCATTGCACCCCGGCTTCTGAAACTAAAATAACTACTCATTACAAATGACGTTTATAGCCATAATCCGCAGCATTTCATAACTCGCAAAAGATAAGACTTTGGTATGAAACTTGAGTTATGTTGTGTTGTTGACCCAGCGGTCAACATTCCCCCCTTCCGCGTTCATGTCGTCCCCGACATGACCTGATTGTCGATGGCGATGTGGTCTTTGTTGTCGTTTTGTCGTTGGAAAGAAAGTATAGACTATAGCCTTTGCAGTAGCTTGTCTTGTTCGTCCAATCCGATGTACATAGTCTTCACATGATTCAAGAAAATCATAATTGATGACAAACTTTATGTCTTTCACATCCACGCTCCGAGCTGCAGCATCTGTTTCGCCAGGTATGTACACATATTCTTTTGTGAAAACCTAATAAGAACTCACTATGCTCTACACATTACAGTAGAGCGAGTTCACCATATCGTCGTGCTCTTCTTCTCGCACTCTCTCTCTCTCACGTCGCACTTCCGCTCGTACTCCTTCAACTGGTATCAGAGCTCAGATCGAGGCTCGGGGCAGCACTGCAGGAGGCTAGAGTCACCAACTCAGGTTGGAGTGAAATTCGACAGGCGAAGACACGGCCCCAAATCTCGTGGCTAAGCCCAAAGGGCTTGGTGTTGTCAGAATTTCATTCTGAGGTCATCTCGGCCACCATTCGGCTTCGACAAAGGTCTGCGCAGGCCATTTTCGACTACGTGGTCTCGACGGGTGCAGATCCGACTCTGTAAATTTGGGATTTTCGGCCTACGACTGCAGGTGCTGAGGATATCGACACTCCTTGAGTGTTGATTTGTGGCTGTCTACACATCGAAGGACGGCTCACAGTTCTTGGAGGCGTGTCACATACAACACGGGTGCATCTACACACAAATTGTAGGCGACATCCACTAGTTCATCAGGTAGCTTGTGTTTGCTGCTTGATATTCCAGATTTCATCCTGACATTGCAGGTACTTCCACATGGGATGTATTGTCAGAGATGATGTATGTCTGTTGAGGGTTTGCTGGCTGTGAGTCACGCAGCAAACAACCGCCGCAGCGGTTACAACATACATTGGGAAATTTGTGGATGTATGACTTTGTGGGAAGTCTATGTACTGTCAGATTTACTGCAGCCTTTGTTGAGGGTCGAGTGAGGTTTTATTGAGCTGGGGGATTCTCGAATGTTGAGATCCTTTCGGTGATACAGGTCTTGGAGCGATCCCTCGAGCACCCTTAGATAGGCAGCTAGGATGTATTGACTGTGAGCTAGACAGTTGGGATTGCATCTTTGCTTTACTGCCGTTGAGGCATTGTCGCAGTTTATGCTTACAGGACAGTGACAGGATAGTCAGAGACAGTACAGGTGCAGGACAGGTTTACCCACAGCTTACAGTGTCAGAGAGACAATGTTTTTGAGCTGTTTTTTGGTCTGTTTTTGAGTACACCAGAGCCATTTTACAAAGGAGACTCTGCCGAAATTTATGCAGAGTCTGAAGCTTTCTTGGTTCATTTGACAGGTTGATATTGGTTCAGAGGTCAGTTTACAGGGGAAACTCTACCGAATTTTTCCCAGGAAAGTAAACTACTGTGAAGCGTAGCTATGGCTGGATCACAGGACACTGCTCTTTACAATATCAAGAAGCTGGATGGAACCAATTTCCCATTGTGGAAGCAGCAGATTTGGCACGTGTTGGTACAAAAGAAGCATATAAAACCTATAAAGCTCAAGGGGATAAAACCAGAAGATATGGACGAAGATGAATGGAGCGAAATGGATGAATTGGCACTTTCTACCATTATGTTGACTTTGGCAGAAAGCATTTACTTCAATGTAGCAGACGAGATGTTGGCTTATCAAGCATGGTTAAAGCCGAGTGATCTTTATGAGAAGCAGAGTGCAGCTTCACAGGTATACTGGCTTAAGAAGCTTGTTGACTTGAAGATGAAAGAAGGGACACCTATGTCCAATCATCTGAATGAATTCAACACAATCTATAGTCAGTTGTCAGCTCAAGGTGTCAAGTTTGATGAACCTGTTAGAGCTATGTTCCTGTTGATCACATTGCCAGAAAGTTGGGACACTTTTCGCACGGCTTTGAGTAATTCTGCACCTCCAGATGGTTTGAACATAGCTAGTGTAGAAGGAAGTCTGCTTACTGAAGAAACCAATAGAAAGACAATGGACAAAGGCAAAGGAACAACCTTAGTTGTCAGGGGAAGGACCAAAGAAAAGTACAAAGGTGGAAAGAGGAATCAGTCTCGTAGCAAGTTCCGCAGTGCTAAAGGCAAGAGTGACATAGAATGCTACCATTGTGGCAAGAAGGGTCACATGAAAAGAGACTGCACAGAATGGAAAGCAGAAAAAGGCAAAAAGAAAGCTAAAGACCATGGTGAGAAGAACAAGTCCTCAGTGAAGATTCAAGAAATAAATATGACAAACACTGTTGCAGAGGATGACAGTCTAGTGTCAGGAGACATCTACTTCTTGAAGAATACAATGGACTCAACTCTTCTTACAGCATCTGATGGAAATGCACTAAGTGACTGGATTATAGACTCAGGGGCATCACTTCATGTGTCTCCAAACAAGGAGTGGTTTACCTCTTATGTGACCACTAAAGATCATGTTCGGCTAGGCAATGGGCAGACATGTGAGATCTTAGGTGTTGGAGATGTTCAATTGAAGTTTCAGAATGGCTCTTCTTTCACGCTGAAGAATGTGAGACATGTTCCCGCAATTACAAAGAGCTTGATCAGCACAGGTTTACTTGATGATGCTGGCTACGTCACCACTTTTGGACAGAACATGTGGAAGATATCCAAGGGTTCTATGACAGTAGCACATGGAGTAAAGTCTGGAGGACTTTACATGATTTATGTATCAAATGTCTCTAAAAATGTAATCAATGTAACCGAGTAGCCGAACGTTTCTTTGTGGCATAGCCGGTTAGGACATATGTCCAAGAAGGGAATGGAAATCTTGTCTCGTTCTGGTTATTTGCCTGGCTTTTCATTTAATGATTTTGAATTCTGTGAACATTGTCTGTATGGTAAGAAAACACAACAGCCACATAAGCATAGAAGCAGTAGAAGAGATACACAGTTGGCACTTGTTCATAGTGATTTGTGTGGACCTATGCCTAACCTATCTCTAGGGGGAGCTTCTTACTTTATGACATTTATAGATGATTACTCGAGGAAAGTATGGGTTTACTTTCTCAAGCACAAGGATGAAGCGTTTAGTGTTTTCAAAACGTTTGTGACACTTGTGGAGAATCAGAGTGGCAAGAAGCTTAAATGCTTACGCACTGACAATGGTGGAGAGTATGTTTCAAAGGCCTTTCAGGACTTTTGTGAGTCAAAAGGTATAAAACATGAACTTACTGCTCCTTACAATCCTCCTCAAAATGGTGTTGCTGAGAGGATGAATAGGACCATACAAGAGAAGGTCAGAAGTATGTTGTCTAATGCACAGCTGCCAAATGGGTTTTGGGCTGAAGCTGTATCAACAGCTGTTCATCTTGTAAATAGATCTCCTGGCAAGGTTTTGCAGAAGGATTCAGTGCCAGAGATGGTATGGTCAGGCAAAATGCCCTCATACAAGCATCTCAGAGTCTTTGGCTGTGAGGCATATACTCACGTTCCAAAGGAATTTAGGAACAAACTTGAGCCAAAGAGTAGAAAGTGCATCTTTCTAGGCTATGGTAATTCTGGTGAGATGGGGTACAGACTTTGGGATCCCGAATCCAGAAAGGTTGTCCGCAGCAATGATGTTCACTTTAATGAATCCAAATATCATTCTAAACCAGAGAGGGTTGAGGAGATTAGAAGAGTTGTCTTCCAAGAAGATAAACCTGCACGTGCAAGACAAAATGTCAGGGCTCAAGAGGAGCAAGGACAGGATAGAGTGGAACCATAGGTTGTGGCTGAGCCTGATCCACCTATTGTGCGTAGATCTGGACGTGTTATGCAACCTCCTGATAGGTTTGTTCCATCTATGAACTATGTCATGTTGACTGATTGCAATGAGCCTTCATGTTACAAGGAAGCAGTGCAAATGAAGGACTCCGGGAATTGGCAATTGTCCATGCAGTCAGAGATGACAGCTCTGCATAAAAACCAGACATGGAAGCTAGTTAAATTACCACGGGGCAAAAAGGCTCTACCCTGTAAATGGGTTTACAGGTATAAGATCACCGCTCATGATAGTCAGCCAAAGTACAAAGCAAGGCTTGTTGCCAAGGGCTTTAAGCAAGAACAAGGCATTGACTTTGATGAAGTCTTCTCTCCGGTGGTCAAAATGACTACATTGAGATGCTTTCTTGCATTGGTTGCCATATTAGATTTGGTGTTGCACGAAATGGATGTCAAGACAACGTTCTTGCATGGTGATTTAGATGTGGAAATTTACATGCAGCAGCCAGAAGGGTTTGTTGAGAAAGGCAAGGAAGATTGGGTATGCCAGTTGTTAAAGAGTCTTTATGGCTTAAAACAATCACCGAGGGCATGGTACCATAAATTCCACAAGTTTATGCTTTCTCAAGGCTACAAACGTAGTGAGTTCGATCACTGTCTATATACAAAGAAGGCTAAGGATGGTAGTTGGCTGATCCTTATTTTGTATGTGGATGACATGTTGATTGCTGGCAAGCACTTGGAAGAAATTTCAGCTTTGAAGTCAAAGATGGAAAAATCGTTTGACATGAAAGACATGGGTGAGGCAAGTCATATACTTGGTATGCGCATTGAGAGAGACAGATCAAAGAAGTTGATTTGGTTATCTCAAACAGAGTATATTGACAAGGTTTTGCAACATTTCAATATGGAGAAGGGAAAGGCATTGAGTGTTCCATTGCCCCCATATGTGAAACTTAGCAAACAAGATTGTCCTGTGTCTGAGTAAGAACAGGCTGAAATGGATAAGATTCCATATGCGTCTGCAGTGGGTAGTTTGATGTATGCAATGATTGCTACTCGCCCAGACATTGCATTTGCAGTGGGAGTAGTAAGTCGATACATGTCAAACCCAGGCAAGAAACATTGGGAGGCAGTGAAAGGAATATTGAGATACCTGAAAGCTACAAAGAGTATGCGTATATGCTATGGGAGTCAGGAGCTAAGTGTAAAGGGTTTTACAGACTCAGATTATGCAGGTGACTTAGACAACCGAAGGTCTACGTCAAGGTATGTCTTTACATTGGCTGGTGGAGCAGTATCATGGCGTTCTAGATTACAATATTGTGTTACTCAGTCTACTACAGAGGCTGAATATGTTGCAGCATCAGAGGCATGCAAAGAATCAATTTGGCTTAATCGACTAGTAACAGATTTGAGAATCAAAGAAGAGATGCCTGTGTTATATTTTGATAGTCAAAGTGCTATACAATTGGCTCGCAATCCAGTTTATCACTTAAAGACAAAGCATGTGGATGTGAAGTATCATTTCATCAGGGAAATGCTCGAGGATAAGCAACTTCAGCTTGTCAAAGTTCACACCACAGAAAATCCTGCTGATCTACTTACAAAAGGACTTCCCTCAGAGAGCTTTGCGCATTTTTGCAAGCAGTTAGGTGTAGGGTAGTACATCACTTCTCTACATCTCTTGTATATTAGCTTGTATAGTAGCTTCTCTCACACTTAAAGTACCACATTGGACTTTAAGTGGGAGGTTGTTGGGGTATAAAGCCCAATGTGGTCGCCCAGGTAAGTGGGCGGACCGCCAGGTATGTACACATATTCTTTTGTGAAAACCTAATAAGAACTCACTATGCTCTACACATTACAGTAGAGCGAGTTCACCATATCGTCGTGCTCTTCTTCTCGCACTCTCTCTCTCGCGTCGCACTTCCGCTCGTACTCCTTCATCAAGTTGCCACATTGTGAAGCTCCACACATCCACAGGTCTTTAGACTTACCTAACCAAGCTGGAAGTTCTGATCCTGCTACTGTGGCGGAATCAAACTCCTCAACCGGTGTTCTTGTCACATCCCTATAGCTATGGTCCCTCAAGTTTACCTTTGTTATGGTTTCCATATATCTCAGGTATATATGGTCAAATCCCCAATCTTGGACCATTTTCAATTGTCGCATGAATGGTCTTCCCAGAATGATGTCATAGTTGTTATTCTTGCCAAAGTCAACAACAGCAAAAGTGTGTTCATATTCAATGCCACAAGAAGTAACAAGTACTTTTTCTAGCAGTCCTAGGGGCTTTTCCTTGTGTGCGTCTGCAAGCTGCAGGGTCATTCGTGTGGATCTCAAGGCAGGTTTTCCCCACTTTTTCCAAACCTCTTTGGTTGCAATGGCCACACCAGCTCCACTGTCAAGGATTGCCATGGTTTTTACACCATTGAATTCCAAAGGAAGGGTGGTGTTTCCATCTTCTCCCTCGTAATACTTGCCTACCTTGTTTAATGGCACTGGCCTAGTATTTAGTTGAGGCATTTCAAGCTCTTTGATGCCTTCCTCGATTTGAGTCATTGGGGTTTTTACACCAAATTTCTCTAGACATTTACCCACATGTTTGGTCTTATTCTGAGCAACTCGGCTAACATTATTGTACAGGTGACTGGGGTAGATAGAATATCGACTAGCCCTTTTGAATCAATGGCCTTGTTGGGAGACAGTCTCTGTGATGGGACTGCAACCACATCTGACTTGGTCTCGTACCCTCCCATGTAGGACGGTAGTGTTCGTGGTGAATGGGGTTGACTATCCATAGATTGTGCAGATCCTTTGTCGCCCCAATACGATCGCACGTCTAGATTCATTTGAGATCCAGTCTCAAATTCCTCTATTGGTGGTAGAAACACTCCTCGTTCATCACCAGTCTTGTCTACTTGTCTTCTTAGGTCATCGACTTCATTGGCCTCTTTGACTTGTTTCCACAATTCGTCAAGACCATCTATCTCTTTACAATCCTCAGGTATAGCTTGGTGAAATCCCTCGGAAGAGTTATCTGTGGTATTCAGTACTATCCTTGGTTCTAATGCTGGGTCTTTGAGGTTTGGTCTGTGCTCATGGTCTGTGCTCATGACTAGAATCTGGCTCTTTTAGTTCCTGGTTTGGTGGGATTACTTGTGTAGGCATGACACGGATCACATCCTCAGGTTTTGCAACTGGTGGTTCTAGTAAAGCTTGGGCTGTTTGAATCATTTTCTTGCACATTTCAAACCTTTGCTTTTCTAGTTCCGCATTGGGATATGTCATCCACCTGTGTTCTTGGGTTTGGTTGTTTTTGAGCCTTTCATCATAGGCTTTCAAGAGGGCATCTAATGTCTCATTAACCTTCTCTGCCAACACAGATCTTCCTGAACTAGCACTTCTCGGTTTCTCATCCGTGGATGGTTCTTCTAGAGGTTTAACCATCTGTGTAAGAGAAGGTGCCTCCTTCTCCTCATGTTGTTTTATCTTCTTTTCAGCTTCGGTAAGCTTCTCAGCTAGGGATTTTTGCTCTCGTTCCCTGCGTGCTTTCATCCTAGTCTTTCTAGCTTTCCAACTATTTCGTTTGCTCTTGGTTTTCTGACTAGGTGCGTCTGTCTTTGGTCCATCATCTGTCTTTGGACTCTTGACACTTTCCGTGTTCTTTGTCTCTGGATTCTCATCAGCTTTCTTTTGAGCTTGTGCTCTCGTAACCACTTGCACTAGTACAACATTTTCATTTTCTGAGCTACTAGGGACCTGAACAATCCCTGATACATTTGTCATGATTTTCTTGATTTGGTTTGGGTTTTTCGCGCAATCGGGGATCAAGTGAGTGATGCCACACTCAAGACAATAGGCATTTACTTCAGTGATCTGCGTATGAGGACATTGTTTGACAAAGTGGTTGTCACGACTTTTGTGACAATCTGTCTTTGGTTGAGGAGATTCTATTAGCATTTCCTCTTGGCTATAAGCAAGCTTTGACCTAGATAAGCTGTTATTTGCAATGAATCGCAATGTCCTTTCGTCCATTTCATACCTTCTTTCTTTCTCCGAAGGGTAGTACCCACTTTGGTTGCTATACCACATTGTAGCTGGTACTGGCGTTGGTTTATTTGATGCTTCCATCATTGGCATGTATCTCATGTCCACCGGCATTCTAGCGCCTGGCAGCGGAGGTTGTTGTCGTAAGACAAGCTGTGGCCTTAAAACTCCTACTGGTCTTGGCGCATTCCCCGTAATGTATCTAGGTGGAGTAGCTGCTTCTGGAACAGGTTGTACATACCTCTCCCTAGCATTTTCCATGCTATAATAGAACTCTTCCCCCGTATGGTTCGTCCATTTTCTCTCAATTTCACACCACTTCGACTCTCCCGAATCAGACCTTACAAGAGGAATCAACCTCTTGACCAAGTCGTCGATAAGCTTTTCTTGATCAATAGGTGTCGTTGGCTTGGCAATGGACTCACTTATCTGTGAAACACTGTGCTGAGAGGATGTGTCATCTCCTTGACTCTTTAAGTCCTTTTCTTTGTATGCCTCACAGTTATCCACTAGATAAAGAGCTTCTTTGATCAACTCGTTTAGCGTCATCCTCCTTATCATATGCAGATCCTTCTGAAGGCCCGCATCTCTCATTCCCTGGATAAAGATCAACATCAGTCGTGATTGCGTAGGTAATTCCGCTCTCGGACAGAGCTTAACATATCTCTTGAGCCGTAATGATGCTTTGCGTACTGATTCATTCTCTTTCTGTTTGAATCTATGGATTTGCGAGACCGTGTTGTGAGCAATGTCTTTTGGCAAGAATTCTTCAATAAACTCCTCAAACAGCTCATCTAGGGTCTCAAAATCCCATTTTTCCACCGAATCGAACCATGTAGCTGCATCATCTTCTAGAGGCAATCCAAATCCCGCAAACTGTGTCGCAAAATCTGAAACTTCCTCTGCTCTAATCACTCTTCTAAAAGCCGCTACGTGATCTCTCGGATCTTTATCTCCGGAGTATTTTCTGTTTACCCATTTCTGGACTTGGGATGGTCTAACTCGTTGATTGTCTACAAGTCTAACGAGAGACTCTCCCAATCCTTCTCTCGTTATTGCTCTTGAAGGGAATCCTGGTGGCTCTCTTCTTGGAATTCCTATAGGAATTCTCGTGTTTGGTGGAGGCATTTGTGGTCCTTCATTGACCAAATATCCACCTCTTTCTAGTACAGTATGTGGATTTGTTCTTTCTACAACTCTGTATTCTCGTCCATACTTGTCGACAACTATAGATCTCCATTGACAGTCGACTCCATATGTGTAGACATATAAGAGCTTGTAATCCGTTATCTCTTCTAGGTATGGATCTGAGCACCTATAAAGATTGACCTCATTGTCGTCAATGTATCTATATAGTCCTTCACTCTCATGACCAATCATCCAAACTCTCTCAACAAGATGGGTCTTTATCAATTGCAAGTTTGGAAGATCCATTGTGGGAGGATATTCCTCTATCGTCGGAATCTCCAAGCTTGTGTAAGCTGCGTTTGAATCTAGGGTAGACATGATTTCTGGGCTTAAGAGCTTTTGCTTGGTTCAAGTAGACTTAGTCCACTGTGTTCAAGTGCTTTGGTTAGGGAAAAGTCGAAACTATGTCCAAAACCGCAACCGTTTCGTCACAATTCTCGCAAATTGTCGCTTTCATACACCCCTAACTTGCGGAGGAATTTTGAGGCCTCAAACGATGTTTTTTTCAAAGTTGAACTAAACTCATTTAGTTCATGTTTTTCTGTAAGGTCTGTAGAGCCGCTCTCAGGCTACGTTTTGATATAAAAACTTTTCTGATCCGATACTGTTTGTGAAAGTTATGGCCCAAACAGTGAAATGCAGTTTAGAATGGTCAAAATGAGTCCACATTCAATTTTGAAAGAAGATTTGGGATCTCTGTGACACTGTGAACACTTCTGTGTGGTCAAAAGCACAGTTGGACCCTAAAACTGGCCTAGAGACATCCTACGCGTAGGATGTCTATATGCTCAGAATTTAACAAAATTTGGTCCAGAGAGTCTCCTTAAGTCCAGCAACACAATGGTATGCTCATAATTTCATTTGGACCTAAAAATAGCCTTGAGGCATCCTACGCGTAGGATGTCTTTTTGCTCAGAATGACTTGAAATTTTCACCCCAGCTTCTCCTTGATGTGCTAATCACAATGGTGTGCTCATAAATTGGTTTGGAGTCATAAATCAAGCTGGATTTTTGATTCTGACACCTATGGGTTGGTCAAATGATCAAGAATCTGTTCCAAAAGCCTGATGTCTGTTCTGATGAATTCCCAAGTCAAATCAACTCCAAATTGGACCAAATCTGCCTAGGAGGCTTGCCTAAGGCTATACAACATCCTGCTATGTCCAAAGTTTGAATTTGGCCTCTAAATCATGCCTTAGACATCCTACGCGTAGGATGTCTAACTGCTTAGAAAACCCCCAAATTTGAACCACAGACTCTCCTTAAGGTGCTGATCACTGTGGCATGCTCAGAATTTTGTTTAGAGTCCAAAATCACACAGAAGACATCCTACGCGTAGGATGTCTTCTTGGTCTGTTTGACCCCAGACTTGTCCCACAACTTCCCCTTGATGTCAGCAACCCAATGCTATGCTTAGATTTGAGTTTGGATGTCAAAAGACCCCAAAACTAGCTATCCTTACCTTTTTTAGTCAAAAATACTAAAGTCTGCTTAAAACCCAATTTTCTCACCCAAATGAGCTGAAAACTCTCACATGCACTCAAAACATCATGTATAACATGCACATGAAGTCACCCTATGGTTTGGTCTCAAAAATTATGCCTTGGGCACAATTTGGGTAGGATGTCTGGCAATTTTCGTCTCTTGGTCTTATCCTGTCAAGATATGGTCAAATTTCCACTTTCCAGGTGAAAATTGGGTAAAACCTACCTTCTAAACACACTGGTAATCTCAGATTTTCAAAAAAGTGCCCAGATCACCCTGTAGACATCCTACGCGTAGGATGTCTACTGCTGATTTTTTCAGACTGAAGTGTCCCTGATGCTTCCTTATGCTCTCAACAAGTGCAAGTATGCTTCACAATTGCAAAAACATGCAAAAATCACTCAATTTAAGCCTTTTCTGAAATTTTACGTTCTCTGACTCCGTCTTTTGGCTTTTGGTCAACAAAAATAGGGAAAAACACCCAAGTCAATATGTTACTAGGGTAAAACCTACCCTCTGAACCCACTGGTAACCTCAGTTTTCCCAAATTCCCTGCCAAAAGTGCCCTGGAGACATTCTACGCATAGGATGTCTACTGATGAAATTTTTGGCAGAATTCATCCACAGGCATCCCCAAGTCTTGAGCACTACTTTTCAAGCATTCCTACCAGTTTTTATGCAAAATTGTGCTCAGAATCTTAAGTTTCTTGTTTTCGCATTTTTGACACTCCGTCTTTGGTCTTTTGGGTGTCAAGAGTTGGTCAAAACTCTAGTTTCAATGTATACTTAGGGTAAACCCTCCCTTCTGAACACACTGGTGCAGTCAGAATTTTCAAATTTGGTCTCCAGAAACCCCTTGAGACATCCTACGCGTAGGATGTCTATGTTTACAGAATTGCAGGTTTTCTTCATAGAACCCTTGCAAATGCTCTTTTATATGCACAACATCAGTCATTCATACAAAAATATCCACAAAAGCTTGTTTTATGCATTTTTACCCTCAAAAGCACACTTTTTCGTGATTTCAAATGCAATCAAGCACTTTAGCAAATAATTCAGTGCTGAATAGCTCTAGATCAGAATCGGATCACTTACCTAAAGCTGCTCCTACAAATCATATGGGGTTTTGCATCTATGAGTAGAAAAACGCTTCACTGCCACACACGAACTAGTAAACGCTTTTATCACCTCACAAATCACTCGACCACCACCAACTACTCTAATCCACAGATCCTAACTAAACCTATCTAGTCGCAGATCCTCGGCAAGACACACGCTTCCTGGCTATCCACTTGATCGCGGAATATCCTCTTCCGGATCCACTTAAGAAAAACGCTTTCTTTAGCCGAAACTAAATCAAGCAACCATCACACGAGTGTTAGTAGGAAACCTACTTAGGTCCTTGTGTCCCCGGCAGCGGTGCCAATGTTGGACGGGAAGCGACTCACACACCCATGAAGTGCATGCTGAGACCATCCTACACATACAACACTCAAGAAGGCCAACTAAACCACAATCACGAACCTCACTGCCCTCAACTACACCACCTAGCCACATACACACATACGGAAGGTAACTCACCTAATCATGCCAGATTCATACGAAACTTAAGGAACACCATCCCCTCACTAGGATACACCTGTCCCTAAGCTTCTACACTCAAAACCCTCACTCTAAACCCATCTGCGAAAAACGCGTAGGATGACATAATAGAATTTTGAAAGTGTCCGAAATTGAAATTTATGAGTACCTATGCGTAGCTTATGTCGCCACGATTCTATAGACTACTAGCACGCAGAAAACAGACATCGTTTGATACACTTATGGCCACAAATAGCTCGTAGATGCGTCAGCGTGTGCGCTTCGTCTCGCGTGGAAAACTTGGCGTTGTCGAGTAGCTCTCCTCGAGCCTACAACAATGGTGCAGTCGGATCTCCAATGTGTCGAGTGAGCCGGGCGTAGCAAGAGGATGAAGCTCACGCCCACTCTCTTTCTCTCTCACACACAGTAGACGACAGCGCTAAGTTTTCGATTATAATGAAAAGTCTTTTTTACAAAATGACCTAGGTACCTTATATACTAAGGCTACCTTAGGTTTAACCAAAAATGGGGTTGAAAGGGTCAAATGGCTTTGTATTTACAATCTGGAAGTTGCATTGCACCCCGGCTTCTGAAACTAGAATAACTACTCATTACAAATGGCGTTTATAGCCATAGTCCGCAGCATTTCATAACTCTCAAAAGATAAGACTTTGGTACGAAACTTGAGTTATGTTGTGTTGTTGACCCAGCGGTCAACACCTACACACCGACGTCAACTAGGCACATAAGAGAACTGACGCAGCCCTCGATATCTGCCACATCTACTGAGGCCTTCAAAGTTCAGCCCATCCACCACGACAAGCAGGCCTCCTGCTCATCTTGATTGCAAGCCATCTCACTACTGCATAGAGGCAACAACCGTCCACTAGCAAGATCCTTGACAAGTTGGATTGATGAAGAAAAACGACATGATCACATGAAGATGAAATCGACAAATGACGATCATGACATGAAGATGAAAAGCAAACAACAATGATGAAAAAGAACGAGACCGATGACAAAATGAAGAAGATTTTGAAGAGGAAACACATTATGCCCTCTTCACAAATGAATGAATGAATGAAAATTGTACTACCTAGGTCACTAATGAACCTATTAAGTCTCACTTGTGAACCATAGCGATGAATCCGGTAGAGAGCCAATGGGTTTTGAGTCCGTTGAGAATTGCCAAGATGTATCTGTTTGATAACTGTGAAGTGTTAAATCTAGTTATAATCGCCATGGCGTATTAGATGAATCATGTTAGCCTAGGAGTACACCATGACATAAACACATAAAGTCTTTGTGAAACCCCAAGTTTGGCTTAAGGGGGCGATTGTTGGGGTAAACCCAACTTGTGGGAAAGGTCTCTAGCCACCTTGGAAAGATAAATGATGAGATGGTCCAATAGCAAGAGGGTGTAACCTCTTAAGCTGATGAATGTAAAGAACTAAGCCTACTTGAGAGGCCGTTTTCTAATCAATCTTTGCACTTTGAGTTTACTATCATTGTGTCTTTGGTGTAGCTAATACTTTCGCTCTAAGCACTAAACTAGCTCTAATTCCAATTGCTTTGACCCTAACACCATGGTGAGTTTGAGGATTCACCCTCCATAGCCAAGCTCAGATTGTGGCATTTAGGGTAGAGCATCCATTCTTACAAATGCTACATGCAAACTTGTATTGTTTGCATTTATGGATAGTGTGTTACTTACTAGTTGCTCTCGTAATGGCGAGGCTGCCTTTGTCCTTTTTGGCATTGCAACAAAAAACTTTATTAAAATTGGTGTGTCCTTTACCAAAAAAGTGGAGATGGAGCCACATACACCTAATCCTCTCTTTGAAGCAAGAGATGAAATGCTCTTGTGAAGGGATCTCCACCTCAAGGCATATCGTAATCTGTGTAGCCAACCTTTATACTGTCTACTTCATTGTCTCTTTTTCTTCTTGCTTGAAGGTCAAGATCTTGGTTGAAGGTCAAGATCTTGGTTGAAGTTTTGGATAATCCTAGTTTTTTTAAGCGTCAATGAAATCCTTGACTATGACATCAATTTCATAAAATATACTTGATTTCCAGGTTTGGAACCATACTAAAGTTCTTACTCCATGATAAGACCAAATCCTTTGATTATTGGTTATTAATCTCTTACTCCTTTTGTGAAGAGTATTTTTTTTTGTATTGGGGTATTAGTTCATATGGATACAATGATCCATTAAAGAATCTACTAACCTCTCTTAGATGAATTTTTTTGATCCTTTTATGATTGTCTATATGAGGTGTATTTGCGGTTTCGTTGGAAATGGATGTCCACTAATGAAAATACTTGGCACTCTTTTGGTTTTCTTTTTGCAGTTATTTGCTTGTGATCACTTATTGAGACATCAACTTGTGGGCCTCTAATTATCTCATACAATGAATGATAAGAAAGGTTAGGTCTTGGTTCTAGTCTACTCATTGCTTTGCCATCATTTAATGTTCATGTTAGATTACCTTCTCCTATTTGTACTAGCATTAGGTCGTCCTTTCTAATAACATACTAACAAAGGTGGGTCATGGAAGTTTGAAAAGTTTTGGTCTCTCACAACAAATGTCACCTCAAGAGCTTTTGGGAAAATCAACACTATTTGCCAAGCACATAAAACACAGAAACATCAATACACATAATGTCAAAAAAATGCATATAATTATGCATAAGAGCAAGCAAGTGTGAAAAATACAAGCCAAATAGCTTGAAAAGACTAATTTTACTCTTAATTGAATATTATTGTCATTGTACCTAATGCTATTCTAATCTAGCCTTCTTGAGCCTAACATGTTCCTAAGCAAGAGTGAGTATCCACTTTCAAAGTGGGTGTGCGTATGTTTGAGAGTGATGTTTCTTTATCACATTTAATGATAAAGTGGAGTGTATGTGTATGCATGCTTCAATCCAAAACTCATGTATTTGATAACTCTAACTTAACACTACACAAATCACTCCTAGTGTCTACTTCTTTCAATAAAACACTCATTGTCAGCAATGTAGCAAGTTCATATTGCTCTTTCAAGCCCATCGAGCATTCTAAGCTAATAAATGCACAAATATAAGAGGTGTGTAGGATTCTCATCTTGTTTTCTTTGCCTAGCCAAAGGTTACTACGTCCTTCATGGTGCCAGTGAACACAATAGTGTAGCATATTGTACGAACCTCTCACACTCTCAAATGTTAGTCCAAGAGGAGTAGTATGACCTAATGACTAACTACGGTAAATTCCTAACCTCCACACAAGCTAAAGAGGATGAGATATAAGAAAAACATTAACCCATCAAGGAAGGTACCAAAAAGCGTCTAATTATCACTCCCACATGTGTCACTCAACCATATGCAATCCAATCGTTACCCTCTCTTTAACAAGCTCAATGTTGGAAGGATATACATGTTGCTCGACGTGTCAACGAGAGATAAGACAAATCTCTTTTGGGGATCTCTAGAATGATATACACAACATGTCTGTAAATGCAGAGTTAGAGTGATCCTTCTCTAGCAAGACACACCAGATTGATCCTCTTAGGACATGTATGCCTTCTACTATGGAGATGAATGATATGAAGTCTTTTTATATGCTCATGCTAGAGGATCATATGATTATGCCAGACCATGTGGATCTTGGAGTTGATGCACTTAACATTGAAGTGCCTATCATAGATAGATTAGCAGACATTACAATGAGCATTCATACATATACCAGGTACTAGTTGACTGATATCATGCAGTTATCATCGGCCTTCGTGAGTGTCATGTACGACCTTCTAGTGTCGAAACCCAAAATAGCACATATAATGCCTCAACACTAAGTAACAATGGGCAATAAAAGAAGGGGGTGAGGGGATCCATGGTTGAGAAGTCTACACGTAGAAACCGAGGCAAATATAGTCGCAGATGTTGTGTTAAAACTAAACCCAGACCCGAATGTAAGGTGTGAGCTTTGTCCTATGTTGGTGTGTATCTCCTCTATCCTACTGGGATGATATGTGGCACAAAACCATGTGGTAGCATGTGGAAAAGGTACTCAAGGGTGTGGGTACCCAATGGGGGTCATTACTAGAGGGTGTGGACTCACCTCGAGTTAGTAAATGGACCTCTAAAGTGTCCTGAAACGTCACCCACGAGTTTGCAACTTGTATGGGCTGATTTAGAAGCCTTGTATGATGTCATCAGTGGTGCCAGATGAGATGCCTTAGCCAGCTCTATATAATGAGCACTTTGTACACACTTTTAGTTGAATCAATCAATCTAGTTTTGCCTACACTCTACTCTATCTCCATTGCATACTCTATTGTGTAATCAACATTGTCATTGACATGTATTAACACCATGAATGCTAGTCTCAACGATCCACCTTGATCCTACAAGTGGTATTAGAGATTTGGAGAGATTAGCATTCTCTCTTAGCTAATTGGACTACTTACTAATCAAGTTCTAACCTACCCATGTGTGGGCACGTGCTTGGTAGACCCAAGCACTACTCTCCATGGATTAGGCATGTTTGATTAGGGAGCGTTAGTTTTTCCATAGCTTGCAATTAGCACATGCATTAGAGCATCACCTCTATCCTAAATTGATTGGAAGCAATTCCCTTCTTTGGTTTCCAAACAATTGATTAAATTCCCCTCTAATAAGCTCTCCAATTGAGCACTCGCATTTGCATTTAGGTTGCAACAATTAGTGTCAATTTTGTGCATTGTTAGCCCTTCAATTGCTTCATCCCCATAAACCTCTCACTTGCATTATCTGTGTGTGGAGGTAGTTCTATCCGAGCTCTCTCCGACGAGCCCCTAAGCCCCTTAATCCAACACACCAATCCCACTTAATTTTATTTTTAAAAATAGGTGTGTGTATTTGTGTGTGACTTCCTGCAGACCAGGGTTCAATTTCCATTTTTTTGGAGCTCTCCCACAACATGGGCCGGGCGGTTAGGTGGTTAGAATACCCATCTTAGTGCCTTGGCACGTGGGTCTTGGGCTCAAATTGTCCTAACCTAATTTTGGTAAAGGAGGACGTGGGCAAACGTCACTACCGGCAGTGAATTACTCTTCAAGCCAGATTTTGAGTTCGTTGGGCCGTTTCCCACGTGCGCACATGCGCCTTCTGGGGCAAACGTTTTTTGGCTTGGTGTGCTGCCTGGCACCTTTACCTCGCCCCAACCCGCTACCCGGGGCTTTGCCCGCACCGACTCTCAAAAGCCCTTAGTCCTGCGTGGCTCTTTGAACCATTCCAAAGCCCCCTTCTAAGGTGGCATTCCCATGTCCCACCTATAGAGAGTTGCAAAGGAGCCACAAGCCCTTTATAAGGGATTGTTTCTTGCTTGCTCTGCAGAAAAACAGAGAAAGAACTTCAACAAAGATTTCAAAGACCTTAAGGAATTCAAAAGAAGATCTTCACAATCGCTCAAGCTTCTAGAGAAAGGGCATTCACACCAAGTAATCAAAGGCTTCGCCAAAGATTCTTTGTGGTATCAAGGAAGCATCCAATAAAGAATTCAAAGGAGTCTTCTTGGGCGATTCTACAAGGCATCAATTTCCTAAAGCGTCAAATTTTCTCTAATCTTTGTAATCTAAAGGTATAACTTTGCATACAATCACAACAAAAGCAATGTATGTTTACACATTCATCATTCATGATAATTTTGTGCTTGTAAGAAGTATAGACACTGGCCTTGGCATTAAAACCAAGTGCTAAGACCGCTCCAAGGCACAATCGGAGAGCAAAGGAGAGATCTACCTTCAAGGGGAGGAGAATTAGCATCAATTTTTTCTTTTTCATTAGTGTTGCTGAGCTTTGCATTTCCATTCAATAAATCTCATGAGCAGGCAACGACAACAACCATGGTAGCAATAGCATCAAGATGGTGTGGGTAGAAGAGTCAAAAGACGAAGAAGTAGGAGTGGAGGAGGACAAAACAATGAAGCTGTGGCAATGAAAATTTTGCAGACTCTTGGACTAGAGCTGTGTGTTGGACTCTTGGATTAGAGTTGTGCTCCTGGATTGGAGTGTTTATCATCAGTGGTATCCTGGATTGGAGATGGTCCTCTGGATTGGATTGGCGTAGCTATTTTCTATTGACATAGTCCAAACCTTAAGGGGAGGACTGTAAGGTGTGAGATTTGTCCTATGTTGTCGTGTATCTCCTCTATCCTAATGGGATGCATATGTGGCGCATAACCATGTGGTAGCATGTGGAAAAGGTACTCAAGGATGTGGGTACCCATGGGGTTCATTACTAGAGGGTGTGGATTCACCTAGAGTTCGTTAATGGACCTCTAAAGCGGCTTGAAAGGTCACCCACGACTTTGCAACTTGTATGGGCTGATTTGGAAGCCTTGTATGATGTCATCAATGATGCCATAGGAGATGCCTTATCCAACTCTATATAATGAGCCCTTTGTACACACTTTTAGTTGAATCAATCAATCTAGTTTTGTTTACACTTTACTGTATCTCCATTGCATACTCTATTGTGTAATTAACATTGTCATTTGCATGTATTAACACCATGAATGCTAGTCTCAATGATCTACCTCGATCCTACATCCAAAAACCTGGGAAATGCATGCTGGCTCACATATAACATTATAGATATGTGTGGGGTACACAATATACGCGTGGGTGAGGTGGTTTGCTCGGATGACATGAAACTTGCCTTGTGAGGTGATCGGTTCAAAAACCACGTTGCAAGGGGATGGAGGAGCCTCCATACTGCCTCAATTTTTGTGTTACTCGGGTTTACTTTGCCTCGAGGTTCTGCCAACCAACCTTGGTCATCAATCCCCTCATCACCCCTTATTCAGTGCCCGATGTTAGTGTCGTGGGCTACAATGGGAGTTGTTGCAGTTGGCATTGTTAGTTGTGTGATGTGAGTGACACAAGCATGATGCATCATGGAGCTATGTTAATTACGAGACACCTACAAAATATGCATGCACACTCTCTCAGAGATACATGCTTTTGCACACTACTAGAGCCTGTGTGACGGCATGCATGTATTTTGAGACAGCCAGTGGGCATAGATTGAGAGCAGATTCTCCCCATCTTGTATATTCTACTAAGTTCTATAGTGGATCCACTTATCGACACACTCGCCTTTAAGTGGGTTTTTGTTGGGGTAAAGGCAGTGTGCCTTACCTCGCGTCAGCCACCCACTTCATACGCACTTACCTTATTCATTACAACATAGAGAATAAGGGGCTACCATTTTGTGAGGTTGCCTCCACCCCATTCAAAGCCATAAATGTACTAAAGTAAGGTGCTACTCCTAAAAGTGGATCCAAAAGCAAAGCATCTCTCAAAACCCAAATAAAAGAATAGACGACGACATCTTATGGTGCCACACATCGATGTGTAAAAAGGTTGAATGATTTTTTTTTTGTTTTTCAATTGATATGTATAACTTCTATATAAGTAGCCACATCTTGTACATATTCTATTAGTGTTGCTAGTTCATTTCATAATCAAGTTATTTCTAATGGTTTTACACTTTATGTATTGTACAATTGCTATCTCTAATCTCTCATCATAAATGCTACTTTAATTATGCCTCTTGAACCATAACAAAACATACGATGGTAGGGAACGAGGATTTAATTTAGTCAAAAGCATATTCATAATACTGAGGCTATACAGTACCAATAAGGACATACAATTTGATGGGTATGCTCAATTTTTCTTCCTTTCCAAAAAATTAATAAAGAAACGACCTTTTGTGTTTACACCAAGGAACCATATGAATAACTCAACCTAAACCATAAGTAACTTCAAATTAAAATTTGAAAATGGCTGTTGATTTTTGGCCCAAATTACTCATTCATGGAGTGGGTTAACAATGGTAAAGAATAAACTAACCAACAATAGTAATCAAGAAATAAAGACTTACGCATGGCATTTTTGACATCACTTTTAGGTTTTAAACAAAATCCATAACAGCATGTCAAAATCTTTAGAATGCTTCCAGTGGCTTTTAAATGTTCCATGTTTTGAACTTGGGGTTGCCAAATTTTTCTACCTTGATGGCTCAATTAGTGCCTTTTTTTAAAGCAGTTTTTCTCTTTCGCCTAGAGATACAACCATATTTTAGGGCTTAGCCTTCCATCCAAATCACATCATTTTCTTGAATTCAAGATCATGATTTTTCAATCGAAAAATAATATTTTTGATTAATTAAAATATATTTTGATGACATTATGCCTCCGTTAAACTATGGTCATCTTTGAGTATTCTTATATTTGAGTATTGAGACGCTTCGCTTTTGTATTCTTACCTTTCTTTAGCACCTTCAGAAACATGGATGGTGCAAGTTGTAGTATAGATGGTTAGGTGCACCTCTCAAGGGCCAAGAGGCATCTCCCTAAAGAGCAAAGGTCAATTTCCAAATATAACCTCCAAAGCATACTCCTTTGGCTCTTTTGTAGCTCATCTAAACCCACATGCCATCACATGGTTACCTGGTGACTAGATGCAAACTAAATTGGAGATGGTACACACGAATATGTTGTGGCATAGGCCAACCCGCCCCTTGGACTTTGGACTGCTGAAAAAATTGCATAGAAGCTCACTACAAGCTCCGCCACATAAGCTAATGGAAGTCACACAGATTGGTAGTCACACAGACCAATGCTACACATGCTATTTAATGAGCACGATGAAGACCATCCATATCCTCTACAACACGTCATTGCAATCATTGTAAGGGTCAAGTGTGGTACAAACATGGAGATAATTCTCCTCTTCTTTGTCTTTGTCTTCATCCTTGTCTTTAGCTACATTGACTCTACCTTTGTCCTTATTGCTGCTGTTACTACTGTGACACTTTGATGGTGGATGACCTTTGATGCCACAATTGCTATAATATTTATTCTTGTAGCTGTCCTTGGAAAAGTGTTCAGGGTTGCCACACTCGTAACCCTTCTTATTGTCATTTGACATAAATGCTCATCCATTTGATGTAGACTTCTTTGTTTGCTTCTTTTCTTCTTCTAGAATCGCCCGTATAACTTGTTGCAGTGAATGTGTGGGATCCTTTGCTAAAAAACTGGATTTTGTTGTCATGTATGTCAGGTAGAGCACTCAAAAGCACATCTACTTTGTCTTTTTTGGGATGTGACACTCAATGTAAGTGAATCACGTGATTATGCTCATTAACCTATTTACTAGGTGAGGGATGTCCTCCCTTTAAAGCATAGTTAACTTGTAAAGATTTTTCTTTAAACTTATTTTACTTTTCTTTGGCTTAGCACCAAATTTTTCTTTTAAGATTGTCCATGCTTGAGTGCCGTGGTGTAATCATCCATGAATTGCACACAATTATAATCCCAAGAAGTGATAATTATACCTAGAGCTTCTTCATCTTTTGCATGTGCCTGTGCAATTTAAGCTCTAGTGAAGGTGCCTTCATAAGTGGATGTTTCCTGTGTTGACAACATCCTAAAACTGTTTCCTCATTGGGTATCCCTGTAGCTTCATTTACCACATGTGGAAACCCTTCCCATTGAACTTCTCAACTACTTTGTCTTCTATAATGTAAAATAGAGGGGTCCTAACACTTAATGATGTGCCAAGGTCAGTGTTTCTTCTTTACCAAAGCACAATAAAGATATCATTCCTATGAATGAGAAACAACATATACATTGCAAGTGGTTTCCCTTGAGTGCAAAAGCTTTTAGCCATTTAAATTTTAGGGAAAAAGAAAGAATGTGTGTGTGAGAGAGAATTCTCCTTTTGCCTTGAATTCTTAAAGAAGCCTTTGAAGCTTATTGAATTTTCCTCAAAGTCAAAACCTTTGGATATGGAGTACTTCGAAGCTTTGAAACTCCTGTGAATTTTCTTGCAAAGTTGAAAACTTAAAGTTTTTGAACTCTTTTGGTTGCCTTTGCTCGATGTTGGGAGCAACACCTTGATAGGTTAAAGTCATTTTGAGGACTTGCTACCATGGGAACAATGTCTCAGGCCCTTGTGTAGGCTTGGATACTTGTGGGAATTGGCATGCCTGTGGAAAACGGCCCTGGGAGGGCTTGGGGCCTTAGAGACCTTTGCAGCTTCAAGGCTAAAGGATTCATGCATGGAACAACACTCAGTTGGAAGCGAAAAGTGACCAGAGTTGGATTGAGGAGCGTGATATCCAACGCAAGCAAAAAGAGATGACGTGTGAATCATAGCTTGCAGACTTACCCAACACGATAAATCGGTTTGAATTCCTTCTGCATTGCGCCCACTCATATTCCCCTTGCTAAAATTGGAATATTAAACCGAGCCCACTTTGGATTCAACTTCCCTAGCTAAGTGGTCATGCCATTTTGCTTGTGGATAGAGCCCAAAAATATTATGTTATGCTCCGTTATGCAAACGATGCACCCAAACACCCCCCCCCCCCCCCCCCCCCCCCCCCCCCCCCCCTTGAGAGATTAGGGGCCCTTGGGATCGGTTTATAGAGTTTGAAGGCTTGCCAAAGAGCTCCTGAAGAGCAATCTCCACACATAAACAAGGGAAGGAGTAGTGTAATTGGATGAAATCGATTTGAGGAGCACATATGCCAAAATTTAAGACCATGCACACTTAAATAATGTGAAATTGAACGACGATTGATTACAAAATAAAGAGAAAGATCTTGATCACTACACCATTGGAGGAATTGCTTAATGCTCAACTTAATTGTGATACAATCGAAATTCTAAATCCACCTATAGAAGGCAACGGCTTAATGGACTTTTATCATGAATTTTCCCACAACTTAATCAATGAATCAATTAGAGAGTAGAGAAATTTAATAGATTTAATGTGATTGAGAAGGTATTGAGCTTTAATCTTATTTATTAGAATTAGGGAGACATAATCAGAGTATCATTCATAATGAGAGAATAGAGATAGGAATTGCACAAAACACTATGTAAAACCCATAAAAATAACTTGATTATGAAATGAATTAAGAATACTAATAGAATGTATACTAAGATGTGGCTATTTATATAAAAGTAGCGTGGCTAGTGCAAATGATAGTACAATGGCTAGATGCACCTCTCAAGAGCCAAGAGACATCTTCCCAAAAGGCAAAGATCAACTTCTCAATGTAACCTCCAAAAGACACTCTTTTGGCTTCTAGTGCAACTCAATTAAGCCCACAAGCTCTCACATGGTCATCTCCTGACTAGATTGCTGACTGGAATAGAGATGATAAACACCAATATGTTGTCGTATAGACCAAAGGCCACATACCCAACATGTTCAATATTGAAAGGCGAACAACTAGGTTGTCAACAAACTACGACACCACTAGCATTAGAAAGCTTTGAATCATTGATCGCAACAATAGACACAAAAGTCACATAAGCCCAACATGTTGCACAAATTGCGATCATGATCAAAGTTCAAAGTTTGCCTTGACAAAAAAATCCACTATCATGAAAATGGATTTTGATCTACTTAAATGCTTTTCTCTGTTTAGAATTGACTGTTCCAAAGAGAAAAAATAAGGAGTGGAAGGGCTAATGTTACAAGGTGGCTTTAAAGAGTGCCAAAAGGAGATGCAACCTTAAGAAGTACCAAGGGAATTCTTCCAAATGAAACACTAGGTGGATGGGCATTGGTGTGAAAATGTTGTCAAGAAAGCACGTAGTGGCTCAACCTTCTGATAACATCTCGCACAACACCCATATGGGTAGCATGCTACATATCCTGCATGTGCATGAGGCACATGCACCAATCATCCGGCTGGGTGCATCGATGTGTATACGAGCATTTAGCAGTTGACTCTTCATCAACTCTCACCTTTTCCACTAGATTACAACCCCGTTGGCATAAGACCCAAGTTCCATACCTGTCAGCATCTTACAAATTTCAATTATACCTCAAAGAAAAAACTCACTTTTATAGTTTGCAAGAAAATTATTCTTGAATATGGGTAGGAAAGGTAAGAATGACATTGCAAGAACACTCACAGAAAAGGAGCATACTACTTCATTAAGTCAGGCTCATGTGCTATCCCAATTTTTTTAATAGATTACATTTACAATCAAATTTGAAGGCACTATATGTACATAAGAATTGGGGTGCAATGCCTATGTATTAGGGTAATTCTTAAGCATCTAGAAAGAATAAGGCATGCTTCCTGAGCCAACCATTCGGTTGGATGGAAGCTTGATTGATTTAGATAGCCTAATGTACAAGAAGCAATAGACATTTTCGATTGCAATTGTTAATTTCTTCTTGAAGTCATGGATGCTTGAATCCATGCAGCCACCTCATCAACAAGCTCCTCTATGTCCTCTGTGATCTGTTGTCGTACACCTTGTGCTGTCAAGTCTGTATTCAAAGATTGGCCTACATCTCTAGCCACAGAAGCCCAAGGGGTCCCTGCTGCTAGGTTGGCCAAGATCTCACTTCCTCTAGAAACAGCATCCGCCATGGCCGGTGGCACAACAGGTAGCACCTGTCGAAAAAACGACATATTAAAATCCTTCACAGCTGATGAATCCTCTACTGTAAATTCACTTTATCACGCTTTCCAAATCCTGCAAAAAACTGCATACAAGAACCAAGAACACCGATCACAAGAAACATGTCTGGCTGTTTTAACACAAAAAAACAGGTAACACTAAGAAAGCAAACAATAATCAAAGTGAGATGGAAACGGGTGGTGCATGCTCCTGGGTTGTTCATGTTTGACAGACAGACCCCCGCGTCCAATCCGTCCAGTCCTGTCTGAATGTCCGAACTAGTACATTAGGTGTCCTGACTGACTGTTGTTTTGGGCAAATTTGGGTCGTTTAGGCCATTGGTTTCACGTCGGCCATGGGCCAACCCCAAGGCTTAAGGGCGTGGGGCCAAAGTTCACAAGTCTCATGTGCTGCAAATTCAAGTTTGGCATCCTAAGCTCTTTTCTAGACTCTCTTTCTTTCATCGTAAGTGTCGTACAAGCTTTGGCTCAGTCCTTTCCGTACCATACCAACACCGGATAGTACTAGCACTGGATGCTAGGACATGTCAACCTTGGCATGTTCTCAGCTAGGCTGCTAAAATTTCATCCCCTCAAAGATCAGGATACGCAAACCACGTAGGCCCCATTAGCACTAACGAATCACTTTTTGATTACTCATTTAAATTTTTACAAATGAGCTCCAATCTTGTCAGTTTGCATTTTTATAACCTACTCTTCAAAAGTTATCTGCTGGTATATGGGTCGACAAGGTTTGGAGTACGAGCCAAGGAATTAGGTCAACGATTCTCTAACGTAGCAACTATTGGTGGTCAATTGGTAGCAGAATGTGGTGCTCTAATAAATCCTGCACCTCTCCTTTCAATAAAAACAGAGATGGGATGCCTCTCTCCCTTCCAGTGAGGCACAGTTGTAACCTTTCCTTTTTTTTAATACAAATGCCTGTTCTCTTCAGAAAAAAAAAAGAAAAAATAAAAGAACAGAGATCCTTGGCCGAAATCTGCCACATTCTTTGTGAATGTGATACTTTTAAGGCCAAGCTTCAAGAGTTGGCCACCATTGACATGTTGAGCTCTCAAGTGTGTGGCAGTATTTTTTCCATCCTTTAAGAAAAACCAAGAACAGAGCAAATAATGGTTGGCACGTGCTAGTTAATATGACATACATGACTAATTACCATCAAGATTACATATTTAAACAAACTTCCTTGATAAGGCGATGTACTGCTATCCTAGTTTTTATGTACAATACAAGTAGAGCAATCATGGCTGCAGTTAATAATTAATACAGCCTCAGTTTGATTAACATAACAGAGATTCTCAGTGCTGTTACCTGCTGTAAAGGCCTTGCATGATCTCCTGGCAGTGTTCGGATCGACATATCGAGGGAAGAGCTAATTGCTGATTCGGAACTTAGTGTTTGTGCTAAAACTGGTGTTTCATCTATGACATCCGCCTTGAATTTGATGAGAAGGTTCTTTTTAACACCATAATATGACTTTATCTGCAAGAGGCACAGCCACCATATTGTTATGTGCGCTAAACTCAAAGCTACCGTAGTTGACATCAGTTTTTTCTGATTAATGAGGACAATTTATCGGGCAAAATTTTGAAATGAAACACTGCTTTTATAAGTGCTACCAGTGTAACAACAAAAACAGTATACTATGACATGCAAAGTACATGAAATTACACATGTAGTTTATTCAATCGAGGAGTGCAATCAAATAATCATGAAGACACGTGTTGCTACAAGAGAGGAAGAGCTGACCAATTGACGAGTCTCATCAGGATGAGGTATAAAGCCATCTTTTCCATTGGCAAGATCCATGTATAATGGTGGAAGTTGCTCCACCAAAGGCAATACTTGCTTCAGAAAAGGAGGGCTTAAACTCTCCAAGTTCTTTAATGCCATCTCAGCCTGCAGAAAACATTGACCAAGTTTCAACATGAAGCATCTAATCTAAAGCCTCACAACTGACCTAGCCAACCATCAAGCAAAACGCACTGAAATCTGGCACAAGACTGAGCGAACTTACACCATATCGCACTGTTGGTGATGACATCAGTTGGCTGATTAGTGGACCAATATTTTGTGCCATGGGCACAATTACTGGAGAAAAGAGTGGTATAGCTCTACTTGCTTCCTGCATAATTGAACAAAAACACTCTCAAGTTTTCTGTGTGTCTTGCAGTTTATCTTGTCATTATTCATATTTTTGTAGGCGAAAGTAACCTTGAGGATGGCTCTGAAAGTAAGAAGGGAAGTCAAAACATGCTTTTTCCTTGCTAATCTTGCCTGATACTCTAATAATCAACCATCACTTAGCCTAGCCTCTTTTCTCCATCCCTTTAATTTGAGTAGTTACAAAACTTTATTCAAATGGACACAAAGAAGTGTCAAATTGAGGAGACACGCAATCTTGTTGTCATTGAATGCTAGAGAGCCACCAAAACTCAGTAGAACTTCAAAAAAAGCAAAATTATTCAAAACTGAAAAAAGCTAGAAGAGACAGTTCTATGGTAACAGCCAGATGATCATGCCTCACAACAAACTTCGGAGCCCACTTATACCAAAGGTATATTAGTGGATAGAGCCATTGAGCTCGGGAGAGCTAGGCGCCCACGTCTACGAGGGTGACCACGACATCGATAGAGGCTTCACCAGAGGATCAGGACTATTCTAACACGATATGGGGGACGCCCAGTATGACTATTTACAAAGGCGGACATTGACGGAGCTCTTTTGCGACCGATGCAATACTTTCGCAGACGCCGCCTAATGCTGGGCATCCTTGGGCATTGACAATGATGATGATGATTTTCGTCTTTTAGTTTTAGTCTTTAGTCTTTCACTTTACTTCATTTTATTTTTGTACCCAAACATTGGATTAGATCCACAAGGATCGTATCAGTTTGGTTTCATAGGTCATTGGCCTTTTGAAGACGTTTAATGTAACATTTCATTTCATTTCATTTCTCTTTCTCTTGTTTAATGGTCATGCTAGTGTGTTGTAAGGGTGATTGAAGGAGGAGAAGGAGAAGCTTGCGCTTGAGGGTTTTCTTCACGCGTCTTATATGCTGTTGCATATGATGAGGAGCTTGAGGGAAGAAGCAGAAGATCCTTAGCGGATATAATGGAGGAGAAGCTTGGAGTGTTTGAAGCCGGAAAAAAAGAGGGCTTTGGCTCGCTTTGGGAGAATCTTGTGGAAAAGATTTTGTGATCGGTGTTATGCAGTACAGGTTTTTGTGTTTCTGCCTACGTGTTCGTGTCCACTAGAGGAAGGGAAGTGCAAGAAGATGGTTGCTGCTACTTGACTAAACCTCGGGTAAAAATACATTAAGAGTGCTTGAGTATGTGCTACATGAAGACTGAGCACATATCGAGAAGAAGACAATAGATGAAACTCAAGTGTGTGTCGCTATGATGATTGAGCACACGTTGAGGAGTGTCTGTTTATGTTCTTGTATTGGATTTCAAGCAGCCTCTACTACATCTTTCTTGTACCTACTTTCTAGCAATAAAATCTATTTGGGTTCTTGTCCATTTGTGCATATCTTCTCTGTTTGAGTTCGTCTCTCCATGTGTTGTGCCCATCTCAATCAGATATCTCCTATACTCTGTAAATTCCTCAGCCTCCTCTGAGGTCCTGGAGAGCCCCATCTCTTTGGAGTCTAGCTCTCTCCTCGGAAGTGTCAAAGAAAGATACTTGATGACATGCTGACCTGGCATTGAAATCTCCAAGTAGGATGACATCTCCATCCCTTGAGACCTCCCAAATATCCTCATCTAGTATCATGTATGGTGACTACCCCTTGGGTGAAGCATAAGAGATGTGCTAGGAGGGAAGTAACATATGGTTACGTAGAGAGCTCTGCCCTCCTCCGCTCTAACTTTGACCCACATATAGCGGGCACCCTCATGGACACAATATGCATCCTCTCTCTACACAATAGCAGAGCAGTTACCATTGCTAGACCCGTCGGAGCGTGTCCTCCCACTTGTACCTTCTTCACAGCAAAGATGGTGAGGCAAGCCATTGACAAACTGCACACAAGGAGGGCACAGGATCATGATAGTATAGTGGCAAAGCATTTCATACATGCTAGGGATCATATTGATGGTATTTTGGCCTTCATGTTCAACAGGGCCATCATGTGTGAGGGGTTTCCTGAGACTTGGAGTACATCTACGATGGTACCACTCTCAAGTATGGAGATCCAACCCTGCCAACTAAGTCATACTGCCATGATTTATATATGGAGATCGAACCCTGCCAACTAACTATCACACAACCATGATTGTCCACTCATTGGACAAGCTATATGCATCTATACTTGATCATAAGTTGAGAAGATGGGCAGAGAGAGAGGGCGTACGAGCTTCACGCCAGGCTGGATTCAAGAGGGGATTCTCTACACTTGATCATATCTTCACGCTTAAGAGTTGTCATTGAGGAGGGTAGAGCACATGGGAGAAGGATTTATTGTAGCTTTGAGGATTTCTGCAAAGCCTTTGACATAGTCCCAAGAGCCAGGTTGATACAATGACTACATGACTTGGTAGTCCCACAGGAGCATGTAAACTCTTATATATATATCTTGGTGTTGTATTTAGTGGACCTACTTTCTCTATGACAGGTGCTATAGAGGTGAGATTGATGAGGAAATATGCAGCATTAGGACGACTAGAGAGGATATGTTCACATGCGCAATTTGTCACAAGACGGGCACCACGTGCCAATAGAAAAGAGAAGATTGAACAACTTTTAGCACTTCAAATAACAACTGAACTGAAAGAGAGAGAGAGACGACACGCGACACGGAGTGGCGGAATTCCACCCCAGAGAGTATTGGCCCCAAACCTTGGCACCCCTTTCGGTATTTCTTTATATTGCATCAACATAGTACAAGCCAGTACTCCAGACTCTACACCTTCTCCGGTAAGCATGCCAAAGAATGAGCCCTAACCTCATATTTAAAGGCCCTTGGCTTGAAAAGCACTTATAGTGAAAAGCCTTCAAAACTCACAAGCTTCTGGTCCATAAAGCAATGCCAAAAGCTACCAACGTAAATCACGGAAATTTGTACAACCTGCCACGTCATTAGCCAGCGCAAAACGCGGAATTCCGTACAGCTTGCCATGTCATCATGACAATGCAATTTTCAAAAAATCTGCCACGTCATCAGTTTGTGTGTGTGTGCGGGTCCTGCTTTATTTGAATCCTTTATGTCACTTGGGGCCCCATCGGACGGGGTCCCCATAAGTTGGTAGGACTTCTTCTGTTACTTGTTCTTCTTAGGGTTTAGGCCTCTCGGCCACATCTGTAAGTTGGCTCCATTCTTTAGGCTTTGACACGTCAGCAATTTGCTACATCTCCCTTCTTGAAAGAGAGTAATCGTTCGCGATTACAACATATCTGCAAAACAACTCAAGTTAGCTAAAAAAATTTCGAGGGTCATTCCGAGGGACATTCCGAGGGACAATCAATTTGCTCTTTTTATTAAGGAGTTAGCTTCTCCTTTCTGCTCTTTTGATCAAGGAGTTAGCTTCTCCTTTCGGTTGTTTTGATCAAGGAGTTAAGCTTCTCCTTTCTGCTCTTTTGATCAAGGAGTTAGCTTCTCCTTTCTGCTCTTTTGATCAAGGAGTTAGCTTCTCCTTTCGTCTAGATCGGAACTCTTGATATTCCGGCGTAGTAAAATTAGCCATCACACCCAGACCGTATTGATCTTCCATTGGTGTCTTGATGCCCTAAACCCAGGCAATTTCATCCAATTAGGAATATTCAGTAATTGGCACACCACAATGCAACACAAATGCTTACATATGCATGTTACAAGACACAACAAACAACGCCGCTGAGCACTCCCCCGAGACAACCGGTCTGCGGTATGAAGCTACTCAACGACTACCTCGTCACTCCCCCCGCAAATAACCTAAACAGGTCCGGGCCATGAGCTCAGAGGACTGTACAACCAAACGCTCCCCAGACCGCAGTCTGCGTCGCTTGGAGGTTCAAGCATACAACCAAACGCTCCCCAGGCATCGGCTTACGTCGTTAGGAGGTTTTCTAGCATACAACGAAACGCTTCCTAGACATCGGCCTGCGTCGTTCCGAGGTTCAAACAATACCAAAACAGTATTTCTCACTTCTCCGCCCGGGAGTAAAATCACCAATCATTGAAACCAGTATTAAAACCAGAGTCAAACAATTCAAATCGCACCAAGACACGTTCAAAACAGATACCATTCATTTTAAACAAATTCCAAACAGGATCACCAAACAAGTTCTCAAACAGATTTCAAACTTAAAAAGCAATCTCGACATCAGTCGAGCTCGAAAAGTCAATTGACTTTCCATCCTGGAACCTGCATAAAAAAATTAGGGTTAGATTCATTCCATAAGGTCGTTGCCGAGCACATCATGGTCCATCAGCTCTTGGACAAACAATGTTTCTTTGATGGCGATGGTAGTCCCAAGATAGCAATCGCACTGGACCTCCAAGGTCATCTGCTCCTGAAGAGACATCTACTGAGAGATGTCGAGAAATTCCAAGTTATAATCTGCTAGGGTTTCCATGGCAAGCATTTCAGGATACCCCACTCTGCCAGAAGTTGTACTTTGAAGCAAGATGTCAGAAACCATATAGCTTCGGGCAAATTTTTTTCTTGAAAGCTTGCCAAGTACTTGGAGTATGCTGCTTGGTAGCTGTAGATATCAACATCTGCATGGCACTGCTTCTGAGAAAAATTGTGACTTGAAACAAATCTGGATCCTTCTCTTGCAAGTGATCTTAATTGGCTTATGCCCTGTAAGACATGAGCGGTGAAGACGGGAGCACGCCCGATGCGCGCGTGATGAAGTAAGGGTGGGAGTGACTAATAAGTCCGGGTTGGAGGGCGAAGATACCTCAAATAAAAATTCCAATAGCTCTGTCTGCTCTTTTGTAGGACCGGTATGCTTTCAAAAAAGCACACGCCTGATGCTTTGATACCACTGTCACAAGATGGGCACTACGTGTCAATAGAAAAGAGCAGACTGAACAACTTTTAGCACTTCAAATAACAATTGAACTGAAAGAGAGAGAGAGAGAGAGACGACACGCGACATGGAGTAGCAGAATTCCACCCCAGAGAGTATTGGCCCCAAACCTTGGAGCCCCTTTCGGTATTTCTTTAAATTGCATCAACACAGTACAAGCCGGTACTCCAGGCTCTACACCTTCTCCAGGAAGCATGCCAAAGAATGAGCCCTAACCTCATATTTAAGGCCCTTGGCCTAAAAGCACTTACAGTGAAAAGCCTTCAAAACTCAAAAGCTTCTGGTCCATAAAGCAATGTCAAAAGCTGCCAACATAAATCACGGAAATCCGTACAACCTGCCACGTCATCAGCCAACACAAAACTCGGAATTCCGTACAGCTTGCCACGTCATCATGACAACGCAATTTTCAAAAAATTTGCCACGTCATCAGTTTGTGTGTGTGTGTGTGTGTGTGTGGGTCCTGCTTTATTTGAATCCTTTATGTCACTTCGGGTCCCATCGAACGGGGTCCCCATAAGTTGGTAGGACTTCTTCTGTTACTTGTTCTTCTTAGGGTTTAGGCCTCTCGGTCACATCTGTAAGTTGGCTCCATTCTTTAGGCTTTGACACGTAAGCAGTTTGTTACACAATTTTAGGAGCCACACACTAAGGTGTGGCTATTTGACACATTGGTCACTTCCACCATGCTTTATGGAGTGCAGATATGGGGGCCTAGCCTGGATCATTATAGTAGATCAGGGCGCACATATGATGGGATGGAGATCCATGGAGAGACCTCTTGTATCCATGATCTCCAATGTCGTTGACTTTTAAATCTAAGATTATGAAGCAGATGCTTTTGGAGCAATATTTTAGAATGGATTTTTATGTTTCCTTTTGGCGGTCAAGTGCCTATAAAAGAGAGGCTATGCCCCAGTTGCAAACACAATTTTGGGATTTTGTGAGCTCGTAGTTGTAAATTCTCTTGATCAATATAAAAGAAATACCGACAAGGCCGCTCGATTGGGGCCAATACTCTCTAGAGTGGCTGTAATTTACTGTTTCGGGCTCCGTTTCGCCTGTCGGTCACATCCGTAGCAAGCTCTCGAGCTCCCGCACCTGTAGGGCTACTTGCCCTTCGAATCGGACGAGCTTTCTTGCGTGAAATCTCTCCGAGTTCACCTGTACCAACGAGGGATTAGCAATTAGCTAATCCAGTACCTGTGCAAGAGGCTCTTGCCTCGGCAATCGCGCATGAACCCACACAACTGTACATTCAGATGGAAAGCCCTTGAGCTGGGCATTACGTTTCTTTATTCAAAGGGGGAGAGAGGTGCACGAGAGCGGAATCATTGTGCTACATAGGACAGGGGAGAAGGCAAGCTTTTCATTAAAGCCGTGATCACCTGCACCCACTACTCACACACACTGGAGTTCACAATGAGAGAGGATCACCTGCACCCACTACTCACACACTAGAGTTCACAATGAAAAAGGAGGCAGCCTAGATAAACCCAAACCGATATGGGGCGCCCAATTCCCACATGAGGTGGCCTGCAGGTTGCTCACGTGCTGCCAAGTGTCCTGAATGCCCTATTGAGTTAAATTCCTAGTACCCACCAACTTATAAAGTGTCAAGTGGGGCCTAAATGACTTTGAACTGAGCCTAGACATCCTTTTACTGCTCGGATTTCAGTGCCGATTGGCCTAACCAACTCGTGGAGACCTTGCCTTTACTGTTGCAGGTGAAACTCTCGGCCGTCGGTCGTCGGTCGTTCACATTGGCCATACAATGTCCCGCCATTTGTGACTTCAAAAAGAGGGTCCCAAAAATTAAATAAAAATCAAGGGAAAACCAACAACTAAGGTTAGTAGTTGCCACAGCCTCGTGACAACCATCCCTCTCCACTCTTACATCCCAGTTCCAAGGCCTCTTAGTGGTTTTTGCAGGTCATCATTGCATGCGAAAACAACAGATACCAATGTCAGCACCCACCAAGATCCATCCTGCAGACGACACGACACAAGCCATACAAGAACATTAAACACGCATAAGAACAGACATCAAGCTCACCTCCCAACTGCAGAACCAATATCGGCTCACCCCGGAGCTTCAAAGCTAGTAGCACAAGAGCCAAGCCTGCATTGCAAGAGCTGGCATCCCATATCACCAGCCAACATCATTTGAGTGAGTGGACAATGTTGCCAAGAGACTAATCCCTGTAATCTAGTAGCATGCAAGCCAAGCCTGCAAGCTGGCGTCCCATACCGCCAGACCACACCATTTGACTGTGTGGATGAGTTTGGAAGAGACTAATCCTCCTTGAATGTGTAAAAAACTGCACTCTTGAATGCCAGGTCTGTGTTGCGGCCTCTACACAAAACTGTAGCCTAAAGGGGGGACATCTCAATGCGACAATCTTAAATCTTGCGAGGCATCTTGTGATGTAGAGTACTCTTTACACCAGATCTTGGATTAATCAATAATTAAAAGAGCACCTACTTCAGCTCCTCACTAAAAGAGAGATCTATGGTTAGCAAGAGGCATCGCCATCAGGAGAACTGGACATAGTTCAATTTTAGTGTGAACTCAATGTGAACTCTGATTGAACTAAATGCGAGCTAAAACTACGTATACAAGTTAATTTACATTCAGTTAAGAAGCCGACGATTCAAAATTCGATGGAGTGGTTAGAACATCTCACTTGTATCCTGGTCACAAGTTCAAATCCTCTTTTGGCATTGTTGTTTCCACAAAAGATTCTAAGCCCTTTGCATTCCTAGTTTACATCGAGTATACCTAGAGTTCACATCAAATTTGCATGTAGATACTTCAGATCTAGTGCACATTTTGTTCACATCTGACAACATATGAATGGTTCAAGATTGTTCCAATCACGACACCTAATTGTACCAGGAGTCCCTGCTGGAGTAAGTGGGGCGGGTGTCATTTAGTCATAGGGCTTTCAACCGATCGGTGTGTTCTATCCATAAAGTGCTGCTCTGTAATGTGGTCCATGTGAAGACCACCAGGTTCACAAACGGCTTTCCCTTAAACCCACCCATCCTTCGTCCATATGTTACAATCTGCCAATGGCTATGGATCTTTGTATCAAATCATAACCAGAGGTAGTAACTTCATCCAAAAATCTTTCTTCTCTTTCTGATATAAGGTACCCATCTCGTACTGTCATGCAACCCAGTGTAAATACTACATACATTATCTGTTGCATTTATGAGTAAAGCAGCATTCAGGTTTTGAGCATTCACCAAAAAGAATCTTGCAATGGTAGCAACAAAATCCACAAATTCGCACAATTATATACCTTATTGTTAAAGGATATAAGCACGTTGCCTGCCCGCTGCACGGCATACCTTGCTCCTGACAACGAAATTATAAAAAAGCATAAACAACCAGAGACCGTGAATTTCTTTTCAAAAACCATAATATCCACAAGTTTGGAAGGCACGCTTGCTTAAGGCACTTCATTTACCCAACTAAAGGCCTCAGCTACTACAAAACAGTTTAACATGTTGAATAAATGTTTGCCAACCAAAAAAGTGACTCTTTTCCATGCCTGACCTATTAGTAGCTGCATGAGGGCGCCCATAGAATGCCCTACTCCAAAGACGGGAAGATTTTCAGTCTGTTAACCAGACATATTATGTAAGATCAATATGGTAAAAGAAACATTTCTGGCATAAGCTACAAACAGAATGAGCAAGCTGAGAGCCTACAGCATCATCCCCGATCACCCTCATACAACGGTCAAACTTGAATTGCACTTCATCAGCAATTCGAAGATGGTCAAACCCACTAGCAAATGGAGTCGCAATTACTAAGTAGCCCCTGTAAAACATCATCAATGGTGACTACAAATGTTTACTTTATTGTAATAGAAAGTAAGGAAGTTTGTAAACATGCACACCTCTCCGCAAGCCTTTCCAAAAACAACCTGTAAGTGAGCTGGGGAGCAGCACCAACAAATACACCACCTGTGAAGTGCACAACAGCGCAGGGAGTGCCCGTTCTTGGTTTTATCACCCACGCACCCTGCACCGCATGTTCTGCAGAGGTCAAAATTATTCATTTTTCCCCTTCAAGCAACTATTTCAATTTTTTTTAAAAAAAGGGGGGGAATACATGTGCAATTCTAAAAAATCAAAAGTGTACACGATGCCATCAAAGCCTTGTGTGACTAAGTAATTCAGAAGTTTTTCATGATTTTGGCCTTCTTGAAAGTTTCAAGTGAGCCCAATGAAAAGAATTTCACAACACACGAGCACTACTCAGATGATCATGTACAGTTCTGTGGGTTTTATGCTCCTGTCTTACATTCACACAGGAAACGCTTAAATAAGCCAGTTTGGCCTTGTAAAGAACATTCAGCGGAGTACAAGATTCGAAAGTATCCTCAAAATTTTTTCAGAAGCTCACTGGTGATCTCAACCCCCACCACATCGACACCCCTTACCACCATATACGTTTCGCACATGACTTGGCGGATATGCATGATCACTATACAACTAGCATCACTACTGCATAGAGCAGCCATGGATAACTTTCCTCATCGCACACAAACAAGAGAGTTGCCTAGATCTGGGATCATGCCAAAAATGAATAGATACAGTCAATGAAGTAAACCTCTTGAATGTGATCTGATACGTATCACTATCCATGGGTACAAAATAAAAATGAAGTAAAGTGAAAAACTAAAATCATCATCATCATCATCATCAATGCACGAGGATGCCTGGCATCGGGCATTGTCCAAGAAAGTATTGCATCGGTCGCTGAATAGCATCATCAATGTCCACCTCTGTAAATAGACGTAGACGTACTGGACGTCTCCCATGTCGTGCTAGAATAGTCTCGATCCTCTAATTTAGCCTCCGTCGATGTCGTGGTCGCCCTCGTAGACGTGGGCATCTAGCTCTCCCGAGCACAATGGATTTGTCAACTAATATACCGTTCGTATAGGTGGGCTCTGAAGTCTGTTGTGAAGCTTGCATCTAGCTTCCGAGTCCCTACTCTAAAGAAGTTAGTGATCTCCCTCTGAGAATGTCTCCCACTGCCTGTCTCCTCAAGAGACTCTCCCTATGTCTACGCAGCTCTAGCAACCCGAGGCACCTCTGATCCTGATATCTAGCCATGACTCCCATTGTCTGATCTCCTCAAGAGACTCTCCTTGTGTCTGTGCAGCTCTAGCAAAAATACCCGAGGCATCTCTGATCCTGATATCTCATGACTCTAGCCAAGATCCAAAGGCCTCTTTGAATAGATAATGAAAGCGGCCTTGTATCTCATAGTAGACCGGACAATGACAAATGTGATGTAACTCTATCTCTAGCTCTATATGACACAACTGGTAAATCTAGGCCTCTGTTGGTACTCTCTTAAATCTGCTTGTCTAATCTCTAACTGATGCGATGATGTGCGCATCTGACCAATAGCACATTGTATCCCATGGGATAAATGAGTGTCCATATAGGCCACTCTCATCACATAACCATCCTCTGTTAGTTGGAGAAGATGCTCTCTATAGAAAGCCATCTTCGTGCCCAACTCCTGTGTCGGCTGTATCCATGTGCTCCTGATCTAGCTGAATCAGACTTCACGTATGAGTCTAGTGATCTCTGTCCGTGTGAGAGACAGGGAGGGTGTATCCAAGGAGTATTGGAACGGAGGCAATCTATCCATACTGAAACCATGATGTCATCTGCCCATACCAGCATGTTGTATCCCCCTGTAGCGCTAGCTGTCCGGATGACTCAAGGGCTAGCCGAGCAAATCTGTCTCTGTGGAGGTCCCATAAACTATGCATGAAGGATACTGATCTAGCTAGTGCCTCGACCACAAGAGGGGGGGCAGCTAGCTCGGCTCGAATAATCTCATGTGGCACTGAGGCCTTAGCCCAAATCATCCGAGAGATCATAGAGACTAAAGGCCTCTCCATGCATCTCCATCCATCAATGCAACCAGATTTGCCATGGTGGTCCACTGAGGTTCCCCAAATCTGAACTCGATAAAGCATAGCTGAAGCCACTAGAGTGTCAAAAAGCCAGAGCTTTGTTTGAGGTTCTTGAAATTGAACTTGCGAACACATCCTCTCCAATCCTCCCAAGGCTGCATAAGCTCTTGTCAGTCTAGTGTCTGCTGCTCTCCTCAATGAAAACACAGTCCACTAAGACTACCCCAAGATAGGTGTATGCATCTGTATACTCTACCATCTCCTGGCCATATGTAAATGTGGGTGCTGACCTCCTGACCCACTGTGGTGTGGTGTTAAACACCATAACCTTGGTTTTCTGTCACGTGACACATCCAACCCTATGTGTCCGTGGACAAGCTATAGCATGATCAGGGTTCAGTCAGTGATTTAGAAGTAATCTGGCACTTTTGTGAGTCTGTTCGTAGACCGTGCATGCCGAGTCACTTAGTGTAGATGCATATCCTCTGGTTGCACACAACATGATCATAAGTTTTCCCATCAGAATCAGTCAGGGGAATTTTCCAGTGCATTTAGTCTATTTTCCCTATTTTTGACATTTTTCACTTATTATTTTTAAGTGACTTTTGTTGGAAAGTAGGTAGGGCAATTTTGCTAAGTTTGTATATAAGCAAACTAGAGCTAGGACTATTTGGCAGAAGAGGCAACAGGAGCCAAGCTCAGCAGGCAACTTCTCAGCAAGACCCCTTGGTGGCCCTTCCCTCCAAGCAGCAGATCCCCCCCATGCTAGCGTTTTCTTCATCAGCCATTGCCTAGCGTTTTCAGCATCTGCACCATCGCCAGCAAGCCTAAGCCTTGGCGTTTTTGCATCAGATCCTCCTGCAGCATCCCACAACACCAAGCATTTTTGAAGAAGCTCAACTTGACCTAGCGTTTTTGACAGAACTACACCCTAGCGTTTTCAGCAGTAGCAACCTTAGCCTGCAACGTTTTTCAGCAGTGAATTACTTGCAGATTCAGCCCTAAGAAGGTAGCAGATTCAGCCCGGAAAGACTATCAGTTTTCAGCCCTTAAGAACCTCATTTTTCAGCCCTAAACCTGCAGATTTTCAGCGTCAAAGACCCACCGAAAACAGCCCCCAAATCAGCGTTTTTGGACTAGTCGCAGATTTCAGCCCATAGCGTTTTTGGACAGCAGTAGAAAGATTGCAGATTTCAAGCCTTAGGTTGACATCGTCGTCATCGTCGACATAGCCTAAACTTGCATCAATCACTTGCATTCAGTTGTACCAGTTTGTGCAATCATAAGTAGACCACTCTCGCCGACGAGAGTGGGGTCTTTGGAGGAGGGTTTTACAACGTGTCTGGTGTCGTATCTCTCCGCTCTCTCTATCTCTCAATCTCATACACTTGCACGCTCCATTCACTTTCTTTGTGATCATAGCATTCTCTCATTAAGAACGGAAGGCTCTACCTTCCATAAGAACAAAAGGAACCTTGAGCAAAGCGCAAACATTCATTCCGCTGCACCTAACATTGGTATCAGAGCTTTGGCAGTGTTCTGTATCACTCAAGGAAAGAACCACAAGATTTTTTTTTTTTGCTTGTTGCGGTCGCACGAACCCAAGTTCGCTTGGGCGTGTCGATTCCTAATCGTGTTTTTGAAGAGTGACAAGAATCCCAGGAAAGAAGGGCTTGTCCAGCCTCCCCTTGTGTCTCTTTTCACTCATTGAGAGAGGACCGTGCACTTAGCAACCGGCCAATCGACGTGAGGTGGGAAAAAGCAACCTTGGTGTGAGCGCAAGGCCGCCAAGGGGTGCGCCCACGGAAAGGAGTAGAACTCGTGTGAAGAGAAGATCCTTCTCAAACGCGGTTTGCAAGCGAAAGAAAACCTCAAGAACCTCAAGAGCCTCAAGACCCTTAAGAACCCAAGAACCTAAGAACCAAAGACCCTAGTGCATGGTCATCACCCGAAGTAGAATGGATACTTCGTATACAGGTGGTGAGCTTGAGAGAGGCGACGAAGAGTTCTCCCTACCAAGAGATTTTTCCAACCCTCCCCCCTGGGGCGGTCACTTTTTAGAATGTGTATGATATCACGTGAGTTAACCGGAGAGGATTATTAAAAGACCAAAATGTATAAAAATGTATACATACAAAGGGGGGTGGGGGTTTTTTAAATAGGCTCACAGTGTAAGTATAGTATGTATATTGGGGTATTATTAATTACCTCTTGAACGCACGTGATATAGGGGTCTTTTGATAAGTGACTGCCCCGGGTCCTCCCCCTTCACTATCTACGCCACAAGTTGTACCAACTTCTATGGAGGAGATGGTCAAGTCGATGTTGGACATGATGGCACAACAACAAGAAACGAATCGAGTTGCGTTGGCACAACTAGCAAGAAAAGCATAACAACAGGAAGCTAAGGACCGCGAACGAAAGAAACAAAAGAATTGCCGCACAACAAGAAGCAAATCGCAATGGCCAAACAAGAAGAGACTCGTATTGCTTTGAAACGCGAACGCGACGAATGAAAAGAAAGAAAAGAACAAAGAAAGGAGGAAGCGGCAGCACGAAGCGCAACCTAAGGAGAACAAGACTTCCACAAGTACCTCACACACTTCTCAGAACCCTCAGAACGGTAAGAATGGTAAGAATGGTAACTCTTCTAACCAATCTTCCAACATTCTCTCAGAAAAGAATTCTTCCAATGAACCTAAGGGTAAGACTAACACAATTGCTAAACCTAAGCTTACTCCATATGAAAAGGTAGCACAAGAAATTGTAGGAGGATACATCACGTCGGAAGAGCAAAGCACTTATTCTAAGGAAGATCGTTGTTTTCATTGTCACATTAAAGGTCACATAAAAAGAACATGTCCTAAGCTTGAATCGAATGAATCTAAAGAATCCACAGAACCCACTTCCTCTGTCAATGCAATTAATGATAACACGAGTGTGCCCCAAGTTTCTCTTGACCCTCCCATTGATGATTCTCTCATTAAATGTTATGGTCAGGTGTTGGGGCAACGTTTTGTCATATTGTTTGACCTAGGTAGTATGCATGATGTGATCAGTCCCTCTCTTATTGAGAGAGCCCGCCTAGAAGTTAGGCAGAAATCTCTTCTCGAGGTCTCTGGCTTTGTTCCCGGTATGGACGCTCTCATCACGCAGGAGTGTCTTGGTGTGTTGTTTGCAATTCAACAAGCTGCCTTCACTAGAAGATTTGTTGTCTCTCCTCTCTCAAGATGTGATATGATTTTGGACATTCGATGGTTTAGTGATGTTAACCCTTTCATTGATTGGGAGGCTAACACTTTCACTCTCAATGCCAAAAGTGATTCTCCCATTGTCATTCATGGAGAGGACATTGTTCATTCTCCCTCTCTCATTGCTAATATGCAGGACAAGATTGAAAGGATTCGGGAACAGGAGACTCTCTCAGTCTCTTCTTCTCCCAAGCATGACACACAGGAATTGCATGATGCTACGCATGATGACTTGGATGATAATGATGAGCATGATGATTTGCATGATCAAGATGTGATTTCTCACAAGCATGATGATTTGCATGATCAAGGTGTGATTTCTCACAACCATGATGAGTTGCATGAAGATGATGTGATTGTTCACAAGGATGATGTGTTAGTGGATGCTTTTTCTAGCGAAGCTAACCTCGTTGTAGATTCGATCAATCACGAAGAACCTATCTTGGCTTTCGAGTCCAGGTCCAAAGAACCCCCACAGAACGATTCGATCATTCAGGAAGAAGCGATCTTGGCTCTCAAGCCTAAATCCAAAGACCCCTCACAGGAAGTATCATGTGTTCACATGATTGATACGCACGCATAGTTCGAGTGTTTCATTCGTGGTCGTTTCCTGTATTTTAGTCAGCGTCTTTATGTGATCCCTTTTCCTAGGCATGACATATTGTACGTTGAGCACGTTTCACTCATGGATGAGCACGAATGTATGCGGATTGTTCATGAAAGGCTAAAAAGTATGCATGTAAGGAAGTCACATTCCATGTCTCTTACTTGGCATGACACATTTGTACAAAGAGCACATGGAAGTATGAGCGCCAAGCATGGATATTTCCATTACGAATTGCCGCAGTTGATTGCTTTAGATCAAAAGAGAAAGATTCGATCTCATTGGACAACAAGATTTTTTCCACTCACTTTACATGGAATAGGTATGTTCATGGTTTTGTGTTGGAAATGGTTTCAGGAATTTTCAGCAATGGAGATTCTTGAAGAAGAAAGAAGCATGACTAAAGACGAAGTTGAAGCATCGAAGGAGCCACAAAAGACTTTGTGTCGCTTTCGGCACGGCCCAAAGAAGCAAGCGTTGCAGACCTTTATGCAGTTCAAGTACCGCACGACCCACACATCAGAGTGGGCCAGCGAAGAGTCCCTTCCAAGATTCCGGATGCTATTGGCGATCTCCCTCGACGCCATACAGTTCGGTACCAATACCTCACTTTGAAAAGGAGGGGATGTCAGTGACACATCCAACCCTTTGTGTCTGTGGACAAGCTACAGCATGATCAGGGTTCAGTCAATCCAGTCAGTCTAAATTTAGAAGTGATATGGAACTTTTTGAGTCTATTCGTAGACCGTGCATGCCCAATCACTTAGTGTAGATGCATATCCTCTGGTTGCACACAGCATGATCATAAGCAATCCCATCAGAATCCATCAGAATCAATCAAGGGCATTTTCCAATGCATTTAGCCTATTTTCCCTATTTTTGACATTTTTCACTTATTATTTTTAAGTGACTTTTGTTGGAAAGTAGGTAGGGCAATTTTGCTAAGTTTGTATATAAGCAAACTAGAGCTAGCACTATTTGGCAGAAGAGGCAACAGGAGTTAAGCTTAGCAGGCAACTTCTAAGCAAGACCCCTTGGTGGCCCTTCCCTCCAAGCAGCAGATCCCCCCCATGCTAGCGTTTTCTTCATCAGCCATTGCCTAGCGTTTTCAGCATCTGCACCATCGCCAGCAAGCCTAAGCCTTGACGTTTTTGCATCAGATCCTCCCGCAGCATCCCACAGCACCTAGCGTTTTTGAAGAAGCTCAGCTTGACCTAGTGTTCTTGACAGAGCTACACCCTAGCGTTTTCAGCAGTAGCAACCTCAGCCTGCAGCGTTTTTCAGCAGTGAATTACTTGCAGATTCAGCCCTAAGAAGGTAGCAGATTCAGCCCGGAAAGATCATCAGTTTTCAGCCCTAAACCTGCAGATTTTCAACGTCAAAGACCCACCGAAAACAGCCCCCAAATCAGCGTTTTTGGACTAGTCGCAGATTTCAGCCCATAGCGTTTTTGGACAGCAGTAGAAAGATTGCAGATTTCAGCCCTCAGGTCGACTTCGTCATCCCCGTCGTCATCGTCGACATAGCCTAGACTTGCATCAATCACTTGCATTCAGTTGTACCAGTTTGTGCAATCGTAAGTAGACCACTCTCGCCGACGAGAGTGGGGCCTTTGGAGGAGGGTTTTACAACGTCTCTGGTGTCGTATCCCTCCTCTCTCTCTATCTCTCAGTCTCATACACTTGCACGCACAGTGTCCATTCACTTTGTTTGTGGTCAGAGCATTCTCTCATTAAGAACGGACGGCTCTACCTTCCATAAGAACAAAAGGAACATTGAGCACAGTTCGGAGCACTCATCCTGAGCAAAGCGCAAACATTCATTCCGTTGCACCTAACATTTTCCTAGGTTAACAAACAATCCACTATCATGAGCAAATGTGTACAAAGCATCTAAGTGACACTGAATACCCTCCGAGGAGTCAGAAAACAACACAATATCACCAACATATAACAATATTGGGATCCATGTTCCTACTAACTGTGCTCCTCTATCACCATCTCTCTCAATGTAGTCAAAAACCGCATCCACATATATGCCAAATATTGTAGGAGATAGCGGGCAGCCCTGTTTCACCTCGATAGTGGAGTGAACCAAATAAAAAATCCCCTTTGGAGTGCTTACATGCCCCACTACTGACCTGTATAGAGCCATGATCCCCCAAATCAACTCTATGGGTACCTCCATCTCTTGCAATCTGCGCATCAATCTAGCTTTGGGCACTGTATCGAAGGCTTTGTGGGAATCCACAAAGCAACAATAGAGCCAACTCCCATGTGATCTCCCCTCCTTAATAATTCCTATGAGTGTCTGGATATGATCAAGAGTAGAGAAACCTCTCCTGAAACCCGTCTGACCTGCTGCCCGTACACCCTATCTCTCTGCCCATCTATTCAACTGCTACTCAAGGATGGATGTGCACAACCGTGCCAATGTGTGTTCAATGATGATAGTGTGGTGGTTCCCAGGCTCCATAGGGTCCCCTGACTTGAAGATAGGTACGATAGTAGACAAACTCCAAGTATCAGGTAGGCCCTCGCACATGGCATGGCTGAACATCACTGCTAGAACCTCTGCCCTCGCACATGGCATAGCTGAACATCAGTGCTAGAACCTCTGCCCTCGCACATGGCATAGCTGAACATCACTGCTAGAACCTCTGCAAGCAGATCTTTGGCATGTATAAAATGCTATGCTACTAGGCCATCGTGATCATATGCTCTCGTGGTCGTCATCCTGTCAATGGCCTTCTTTACCATCTCTGCACTAAAGAATGCATGTGTGTGGGCATGGCTCTGGCGGATTCGGAAGAGGTGGCTGCCCCAAGACTGTGTAGAGAGATGATGCATACTGACCCCATACCTCCGTAGAAGTGATGACTAGTGGGGGGGAATGCCCATGGAAGGGTCGCCATGCCTAGCCTGAATCCTCGCTCAAAAATAGTTGGTATAAATCCTTCTTTAATCGAGCTAGAAACGCCCTCTTCTTGCATCGCACCAAACGCCGAGAAGCAATTCGTGACTACTTGTGAGTGATGACGCCTAGAAGTACCTCCCTCTGAAGTTGGACTCTCGTCTCTCTACACTCATCATACCAGCTATTCTGGGGTACGCTCCCAGAACGTCATCGTTGTCAAGGCTCAGTGTGTGGGTATGCCTCTTCTGCTATATCCTACAGTGCCTCTGTCAATATATAAGTGAGCTCCTCTAGAGGTCTCCCGGCCCCCGGGATCTGAGCATAAGCGTCTGTATATACTATCTATGTAGACAGAATCAGTCTCCGCAGTAAAAGTATATCAGGTATGCGTAGATGTCTGTGCGAGTTGAGCTGTGATGAACTGGAATAAGACGGTAAATGTGAGGAGGGTATGCTCTACTGCTACCCCAATAGGCCTGGAACGGCTATAAAGTCCTAAATAGAGGGTATAAAACTCAGTTGAGCCAAAACATAATCCACTATGCTAGCCCGACGTATATAAGGGAAACAATCGAACCCACTCGATGCTGGAAATCTCTTGAGCCATTCAAGATGGCCAGTCCATGTGCAGTTCCCATGTCTGTCAGATATCCCCATATCCAATGTGCTCCTCATCCTACGAACGCCTAGCCAAATCCCATATCATTGACATCCAATTCTCTCAACATTTTCTCTGAGGTATCATAGAAAGCTATCTCAGATTGGCCAATCCTGGCATTAAAGTCTCCCAGAAGAATGACATCTCCATCCCTAGAGAACTCCCATATGTCCTCATCCAATATCATGTAGGGTGACTACTCCTTGGGCGATGCATAATGAGATGTGTTGGGGGCAAAACAACATATTGCAATGTAGAGTGGCCTCCCTGTCTTCGCTCTCACTCTGACCCACATATGTCTGGCCTGCTCATCTCTTCGAACAATACGAATGAGAGGCTGAAGCTCCTCCCTGGATAGGACTACCACACCTCTTGACCCATGTCCTCTGCGTTGATCTCACATCTTGTCTACAAGTAGTCTCCCTATGGTATCCCGTCACTCTAGGTAATGTGCCACTAGGAGTTTGATGCGTTTCCAAGTAAAAAAAAATGTCTCTTCCCTTGAAGCTATCCTCAAATGCGCCTACATCTCATTACAATTCCACGTTGCCATTTTAAGGTTGGTCCCATAGGTCTTGCGCCGTCATGCGGTGCATCTTTCCAAAACCACTACTATCCCTCCCCTATAGAAAGCTGTTGCTAAATGGACTATTTTCTTATTTTCTCACTTTCTTGAGTAATTTCTTTTTATTGAAATTAGGATATTTAAAGATGTGCACTTGAACTGTAAGGTTAGGAACTGTAGATCTACTGGAATTATTGAAAGCCATCAGGAACGGAAAACTCTGATGCGTCATATGATGGGTGACATTAAGCATCGCGAAGGGGTTTTATCGTTAGTTCGGTGGGAGAGACCGGGAAACGAATATTCCTGATGCGTCACATGATGGGGTGACGGGAGCATCGAAAAGGGAATATCTCGTGGGTCTGGCAGGAAACCTGAACTGGAAAGAGGAATACGCGTAAAGAGGCAAGCACAAGAATAAAGATGGCTTTTGAGAAGCTTTTCTTAAAAAGCGGAATATTTTAACGAGTTTTCCGGGAAGAGCAGACGCTTTCCCGTGAGGAATCTATGTTTGCATTGCATTCGTGCATGTGGTTGCATCCAGGGACGCCTGGGAAATGTTGTGCAAGGCATTGTTTTTAACTTATAAGGTTTCATTGAGTTTTAGGGCAGGTTCATACCAATTTTAAAATATGCCGGCCGCCCACTTAATAAGTGGGCAGCCACTTAGAAAATAAAGCAACAAAACTAGCCAGCGAATTCTCTCTCCCTATTTTGGGTAAAGCAACGCCACAAAAAAAAAAAAAAAACGGCCGCGATCTCTACGCGAGCAACTATTCGTGCCGTGGCCAAGGAGCTATAAAAGCACCACATGCCCTCACTGAAAGAAGGTTACCAACGTCAGCAAGAGAAGACTCTACCGCAAGAGATCGCGAGACTACGAAGCACGGAAGTCGCTTTTCCCGTGCAAGAGCGACACGTATATATTGTGGATTCGCCATACGAATTGTTGTTGCGTGTTTGTGTGTGTGTTTGCAGGTACTTCATTGTGAAGGAGAAGCGAGAAGGCTTCGGCCTACGCTTGGGAATTCCGGGAACGGAATTCGGAAATTGTCTGCGGAGTCTCGACTCCGAGTACAGACAGAAAAAGGATTGAGAGCTCGTCTCTCGGATTTCCCTTACGGGAAGGAACGACCATTGAGTCAGAGATTTAGAAAGGAGGGGTTTTCTCTGGTTCTTGTGCTTGTAAAAAGATTCTCCCTGATAAAGGATTCTCTTTAAGGGGGGGGACCAGCCCATCTTCTGGTCCCAAATACTGTGTCGAACTTCTCCCTCAACTTTGTTTAGTTGAAAGATTATTTATTTTCATCTTATTGATTATTCATGTGCGCTCCCGTTTGTGACAGTGGTATCAGAGCTCGGATTCCTCTCTTTCTCTGCAAAGAAGGACGATTTCGAGAAGGAACGGGAAGAACCATGACAAGCCACGGAAGAACCGCTGAAGACGAACTTCAGCAAGTGCGAGCTCAACTCGCAGAATTGCAACAACTCATTTCGTTGCCGGCTGTCCAAAAGGCTTGCGTCAAGAAAATCCTGTTAATGGAAGCAACCTGCGGGTGGATGGTGCGGAAAAAGGTGCCGAAACGCACAAGGGATCTCCGGATCAGGACAAACGGCCTTCCAAGAGCAAGGGCCATGAAAAAGAACTTTCTCTGCTTAATGAAAGCAAGGATGTCTCTATCTCTTCTCCATCATACTCTCCTGATTATACTACTGCATCTACTTCTCATACAGTATCTAAATCTTCTCCCAAGAAGAAAACTCCTACTACTTCCCTACATGCTACTAAAGAGAAGCCCCAGTTCAAGCGGGATAACCGCAGACGTCACCGCAAAATGCGGATTTTCAAATCCGGTGACAAGGATGTGAAGTTTGATAACTACACAGGACGGAGAGATATCTCCAAGGCACTGTCTTTCATCAGGCAGTTTGAAGTTGCTTTTGCCAACGGAAACTTCACTGAAAAATCCAAGTTGCGTCATGTTGGGATGCATCTCAAGGAGACTGTAAGCAACTGGTGGCTAGCCAAAATTCTGGAAGGTACTCAAGCCAGAACCTGGACTCAATTCAAAGCTGAATTCTATGAACAATTTCTTCCACCTGATTTCGAGAAGGACATTCAGAAGGAATGGGACTGGCTCGCCCAGAAGGAACAAGAGAAAGTCACGGCTTATGTTGACAAGTTTTGGTCGGTTCTTCTAAAAGTTACGCCTTTTATGAAGATTTCCGACGAAGAAAGATGCGAAAGTTTGAAGCAGGTCTTCAACCACCGCTTCGGAAGAGCATGAAGGTGTACCCACATGACACCCTTCAACGGATGATGGAGTCGGCAATCATTGCCAAGGATTTACATTCCACTGGTACCCCCAGACGGATGGAACATAGCACATACCGTGCAAGGCAAAGAGTGGTCTATGATGACCATGGCAACCAAGGCAAAAAGCGTTCCCCAGAGGATCCGGATGAGCCTAAGAAGCCAGAGGGTACTGGAAAACGGCTATCTAATTTTATGGATTTTTCTTTTACTATTTGCTACACATTTCTAATCATTGTTTTTGACAAGTACTGTTTGCAGATTTTTATCTTCGCAACTAAGGATAGTTGCTTTCCAACGGAGAGCTATGTTATGTAATTGATATCTTATTATTTGTTGCAGCTGTGACAGGTTGAAAATGCTTGACCGAGCTAGGCTATTGCAAAAGTATATCATATTTTATGTACATTTTTTTATTCAAGTGCTCTTTATGAGCTTTGGCCATTTATGACCGGCCGGCCAGTTTGTAACCAATCTCACATCAAACCAAGTACAAACCTTCAAAGAGCAAGGAAGGCGCTTCTACTGTGGTGAAAAAGGACATATGAAGCCCGATTGCCCTGTTCGGCAGCAACGGCAGGAACAAGCATCTTCGAAGAGGGAACAATCGAAGAAGGAACCCGCTCCACCGAGCTTGAATTCCATTCCTGATGTCCAAGGGAATACAGAAACCGAGAAAGGGAAGCGTCAGCTCCTTAAAGGCTGGGGATCTGTGAATAACCAGCGGGTGTTGATCCTCTACGACCCTCGATCGACGGACAACTTCATCTCACTGGAAACTGCAGAACGTTTGGGCCTTACACCAGCTCAGCTTGGAACTCCAGTCACTTCCGGATCGGCATTTGAGGGGTTGACCACCAATGCAACTCCCGTGCAAGGACAACTCAATCTCCGGATTGGTGCATACAAGGACCGCGAATGCTTTTTGATGGCACCTATTGAGGGATGTGATATCATCTTGGGTATGCCATGGCATTACCATATGCAACCGGTCCCGGATTATGTAGAAAAGACCCTCGCTTTTGAGCATGAGGGCAAGAAAATTAAAATTTTTGCTGATGCAGGGGATTGGCTATTCCCTATTGTAAGCCATATCTCCATTAAGAAGGAAATAAAGAAGTGCGTTTCTGCTTACTTGATTTTCGCACGTGAGTGAAAGAGATAAAACTAATGAGGGTTCGCTCTCTAGTTTGGAAATTAAACGTTTTCAATTTGTTGAAAAGTATAAAGATTGTTTCACGGATACTCTACCAGACAAGCTACCTCCGGAACGTCCGGAAGATCATCGCATTGATCTCGTACCAGGTAGCTCTGCCCCAAACCTACCCTCTTATCGGGTTAGTCTTGCTCAGCAAGAGGAAATTTTGAAGCAAGTCAACGAGCTTCTGGAAAAAGGTCTAGTACGACCAAGTACTTCGCCTTACTGCTCTCCAGTTCTACTGGTGCAGAAGAAAGACGGCACGTTTCGAATGTGCATAGATTATCGATCTCTAAACAAGATCACTATCAAGAATCGCTTTCTGATACCCCGGATTGATGATATTCTCGATAAGCTACAGGGAGCAAGCATCTTTAGTCGCATTGACTTAAAAAGCGGGTATCGTCAAATACGCATAGCCCCTGAAGATGTCCATAAGACTGCCTTTCGCACAACTTTTGGACTTTATGACTTTTTGGTAATGCCTTTTGGCTTGACCAATGCTCCTGCCACATTCAATCGAATGATGGACCGAATTTTCAGCCCACACCGAGCTTTCACAGGAGTGTTCTTTGATGACATACTCGTCTTTTCAAAGACCGAGGAGGAACATCGGAAGCACTTGGATATAGTGTTTCAGGAATTGCGAAAGCATAAGTTGCATGTGAATGCAAAGAAGAGTGAGTTCTTCCTCACTGAGATACACTATCTCGGCCATATAGTCTCACACAACCAAGTGAAAATGGATCCCGCAAAGATCCAAGTCGTGCAAGATTGGCCAACTCCCATTACGGTACATGATGTACGAAGTTTTTTGGGATTATGTTCTTACTATCGGAGGTTTATCCGAGGCTTTGCTCAAGTAGCAGGACCACTTCATGACCTAACAAGGAAAAAGATCCCTTTCAGGTGGGGATCGAGACAACAAGGTGCCTTTGGCAGGCTAAAGTACCTATTAAGCCATGGACCTATTTTGATAGTGCCAGACTTAAGGAAACCATTCGAGGTTCACTGCGATGCTTCAGGTGATTGCATCGGTGCAGTGCTTAACCAAGAAGCCCATGCAGTGGCTTATGAAAGTAGACAACTTAAGGATGCAGAATTGCATGCCTCGATCTACGAGAAGGAACTTATGGCTGTGATCCACGCCTCGTCTACTTGGAAGCATTATCTTCTAGGAGCGGATTTTGTGATCAAAACCGATCACCAGAGTTTGCGGCATTTTCTTACGCAACGGAAATTATCTGAGAAGCAAATGAGATGGGCCAACTTTTTGTCCATGTTTCACTTCCAGATCCTCCATACGGCTGGGAGTAAGAATGTGGCTGCAGACGCATTGTCTAGACGGCCTAGGGTGAACGCAGTTACTTCTGTGTATCACCAAGAATTGGAATCACTTCCAGAGTTGTATCCAAATGACCCAAACTTCTCCTCCACTTGGAATAAATTACAGGGCGGAGAGGATGAATATCCCTATTCTATTCGGGATGGTTACCTCTATCACCACCAAGCAATTTGTGTGGCAGAACCATTGAGAAAGAAAATCATGGAAGAAACACATGCTTCACCATATGCAGGTCATCGGGGAATTCTCCCTACGACCTTAGCATTGGAAAGATATTTCTTTTGGTCAAGCCTTAAAGCAGACATTGATCAATATGTCAAGGAATGCTTGGTTTGCCAAAAAGTAAAGTATGATCGGCATAAGACGCCTGGGTTTGCCCAAGTCTATTATGAGTGATCGAGATCCTCGCATGATAGGCAACTTTTGGCGTGCCTTGTTTGATAACCTTGGCACAAAGTTGAATTTTTCTTCTGCATATCATCCTCAAACGGATGGGCAGAGTGAGATCGCTAATTCCACAGTATTGGATATGTTGAAATCTTATATGTCAGAGAGACAATCTGACTGGGAGAAGTATTTGCCCCTTATTGAGTATGCGTATAACAATACCGTGCATTCGTCTACGGGGAAAGCACCTTTTGAGATTCTCTATGGTAAGCCTTTGCTTCCACCGATCCTTGTCACTAAAATAAGATTTTCGCAGCAGATGAGTTTGTCCGGGATTTGGACACGGCCTACGAGCAAGTTAAGAGAGCAATTTTGCGCTCTCAAGAAAAACATAAGAAAGCTGCGGACAAGCACAGAAGGAATCTGGACTTAACAGTCGGTCAATTAGTCTTACTCAAGTTTGAGAAGGCAAGACTAAAGAAACAAGCAACTCATAAAGGGAAAGTGGTAAAACTTTCCAATCGCTATTATGGGCCGTTTAAGATAATTGACCAAGTGAACGATGTGACCTTTCGATTAGACTTACCATCTAATTGGAAGATCCACAATGCTTTCCATGTTAGTTTACTCCGGCCATATGTGGGACCGCCTCCAAGTCAGCCTATTGCTAAGGAACCTCCTGAGGTTGAGGAAACGGAAGAAATATCCAACCGGAACAGATCATTCATCATCAGGAGCGGCCACTTAAGTTCGGGAAGATTACACGGAAGTATTTGGTAAAGTTTAAGAATTATTCTACTCTAGATGCTCAGTGGATGACCGAGCAGGAATTAGCACCCTATCCCGAGATTCTGGAAGGATATGTACAAGCACTACAGTTGAGGACAATTGTTTAGAAGCCAGAGGGATGTTGCTAAATGGACTATTTTCTTATTTTCTTATTTTCTCGAGTAATTTCTTTTTTATTGAAATTAGGATATTTAAAGATGTGCACTTGAACCGTAAGGTTAGGAACTGTAGATCTACTGGAATTATTAAAAGCCATCAGGAACGGAAAACTTTGATGCGTCATATGATGGGTGACATTAAGCATCGCGAAGGGGTTTTACCGTTAGTTCGGTGGGAGAGACCGGGAAACGAATATTCTTGATGCGTCACGTGATGGGGTGACAGGAGCATCGGAAAGTGAATATCTCGTGGGTCTGGCAGGAAACCCGAACTGGAAAGAGGAATACGCGTAAAGACGCAAGCACAAGAATAAAGATGGGTTCTGAGAAGCTTTTCTTAAAAAGCGGAATATTTTAACGAGTTTTCCGGGAAGAGCAGACGCTTTCCCACAAGGAATCTATGTTTGCATTGCATTCGTGCATGTGGTTGCATCCAGGGACGCCTGGAAAATGTTGTGCAGGGCATTGTTTTTAACTTATAAGGTTTCATTGAGTTTTTGGGCAAGTTCAGACCAATTTTAAAATATGCTGGCCTCCCACTTAATAAGTGGGCAGCCACTTAGAAAATAAAGCAACAAAACCAGCCAGCGAATTCTCTCTCCCTATTTCGGGTAAAGCAGCGCCAAAAAAAAAAAAAAAAAAAGGGGCTGCGATCTCTACGCAAGCAGTTATTCGTGCCGTGGCCAAGGAGCTATAAAAGCACCACATGCCCTCACTGAAAGAAGGTTACCAACGTCAGCAAGAGAAGACTCTACCGCAAGAGATCGCAAGACTACGAAACACGGAAGTTGCTTTTCCCGCGCAAGAGCGACATGTATCTATTGTGGATTCGCCATACGAATTGTTGTCGCGTGTTTGTGTGTGTGTTTGCAGGTACTTCATCGCGAAGGAGACGTGAAAAGGCTTCGGCCTACGCTTGGGAATTCCGGGAACGGAATTCGGAAATTGTCTACGGAGTCTCGACTCCGAGTACAGATGGAAAAAGGATTGAGAGCTCGTCTCTCGGATTTCCCTTACGGGAAGGAACGACCATTGAGTCAGAGATTATGAACGGAGGGGTTTTCTCCGGTTCTTCTTGTAAAAAGATTCTCCCTAATAAAGGATTCTCTTTAAGGGGGGGGACCAGCCCATCTTCTGGTCCCAAATATGTGTCGAACTTCTCCCTCAACTTTGTTTAGTTGAAAGATTATTTATTTTCATCTTGTTGATTATTCGTGTGCGCTCCCGTTTGTGACAAAAGCAATTTTCCCTTTCTCCCTTGCTGCCTTGATCTCTGGCATCAGCTCTTGCATGTGTGCTACTTGTGTTAGAGTGAGGTCATCACCCAAAAATATCCCAGTTTGCTTGAGTGTTGGTCTTTTCTTCAAGAATTCCTTCCTCGCTTCCAAGGTAGGGTAGCGTATAATGAGTGCTCTTTCCTGGGAACTTCCTTTCTCATCACTTCCCTTCTTTCCCACTCTCCAAGCAACTGTTTTGTGGGTTTAGAAATACCCATGCGCTTCAAGAGTTCTTTTACTTTACTTTCTACTTTTCCAATGTCTTTGAGACCTCTAACACACACATAAAGGGCTCTAGTCTTCCTCTTTTGCTCCTCCTCAATTGTCATATTGATGATAGTGGATGTCGGTGTGGCTTCATGCATCTTATCTTTTCCTTTCTTTGCATCCTCGATCCACTTTTCAGCTTTATCAACCTTCTCTTGTGTTTTGAATATAGGTGCTCCGCCCATGAAGAGGTTGTTCGTGCCTTCTGCTCCTCTTCACGTAGAGTTTTCACCTGTTCCTTGATGTTTTCGAGATCCTTTATCATTGAGGGTTGATTTTCTCCCTCCTTTGTGGGGGCATTTTTACAAGTTGCGAGTTCTCCCTTAAGCGCTTTGTCAATGCAGCCTAATCATTCATGCGTTCTTCCATTTTTGATTTCGAGGATTCAAAAGCAGCTAGTGCATCCTCTAATCTTTTTTGCATCACGCATTTCATTACATTCACTTCTGCCCTCACTATAGTCTGCATTTCGACCTTCAATGATGTGTACACCTCGTCACGCTTAACAAGCATCTCTTTGTCCAACTCTTTCCTCATATCCACATACAGAGCTTTTTTGTAAGTCTCCACATTTGCTACATCTCTTTTTCAATGTCACCCCTCAAAAGGCTTAGCTCCACCTTAATCATCACATGTATCTTCTCATACATTAAGTCATCTTTGACTCTAGAAAGTTTCTTTGCTCGCACAGAACCTGGCGATAATGTGCTCTCTCGAATCCTCCGCCTAAATATCGCTTTCGATAGGCGGAGTTTCATAAATATTGTCATCTGAGAGGTCAGTTGATTGGTCCATCCTCAAGCACCTCCTGTGAGGCTTCGCATAAAGTACCTGTACCCCTCTCCTTGAGTTGTAGCACCCGCCCTCTCTCTGCCAGGGCTGATTTGCTATGCCCCTTCTGTGTGTGCTAGATGTCAGGCTGATTGTCCGGGCTTAACTTGCCTCTGCCCCACACAATTGCAATGTCTTGTGTACGGGCTGATTTCCTTTTACACTCCTTCTGTGTGTGCAATTAGTTCTGCACTACCTCTTCCACGATCAGATACGCTCCTCCCCCAGGGGCTGCGCCCCTCGTGTAATCAGCAGCTGTACCTTGTGCCTTGTCCGAAATTAGCAGGCTGATGTGCAGGTACAAGCTAAGGCCCCTTGCAAATCTGCTCTGCCCTCTTGGTCCGATGACGAGTTGCTTGCTGATTGCACAGCAATTCACTACCCCAGCTGGTGTGCTGCCTCTCTTGCCAATCTGATGGTCCTCAGAGAGAGAGAGCTGCCCTCGTGCTGGATCTTGGTCCATCCATGCGTGTGTGTGTGTGTGTGTGTGTGAGAGAGAGAGAGAGAGAGAGAGAGAGAGAGGCTTTCCAGAGCTCCTCTCCATTACACAGCTTTATCATCCACTCTCATTTCTTGCTCCATGGCGGCTACCATACCTGCACCGGGTGTCACGATGATTGCCACGCACCTTTCACTTGGACATATGATTTAACTACAGAGGGCCTTGCCAGCATTGCGACGACCACACCACTCGACATTATTTGGGACTCTAGTTGGGCATATGGTGGGCCTCTCCCCCTCACGCGGCACAGTTCGCGAGTGGCTTCAGTCTGTACTTGGTGGCTCCGAGTGCATCTTTCGGGAGCTCATCATGCTGGGCCGTGGCATCTTTATGGTATAGCTTTCAAACGAGCGCTATTAGGAGTCTCTCTACAATTGCTCTTCTATTGTGGCTAGAACCCGGTTGTTGATTTTAGAGCGACCGGACACTAGACTTCGACGATGAGAAGTTTAATCGCCAACAACAGATCCCTCGGTTTCCAGTCACTCTTTCCTTTCCATCACTCCCAGTCCATCTTTCAAGTTGTCTTGCTGGCGTAGCCGTTAGGTGGGGCTAGGTTATACCAGATTCACTAGCTACGAAGATTGGACTGCCACAGATATAGGTGTACGCCCCTAGTGATACAGATTTTCTAGACACAATTCGACTACAAGATCCTACTACATAGCGGGTTTATCTATAGCAGTTGGTGGCTATTGGTCGCCTGAACCAGTGCCTTAGGTGCCACGCTTTTGACACATGGTGAGAGATTGCCCTACCCACCCTCTTCGTCAGTCCAAGCCACAACATCACTCACCTTAGGGCCTCACGAAGGGTTAGCATAGGGCTACTCGCCGTCATACTTTTCGGCAGCAGCAGCCTCCTGCGGCGGCACCATCCCCGCCACCTCCACATCTTATGTCTCCGACAGTTTCTTAGGTTTCAGCTACTCCATCGGATCAGCCATTGCCGGACATACCCTTGACTTCCCGGCATCCACCCAAGGCTCCACAAACATCTAGGCCCAACACCACAGTTGCTGCCTCACACCTAGCTATGGAGACTGACTTTTCACCTTTGCCATCCTCACCAGCGCCTCCTCCCCTTCCACCTTCACCCACTGATGCCCCAGCACCACCACCCTCCACACGCCGCCCCCTCATCTACTCCACCTCTTTTGTGTGCCCCACCACCTCCTCATGTTCCCCGATCCTTCATAGCTAGTGCTCGAGTAGATTGGCAGTTCTCTTGAGCTGAGCACATTGGTGATAGGACAAGTCCTTTACTTGTACGATTATACATTTTGTGGCATGCATCGAAGGCACGCTCTCTACTAGACAGCAAGCAGAGCCTCACGCTCTCCCTTTTGCTGGCACGACGACTTGGACAGAGGCTTCCGTTAAGTATTTTGTTCTTTGCCGTACTTTGTAGGCTATCGAAACTTGGGCAGGTTGCATTCCATCATGCATGGCTACTAACAGCCTTGCACAGGGTATAGTGGCTACATACATAGGACAATTACTCTATCGTTGCTTTTGTCTGTGGGCCATACTACCCCGAGCCCTCGCACCATGCGAGGATGGTCAGAGTCGGCAGTTGTTAGCACAATACGATGCTCTTTAGACTACTTTGGTTCTTGGGTTACAATTGCTCGCTCCTTTATTCTAGGACGACAACTCCGACCTCTAGCACATGACGAGGATGCTTTTTCTTGTTCCACCGCTTCGACGAGGGATCAAGAGAGCTTGGCATCGATTTTCAGTTTTGTAGCCGTTGACACGATTGATGTATGCCTTTGCGGTTTCGGGTTCATCATTGTTTGTCACATGGTTTTACCTATTGTTACTTGGAACATCAATGGATTACGCCGCACTAGCATCAATGTTCCAAGTCAGAATTTGCTTCGCAAAAGATTGCACTCTCATGTAGATTGAGATGTGGAATACTTCTTGTGCGAGAGCACAAGCTATGTATGGGCAGCGACCATAGATGTGGCAAGTTCTTACCTGGGGATTTTCATACATTTTGAGAAATTGTTTTAGGGCGATAGTATCCTAGCAATGGTGTATGCATTTTTGTGGGACCCTGTTGGCAACATTGTGTACGTGACCATGGTACATTGGTACATGGTAGAGCTGTAATAAGACTTATTTTTCAAAGTTTTAACAGTAACTTTTGTCTGAAGCAAAATTTGGTCTTTTTAAAGTTTTTCCATAGTCTAGGAGTTTATTATGATTGTTTTCCTTGAGTTTGAAATTTTGATGCGGGGGGCACTTTGGGAGCCACTTTTGAGGTGTTAAGGTCAAATTTTGGAAAAGTTTTGTATGTAGGCAGCGTAGCCCTAAACACAAGGAAAAATATAGGTTCTTTGATGTGTCAAGCCATCATTTTTAGGTTCCATCATTTTGATGCTCGTTTCAGCCCGTAGATCAAGGAAAAAGTGAAAAAACACTGGGTTTTTGTAGAAATTGCAAACTTCTAGGTTAATTTTTGGAGAATCTGAGCAGGATGTGACTTTTTCGCATTGCATGCCGTCGGAGAGCGCGATGAAACAAGCAATTTCATGTGAGATGGTCCTGAACAGATTCATAGCCGTTTGGGAGCTACGGGCCGTTGAAAATTACCAAAATTTTAGGACTTCAAGAAAATAAAAAATGTTTTCTATTTTTTTCTAAACTCGCATGTATGGATATTTTTAGTGCCGTTTTTGTGTTCGTGTGCAAGACGCCTCTTTTGGGCTCTATTTTTGCCTTACTTTACTAAAGACAGGAGATTGGCTACAAAAATAGCAGCTTTTCGACTAGCTATTCTGGGAGACGGCCTGTCACGAGGACGTGGCAACTGCTAACCTTAGTTGTTGGTTTCTTTCCAATGATTTTTGTTTAATTTTTGAGACCCTCTTTTTGAAGTTGCAAATGGTCGGACATTGTATGGCCAATGTGAACGGTAGTTTCACCCGCAGACGGGAAGTTGGTCGGCATTGGAATCCGTATGGTAAGAGGATGTCTAGGCTCAGAGCAAGATCATACAGGTCCCCCCCATCGCAGTTAGCAAGTTGGTGGATACTAGGAAGTGAACTCAATAAAGGCATAAAGTCAAGGTGGGATCACCAACAGAAAGTATCCGACAGTTGGGCCACATTGCACTTTTGGATGCGGTCCCAATGAGGATAGATGGTCAGAAGACCAGCGGGAGCCCGACGGAAGCATCTCCTAAAAATTAGGGAACTGCTATTCTGGGCCGTGAAATGTGTTCGCGTCATTACCTTCGGTATGACCAAGGGAACATTTTAGTACTCTGCTGCAAAGTCAACTGATGCACAAGTTGAGAGATTTTTAAGCAGGAAGCCCAATGCGGGGAAATTGCATGTATGAGTGCCAAGTGGCACTTTGTGGTCAATATACCAAGTCTGGGAGAACAGAACCCGTAACTGACTTTTGAGAGCAGTTTTGGAGGCTGTTAACTTGGATTTTCAGCCATTTCTCTCCATTTTTGAGCTTCCCATGACTTTGCCTAGGTCCAAGGAGCTCATTTTCAGCATTGGAAGGCATCAGATGCGTGTTTGCAGGGCTGTTTTGCTGCGTTTTCAGCGATACGCAGGTTTTGGCAGCCATGGAAATCTTCCCCTTTTTGCATCTATTTGTTCATAGATGCATTACAGGTCAAGGGCAGCAGAGGGGGCGCTCGATTTATGCTGGGAGGATGCTTCATTGAGAACCTGTCACAGGTTAAGAGCTATGGAGTGCTTCCTTTCCCTCTCATGTACAGTGTGGTGCTAGGAGTGATGCCCTGCACACTACACACTGCTCTCTTTCTCCCCTACGTGCAGTTATGTGATGCCCCACAAGAGGGCTACTCATTTGACTGATGTACAATTGTGTGGGTTCATGCTTTTGTGCTGAGGCAAGAGCCTCCTTGAGCAGGAACAGGGGTAGCTAACTGCTGCTCCAAAGCAGGCACTGGTGAGGGTCATAACCTCACCGTACAGGTGCAAAATCAGCGCTGTGTATGCGCTGTAATTTGACTGTTTTTCAGCCATACGGACGCCAGGATCATTGGGAATCGTGCCCCACTGGCAAAGGACAGTTAGGGGACTGTTTGGGGCTGAAAACAGGGCAAAAACCAGTAAATACAGCGTGCTGAATTTACTGTTTTTGGACAGGAATCAAAGGGTATACGACAGTGCAAGCGAGTTCCAGCAGGGGAATTGGTTTCGCGCAAGTTTTGGGGCTGTTATGCTGCCGAAATTTGGCCAAATCAAATGGTATCTAGGTGGATACACGTGAAGGATTCCCAGGACCTTACCTTGTAATTTACCCTCCTAAAGAATAAAGAAATACCGAAAGGGGCGCCAATTTTGGGGCCTACAGGTTGTCGGCGTCTACTCGGAGCATTCTAGCTGCCGAGCCGTGTGTGTATTCAAGTGTTAACTCCCGTCGCAGGTTCTCTTTGCAAAGTGCTCTGTGTGTGTGTATAAAGTAAAGAAGTTCGGGTGAAAGCCAACGCCTACCGCCCTACGGGCCGGTTTCACGGCCTCTATCATCGGGATGGCCATGCGATTGTGATTGTGATTGAGAGTATGACTGAGTATGCGTGAGACTAGGATTGTGATTGAGAGTGAGACGCAATTGAGAGTGGGATAGCTCGGGGATGGTCGGGAGGTTATGAGACGAGCTATACTCCTGTAATTATCTTACATCAATAAAGATTCTCTATTTGTCACAAATTGCTGACGTGTCAAGCCATTGAAGAACAGAGCCAACCTACAGATCCTGGCCAAGAAGCCTAAACCCTAAGAAGAAGCAGCAGATGAAGAAGAAGAAGAAGTTTTATTGACTTACAAAGTCTTGACGAGTGGCCTATTTTTAAAGAAGAGTTCCCACCAACTTATGGGACCACGTCCAATGGGGCCTAAGGTGAGATAAAGGCATTAAAAATAAAGCAAAAACACATTCAGAAGACTTTGCATAGCAAAACATGATGATGTGGCACCTGTACGAACATTCAACAATTCGCGGCAAATTTTTAGGAAAATCCCGAAATTTTAGGAAAGTGCTTTTTTGGAGTCAGCTTTTTATATTTGACGCTTTTAGGCTTTGGGCCTTTAAATATGAGCCTTAAGGGCCCTCTCTAGCACTTTCAACGCGCAGATTGCAGAGGAGGTGCTCCCCGGCTGTTGTACTTTGTGAATCAGCAATGATGAGGAAATACCGAAAGGGGTGCCAGCGTTTGGGGCCAGTGCTCTCTTGGGGTGGAACTTTGCCACTCCCCGTCTCGGGTCGTGCATCTTTTTCAGTTCAGTTGTTATTTGAAGTGCTTAAAGTTGTTCAGTTTGTTCTTTTCTGTTGGCACGTGGTGCCCATCTTGTGACAATGGTATCAGATTCAGAGCATCACGCGTGTGTTTTTCTAAAAGCATACCGATCCTACAAAAGAGCAAACACAGCAAAACGGCGCTTCCAAAGTCTATTGAATCTTATTTGAAGTATCTTCGGGTCACGACCCCGGACTTATTAGCCACTACCACCCTTAGCGCATCGGGCACGCTCCCGTGTTCACCGCTCATAAAGATCACTTGCAAGAGAAGGATCCAAGATTTGTTTCAAGCTGCTATTTTTCTCAGAGGCAGTGCCATGCAATGGAGGAAGTCTACAGCTACCAAGCTGCATACTCCAAGGACTTGGCAAGCTTTCAAGAAAATTTTTGCCTGAAGTTATATGATTTCTGACATCTTCCTTCGGAGTGCAACTTCTGACGTAGTGGGGTAGTTTTTCATGGAAACCCTAGCAGATTATAACTTGAAATTTCTCGACATCTCTCAGTAGGTGTCTCTTTTCGAGCTGATAACCTTGGAGGTCGAATGTGATTGCTATGCTTGGGACTACCATCACCCCCAGAAAAACATTGTCTGTCCAAGAACTGATGGACCATGATGTGGTCGGTTACGACCTTATGGAAGGAACCTAACCCTCATTTTTTGTGCAAGTTTTAGGACCGAAAGTTAGTCAACTTTTAGAGCTCGACTTATTGCTTTTTAAGTTTGAGTTCTGTTTGAGAACTTGTTTGGTGATCCTCTTTGAAATTTGTTTGAAATGGATGGTATCTATTTTGAACCTGTCTTGGTGCCGATTTGAATTGTTTGACTCTGGTTTAATACTGGTTTCACTGATTGGTGATTGTACTCCCGGGTGGAGAAGTAAGAAGTATTGTTTTGGTATTGTTTGAACCTCAGAACGACGCAAGCCGATGTCTGGGGAGCGTTTCGTTGTATGTTTGAAAACCTTGGAACGATGCAGGCCGACGTCTGGCAAGCGTTCTGTTGTATGCTAGAAAACCTCCAAACGACGCAGACCGATGTCTGGGGAGCATTTGGTTCTATGCTTAAACCTCCAAGCGACGTAGACTGCGGTCTGGGGAGCGTTTGGTTCTACCAGTCCTCTGAACTCATGGCCCGAACCTTTTTAGGTTATTTGCGCGAGAAGTGACGAGTCGTGAGTAGCTTCGTATCGCAGACTGTTTGTCTCTGGGAAGTGCTCAGCGGCGTTGTTCGTTGTGTCTTGTAACATGCATATGTGAGCATTTGTGTTGCATTGTGATGTGCCAACCACTAAGTATTCCTAATTGGACGAGATTGCCTAGGTATGTAATTTTAGTGCATCAAGACATCCGTGGAAGATCAATGCGGTTTGGGTGTGATGGCTAATTTTACTACGTCGAAATATCGAGAGTTCCGATCTGGACGAAAGGAGAAGCCAAGCAAACTAATTGTCCCTCGCATGTCCCTTGGAATGAACCTTGGAAATTCTTGACCTAACTTGAGTTATTTTGCACATATGCTGTACTCTGTAATCGCGGACGATTACTTTATGTCAAGAGGGGGGGATGTCACAAACTACTGACGTGTCAAGCCACTAAAGAACGGATCCAACCTCCAGATCCCCGCCAAGAAGCCTAAACCCTAAGAAGAAGCAGTAGAAGAAGAAGAATAAGTTTTACCGACTTACAAAGTCTTGACGAGTGGCCTATTTTTAAAGAAGAGTTCCCACCAACTTATGGGGCCCTATCTGATGGGGCCAAAGTGACATAAAGGCATTGAAAATAAAGCAAAAACACACTCAGAAGACTTTAATCAACAAAATATGATGACATGACACATGAACAGACATTTCACAATTCGCGGCGGGTTTTTAAAAAATCCCGAAATTTTAGGAAAGTGTTTTTTTGGGGTCAGCTTTTCATATTTAATGCTTCTAGGCTTTGGGCCTTTAAATATGAGCCTTAGGGGCTCTCTCTGGAACTCTTCAGCGTGCAAATTGCAGAGGAGGTGCTCCCTGGCTATTGCACTTTGCGAATCAGCAATGATAAAGAAATACCAAAAGGGGCGCGAGCGTTTGGGGCCAGTGCTCTCTTGGGGTGGAACATCGCAACTCCCCGTCTCGTGTTGTGCATCTTTTTCAGTCCAATTGTTATTTGAAGTGCTTAAAGTTGTTCAATCTGTTCTTTTCGGTTGGCTCGTGGTGCCTGTCTTGTGACACTATTTTCATCTATTAATTCTTTGTACTCTGTCAAATTTATGTTCGTCAATGGATTTTGCTTTCCCATGTCTCGTCACAAGTAAGATCGGAGCAAATTTGATTCTGTGGCGAAGATGGAAGCGTACAAGCAGAGATTGAAGGAACAAGCTGATTGTATATGGCGACTCACTAAAGATCTTAACAGGCGTGAGAAAGCTGACAAAAGAAAGGGAATACCTGATGCAGAAGGTGGGACTCGAGGAGAAGGTGGAAGTGAAAGCGGAGGAGAAGCTGGAGGTGGGATTTGGGTGGAGTTGCTAAGTGACGGAAAAGGTCCATCACTGCCTCCACAAGGTGAAGGGTCAAAGAAGAAGAAGCGGAAGAGAAATGATGACGATGATGCGGGAGAAGCAATAATTAAACAAGTCTTCAAGAATGCTAAACTCAATGAATTCGATGGCATAGGAAAGACGGGCAAAGATTTGGAAGCATGGATTGAAATCCTCGAAGACTTCTTTGCCTTAAAAAGAGTTTTCCAAAGAAGCGAAGGCGAAGATTGCTATCCTGCAGCTTCGCAACGTTGCAAAGCTATGGTGGAAATCGTACATGTAGGCTCATACTGATGAAAGCGTAATTGCATGGAAGGAATTTCGTACACAAGCTGAACAAAGGTATTGTTCTCCTCACTACAATATGGAGAAGAACATGGTTCAAGCACCATGAAGCCGATAAACCAGTTCTCACCGTGGATGAGTACTGCGGAGTATCCTACAATTAGGGAAGCACACTATGTCACGAGCTAAGGGGTCATGGCCTTGTGTGAATCTCCTTCTAAAGATTGTAAGAGAGATTGGCTAAGTGTTGATTAAAGAAAAACTTGGCCAGGCTAGAAGGGGGCGGCTGTCACGAGCCATAAAAGGGAAAAAGAGGGGGGGGGGGGGGGGGGGGGGGGGGGGGAGGAACAACTCGTAGGAGTGTGTGGGGGGTTCCCGCATGCTTTACTAATGTGAAGTATCCTATACACACTACGTTGTGAGCTAAGGGGTCATAGCCTCGTGTGAACCTCCTAACGATAGTAAGGAGATTGGCCAAGTGTTGATTAAAGAAAGGCTTGCCAGACTGGAAGGGGGCGGCCATCACGTGCCATGAAAGGGGGGAGGCGGAACCATAGTTACCCGGAACGCGGAACGAGAACGGCGACAGGATCCCCACGGAACGGGGGAATGGCTAGGGGTCCGGAATGGGAACGGCGCGGAACGGGAGGTATAAAAAACACCCTAATAGTGCATTTTTTAGCTCCTTGTGTTTAAATACAAGGAGTATTAGAGTGCTTTGACTCTAATACTCACAAAAAACTCGTTTTGAAGACCATTCAACCTTGCTATGACTAGATGATGAGAGAGAGAGAGAGAGAGAGAGAGAGAGAGAGAGAGAGAGAGAGAGAGGCTCGAGAGAGTGAGAGGCAGAGGGAGAGATTTGAGAGAGTGGGAGGGAGAGGAAGAGAGCTTGAAGGCTTGAAGCCTTGAGCCTTGAGAGAGTGAGTCTTGAGAGGGAGAGATCTTGAGAGTGTGAGAGGGAGAGAGCTTGAGCCTTGAGGATTAGCTTGTGGAGAGAAAGGGGGAGGGGGGTGCATTTTATGAGTCCTTGAGGCCTTGCACACTTCAAAAAGAAGCCAAAACATTTACTTCAATTTTTTCAATTTTTGCCAAATTTGTTTGTAGCCGTTGGCCGTTCCGGGGGTGTTCCGGAACGTTCTGGGGGCGTTTTGGAACGTTCCGGAACGGCCGTTCCGGTTTGAATTGGCCACTCGAAACGTCAGACGTTACGGGACGTTTCGGAACGTTCGGGAAGGGAACTGCCTCCCGGAACGCCGGAACGAGGGCTAGGGGGCGTTCCCCGGTAACTCTGGGCGGAACAGCTCACAGGTGTGTGTGCGTGTGTTCCCCGCACGCTTCACTGGTATCAGAGCTCACTACGGCCTGGCGTCCAAGCCCCACACTAGCGGCCAGCTCTGTTGAGACCTACGCTTCCGATAGCTGCCGCCTCTAGTCGCAAGCTCCAGCAACATTGAAGCAATTCAAACTTTAGCATTTAAGAATCACCCTGTAGGATACGGCTCCACTTTCCATTGGTAAATCTCCTGCTCAACGCTTCTTCAGCTGCACAAGTGTTTTGCCTTTTAAGTTTCTTTTCTAGCCTTATTACTTAAGCCTCAAGATTTATGCTACCCATAAGGGCATATTTCCACTAAGGATAGCGCATATTCCCTCTTGCCTGTAGCGCAGATAGTGCGTCGTGCACTGTACAGTGGGTGCTCCTCAGTGCAATGTGCGTGACAATCTCACTCAAAACAGGCTGAAAACAGGAAACAATAGACAACAACTCTCACAAACACAACAGAGCAACAGCAACAGTAGACCACAACAACTGACTCGACTATCTCAAAGAACTAATACAGACTCTGGCATGGCAACACACTCAGCTCCAGCCCAGGACTCTCAGGTACAATGGGGGTGTCGAGGCTCAGATGTGCGGGGATGGTGAAGACGTGCTCTATGTAAGACTCGCTACCAAGACCACGACCAGACCATCCATGAAAGATAATGATAATGACCCAACAGCTACTACTCATAGATACAATCATAAAGAGCCACCAACGGCTCATAAATGTAAGCCAGCTAAGTGTGACCTGGCCACATGTCCACTAGGCCACCATCCGTATCCCTGCCACGTGTCACTGCCCAGAGTGTCCGTCCAGTGTGAACAGACCAGACCAACTATACTAACTGTAACTGTGTCTTGTAGCAGTGACACTGTAGTCTGCTACAGGTTGCCCGCCACAAGACTGGTCACCGTCTCGGTGAGCCAAACACTAAATGAAACTGCAAAAGTAACTATATGTACAATGAAAGGTGGGGCAAGAGCACAGTCCTGTCACCCAAGGGAAAGTGTCGTCGCCACTGCTGCTCCAGAAGTATCCGGATCGGGAGGAGCCATCGGATCGATTGTGTAACGATGCGGTTGCTGGACTGTGCTGTGCATAACCTGGCTTCCTGTGGTTGGAGCAGCCATCTGCTGCACAGCGGATGGAAGCACCCGCCCTGAAGTGAACTCCGAACGCCTAGTAACACAACCATGGCGGTGTGCACCAGCAACACCGTCACAGCAAGGAACACTCTGGCGCTGCATGTGTGGCATCTGGACCTGAGACCCCTGCTGAGTAAAGTACTGGAACTTGCATGTGTGGCATCTGGACCTGGGACCCCTGCTGAGTAAAGTACTGGAACTGGGATTGTGGATAGTGTCCCATGAACTATTGCGAGGGCTGAGAGGGACCTGCTGGTGCTGCAAAGCCTGCTGGATTCTGGACCTGTATCCCTGGCCCAGTCCATCCATATCCCACAGGAGCCTGGGTAGACCTGTTACCATACATAAGCATTTCTTGAAATCCCTGCACCTGTGCTTTTAGGTCATCAATAATCCTTGGCTTTATCTTCAATGCTTGCTGTAGTGCAAAAATCGTTGCATCTCGATCTACGATGGCACTCTCGGCAACTCGCAGAGATCCCTCCATAGCTGCGTATGTGGCGGAGTGACACTGGTGCGTTGCAGCTAGCTGCTCTGCGCCTAGCTCGATGGTGGCAATAGCAGCTCTGGAGTCCTGAAGTAACTTCTTTGAAAGCTGAAACAGAGAAGTGGAGTCGGTCCTACCTGAAGATCCCTCAGATGCATGTGATGTTGGAGGGCGCGCATGTGGCACAGCCGGCGAGCTAGAAGTAGGTACAGCTGGTGTAGTAGGTGCCTCTGAGATTGTTGTTGTAGGTGGAGAGAGAGATATGTTGACCGATGTATGAGTGAAGATGGGAGAAGAAGGAAGAGGATCCTGTATGGGTGAAGTGACCATCCTGTCCTGAGGAGCGGTAGTAGACACTGGCGTCGGCACAGCAGAACCAAGGGTAGAAGTAGACGTGTGACGCTGAAGATGTACCCTAGTCTGCTAGCTCTCAGAAACTGGCAAGGAGAGTAGAGACTTCACTGTATCCTTCACCACTTTCGCCTTGATCTTCTTTTTCTTGGTGACTGTGGGGTCAACCTACATGCTCACGAATTTCCTTTTCCCTTTCGAGGTTCCCTGCTCCTCATCCACTTCATCTGGGTTAATAGGTATGTTTATGACTCATGCCAAGAGAGGTGCCGCAAAACATTTAAAACTTAACTGCACATACTGCACTTGGGCCCGAAATCTTTTAGCCCTAGTCTGCAAAGAGCTGAAGAGAATCTAGTGGAATCCACAAGGGATAGTGTGGATTAAACAGTAGAGCCCGTCGCAGTGGGAGAAGGTAGTGAGAAGATCAGTTTTTTCCTTGTCTTCTTTGGCATCTTGAGCGAGAAAGTAATACCTGAAGATTGCAAGAAGCCGTCTGTTTCGCTCATAATCCGGGTGATCCGAACTCAGTAGCTCTTGACATGCTTGAATTGTCGCATCCTTGGACAGCAAAGAGAAAGTGCGAGTAGTAGGCTTCACAGCTGGAAAGTTGGTCATAGCCATGGCATGGCCAAGCCTTGTAGCTATTAGCTTGTGGCCCCGGACCTTTGGAAAGTCTTTCAACAGTTGATGTATCATCTCTGCTGGAACCGTATCAAGTAAATCTGCATCAGCCAATGCTGTGAGACCCAGAGTCCGTAGCTGAGTAGTCGAAAGCACCTCACTGAGAGATGGTCGAGGGTGCTGCATATAAAAATTTAATGAGAATGCTGTGCGATTTTTCGAAGAAGCAGGCCTCTTGATTTCATGAGTGATGATCGGCTGCTTTCCTTTCTTCTGAGCCACTTTTTAATGTTCCTCTTGATCACTGGAAGCACCTGACTCGGAATTTACATCTGAATCATCAGATGTTGCTGCTGAGTCTGCTTTGTAGCTCTCATCACTTGGGTCACTGGAGGTAAAGTCATCTATGCCATGGCTGCTGCTTGCAGATACTTCCTCTGCTTCGCTCTCTGATTCTGCAACAAGAGCTTTCCTCTTCTTCAACTCTACCTTTCTCTTGCTACTTCCTGCCATGGTGAGGTCCGGCTGGATGAAAAAACAGTGAGCAGATTAGTAGACCAGGTGATGGAAAAGCACCACGGATCAGTCAGATGTAGACCAAGGCGGAGTATAGAAACTCTGGGACGAAAAACGCTAGTAGTGGTGATGGTAGGGAGCTGCTCAGGTAGGGGGCGAGGGTACTAGAAAAGCCAGTGGTAGGGACGATTTGGGATTGGGCTAGGCAGAGGCGCTGGACAGAAGGTGAGCTGGGGCGAATTAGGGTGGGGCTGGGTGAGAGGATTGGACTGAGGCTAGGCAGATTGGTTAGGGTCTAGGTGCATTGGGTAAGGGCGGATCAATGGGGTAAGGGCGAGTTTAGGGTATAGGGCGATTGGGTAGGTAGGGGCGAATCAAGAGGTTAGATTCGAATGAAGTTAGCACTGGGGCGAATGCAATAGGGCTGGGGCAAATTTAGAGGGAACTGGGTAGGGGCGAATCCAATAGGGCTGGGGCGAATTTGAATTTGGGCAGGGGTCGAAAAGGGCAGCAGGGACAGGGACGAATTCAGTCCCAGGCGAATTTGGTCAAAGGAAAGGGGACGAATTGGTAAAGGCAGAGGAGGGCGAATTTTGCAGGCCCGAACTCTTGCAGCCAGCAGAAAGGACGAGCTCTTGCATGGGCGAATTCAATTCAGCAGAGGAGGGCGAATTTTGCATAGGTGGACGAATTGGGAGGGGAGGGGAGGGGAGGGAAGGGGACGAATTGGGACAAAGGGGAGGGGACGAATATGGAGAGGAGGGGGGACCAATATAGACCAAGGGGATGGGGACGAATTGGGAGGGGAGGGGGAATTGGAAGGCAGAGGGCTAATTAGGAGGGGCGGATATGAACAGAGGGCGATTTTGGGAAATAGGGGACGAATATGAGGCACAGGGCGAATTTGGGAAGGGAGGGGGTCGAATTGGGAGGGCATAGGGGGCGAAATGGGCAGGTGAAGGGGCGAATTGGGAGGGGAGAGAGGGACGAATTTGGGAAATAGGGGAGGGGTTCGAATTGGTAGGAGAAGGCAGGAGAGGGGCGAATTTCTGGAAGGGACTAATTCAGCCTGGGCGAATTTGGAGAGAGCAGAGGAGGGCGAATTTAAGAGATAGGGGAGGGAGACTAATTGGACAAATGGGATGATTGGCAGCCAATGCTGAAGACGAAATTTTGAGGCTCTGCCCCTCCGGTGAGGATACCATACATCACTTTGCACACTTTGCAGAGAGGCATACAACAAAGAGTTTACCGTTGCTTGATACCAAGCATGTCCTTGAATTTTGCCCATTGTGACCACAGTGGGAACAATGCCCAGCCATTTTCGAGGAAGGCCAAGCAAGGTTAAGAACTTACTTACCAAATCTTTACTGACAAGCTACTTATATGTGGCAGACCTTGAGAGGAGGTAGTAACCTTAAAGAAAAGATCACAAAAGAGACTAGGAGCTTAACTGGAAATACCTTAGCGCTAATGTCAAATAACACTGATGATAGAACAATAAGAGAAAGAGTGATTGAATTGTAAGAAGTTGAAGACAATACCCAATCACTGAGACTGAGTGGGAAATGATACTTCAGACTGAAAGATGGAAACTTCTACAAACCTAGCAGAGATTGAGACATAACAGAACTCCCATTCTGGTGGTGGAAAGGTAGTCGGGATGAGAGAGATGGGATATTTGAACCAACATATGGCGAAATCGTTGCAGATTGCTTACTCAGAGTAATAGCACTTGATTCTGGAGCCATTTACCAGAGGCAATGGAACACCATCCAAAGTTATTAACTGGATTGCTCCTTGTGGCAAAATTTCCTGCACCCTGAATGGCCCTTGCCAGGCTGGAACCAGTTTTTTAGCCTTTTTCAGATACTTAGCTAGCTTGATAAAGTAGCACTAGTGCTCCTTGCGTTATTTGCGGCTTTCGGAGATGGCGATCATGCCATGCTTTGCGACAAAGTTGCTCCGCTTGCAGAGCATGTGAAGCTAAACGGCAGCTTTCATCCAATAAGGTGAGACGGGATATAGAAGCAGATTCCATGGCCCAACTTGCACGCAGACTGCCCACCCTAGGGGATCCGGAGTTGAACTCAAATGGAGCTATGGCTTCCAAACCGAAAGCGAGTTGAAAAGGCGTGTGATTCGTTGTTGCTTTGAAAGATGTGAGGTATGCCCAAAGAGTGTCGTGCACAGCCTGAGCCCACGATGTTGGATGGAGATGACATGCTTTCCGTAGGAGGGCGATCAGAACCTTGTTGGTGCTCTCGGCCTGCCCATTGGCTCTAGGGTAATAAGAGCACGACTTGCGATGAAAAATCTTGTAATTGGCCAGCAAAGTTGAGATCATGTCATTGACAAAATGACTGCCCCTATCACTAGTGATCTCTAAGGGACATTCAAATCTGCATAAAATATTTTCATATAAAAATTTGGCTACTGTATTGCCAGTGCAATCTACTGTCGCCAATACCTCTGCCCACTTTGTTGCATAGTCTGTAGCCACTAGCAGATATTTGCGATTACCTGGTTGAGCCAGGGGATATATTGGACCCACAAAGTCCAAGCCCCATCTCTCAAAAGGTAGCCACGCCATCGAGACCTGCAGAGGACGGTTGGATTGCTTACTTGGCTTCGGCCCACGGCGCTGGCACACATCACAAACCTTAGAATATTCTGTTGCATCCTTAAAAACGTAGGGCCACCATAGACCACTCTGTAGAATCTTCTGGGCGGTGATGTGACCAGGGTAATGGCCACCAGTGGGACCATTGTGGGCATCCTCCAGAATATGCTCCACCTCATGAGGCGAGACACAACGCTTCAGAACACCATCTGGTCCCGATTTGTAGAGCTGGCCCCCAATCAGAGTGAAAGGCTTGGACTTAAACAACAATCTCCTCTTCTGCAGTGGAGATGCCTTCTCTGGGTACAGCCCAGTAGATAGAAAATGTAAGACCTCGCCGTACCATTCTGGTGTTGTATCTATTTTAAAAAGACTGCTATCTGGAAAGTCATCCGCAATCCCGGTAGCTTCTTCACCTGTGTGAATGCGAGAGAGGTGGTCAGCCATTACATGATGCTTACTAGGACGGAGTACCACTTCAAAATCAAACTCATGGAATAGGAGGAGCCATCGCCATACTCGACCTGCAACCTGTGGCTTATTAAGCAGATAGCGCAAGGCATGGTGATCAGTAATAATTGTGAAGTGGACCCCTAGCAAATAGTGACGAAATTTTTGTAAAGCATACACTATAGCCAAACCTTCCCTCTCTGTGGTGCTATAGTTGCGCTCTGCTTTGGTGAGCAGGCGACTTGCATAATGTACAGGGCGATCCAAGTTGAACTCTTTGCTAGGCTAAGTTAGCATAGCACCCACAGCCAGCAGACTGGCATCTGTATGCACATGAAAAGGTAGGGCCCAATCCGGGGCAACTAGAATAGGCGCTTTAGTGAGGCGTTTTTTGAGGTATGCAAATGCTTCAGCCTCGGGTGTTGACCACTGGAAGGAAACAGCAGCACTGGTGAGCCAGGTCAATGGTTGAGCCACCTGTGCATACATACATATAAACCTGCGATGATAGCCGGTGTGGCCCACAAAGCTCTGAACACCTTTGGGATTTATGAAGGGAGGTAACTTCAAGATGGCCACTATCTTCTCTGGGTCATGTGCTAAACCTTGAGCAGACACCACATGGCCCAACAGTGTGCCCTCGGTGACTAAAAAATGAAACTTGTTCGGATTGAGCTTCAAACGTGCCTCTCTGCACCTGAGGAAGACTGCAGAGAGCTGAGCAAGATGCTCCTTTAGATTTTCTACTGGGGTCGAACATTGAGCACCCGAGAAGGTGGAAAAGTCGTCCATGAATATGCGAAGGTGATCAGTAAGCAGAGGACCAAAGATGAGATATACTATGCGATTGAAAGAAGGCGGTGCATTTTTAAGCCCAAAAGACATTCTAGTGTAGATGAAAATACCCCAGGGAGTCACAAAAGCTGTTTTGATTTGGTCATCAGGATATATTCCTAACTAATTGTAGCCGCTGAACCCGTCCATAAAACTATAGAGTACATGGCCAACGACATCTTCGAGGACTCTCTCAGTGAAAGGTGTCGAAAATCCATCCGGGATTGTGACCTTATTTAGAGCCCGGTAGTCGACGCAAACTCGAATTTTGTTGGACTGCTTCTTTGGGGCAATAACCATAGGGGACAACCATTCTGAGTGCTCTACTGGTACAATAATACCTGCTTCTTGCATTTTTTCCAACTCGATTTTGACTGCTTCTGCATACTTGGGATTCATTTTGTAAGCCCGTCCTCTGACCGGCTTAGCCCCCTCAACCAGAGAAATTGTGTGGACTCCTAGCTCTGCTGGGATTCCTTCCAAATCGTGGTAAGACTAGGCAAACACATCCTTGAAAGAGCGCACGAAAGAGATTACCTGGTCGAGTAGAGCGGGGTGATCCCATAACCAAGCGGCTAACAAGATGGGCTGATGGTTGTCAGGGCCTCCTAGGTTGACCTCTCTGACTGGGTCAGGCGGTGCAGTGGGCGAGGCTGCGTCAGGGAGAGAAGAACGTGCCGCCTCTGTGAGCTTCTGGACATTATGAGCTGGCGTCTGATCAATGTTGAAATTAGCATACTCTTCCTGCAACCATCCTGATGGAAGCTCTGCGAATGGTAAATCCTCAGATACCTCAAAGTGCTCCGACATGGGTGGAGAGTCAGATGGAGTGGAGGCTAAGGAAGGAGCTAAGGTGTTGGCCAACTCTTGCAAGGGAGACTTTTTCCCCCTTCTATGGTGGGTTATAGGCTCACCCAAGCCGACGGTTTCCATCAAGGGACCCTCTGAAGGATGGTCACCAGAGACCGGTCCACTTGGTTCTGGCGCACTTGGTTGACTGGGATTACTGGCTTCAGGTGTAGCTTCATGTGTAGGATCAAGGGGAGAGGGTGAATCTGTTGACAAAGGTTGAAGAGAGACTACATAGCATAGCATCGAAGAGGTAGCTTCTAACCACTGCAGTAAGTCTTCATCGGACCCATCAGGAGGGACCGGCTGCTCCAAGTCAGGGTTGGACTCTACTGACAAAGAGCTATGCTGAACGACCGGATCCATGCCTCCTTCGAGATGAATTTGTTGCATTGGAGAGCCAGGAGTATGTATCCACATGGCATCGTTTCCCCAGTCGTGAAGTGCTTTCGTATGTCGCAACCATGGCCTACCAATCAGCAAGGGATAACCTCCCTCTACCTGGGGAAGATTAACTACCACAAAATCCAAGTTAAAAGTGAAATCTTGTACCTTCAGAGGCACCTTGTCGACTATGCCCACTGGGTAGACTGTTCTCTGATCGGCCAATGTAATAGTGAAAGGAGCAGGTCGGGTAGCCTGTAGACCTAAGGCCCTCATAGTGAATTCGGGCATCAAATTGATTCCAGATCCACCATCAACGATGACGCCGGATAGCTGGTGCCCAAGAATAGATACAGTGAGACGAGGACTTTTATAATCGGTGAGGGGAGCAGTTGGATAGGAAATCAAATAAGACTCTGAGGGCTGTACAGGGAGGTGCCCGCTACTAGGCCCAGCCCCCGGGTACAGAGACTGAATGACTGACAGGGTGTCACTTCTGAGTGTTGCGTCGAGCCTTAGCATGTCGTATAGTGACACCTGCTGAAAAGTATTCTTCAAAATGGCTTCTGCTATGGGCTTGGCGCCTTCGAACTGGGCTCCCTTTGGGACCTTAATCTGTTCCAAGTCAGCCACTGCTTCCAAGAAGGTTCCATCAATGTCAGATAACAGGGAAGTTGGTTTGCTCTGAGCAATTTTGAAGGACTCGTCCTTTGGGTCAGGTAGACTAGATTGAGAAAGTGGGGACTGGCGAGGTGGACCTGTGGGCAGACTGAGACCAAGAGCTGCTCTTTGTGCACGAGTAAGGACACCAGCAGGCTCCTCCACTTGCAGTGGTTTAACCACCTGAGTAGCAGGTGATGGTTGAGGCACGGTGTTCACAGTAATCAAGTTTATCTTCGGGAAGGTGAATTCTTGCTGGTTCTGAGTCGAGCCTGAAGACGTGGATGCCCTTTGCGTGGGACAATCCTTACTGTAGTGATCCTTCGAATCAGGGCAATGACGACAAGGAGGGTACCCCTCAGGTAAAGGACACTTGCTCTGATAATGCCCATATTCTCCGCATCTTTAGCAGAGCATGGGCCGATTGGAAGGACGAAATGGGGGACGAGGTGGTTGCTGCATGGAGTTGGAGGCTGAAGTGTAGAAGCTCTGAGGGGTTGAGGTGGCATTAGCATTATAAAAACTTTGAGTCGGGAAAGTACTTGACATACCTTGGACAGCAGGGGTATTGAGCAAAGGTGGCATGTAGTTGGCATGGCCGTAGTGGGAAACCATGTTGGATGCTGGTGCTAATCCCTGTTGGAGAGTAGGACCAAGACTTTGCTGTATTTTGTGCAATCCCTTTAGATAGTAGCAATCCTTATCTTCATGACCCGATTTTTCGCAGAAGTGGCAATAAGAGCGAAGGGGACAGTCCTGTGGAGGGTGTCCTGGAGAGCGGCATGAACTACACCATACCATAGCCTTAGTCTCCTGCTGAGACCTGAGCTCTTCTAACTCTCTTTTAAGTTGATCATAAGCCTCTTGATGTGGAGGCTTCTCCTGTCTGAGAGAGAAGGATCTCTCTTCTTGAAGGGCCCGCTGTAACTTTAGGGCTTCCAGTTTCCTTCGTAAAGAAGTCAAGGGGTCTGATGGACTGTCCACGAGTACAAGGGCAGTATCTAACTGAGGAGAGTCAGTGAACTGCATTCTTGCTCCCTCTATTCTAGTAGCAGTAGCAAAAAATTCCTCCAGACTGGCTTCAAGACGGAGGCTTTCTCTGAGCTTTTGTTGAGAAGTCTTAGGCAGAGCCTTCTCTACCCACTTCTTCACCATGAATTCCCTTGGTTGCTGAGGCAGCTTGGCGACCAGGGACTTTGTTCTGGTCATGAGCTCTGCAAATGTCTCCTTGGGCTGGAGCAACAGGTTGGCCAACTCATTTAGAATCTTCTCTTGATAATCCCCTGGTCGGAAAGCTTCACAGAACTACTGTCTTAACATGGTCCAAGTAGTAAAGTGGTTTTCAGCAAACTGACTGTACCATTTATCTGCAAGACCATCCAAGGTGGACGGGAAGAGCACCAGGTATGTGTCTTCTCTGTTGAGGCCACGACCTCTGCAAAGAGAGACAAACCTCCGAGCATGGTCGTCTGCATCCTCTGTGGAGAGACCCTTAAAGGTAGGGAACTTGATGTTCACCTTTGCCAGAACACTTGTGAGCTCCTCCATGGCCTCTTGCTCGTGAGTCTGTTGCTCACTAGCTTGCTATAATAAAATGGGGGAGAGCCTCACCGGAGAAGGTGACCTGGAGGATGTAGAACCGGTCGAAGGAATGGAGGTAGCCGTATGAGTAGGTATGGGTGATGGGGTTAATATGCTTCTACTGGGCACCAAGGGTTGACGCCGTCTGTGGTAGTACTTCAGAGGACTCAGTAGTGCACTTTGACGCTCCAATGACCTCCTTGTATGTGTCATGCAGTAACTGCCAACCCCACCAAGCTTTGGGCAAGAAGACCTTCACTTGGGCAAGACGACCTTCACTTGGCTGAACATTGGTCTAGACTCTACTAGACCAGGGCGAGTCACTAGACCACCCGGCCTGGACCAGGACGAGGAAGGACTAGACCAGGGACGAGGAGGACTAGACCAGGACGAGGACTGGGTGGACCACGGCGAGAGAGGACTAGACCAGCAAGGCGAGAGACTAGACCAGCTAGATTAAGTTGTCAAGGGTGAAACTGGACAAAACCAACAAGCTGCACAGACGAAGCGAAGAAAACCAACTACTCAACAGAGTGAGACTTCAGTTGAGGTCCCACCGTGATCGTCAAAATGAGAGCACCTGTAGCGCAGATAGTGCGTCGTGCTCTCTACAGTGGGTGCTCCTCAGTGCAATGTGCGTGACAATCTCACTCAAAATAGGCTAAAAACAGGAAACAATAGACAACAACTCTCACAAACACAACAGAGCAACAGCAACAGTAGACCACAACAACTGACTCGACTATCTCAAAGAAATAATACAGACTCTGGCGTGGCAACACACTCAGCTCCAGCCCAGGACTCTCAGGTACAATGGGGGTGTCGAGACTCAGATGTGCGGGGATGGTGAAGACGTGCTCTGTGTAAGACTCGCTACCAAGACCACGACCAGACCATCCATGAAAGATAATGATAATGACCCAACCGCTACTACTCATAGATACAATCATAAAGAGCCACCAACGGCTCATAAATGTCAGCCAGCTAAGTGTAACCGGGCCACATGTCCACTAGGCCACCATCCGTATCCCTGCCACGTGTCACTGCCCAGAGTGTCCGTCCAGTGTGAACAGACCAGACCAACTGTACTAACTGTAACTGTGTCCTGTAGCAGTGACACTGTAGCCTGCTACATTGCCGCACGCGTATGCACACCAAGTGCTAGTAAGAAACATAAGCGCACTTGGCTGCGGCAAAATTAGGGGAAGGGCTTACAACAAAGAGATAAAAATTATCAAAGGAGCAGATCTTGCATCTGGAGGAGATCGGCAACACTCGGGTGTCTAAGGTGTTTGTCGGCAGATCTTGGTCGTCATCAACACTGTCCATCAGAGCCATTTTGCCACATTTCGGGAAGTACTCTTTACAATTGTGCAGAGCATTCTTGACTTACTCTTTTATCTTTTTCAAAGCTTTAAGTGAGTTTTGCTTTCAAAACTTATATAACTGGAAAAAGACCAAAATCAAAAGCAACCTGAAACCGATACCAATCAGACCAAAATATATATGGGTTTAGGACATGGGAAGAGTGGGATGTGCCATCCCGTGAGCAACATGAGATGATAGTACATAGGGTAGAAAACATAGAACTACAATTACAGACTTTCCTTGCTACTCTTGATGGTCTCAAGGATCAGATGACAAAACTGACTTAGTATATGCAGAAGGATAAGCAGCCCATGACACAGTCTTTTGTGCCAGCTGATCCAAACATGCCTTCCACGTCCAAAGACGGTGGAGCTATGTATAAAGAGACTGCTTTCCCTCCTCTTGAGACCCAATCTAAACCTAGAGAAAACCTTGTTCTGAACGACATGAAACCTCCTCGATTTAATGGTGAAGAAAAAGATAGAAACAAAGATGCTATCTATACTTTCCTACAAAAATGGCAAGACCTACATAGGGTACAAAATACCCCACCTGAGTACCAACCTTGAGGCTAGTTTGTCATTAGGGCCACAAGCCTACAAATGGTGGATGAGTCTCAAAGCATCTGGAAAGATTTCAGAGGATTGTGCTCATTAGAGAGCATTTTTGTGAAATAATTTCTCCTTGAATAAGAACCAGAAAGAAATTAGGAGGATTGGGACAAAGCTATGCAACGGGGTAGGCCTTTGCTTGCTTACATTGCAGAATATAGAGAAATAATCCTCAGACTTCAGGTTATAGACGACTTTCACAAACTAGAGGATTTATGCAGGGATTAGATACACTTCAAGCGAGAAGTTAAAAGAAGTGCACCTAAAACTTTGGAGGAAGCAATTAAACTCGCACAAATCTATGAAGATAATACTCGCTTCACAACTTCTAATCCCACTCAAACTGAGCCCAAGTTCACAGATAGGGGGGTATCACGGCCTTTTCTAAAAGGGAAAAGAAAATTTCCATTTAATAGGGAGGGTAAACCACTATTTAAAAAGAGGGTTGCCCCAAGACGTAGACTAAACCAAGAGGATTTTGCATGCAAAGGCAAAAAAAGAAAACTTGTGCTTCACTTGTTTGTCACCTGACCATTCTCAATGGAATTGTCCAAAGAACAAAAGGAAAAAAGATGATGAAAAGGGTAAAAGTCTTGACAAGAGTCGCAAAGATAGGGAGATCCATGTGGTCCAAACACTTCCAATAAATGGTAATGAAAAGTATAAATTCGTAGAAGTCTTGCATGAGGACAAAGAGCACCATTGTTGTTTGTCAGCCAGCATGTGAAAATCGAGCTTTGGTCCACATGAACTAGTAAAAATACATGGGTTTGTAAATGGGAAAAGGGTTAGGGTCATGATAGATGACTCAGCCACACATAACTTTTTGAACTATGCTCTTGTCAAGAACTAAAACTTTCTCAACCACCAAGTGCTCACCAATATGTCGTCTCAATGATGCATGGTAAAGACAAGAGAATACGGAATACACTGGTATCCAATTTGGAAGTAGAGATACAAGGCTTTAAAGATATCTTTGACTGGTATCCAATTTGGAAGTAGAGACTAGGAACTTCTTTGAAACAAAGTTACCAGCAAAACACACTAGAATTTGAAAAAGAAGGTAAAAAGTTTGTTATACAAGGTGAACATGATGTACAGAATAGTCCTTTAATATGTTTTCTTGAGTTGCAAAAGCTTGTAAATAAAAGATCTTGTGATGTATATATGCTTTGGTGTCATTCTATTGTAAATAAGGACTCTGATGTAAAAATGAAAGAACAAATTTCCTACTTGTCTTTGTCTTCTCTTAATGATTATGAAAGAGGTTTGAAAGTCTTGCTAGAAGAATTTACAGATGTTTTTCCTATTGATTAGCCAAAAGGTTTACCTCTTGAAATAGGTGAAGTAGATCATGCTATTGATTTAGTTAAAGATGCAAAGCAGGTCTGTAAAACCACCTTATACACTAGGCCAAGCACAACACTTTGAAGTAGAAAAACAATTGCAAGATTATGTAGATAAAGGTTTTATTAAACCTAGCAATTCTCCATGGGCTTGACCTATCTTATTGGTGAATAAAAAAGATGGTTCTATGCCACTTTGTGTTGACTATAGAGCATTAAACAATCTCAAAATTAAGAAAAGGTTCCCTATGCCTAGAATGGACGATCTTTTTTATCAATTAGAGGGAGCCATCAAGTATTTTACCAAGATTGACTTACGATTTGGCTATCATCAAAAAGATGTTGCAAAAACGGCCTTAAGACTAGATATGGGAATTATGAGTTTTTCGTAATGCCATTGGGCTTACCAATGCACCAGCTACTTTTATGAAGTTGATGAATAGTGTTCTAAGGCTCTATCGAGGTAAATTTGTAGTAGTCTTTCTTGATAATATCCTCATCTATAGTCGTACTCGAGAGGAGTATTTAGAACATCTCAAAAAGGTGTTCCAATTGCACACAAAAATTTCTCTTTCTGCGAAGCAATCCAAATGTGAATTCTTTACTGAAGAAGTAAAATATCTTGGTCATATCATTTTTAAAGATGGAATCAAGATGGATCCATAAAAAGTTAAAGCTATTTTGCAATGGCATCAACCTAAGAACCTAGAAGAGCTGCAGATCTTGTGGACCTTACACAATACTAAAGAAAGTTGGAGATATGGCTTACAAACTCAAATTACCAAAGACAAGTGACATATATCCAATATTCCACGTTAGTAGACTCAAAAGGAAATCGGGTCAACCTGATTCAAGATGATCAGATAGTGGAACTCATAGATACTCAATCTCTTCCACGTGTACCAGAGAAAATACTAGACACTAGAGAAAAAAGAACTAGAAATACAATTTATAGAGTGTGTGAAGGAATGTGAAGTATCCTAGAGTTAGAGAAGAATACTATGCCGCGAGCTAAGGGGTCATGGCCTCGTGTGAACCTCCTTCTAAAGATAATAGAGATTGGCCACGTGTCGATTAAAGAAAGGCTTGGCGACCCTGGAAGGGGACGGCTATCACGAGCCAGGTGTTTCACTTGTGGAGAGCGGGGATACACTTTGCACCTTGTCCTTCCAAAGAGGAGGACAAAGCTGCTTAAGGGAGGCAAGCAAAGAAGGGTAAGCCGTGAGCAGAATAATTTTTTGCAAGGGTTTAGTTGCTGTGAATCACTGTATTCTTTCCTTTATGATCTTCTTTTCCAGTTTATACAAAGACAAGTTTTGGAAAGAATGAGACTATTAATCTGTACAAGTTGGTCCAGTTGCGAGGTATGCAATAACTTTTTGATCAAGGTATTAATCAAGAATAATTGGATTAAAGAAATCTGTTGGTGAAAGCAACAGGTGCAAGCCAAAGTGAAGGTACACAATTAGGACAGATTCAAGTGCTTACCTTCAAGGACTTTTGTAAAGCAGATCATGACAGATCCTGGATTGAGATTAATCCGAAAGTTGGTTTGTTTGAGATCAGGTAGTGACGCACTTGATTTGACAGGTTCAAACAAATATCTTTCTAGACTAATGGATGTGTGCTAAGTGGTCAGCCACCTACATCCCACATAATTAAGATGGGAGGAGGATGACTTGGCAAATAATCAACGTGATAAAGATCTTGCCTTTGAAACCTTCAGTGTGAAGTTAGCATAGTACAGCTCAAACAAGGTGCTCCGTCGTGAAGTTTGGTGCAATACCTGCTGGATAGGGGGGAAACACTCTACTCCCCTACTACTATACAAGATCAACGGTATTGTAAATAGACGTCATGTGGTTATGTTCATTAGCATAGTCATAGGATACCAAGGCTGATAATAATCTGCCTAGGGAATTGTTTGTTGCATACTCTTTGACAAAATTTGTTCTACAATAAAATGCTTTTTGAGCTTTGTTGATGGCTGCAAAACCACATTTTCCTCTAATCTCTTTATTACAAATACAAAGCCTCCACACAAAAACTAAAATTACCTCAATTTGTTGCCAATTGCCATCATCTCCAAGGGTGCCTTGAGACTTTTTAGCAACATCCGTAAAAACCCTACCATGCCAAAAAGATGATTTCAAATTCCAAACCAAAAGTTTTGCATGCAAAGCACCACAAGATATTTCTTATTATGAGCATCTTTTTTGCACCAGCAAAAATTATTAACCATGTTGACACGCAAGGTACTTTTGTGACTCAAAAATGCAACAATAAATACGTGATATAGGGGACAACAAACAATCTTTAGTAGGTGAAGCAAATGCACTTTTTAGTGTCTATAAGAAAACATAAAGGCATCATGATCAAAGGGCACAAAAGTTTTCAGCGAAAGAGCCACTATATCAACTCTCTTTATGGGACACCTTGTAAGCATTGAACCTACACACCAAAATGCTTTGAAGCACACTAGGATAAATCCATGTCTCTACACAAAATGACTCAAGAATCAAAAAACACCCATGTACGAGCAATGACACCAAGCAACAATTCCAAAAATCCAGTACAAATACATAAAGAGAGATACACACACAAGCTTGAATTACATGTCCGCACACATAATTAAAGACCATTGTTAAAGGGCTTCAGAGTGTCACCAGCAAGGCACAATGCCCAAATGCCCCTTACACAAAGAATAAAAACGTACTTGAAACTTGAATTCGTCATGTGTTCTCAGCCCTTGTGTTTTGGTGTTGCCAAGGTATAGAATAGACCACCCAAATAAAAGAACGAAGGATCGCTGCACTGCTGGATTCCCCATCCCTCCCCTACCCCCCCCTTTACTCCCACATTTTGCCGTCTAAATGAAATTGTAAACCAGCCATTGTTTTTAAGATGGGAAAAATTCTCCATGCACTACATTGGTTGGGAATTTCCCCTGTTCTGGATAGAAAGAGAATTAGTTAGTAGCAGATGTAGAGTAGAGCGCGCAAGTACAAGCCCATGAATAAAGATAAGGTTTGAAGACTATATAACAAATTATCTAATATACCTAGATGATTCCAGGATATGCCCAGATTCACCCTTAGAAAAGTGCAAGGTATAGACTCATGGTAGTCACCCACAAGACAATATAACCATCAGCTCCATCATGCATAATATTGACTAGATACTACGACATCCTCACTAACGCCGTCAGTGCTCAATAGTGGGTGTAGAACTAGGTCCTCAATATATGCTCCCACACACTCACACCATGCGCGTGCGCGCGCGCACACACACACACGAGCATACATGAATACAGAGATCTTGAGTTTCTATCATAACTTCAAAGATGCACGGCGCACTCAGCCATAATGAAGCCTAGCACTAAAAGAATCATAGAGTAGGAAAAATTAGCACAAAAAAGAGGTAGCTGATAGGGCATACACACCCACAAAAGATCAAAAGAATTAGCACAATATCAACTGGTTGTAACTCAGACAAAATTTCACAATGTGAAGTCTGCATGACTGTTGTACGACTAAAAAAATATACATAGATGAATCTAGGATATGCCCAGATTCACCCTTAAAGTAAAGTGCAAGGTATACACGCATGGTAGTCACCCACAAGACAATATAACCATAGCTCCATCATATTTAATACTTTCCAGCACATCTAGGGACTACACAAGTAGCTTTTATTCCAGACTAACCCTGTGGTAAGTTGTGCAAGTTTAGAAAAGTTGTAGTTGCGCAAAACAGTCAATTTTGGCGTTTTTTGGTGCCCAAGGGGGTTAGAGATTAAATATCGTTAAAATGTCCAGTCAATATGTCCGCAATCGAAATCACCCTTTTAATGTAAAAAATATCGATAAAGTCCTACGCTTCTTCTAGAATGTTATGTGGGCTGATTTATCATCCTCTCTCTCTCTCTCTCTCTCTCTCTCTCTCTCTCTCTCTCTCTCCCATTGCTGTCCATCATCGGCATTGTCGAGATCTGCATTTTAAGCCTTGCTTTACACGAAAGATCTGCTGCGTTTTACAGTTCAGACCTGCGTTTTTGCAGCCAGCTTTCACCTTCGTTCCTCTCACATCAGGAGCGCAATTCAGCCCCAGATCTACCTCTTAGTGGCCATCTGCAATCCCACATCAAGAAGGATCCAAAGGTGTATCAAATCATCCCCGGAGGTGCCTCATCTTGAGGAGCTACTGCGGCAACAGTCGTCATTCGAGTCAATAGAGCACTTGAGGTATTGCATGTGTGTACATTCCATTTACGCAATCAAAAGCAAATACCACATCAAACACGGTGTGGGGGCCCCTTGAGAGGGTTAGTTGGGACCCCATCGGGTGTCATTCTCCTCTTCTCCCTCTCTCTCTCCCCCCCTCTACACATCTCTACTGCTCTCTCTCATTCCCTTTCTTCGGGGAAAGTAAAAGGAACCATCATTCAAACTAAAAGCAATCACTACCGCAAGGAAAGAAGTAAAAGATTTGTGGAAGTGTAACACCTAGATCTTCACCATTTCATTCCGTTGCACCCGAAACCCCCCCCCCGGTTTCTCTCTTCATGCCAGCGCATCTTGCTCCTTCCCCTTTCTCGCACACTCACGCGCATGCCAACTTCCTAGCTCCCTTCGATAGACTTGTGTGCACGACCACGTCGATAGACTAACCAGATGCTTGGTTTTGTTCCCCCATAAACTTGCATGCATAGACTCACCCCTTTTCACATTCGTGCATGCTCGCGTGCACTCTCTTTTGCTCTCGCCCTCCACTTGCTCTCCCATGCCTTCACTCATTACTTTGAGGCGTTCATTTGCAGCAACGGACATCGATCAAGGACTGTCTCCACCTTGTTAGAGGGACTCTTGTGAAGACCCCTCGACTGGCCCTACAAAATCCACAATTCAACTTTCTCGTTTTGCAATAGGAGACATCGAGATTAACTCCCAAGTTTGACCTACAATCTCAACCTTCTGCAAGATTATCACCATGCTATTAAAGCTATGCATCTCAAGTGAATGCCCAAATTTGAGATCATTTATAAATTTTTCATTTTCAGGCATTTTTTAACTTATTTGACATGTTAAAATTGAATCCAGTAGATTCATTTGGATGTACATCAGCAATCCCTGCCCATCGTGAAATCATATAATTCATTGCTTGAGATGGGTTTAAAGAATTGTACCCCTCCCCATATGGTTTGAGATGATGTATTATGTGATGAGGACGTTGATGATAATAAGGAGGTAGGTTAGGCTTACATACCTGCCCATTCTAGCTACCCTCATTTATTTTTATCTTTATGTTCCCATGACATTGTACTAAAGTCACACATTGATGTAACCTTTTGGTCTCATAGGTTATTTTGGCCTTTTGAAGATGTTAACATAACATTTTATTTCATCTCTCTCTCTCTCTCTCTCTCTCTCTCTCTCTCTCTCTCTCTCTCTCTCAAAGGGGCTGTATTCTGTGTACATAAAAGACCTCTGGAGATGCTCAATGGCCTGTCACCCAGAGGAACTACAAAAGCGGGGGTAACAATGTCACATGCATACCTAACCCTATGTGCATGTGAACAAGCTACTCCTATTGCTAGGTTTTAGGATAGCCTAGGAAGTGTTCTGGCACCCTTGTGAGCCTCTACGCAAGACATGCATGTCCAGGCGCTTAGATTAGTTGCATATCCTCTAATTGCACATGAGAACAACCAATGTCTGCTAGGTGTAGGTAGTGGGGAGGGTTCCCATAGTCGAGCACCAGTATCCTAGCCTAGGTATTCACCTACATGTGAAGCACCTCTTATAAGTGAGTTACTAACTTATTTACAAGTGACATTTTAACCAGAATCATAAAAATCATGGGTTTTTATTGGCATTGCCCGACCCAGTTTTGATTCCATATACAAGTGACCCTAGAGGTCACTTCTCAAGCATAAGTTAGTACCCGCAGTACCCTAGGGGCAGCCAGCCTCTCAGCACCACAGCCTTGGCATTTTTCCATCAGCAAGAATAGCATTTTCAACATCAACGTTTCGCTTCAGCATCCCTAGCACTTGTAGATTCTCTCCGCAGAAGCAGATCAGCCCAGCGTTTTCAGCAATCAGCCCTCAAGCACCATTGATCACAGATTTTAGCCATAGCCTCTCTTTTAGTTTGTAGATCAATCAAGCAAGCCCAACATTTTCAGTTTTCAGCCCATTTCCATCGCCATCAATCAGCACCCTCGACATCAGCCATAGCCTTGTCGCAGGTTGCAAATCCCATCAGTTCCACTAGCATTTCTACATTTCAGCCATTAGCCTCGCAAATCCAAGCACCTGCAACAAGATCCCATCAGCACCTCAGTATCTAGGACCATTGTATCAGCATTTGTGCACTCTAAAGCAAATACCTCTCTAGCGATAGAAAGGGCGGCCCTTGGAGTGGGGTTTGGGATCCCATCTGGTGTTGATCTTCTTCCTCTCTATCTTTCACTCACAGAACCTTCACTCACATTACCATTCTCTCTTCTCTCTCTAGTCTATTGCACATCTCTCAACATGAAGTAAAAGGAACCCTCTTATGCAATAAAAGGAACCTTGGTAAACACCGAGCACTCATCCTGAGCATTCACCATCAATCACTTCCGCTGCACATTACAAACAATGTGTAGGCTATGCAAACATCAAGGTGGTCTATACGATGAGTGTAAAATGAAACAACCCCCCTCCCTCTCTCTGCAAAAGAAGGGGGCCTTGACACCCTTTTGTATCACATAATCAAAATTACACGCCCAAGGGCATACATGAGCCCATAGGCACACAAAATATAATGGACCTAATAGTGAAAAAACCCTTGGGATATTCAACAACCACAAACCATACTAGTGATACAGAATTACAAAAGATGGGTGATACTATAAAAGCTAGGAGCAAGGAAGTAAGGGAAGAATTCCCCTTTTGACAACAGAGAGCACTTCTTATTAGAATTCCACTTTTCTTTGATTTTCATTACCGATTTAAGAGGCAGGTTAGTAGACTTCTGCCCCTTATTATAAAATTATGGGATCGGTTGGTTCTTCTTTTGGTCCCTGCAAGGACATGGGTCCTATGGGCAAGGCCACCGGCACGGCCAAACAATGTGTACGCTAGGGAGAGGCTATAAGATAGCACGGTTAGGTGGAGACTAGCACACGCATTACCACCGCCCTTTCATTGGTATCCGAGCTATTTTTGGAAGGAGGCAAAAGCGGCTTGCATGTGCGTGCGACGCCTTGCCTCTCTCCCACGTTCCGCAGACAGCAACGTCACCGCTGTGCAGCAAAAAGAAGACAGGCAACGACAGCCGCTCCATCTACGCACGACTAAGGCGGGCGACCAAGGCAAACTCGACCGGCAACTCAACGTACCGAGGCTCCGAAGGCTTCCGTTGGCGCCGTTGGCTGGGCGCGTAGGAAGGCCCGCTTAACCCTTGCATGAAGGAGGGTTGAACCCACCCTATGAGGGTAAGAGGCCAACACTTTACCATCAAGCTATTGGCCCTTGTTGTGTATAACAAGGAAAGATAGTCTACTTGTGTTGAAAGGAAAACTGGAAGGAAAGGGAAAGCTTCAAACTTCAAGGAAGTAGCTTTACCCTTCCTTTTCACTTCTTGGAGGAAGACAAATTTTTCTCCAAAAATTCTTTTTTCCTCAAGGAGGTAGCTTCAAAGTGAAGAAAAGCCTTCACAAAAACGACGAGTTTTTGTGAAGAATCATCAAAGGTGTTCTTACAAGGAACGACAAGTGAAGCACTCAAATTCCCGCAAGGCGAGGTTCGCATGCAACGCAAATCGGGGAGCATACAAAACACAAAAACTTCAAGGTACAAGTTGTCGTTTCTTTTTCTCTCTTTGTATTAGTGTGTGTTTACCATGGCCAGTGAGGATATCCCACCTACACACACGTTTGATTTTGAGCACGTAGATCAAAATCAGGGCACCACGGGTGTTGCTGACACTAATATGCATGATGATGATGATCTAGGAGATCATGGGCTTGTAGATACGGCTTCTTTCAAAACTTTGGAACATCGCCAAAGCGTACTTGAAAGAAACCTCTCTGCACTCAATGCAAATGTTACCAATCTTATAGAGTTACTTGTGAAATTTATGAATTCACAGACAACTCAAGGAGCCACAAGTGGCACGGTTCAAGGGAACTAAGCTCGCACGACTCAAGGAGTCCAAGAGACGAGCGCTGCAAAAGATGCAGAAGGTAGCAATGCATTACTTAAGAATATCACCATTCCTGAGTTTCACGGGAAAGAGCGTGATTGCAACAAGGATGCGATCAATACGTTCTTACACAAATGGAGTGATATTCATAGATTGAGACACACCCCGGATATAAAGACGGCTGTGGAAACAAGTCTCTCTCTTAAAGGCAAGGCCTATAAGTGGTGGATGACATTTCCAATAGATGCTCGTCCTCCGTCTTTGGCTGCGTTTCAAGCTTCTTTCTCCAAAGAGTTTTTGGACTCCAATGAAGAAGATAAGAATTGGTTAGCATGGGATGCATGCCGCATGTCTCGCCTCTCTCTCACACAGTACCTTTCAAAGTATCGGGAAATCATATTAAACTAGAAGGTCTAGATGAATTCCAAAAGATACGGGGTTTTAATAGGGGTCTTGACAAAGACTATCGTCTTCATGTCAAGACCCAATATCCAAAAACTTTGGAAGAAGCCATTAGTCATGCACAAAGATATGATGATGACCAAGAGAGGAAAGGAAATGTTCTCTACTCTGAGAATACTTTTGCTAAGAGAAATGTGGCTAAGAGCCAATGGCGAGGTAGATCTCCCACACGTTCCAAGAGGAATAAGAGACAATCTACCTCTCCACGCCCACAAGAGGCTAAGAAGCCTAAGCAATCACGAGATACTCCGCGTGGGTCTCTCAGCACTGCTGATTTTGAGCGTGCAAAGAAACACAATTTGTGTTTTAGATGTCTTTCGGACAAACATAACAAGAAAGATTGTCCTCTTTTGCAAGGCAAAGAAAAGGCCATGCACACGATGCAACGCCTCACATTAGATTCATCTCCTAAATATTGTGTTGTAGAGGTTCTTCATATGGAAGAAAAGCACAAGTGTTGTGTGCCTGCTTCAATGTGGCAGCCCACCTTTGGCCCCCATGATTTGATTCGCATGCATGGCACTATTAACGGACAACGTGTTCGTATTTTAGTGGATGATGGTGCAACTCATAACTTCTTGAACTATAAGCTAGTCAAGAAATTGAAGCTTACACAGACTCCCTGCTCTCACAAGTATGTGGTGGAGCAGATGTCTCGGAATGATAAAAAAGCATGGGACACGGTAGTTCAAGGGTTGAGCTTATTGTTCAAGATCATACGATGACCCTTGACTTCCAAGTTATGAACATGGACCGTGCTGATGTAGTTTTATGACGGGAGTGGCTGCATGGTTTAGGAAACACATTGCACACTAGTTATGAACACAACTCCTTTATGGCCAATGGTAAACATGTGCTTTTGCTTGGTGAGAAAAAAAAACCATCTGCACCTCTTATATGTACAGCCGAGCTTTCTATTTTGCAGAAAGCAAATTTAATAGATGAAGTCTTTTTGTGTTACTACTTGTCTCCAAGTCTTGTGAATTCTCAAGAGCAAAGTGCGGTGAATTCTAGTAATAGTAAGCAAAGTGCAATGAATTCTAGTAATGGTATGCAAAGTGCAATGAATTCTATTGATAAACAAAGTGTTAACAAATCTAACGAGCAAAGTGCTCTCAATTTTAATTCTATAGAGCAACGTGCAACTGTTGTAAAACAAACATTACAGGAATTACAAGATTCTCCATCCCAGCATAATTCTAGTTTACTTTCTCCTTTTGCACGGCAAAAGCTGACTCACTTACTCACGGAGTATAGTGATGTGTTCTTAAGTGATTTACCACCGGGTTTACCCCCTACACGTGATGTGCAACATGGCATAGATGTCTTGCCAGGCACTAAACCGGTGAGTAAACCACCTTATCGTATGAGTGCTAAAGAAGCCAAGGAGGTTGAGAGTCAGTTGGCTGACTACCTCGCTCGTGGTTTCATTAGACCTAGCACTTCGCCTTGGGTATCACCAATTCTATTGGTAAAAAAGAAAGATGGTACTATACACATGTGCGTAGATTATCGCGGATTAAATGCGATAAACATCAAGAACAAGTATCCTCTGCCTCGAGTGGATGAGTTGTTTGATCAACTCCATGGGGCAAGATACTATACAAAGATAGATCTTCATTCAGGATACCACCAGGTACGTATCCTACTGCAAGATATCTCCAAAACTGCCTTTAGAACACGGTTCGGGCATTTTGAATTTTTGGTTATGCCTTTTGGTCTAACCAATGCTCCAGCTACATTTATGACACTCATGGATAGTGTCTTACGTCCCTATCTTGAAAATTTGTTGTGGTTTTCCTTAATGATATTCTCATTTACACTAAGACTGAAGATGAACACATAGAACACTTACCATTAGTGTTTGAACAGCTACGAGCTCACGCGTTGTATGCTAAGCAAAGCAAAGTGCGATTTCTTTAAAACAGAGACACATTACCTCGGTCATGTGATCTCTTATTCTGGCATCAAGATGGACACTGACAAGGTCGCTGCCATTCTTCGATGGCCACATCCCAACACGGTTGAGGAGCTCCTAGGCATGGCTGGATTTTATCGACAGTATATCCGTGACTATGCCAAAATCACTGTTCCTATGACGGATCAACTTAAAGCAAAAGGTACCTATAGCCTTTGAAAGTAAAAAGTTAGATAGAGCTCAACAGAATTATTCTCTCTATGAGAGAGAGCTCTCACGCTTTACAAAAGTGGCGACACTATTTATATGGTGCCGAGTTTGAAGTAGTTTTTGACCATGAGAGTATCAAATGGTTTACTACTCAAACAGACTTGAAGGGCCGTAAAGCTAGATGGGCAGAAATCCTTCAAGATTACGATTGTAAGCTACGATATCGCAAGGGGCGATATAATGTAGTAGCGGATGCACTAAGTCGGATGCTTCAGATTAATTCACTTGCTTTCACGGAACTAAAGAGTGGATTTTTGGAGTCATTACGTGGCAAGTGTGCACAAGATCAATCATATGCTAAAGTGTGGAGTGCAGTTTTAAAAAGGGATCCCTCACACTCACATGTCACTGAACAGCCAGATCAACATATCTCTGCACGCACAGATAGAAACTCCAACACACTCCACCCCTACTCTGGAAGAGCTTAAGCAATGGAAGAATTTTTCCATTGATGATGGCTACTTACTCAACAAAGGTAGAGTATGTGTGCCAAAGAACTCAGACACTAGGCGCCAAATCTTATTTGAGTGTCACGATAGTCCAAGTGCTGGTCATCCAGGTATCCGTAAGACGTATGCCTTAGTTCGACGGCAATTTTATTGGCCAGACTTACATCATGATGTTCAAGAGTACGTACTAAACTGCCAACAGTGCCAAGTTAATAAGGCAGAGCGCCTCAAGGTAGGTGGCCTTTTACATCCTTTAGAGATTCCACAAGGTAAGTGGGAGAGTATCTCTATGGATTTTGTAGGACTACCTACTACAAATCGTGGCCATGATGCCATTTGGGTAATTGTAGACCGTTTCACAAAGATAGGTCGATTCATTCCCACTAAGACTACGGTTAAGACACCGGAATTAGCACGGCTATTTGTAGAGCATATATATAAACTCTACGGTCTTCCAGCTAGTATCATTAGTGACAGAGATCGAAAGTTCGATAATCACTTCTGGAGAGCTGTGTTCCAAAAGTTGGAAACTAAACTTAATCTAAGTACGGCTGATCATCCAGAAACGGATGGTCAAACAGAAAGAGTTAATCAAGTGCTAGAGGATATGCTACGAGCATACGTTAGCAAGAAGCAAACCAATTGGGCAGACTACTTACCTATATTGGAATTTGCTTATAATAGTTCAAAGCATGTGACTACAGGGTTTAGTCCATTTATGCTTTTGTATGGATTTCAACCTAGATCACCCGTTACAGTGGGGTTGACTAAGGAGAAGATACAACAAGCGAAGGATTTTCTCCAAGACCATTTTGACATGCTTCGAGTTGCTCGACAGAATGTTACGTAAGCTCAAGATCGATATAAGAAGTACGCAGATGAGCATCGACGTCTTGCTACTTTCGCAGAAGGAGACAAGGTTTTCCTCAAAGTTCCAGAGCATTTAGAAAGTCTGAAAAGTTGTTAAACTTTCACCACACTATTGTGGACCGTTTACCATTCTCAAACGTATAGGTCAAGTGGCCTATAAGTTAGCTCTTCCAAAGCACTCGCGAGTTTATTCTGTTTTTCATGTTAGCCGTTTACGAAAACAGCTAGGACAGAATGATAATGTCATTGACACAAGTGTGTTGGTTGACCTTATCGCACCGCCAAGCATTCCTCATGAGCCCGAAAAGATTTTGGATTCTCATGAGCTTCACACCAGACATCATGTCAGACGCCAGGTGTTGGTAAAATGGCTAGATAGACCTGAAGAAGGTTCTACATGGGAGAATGTCTCCGCACTTAAGAACATTTTTCTACGTTCGTTTACGAGGACGAAAACGATTCTCCAAGGGGGGGTAATGTAAGGACATGGGTCCTATGGGCAAGGCCACCGGCACGGCCGGACAGTGTGTACGCTAGGGGGAGGCTATAAGATAGCACGGTTGGGTGGAGACTAGCACACGCATTAGCACCGCCCTTTCAGTCCCCAATATTCTCTCTCTCTCTCTCTCTCTCTCTCTCTCTCTCTCTCTCTCTCTCTCTCTCTCTCTCTCTCTCTCTCTCTCTCTCTCTCTCTCAGTTGGTTTCAATATTAAGTAATAAAGTCTATTTATCAGATTATATTTGATATTGTTGTGTGCTCCCGTTTGTGACACTTCGCCTCTGTTGCTAACCTCACCTTCCTCTACCTCTCTTGCTCTATAGTCTACTATCTAGCCTCTCTTGCAAGTTACTCTAGGGCTCTAGGCTCAATCCTCACCCTCCCTCTACCTCTCCTGTGATAGAGTCAACCTCACTTCATTTGTAGCACACCATGTTACGTAGCATATTAGTCATGCCTTTTTGCCTGGGGCCTTGTCCCTTCACTTGCAGTTATTTTCATCATTTGGGCAAAATTTATGTAATAACTTTTTCATTTGCTCTAAAATTTTGTCCTATGAGGGTTTACCTCCTAGACTTCGTCACATGATTTTTAATCGTAATGAATCTAATTTCCTCTTAAAGTACATATTCACCATGAGCACACATCTAAGTAACGGTCACTTAAAATTTGTGCCAAGGTGATTTTCGTAGTTTACTAGAGTCAAGAGGTGTCCACTATACAAGTGTTATAAGCCTATCGACATAAAAATTGCATAATGTAAGTGTCTTTTGGCCTTTTGTATTGCCTTGTTGCTATTTCAGACCTTAGGCCCTATTCACATCTAAGTAATGGTCACTTTAAACTTGTGCCAAGGTGATTTTCGTAGTTTACTAGAGTCAATGAAACTGGCCCGTAGGGCGGTAGTCATAGGCTTTCACCCGAAACTTTACTTTAACTTTACGACACAAAGGAACTTCACAAATAAGCCTGTGATTGGAATTCAACACTTCAAGCCAAACCACGGCTTGGCAGCTAGAGCGCTACCAAGCAGACAACACCACCCAGTTGGCCCCAAAGACTGGCGCCCCTTTTGGTATTTCTTTATTCTTATTATACTTGAGAAAAACCTGTTAACTTCTACAAGCTGTCCCACTTTTATCGGGCTGAAATTTCTCTACTCCAACCCGATTTCAACAACATAACCAGAGTGGATTTCTCCACGGACAAAATTCCAAGCAAACATTGACTTTCCACGCACTTTAGAGCTCTTTGCAAAACCTGGCGAGAAATTGCAGCTCGTTGAATTCTCTGTTTTGCGCTCCGATCCGCGTGCCGATCACTTTTCTAGGTAGCCCTCGAGCTCTCGCACCTATAGGGTCACTTGCCCCTTGAATTAGACAAGATTTCTCGCGGGAAATCTCTCTAAATTGTCTTGTACAAGCACCCAATGCTTTCCCGAGGCTCCCTTGACAAATAAACGATCCGAATGCTTCCACCTAACCCTCACCGAGCTGTCTAAACCTATCCATGGCTGTAATTGCAGGTTTTTGATCCAATTTCGCCAACATATCGGCGCAAATATCCCTGTAAGTCAAAAGTGCACGTCAAGGACACTTTCCCTTGCAGTATGGAAGCTTTCCAATGAGCTGCAGGTCAATTTCAGCATGTTGTAATTTTTTTAATTTTGCCACTGTTAGGTGCCTACTACAATGTACATGCATCCCAAGGCCTTTCCGAGGCTCCCGTGGCGAGTTCCCTGAAGTCTAGGTGCAAAACCCTAAACCTGCAGAAAAACACAGCATGCTATAATTCTCTGTTTTGGACCATTTCGAGCGAGCGAGCACGCCTACGCATGTCCCAGGTGCTCCCGCATGCAATGGGACAATTCCCCTGTAAATAGGATGAATTTTCACACGAAAAAACTCTCCATTTTCACATTCCTTCGTGACGGAACTGTGCGTACCTGAAGGGGATTAGCAATTAGCTAATCCGGTTCCTATAGAAGGCTCTTGCCTTGGCAAACGTGCATAAACTCCCAAAACTGTCCATGGTCATTTGAGGAGCCCAACTAGTGGGGCATTACCATACGTGCAAAGGGGAGAGAGAGATGCGCGAGAGCAAATCGCCGCGCTACATAGAGAAAGGGAGATGGCAAGCTTTCCATTAAAGTTGTGAGTCCTCTTACTGATGCTTCCGGCATTGCATCTGGAGCCGCCATGTGTCCAGTTTGCCTCTTTTGAGTTGATTCCCTAGTACCCACCAACTTATAAGTGTCGCGAGGGGCCTAAATGACTTTGAACTGAGCCTAGACACCTTTTTACGGCTCGGATTCCAATGCCGATTGGCCCGACCGACTCGTAGTGACCTGCCCTTCCTGACTGCGGGTGAAACTCTCGGCCGTCGGCCGTTTCACACTGGCCATACAATGTCCGACCATTTGCAACTTCAAAAAGAGGGTCTCAAAAATTAAACAAAAATCATCAAAAAGAAACCAACAACTCAAGTTAGCAATTGCCACGTCCTCGTGACATACCACCCTCTTAAAATCGCAAGCGTCCTCGATTGCGTGCCATATATGATTTACTATGGTAAGCACTTTTTTATCATTGCATGTATTTGCAAGAAAGACTATCAAAACATGTGTACAAGTGACTTAATGAGACCTTCATACTTTTGTCAAACAATGTACACTGCTATTGCACTGAATCCATGAGTACACCCCTCCTTTACAAACGTTGGGTTGGGGCATACGTAGGCTATAACCCAAAGGCCTCAAGGTAAAGCTGCAATACATTTTTGGTGACTCTGTCAGTTCATGCTCTTCCATCCACTTTGCATCCATAGGTGGATAGTTCTTGAACTTCACCAAATAGCATCTTGCAACTTGTCCCTTAACTTTTACGTGTGCAAAAGTCTTTTGCCTCTGCAAACGAGCATAATTCCACAACAACGTAGCGTACTACCCACGACCAAGTAAGCTCAAATTTCAAGATGATTTACCAATGCGTCAAAGAATCCAAGCAACCGCCTCAGAGAATCAGCGAGCAGCGTGCCACCTGGCAGACCCACATCACTCCCGCAAGAGATCTAGTGGCCAATCTACCACCGTGAGACCCCTCCCTATTTCATCTTGGTTCATACTTGCAAACCCTAAGGACGTAGCAGAAAATCAGCCCTAATTTGACCACTTTTTGGCAGGGCGAACATGCGGAATTTCTTGTCTGTCCTGTGAAGAGGAACCCTCTTCCTTGGTGTCATCCATCCTGTCACCCATGGTGTAATTCCGAGTTCCTGTGCTTTGCGTCTTTGTTCAAAAACCAACCAAGGCTCGCTTCTTGAGGAAAAAGTGAATCTGTCCCGGCAAAGGAGCCATGAAACCGGCCCATAGGGCAGTAGACTTTGGCTTTCACCCGAAATTCTTTACTTTAGACTTTAGGACACAAAGGAACTTCACGAATAAGCCTGTGACTGGAATTCAACACTTCACAAACCACGGCTTAGCAGCTAGAGCGCTACCAAGCAGGCAACGACACCCTGTTGGCCCCAAAGACTGGCACCCCTTTTGATATTTCTTTTTTCTTATTATACTTGACAAAAACCTGTAAACTTCTATAAGCTGTCCCACTTTTATCGGGCTGAAATTCCTCTACTCCAACCCGATTTCAACAACATAACCACAGTAGAAGTCTCCACGGATAAAATCCCAAGCAAACAATGACTTTCCACGCACTTTAGAGCTCTTTGCAAAACCTGGCAAGAAATTGCAGCTCGCTGAATTTGTCAAGGGAGCCTGCATGCAATGAAACAATTCCCCTGCAAATTGGACGAGTTTTCACGCGAGAAAACTCTCCGTTTTCGCATTCCTTCCCGATGGAACTGTGTGTACCTGAAGGGGATTAGCCATTAGCTAATCCGGTTCCTGTACAGAAGGCTCTTGCCTTGGCAAACATGCATAAACCCCCAAAACTGCACGTGGTCATCTAAGAAGCCCAACTAGTGGGGCATTACCATACGTGCAAAGGGGAGAGAGAGATGCGCCAGAGCAAATCATCGCGCTACATAGAGCAAGGGAGATGGCAAGCTTTCCTTTAAAGCTTTGAGGACCTGCATCCACTACTCACACACTGTAGTACACTTTCTGACAGCTGAAATCAGTCCCCCTCTTGCTGATGCTTCTCGCAATTGCATCAGGAGCCGCCATGTATCCAGTTTGCCTCTTTTGAGTTAATTCCCTAGTACCCACCAACTTATAACTGTCGTGAGGAGCCTAAATGACTTTTTTACGGCTCGTATTCCAGTGCCGATTGGCCCGACCAACTCGTGGTGACCTGCCCTTTCCGTTTCACACTGGCCATACAATGTCCGACCATTTGCAACTTCAAAAAGAGGGTCTCAAAAATTTAACAAAAATCATCAGAAAGAAACCAACAACTCAAGTTAGCAATTGCCACGTCCTCGTGACAGTCAATGGGGTCTTCTATATAAGCTTTCTAAGTCATCGAGCTAAAAATTGCATAATGTAAGTGCGTTTTGGCCTTTTGTTTTGCCTTGTTACTATTATGGATCTTTGGCCCTATTCCTTGTTTCGCATCTTATGGTTCCCTTTCCTATTCCGCGTTCCATGTTGATGTTTTACAAGTTTTCCAGATAATTATGCCCATGAGTTGGCGGTAGCCTATTGGCAGGTTGTGTTGTCTGCTCATGGGTGAAGCAATGCCAGCTTGCACCTCCCGGCCATCATTGCCCTGCAATGACTAGTAAACGCTCCACATCGTGTGTAGAAGTCTAATTCCCTTGTGCTTGAGGCTAGTCCCACTAACACCCGGAGACTGTTGGGTGGTCCATAGCCCTTTCCATAATCTAAAAGAGAGCCCTTTAAAAGTCCCTTGTTGTTGCAAAGGTTGTGTCGATGATAATATGGCCTCTCATGTTGTCATCAAGGTGTGATGGCTAAGTTGTGCAGCATATTGGAAAAAAGGTACCCTAGGGTGGTTAGGGGGGCGCACTCTACTCTCCCAAACAAACTGGTAAACCTTAGATCTCTGTTTCACACAATAGTCCGAATGATTTGCGTAATAAACAACAGAGCCAAATGATTTGGCTTCACCGTCTTCTTCCTTGGTACAAAGTGAGCTTGTTTATTGAACCTATCCAACAGTCCACATACCATCATGCCCACCATGAGTCCTCCGGAGATTGAAGATAAAGTCCATCGCAATACTCTCCCATGGTCTATGTGGAATTGGTAAAGGTGTTAAGAGTCCTGTTGATTTTTGCCCATCACTTTCTAACATACCAAGTAAGAATGCTCAAAATCATCCATGTCCTTCTTGAACTGAGTATCTTTATTAACGGGGAGGAGTCATCATACAAGCACATGAACCGAACGCATTTCAAGATTTTGTTCTAGACCCCAAGCTTGATGGAACTCGAAAGTCTTTGCTTCCTACCCTCAAGGAAAAACCCTAGTCTCAGGAACTACTCAGAATCCTCGAGAACCAAGGCTCTCATCTCTGGAACACACTATCCATTCTCAGCGCATGGCATCCCTATAACTCTATTCCGACTTTATGCCCAGAGTCCTCTTCAATAGAAATCTTAGCATCAACGCTTCTATCCTGGCACGAAGTCCCTCCTTGGGAGTCTCTACTTCCTGACCTACACTCAAGAGTCTACAACCTCTAGATCTGGGGATATCTACTCCCAATCTTAGGGTGCAGAACCCTTTGGGCTGATCTAGCTCTGTTTCCACAAAGCGCTTCTCTCCTGCAGAGGCACTTGCCTTCCTGTGCTCCTACTCCCTCGTGCGAGGGGAGAACACCTGCAAACAAACACTCATAGATCAAACTATCTAACATGAAAAGCATCACTGTGAAGTCTCGGACTTGGAAAGCAACTCTTGGGAAGAGAGCTCGGTGTAAGGGACCTTCCCTTCAACATCTACACACAAAAAAGGCTTGATCGCGGGTTCCTTCTCATCCATCAGTACTGTCTATGATGTCTATGGGCTATAACAGAGAAATTCAGTAACCTATCATGATGGAAACAATCATTCGAGGTCTTTTTTTGTGATGGAACTTTTCCACTTGGTCTTGATGTCATCTGATACACTTGGGCAGCCGTGGGGTCCTCTGGAACATCACCACCGTGGCTGAAATCTGCCACAGCATGGGGAAAGCTCTGGGCCTTGTATTTATGGTGCCTGAGAGGGAGAGAGGGGGGGTGCCTTTTATGGCTCCTGGGAGCAGAGCCAGAAGGAATAGGGATGCTTTTCCCCAGCTCTGCAAGAATACAGGGAGGTGGGGGGCACCTACACACACACACTTTTTTTGTCAATATTTGAGATTAATTTACAAGTGGGAAACCTCAAAGCGAGGAAAACCCACGGTAAGGATCGTATAGAAAATTAAAGAACACAGAAGTGTTCTTTTGTGAGAGAGGGCTAAAAGCATACACAAGAAAGCTGATGTATCTCAGGGTGATATCCCCAACTTCCATGGCAAAATGTAAAGATTGCCTAAGGGAAAGCTTGAAAAACGGAATATGGGACACACAGTTTTTGTTGGCTTTATTTATCAGGGGCTGCCCACTCATTAAGTGGGCGGATAAACACTTCGAAATGGTCGTAACTGCCTAAAACTCAATAAAAACCTTATAAGGTAAAAATCATGCTTACGCAAATACAACCCAGGCGTCCCTAGAGGCAATCTTATGCACATATGCCATGCCAACATGGAGTGCTTTGCAGGAAACCGAAAAGCACTCAAAAAGAAACTCGCTTTTTCAAAAAGCAATGCATTTCCTCAAAGCTACTCAGAACCCATCTTCATTCAAGTTAACTTGTGTGCAACTCTGACTCCATTAGGAATCTACTAAGACCATGGAATATTCCCTATTCGATGCTCCCATCATCCACCACGTGACGCATCAAGAATACCCATCAGTTAGTCTCTCACTCACCAAACTTATGGAACAACTCCTTCGTGACGCTCTTTGTCACCCATCCAACGTGAGGCATCATAATCTGTTTTTGATAGCCAAACAGATATTTATGTTCACAGTGCTCTCGTCATTCCTCAAAACGATGCACTAAGAATATCCCCACTCGATGTCTCAAGCGAGAAAACCCTCTCACTTATTATCGAAGTTATTTCCAATTTGGTATAATTATAGTTCTTTAAGATCAAGCTAATTTAGCAACGTCCCTCTCAATTATAAGAGTTGTCCTAACTTTAGTGGTCTAACTTAACTTCGCGGGGAATCTGAAAAAGTCTCAAATCTCGCTCAATGATCAGTCGAGCTTCTTCTACCTCGAAGGAAAACGTAAATACTTATGTCACATGACACATCCAACCCTATGTGTCTGTGGACAAGCTACAGCACGACCAAGGTTCAGTTCAGTCAAGTCAGTCTAGAATAGGAAGTGATCTGGCACTTTTGTGAGTCTGTACGCAGACCATGCATGTCCAGTCACTTAGATTAGATGCATATCCTCCGATTGCACACAACATGATAATAAGCATTCCCATTAGAATCCATCAGGGGAATTTTCCAGTGCATTAAACCTATTTTCTCTATTTTTGACATTTTTCACTTATTTATTAAGTGACTTTTGTTGGGAACTAGGTAGGGCAATTTTGCTAAGATAATATATAAGCAAACCTAGCGCTAGCACTTTCTCGCAGAAGAGGCAGCAGGAGCACCTTGCTCAACAGGCAACTTCTCAACAGAACCCCCAAGAGGCCTAGCGTTTTTGCTCCACAGCACAACCTAGCGTTTTTGGATCTTGCAGATTCCTGGCGATAGCAAGAAGCAGAAGCCCCAGCGTTAGCAGATTCACTGCAGCAGGACCATTTTCAGCCCTAGCGTTTTTGCATCTGCCAAGCATTTCAGCGTTTTGCAGATCTACCGCGACGGAACCAACACAAGCACCAGCATTTTCAGTTTTCAGCACTTAGACATCGGAAAACAAGTCCCGAACCTCGCAGATCTCACCTTCCCGCAGTAGATCCTCGCCGCACGGTCAAATTCCTCAAAGTTTACAGATACAGCCCGGAAAACGCAGATTTCAACATCTGCGTTTTCAGCACGTTGTCGTCGCATCGTCGCCATCGACATCGTCACCGACATAGAGTCAGAATTTAGCAGATAGAGATTTGCAGATTTCAGCCCTTAGCAATTTCAGATTTCAGCCCGTCTCGTCGTCGTCGAGATCGTCGGCCAATCCAAGCATTGTAGAGATTTGTGTAATCATAAGTAGACCGCTCTTGCCATAGAGAGTGGGGCCTTCGGAGGAGGGTTTGACAACTTTCTGGTGTCATATTCTCTTCTCTCTCTATCTCTCGGTCTCATGCACTTCCATTCACAGTGTCCATTCACTTTGTTTGTGTCCATTGCACTCTCTCATTAAAGGACGGAAGGCTCTCCCTTCCATAAGTAAAAGGAACCTTGAGCACAATCGGATCACTCATCTTGAGCAAAGTTCAACATTCATTCCGCTGCACCTTACATTGGTATCAGAGCTTTGGCAATGTTCTGTATCACTCCACAAGAACCACATAATTTTATTTTTTGCTTGTTGAGGTCGCACGAACCCAAGTTCACTTGGGCGTGTCGATTCCTAATCGTGTTTTTGAAGAGTGACAGGAAACCCAAGAAAGAAGGGCTTGTCCAACCTCCCCTTGTTTCTCTTTTCACTCATTGAGAGAGGACCGTGCACTTAGCGGCCGGCCAATCGACGTGAGGTGGGAAAAAGCAACCTTGGTGTGAGCGCAAGGCCGCGAAGGGGTGTGCCCGCGGAAAAGAGCAGAACTCGGGTGAAGAGAAGATCCTTCTCTAACACAAATTGCAGGTGAAAGAAGAACCTCAAGAACCCCAAGAACCAAGACCCCCAAGAACCCAAGTTCCTTGTGAACTTAAGAACCCAAGACCACAAGAACCCACGACTTCAGTGGATGGTCATCACTCGAAGCGGAATGGATACTTCGCTTGGAGGTGATGAGCATGAGAGAGGCGGCGACGAATTTTCCCCACCAGGAGGTTTTTCCGACCCTCCCCCTTCCCCATCTATGACAAGGATTGCCCTAACTCCTATGGAAGCTTTCGACAAGATGATGATGGACTGGGAGTTAGAACGCAAAGCAAGACAAGCAGAATTTGATCGCGAGAACAAAGCAAGAAAAGAAAAGAGCGACCAACACATGAAAGAGTTCTTGCAACTTTTTTCTATTGTGCAGGTGCAGTATGAACAGAATCAAGAGAAGGAGACTCTCTCAGTCTCTTTTTCTCCAAAGCATGATACACAGGATTTGCATGATGATAAGCATGATGAATTGAATGATAATGACAAGCATGATGATTTGAATGACAATGACAAGCATGATGATTTGAATGACAATGACAAGCATGATGATTTGCATGATGCTCAAGATGTGATTTCTCACAAGCATGATGATTTGTATGACCACAATGTGATTGTTCACAAGGATGATGTGTTAGTGAATACTTTTTCTAGTGAAGCTAACCTCGTTGCAGATTCGATCAATCACGAAGAACCGATCTTGGCTTTCGAGCCGAGGTCCACAGAACCCCCACAGGAAGATTCGATCCCTTACGAAGAACCGATCTTGGCTCTCGAGCCTAGGTCCAAAGAACCCTTACAGGAAGTACTATGTGTTCGAATAATTCGTCAGCACGCATTGTTCGAGTGTTTCATTCGTGATCGTTTCCTATATTTCAGTCAGCGTCTTTATGTGATCCCTTTTCCTAGGCATGACATAGTGTACATTGAGCACGTTTCACTCATGAATGAGCACGGATGTATGCGAGTTATTCATGAGAACCTGAAAAGTATGCATTCAAGGAAGTCACATTCCCTGTCTCTTCCTTGGCACGACACGGTGGTAGAGAGAGCACAAGAAAGTATGAGCACCAAGCATGGGCATTTCCGTTGTGAATTGCCACAGTTGATTGCTTTAGATCAGAAAGACAAGATTCACTCTCATTGTTTGCATGTGTGTGGTGAACGGTTAGGCACTCCGTCTATGTGTTCATCTACATTGCATGTACACTCTTTGAGGAAGAAAATATTTTTTCCAATCACTTTACATGGAATAGGTATGTTAATGGTTTTGTTTTGGAAGCGGTTTCAAGAATTTTCAGCCATGGAGATTCTTGAAGAAGAAAGAAGCATGACTCTAGACGAAGTTGAAGCATTGAAGGAGCCACGGAAAAATTTGTCGCTTTCGGCGCGGCCCAAAGAAGCAAGCGTTGCAGACCTTTATGAAGTTCAAGTATCGCATGACCGACGTATCAGAGTGGGCCGGCGAAGAGTCCTTCACAAGATTTCGGACCCTGCTTGCGATCTCCCTCGACGCCACACAGTTCGGTACCAGTACCTCACTTTGAAAAGGAGGGCATGTCACGTGACACATCCAACCCTATGTGTCCGTGGACAAGCTACAGCACGACCAGGGTTCCGTTCAATCAAGTCAGTCTAGAATAGGAAGTGATCTGGCACTTTTGTGAGTCTGTTCGCAGACCGTGCATGTCCAGTCACTTAGATTAGATGCATATCCTCCGGTTGCACACAACATGATCATAAGCATTCCCATCAAAATCCATCGGGGGAATTTTCCAGTGCATTAAACCTGTTTTCTGTATTTTTGACATTTTTCACTTATTCATTAAGTGACTTTTGTTGGGAACTAGGTAGGGCAATTTTACTAAGATAATCTATAAGCAAACCTAGCGCTAGCACTTTCTGGCAAAAGAGGTAGCAGGAGCACCTTGCTCAACAGGCAACTTCTCAACAAAACCCCCAAGAGGCCTAGCGTTTTTGCTCCACAGCACAACCTAGCGTTTTGGACCAGATCAGCCAACATTTTTCGATCTTGCAGGTTCTTGGCGATAGCAAGAAGCAGAAGCCCCAACTGTCACGTGACACATCCAACCCTATGTGTCCGTGGACAAGCTATAGCACGACAAGGATTCAGTCAGTCCAATCAGTCTAGCTTAGGAAGTGTTCTGGAACTTTTGTGAGTCTGTTCGCAGACCATGCATGCCTAGGCACTTAGAGTAGATGCATATCCTCTGGTTGCACACAGCATGATCATCAGCATTACCATCAGAATCCAACAGAATCCATCAAGAGCATTTTCCAGTGCATTAAACCTATTTTTCCTATTTTTGACATTTTTCACTTATTATTTTTAAGTGACTTTTGTTGGGAACTGAGTAGTGCAAATTAGGTAAGATAATATATAAGCAAACCTAGGCTAGCACTATTTGGCAGAAGAGCAAGGAGAACACGGGCCAAGGCAGCAGGTTCCCCCTCTCTCTCAAGCAAGACCTTTTCCCCCTTGGTGGCGATTTCCTCCGAGCAAGACCGCCATCTCCCTGGTGTTTTCAGCATCGGCCTCATCGCCATAGCCCTAGCGTTTTCAGTATTCAGCCATCATCGCCATAGGCTTCAGCATGCTAGCGTTTTTCAGCCAACGGGGCAGCATTTCCAACTTCCAATACATAGCGTTTTTCAGCCTGCATATTCAGCCCTAAACCAGGGTTTTGGACAGCAGTTTTCAGCCTTCTAGCGTTTTTGGACAGCAGCAGCACATCAAGTTTTCAGCATTCATAAGGGACCAGCAGATCAGCGTTTTGTAGCGATAGCTTTCAGCCGAAGAAGGAGTCAAGTCATCGCCGTCGACACCGTCCAAGTTGCCATTGCATCATAGTCTTCAAGTGCATTAGAGTTGTAAGAGTTTGTGCAATCAATAGTAGACCACTCTCGCCATCGAGAGTGGGGCCTTTGGAGGAGCGTTTTACGTCGTCTCTGGTATCGTATTCTCTTCTCTCTCCATCTCTCAGTCTCATACACCTTCACACACAGTGTCCATTCACTTTTGTTGTGTCCATTGCACTCTCTCATTAACAATGGAAGGCTCTCCCTTCCATAAGTAAAAGGAATCTTGAGCACAGTTCGGAGCACTCATCTTCTTGAGCAAAGTTCAACATTCATTCCACTGCACCTTACATTGGTATCAACGCTTTGGCAGTGTTCTGTATCACTCAAAAGGAAAGAACAACAGAAATTTTTTTGCATGTTGCGGTCGCACGTAACCCAAGTTCACTTGGGCGTGTCGATTCCTAATCGTGTTTTTGAAGAGTGACATGAATCCCAAGAAAGAAGGGCTTGTCCAGCCTCCCCTTGTGCCTCCTTTCACTCATTGAGAGCGGACCATGCACTTAGCCGCCGGCCAATCGACGTGAGGTGGGAAAAAGCAACCTTAGTGTGAGCGCAGGGCCACCAAGGGGTGCGCCCACGGAAAAGAGCAGAACTCGGGTGAAGAGAAGATCCTTCTCTAACACAGATTGCAAGCGAAAGAAGACCTTCGAGAACCCAAGAACCTCAAGACCCTCAAGAACCAAGAACCCAAGACCCACAAGAACCCAAGTTCCTCGTGAACTTAAGAACCAAAGATTACAGTGCATGGTCGTCACCCGAAGCGGAATGGATACTTCGCATGGAGGTGATGGGCATGAAAGTAGTGAAGAAGAATTTCCTCACTATGGAGGTTTTCCTGACCCTCCCCCTACGCCATCTACACCCGGGATTGCACCAAATCCTATGGAGGCCTTGGTCAAATCAATGACGGACATGATGGCACGACAAGAAGCGACTCACATTGCCTTGGAACGCGAGCTTGCTGAACGAAAAGAAAGAAAAGCACAACGAAAGGAGGAAGCCGAAGTAAGACGAGTGGCCTTGGAGGCCGATTGGGAGGTTCAACGGGACCTCCGCACTCAAAAATTGGTTCGACAGGTTTTTGCCTCGAAGTCTGAAGCAGCTGTAGATCCTCAAGTGGCGCAAGCCGAGATGCGGACTCCAACAACCCAGTCACAGAGAAGTTGACTTTCAGTAAGTATGATGATAAGATGGATGCTACGGTTATTCATTCTTGGTTACATCAATTTAATGCTTATTTTGCGACAACTAAGAAGACAGGGAATAGCAAGGTTTTGACGGCAGCTATGTACCTTGCCGGTGATGCCATCAATTGGTACCACGCATGGCAAGAGGCACAGTTAGCCGCACACCTAGAGGAAGCCGACGAATTCACGCCCCTTTCCTTCAATTGGGTTAATTTCCAAGACAAGCTCAAGGCGCGGTTTATGCCACCTTAGTACCTCGCACGATTGAAAGACGATTGGCGCGCTCTCAAGCAAAATGGTATGCCAGTTATGTCTCTCTCTAATCATGTGTTACAGCTCGGCACTCAATTACGCAAATCGGATGCGGAGCGCAAGGAGGCATTCCTTTATGGATTGGACGAGTATATCAAGTTTGATGTGGAGGTACTTGATCCAATCGATCTCAACTAGGCGGTAGCCATTGCTCTCGCACAGGAGATGAAGCACAACAAAGGAAAGCCTAAGGAGAACAAAACCTCTCAAGGAAACCCTCAGACTTCTAAGAACACGCAAAATGGTAAGAACGGTAAGAATGGTAACTCTCCTAGCCCATCTTCCTCTAAGTCTTCGGAAAAGAACTCTAACAATGAATCTTAAGGGTAAAGCTAAAGCACCTGCAAAATCTAAGCTAACCCCGGATGAAAAAGCTGCACAAGGAATTATAGGAGGATACATCACGGCTGAAGAACAAGTGATTTATGCCAAGGAAGGTAGATGTTATCAATGTCATGTTAAGGGTCACATTAAGAAGGCTTGTCCTAAGACAGCCCCACCTAAAGAACCAAAGGCACCCACACCAACCACAAGCACTTTAACGAACCAAGCTGAATCTTCTCATGTCTCTGACACACACATGGATGAGTCTCTTATGAAGTGTTATGGTCATGTAAAGGGTGAGCGTTTTATCGTATTGTTTGATCCAGGCAGTATGCATGATGTGGTTAGTGCCTCTCTTGTTGAGAGAGCCCGCCTAGAGGTTAATCAAAAATCTCCTCTCGAGGTTTCTGGTTTTGCTCTTGGTATGGAGACTCTCATCACGAAAGAGTGCCTTGATGTGATGTTTACAGTTCAACAAACTGCTTTCCGTAGGAAATTTCTTGTGTCTCCTCTTTTAGGATGTGATATGCTTTTGGGCATTAGATGGTTTCGTGAGCATAACCCTCTCATTGATTGGGAGGCTAACACTCTCACATAAATGCCAAGACTAACTCCCCCCTCTTCATTCGTGCTGAGGAGGGTTTACATTCTTTGCATCTCATCTCTCATGTGCAGGTAAAGCGTGAATTAAGACGAGGAGCACAAGCGGCATTCATCTATGCTGCTCCAGTTTCCCAGAACATTCAGGCTCCAGCTAAGTATTGAGATTTGTTTACCAAGTTTAAACATCTCTTTTTGCAGGATCATCTTCCACCTCGTCTCCCACCTGAGCGGCCGGAGGACCATCGCATCGAGCTTATGGAGGGGGCCCAGCCTGTCAGTAAGGCTCCCTATCGTTTGAACAAGACACAGGAGGAAGAGTTAGTGACAACTCACGGAGTTGGTGGCTAGAGGGTTCATATGTCCTAGTGTAAGTCCTTTTGCTGCTCCTATTTTGTTTGTTCGCAAGAAGAATGGTTCGTCTTGTTTGTGTGTTGATTACAGGGCATTGAACAAGATGACCGTCAAGAACAAGTTTCCGATGCCTCGCATTGAGTATATCCTTTATAGGCTCAATGGGACAAAGGTTTTCAACAAGGTCGATCTCAAGAGTGAATACCATCAGGTACGGGTATTCAAAGGCGACATCTTCAAGACCATTTTTCACACCGAGCGAGGGCAATGGGAGTATATTGTTATGCCTTTTGGATTGACAGGTGCCGTAGTTACATTTAATCGTCTCGTGGTAGGTCGTTTCGGCGATATGGTTGTATATGTGTGTTCATCTTTTTGGATGATATTCTCATTTTTTTTGCATCGTGGGAACAACATGAAAGGGATGTCAAAAGGGTACTAACCCGTTTGGATGAGTATCAGTTGTACATTACAGCTAACAAGTCTGAATTTTTTCTTACTGAAGTCACTTATCTGGGTTATATCATTTATACAGAAGGCGTCAAGCTAGATCCCGCGAAGGTGAAACAGGTTCATAATTGGGATTTGCCCAAAACTGCATATGATGTGCGTTCTTTTCTTGGTTTATGTCAAGCATATAGTTCGCACATAAGAGAATTTTTTCACGCATTGCTGCACCTATGACTGATGTTTTGAAAGGGGTCAAGACTTGTCGTCAGCGCGTAGACTTGCCCAAAGCAGCCATTGACGCTTTCGCAGCTCTCAAGGTTGCGGTGACAGAAGCACCATGTCTTATCCTTGCCTCTTAGGATGATCCCTTTGAGATATGGACGGATGCGAGCAATGTCGCCATAGGCGCTATGCTTCAGCAGCATGGTTGTCCTGTAGCTTTCCTTAGCCGGAATCTCAATAGTGCGGAAAAGAAGTATTCAGTTTATGATAAAAAACTTTTGTCTGTCATTCACTCTCTTAAGCATTGGAAGCATTTTCTGTATGGTAGAGAGTTTACAGTTCGCACAAATCATCGAGCCCTCAAGTGGCTCCAATCTATGCCTAATGTACATTGGAGTGATCGCCAGGCACGGTGGTCACAATTTTTTGAGCAATTTGGAGGTTTGATTGAGTATGTGCCTTGAAAAGCTAACCCTGTTGCAGATGCGTTGAGTCGCAAGGGACAGATTTTGGCTCTTGAGTTAAGGTCCACATTGTCTACTCAGGGTGTGGGTGTGTCTTTCGATAGCATGAAAAATCAGTATGCGGATTCCGAGTTTGGTAAGCATTGGTTGCAAGCTCTTGCTTCCCAAGGGCCAAGCAACTATCTCATTCATGATGGTTTGTTGTATTTTCGTCAACGTTTATGTGTGTTGCCCTCTCTCAGGCCAACCATATTGCATGATGCACATGATTCTCTCACGGATGGGCACAAAGGAATGAACACAACTTTGGAAAAAATAGAAAGATTCTTTTATTGGCCTAAAATGCGAAAGAATGTGTTTCGTTATGTCACAGTGCACTATGTCAAAAGGTAAAAGCTCCTTGGGGTAAGCAGCAAGGCCTCTTGCTTCCGCTGCCTATTCCCGATGGACCTTTTCAAGATATTTCCATGGATTTTGTGACTAACCTTTCACCAAGCTTGCATTCAAGGAACACTCAATGTTTGACAATTGTCGATCGTTTCAGCAAGTTTTGCATGTTGATTCCTTGTAAAGCCAAAGTCACTGCACAAGATGTAGCACGGTTGTTCATTAAGCATTGGTACCCCCTCTGTGGTTTGCCAAAATCAATTGTTTCAGATAGGGAAGTTAAGTTCACGTCCAATTTTTGGCGCGCACTCTTTGAAAATTTTGGCACTAAGTTGAATTTTTCATCGGCTTTTCATCCATAGTCAAATGGTCAGACAGAGATTTACAATCAATTGGCTTTTGATGTTTTAAAGTCATACGTGCATGATCAACAGTCTCAGTGGGAGCTCTATCTCCCATTGCTTCAGGCTATTTTGAATGACTCTTTTTCTTCAGCCATTGGTCGAACTCCGTATGAGGTAGCTTTTGACCGTCCATTCCAGTCACTTTTGACTCGCTGGGTCAGTCAAATGCCTGATGCCAATGCTGAAAGTCAATCATTGGATGAGATTTCTGAGAGAGTGAAGCTTCGGCTAAGCAAGGCTCAGGAATCTTATTCATGGTAGACTAATAAGCATCGTCACGATGTTTCCATCAAGGAAGGGGATTGGGTGTATTTAAGAATCATGAAGCAACGTCTTAAGCAAGTTGGAAAGAAGTGTCCCAAGTTGTCTTTTCGAATGTATGGTCCATTTCCAGTCATTAAAAAGATAAATGAGGTTTCAATGAAATGCAGTTGCCTAGCTCATGGTCAATGCACAACGTTTTCCATGTTTCTTGGTTGAAAGTGTTTCAAGGAAACACCTCCAAAGGACATTTCAAAAGAAGAAGAACCAAAGATCATCCATGAAGCAGAAATTATGGAGCCGGAGCAAGTGTTGTTGCATCGGTTTCTACATGGTTCGAAGAAGCAAGTGAGACAATACTTTTTGAAGTTCAAGGATCGAGGAACCCAGAGTTGTCGGCAGACTACAAGGAAGCCATGCAGCTCGGTACCAGTACCTCGCTTTAAAAAGGAGGGGATGTCACGTGACACATCCAACCCTATGTGTCCGTGGACAAGCTACAGCACAACAAGGGTTCAGTCACTCAATCAGTCTAGCTTAGGAAGTGTTCTAGCACTTTTGTGACTCTGTTCGCAGACCGTGCATACCCAGGCACTTAGAGTAGATGCATATCCTCTGGTTGCACACGGCATGATCATCAACATTACCATCAGAATCCAACAGAATCCATCAGGAGCATTTTCCAATGCATTAAACCTATTTTCCCTATTTTTGACATTTTCACTTATTATTTTAAGTGACTTTTGTTGGAAACTGAGTAGGGCAAATTGGGTAAGATAATATATAAGCAAACCTAAGGTAGCAGTATTTGGCAAAAGAGCAAGGAGAACACAGGCCAAGGCAACAGGTTCCCCCTCTCTCTCTCAAGCAAGACCTTTTCCCCCTTGGTGGCGATTTCCTCCAAGCAAGACCACCATCTCCCAAGCGTTTTCAGCATCAACCTCATCGCCATAGGCCTAGCGTTTTCAGCATTCAGCCATCATGGCCATAGGCTTCAGCATGCTAGCGTTTTTTAGCCAACGGGGCAGCATTTCCAGCTTCCAATACATAGCGTTTTTCAGCCTGCATATTCAGCCCTAAACCAGCGTTTTGGACAGCAGTTTTCAGCCTAAAACCAGCGTTTTGGAGAAGCCTAAAACCAGCGTTTTTGGACAACAGGTTTCAGCCTTCTAGCGTTTTTGGACAGTAGCAGCACATCAAGTTTTCAGCAGTCATAAGGGACCAGCAGATCAGCGTTTTGTAGCAATAGCTTTCAGCCGAAGGAGTCAAGTCGTCGCCGTAGACACCGTCCAAGTTGCCATTGCATCATAGTCTTCAAGTGCATCAGAGTTGTACGAGTTTGTGCAATCAATAGTAGACCACTCTCGCCATCGAGAGTGGGGCCTTTGGAGGAGCGTTTTACAACGTCTCTCTGGCATCCTTCCCGCGGGAGATGCACAGCAATGCCGCCAAAGTTGTACATCGTTGAAGCAATATAAAGAAATATCGAAAGGGGCGCCACACTTTGGGGCCAGTGCTCTCTTGGCGTGGAACTCCGCCACTCCGTGTCTCCTGTGAAGTGTATCTCTTTCAGTTCAGTTGTTTTGAAGCGTCTAGAGCAGCGTAACCGCGAAACGTTTCAGACCCGAAACATTTCACCCTGAAACGGGGACGTTTCACCCGAAACGTTTCACCCAAGAGAGAGGCCTCAAGTGAAACATTTGACCGAAACGCCGATTTTATGTATATATAAAATTATATACATTAATAGGTGTGCAAGAGAGAGAGATATGATAATGCAAACAATATCAATGACAATTGACATCTACTCTAGTTTCTAAGATATCATTGATCAGACAGTTACATTCTAAGCAAAATTTAAAGCGAAAGCTGCGGAACATTCAACAAACTGAAAATGAACAAAATTCAGAGTGACAAGAGACTACATCTACTTGCACACTTAAGTTTCATCGAACATTACAAGTAGATGTTAGAACTTAACAAAACAATGGACTGAATAGCGAACACATAGAATGACGAGAACATATGTCGAATCTGCATGTAAATAAGATGAAACTCGACAAACTACATTGCTCAACTTACAAGACAATAAAGAGTAAAGCTTGGAGTGATCGAGTCAAAGGCTAAAGCCCATATGGCATACACAAAAAAAGATATCCATGACAAAATGATAAAATATCATAACAAAATACGCAAAGCTGAGCGCTCGTGAGTCGCTACTCTAGACTCAAAAAGAGACTACTGAGATCCATCTGACTGACTCCCCTCATCACTCTCACTCTGAAGGAGTCGGAGTAAGTCGCCTGGTAGTAGAAGTAAGCTCTGCAACACTGCGTCTGGGTCTGGACCTCCGTGCTCGGGTAGCTCTCAGGCCGAGCACTAGTAGTAGCAATCGTGGTCTCCCCACGTAGGCGACGTGTAGTCGAACGAGTCTGTCGTGAGAACCTCATCATGTCCTCACGGATGAAATCATACACATCATCCTCAGGTGTGTGTGGCTGAAGATGCGAGCTATCAACTGCCTCAACTATAATCTGTCGATGATCCACTTGCTTTGGTAGCCAACTGACAGGGCCTGCGCTATCCAATCCACCCGCCTTCTCCAATACTCGGAGATTGGCATTAACAAATGCCAACCTATCAAGCTGGGGAGTATTGAGCCTACGGAAAAGTTAAAACACAACAAGTTAGGAAAAATGTGTAGACTTGTGAACCATAGAGTGTATGACCAAAGCTAAATTCTAATTGAGAAGCTCACCTATTTCGATCTTTTGTGTGTATGTCTCCCATTATGCTCCATAGCCTCTCCGCTCCGCATGAGCTCACCTCTTGGGAGAGGACCCACAAAGCCAAAGACAGCAACATGGGTGTAAGACCCCCAAATTTTTCTCACCATGAAACTGGAAGTGCTTGATTTTCAACATCTTTGGCAATTGCACGAGAAAAATTTCCCCTGCCACCTATATGTCCCACAAGAATCAAGAGACAAATGTCAAGACTTTAAATGTGCTCTTTATGATTGTGCTTTGAAGCCTACAGAGATCTTTACCTCTAAACTCCAAAAGATCTAGTCGATTCTGCGCATGGCCATTGTTTCGATAGATTCTCTCCACATATTCATTCCATCCAGTCAAGAGCACACGATCGGATCTTTGAGCCTCACATCTCCAAGCAGGATACAATATGTGGGCTACACAATGAATTGGACGGCGAAACCAATTCCATCTTACATCAAATATGTCGAGCATGATGCTCACCCTACATGTCACAAATTCACATTATCACATGTGAACAACGATATGTATAATGTCATAAGACTCAAGAGTTAAGACTTGACAGAAAAAGCGTTTCAAAAACCTTACCTGTCTGGGCTCAATGATGTGCAATCATGTATGGCTATCCTCAACTTTGTCATGAACTCATAGAGGAGACCGAGAGTGGATCCCTCACTATCACATAAGCGTAAAACGCAAACAATCGGTTGGAGAGCAGCTTGAAGGCCATCAATCTCTCTCCAAAATGTATTGTTGCAAATCACCCCATCAAGGACTGCCACAGCAGCAGGAGTGGTAGAATCTGGCCAATTTAACCACCTTTCATCTACCACCATTCGGCGCAAGTTATCTTTGCATTTTACCAAGCTGTACATAAAACAATGAATATTTGCACTTCACATAACTTGTAAAAATGGAGATTCAAAGACTAGAAAACCTTTGAGAAACTCACTAGCACAAGACAAGAAAGATGTAGCAAGGGTCTTTGCTGGCTTCTTGAGAGCCCATTTGCAATGTGCAGTGAACAACCCTAGGGCAAATGATTTTCGATGAATGAAGTTGATAAGTTGTAGAGCTTTATCAACTAGTGAAGTCACCCATGGTAGTGCACCAATATCTTCCATCATAAGATCAAGGGAGTGTGCTGCACACGGACTTTTGCTTCGATCATTTTGCCCATAAGCTTGCAATTGCTTGCATTGTCTGTTACCACTTGCACTACATGTTGTGGACCGACCTCCTCGATAGCATCTCGAATGTGTCCAAAAATAAGCTCTCCTGCACATTTTGCATTTGAATCTTGTAAGAAGCACTTCTTATGAATCATGATGCATCATGCTCGCAGCTCTATGCTTTGATTATCAAGTGACACAAAAATCAAAATAAGAAACATACCAGTAATGCTTATGCCGGCAGCTCAGCGTAACCGCGGAACGTTTCAGACCCGAAACGTTTCACCCTGAAACGGGGGCATTTCACCCGAAACGTTTCACCCAAGAGAGGAGCCTCGGTGAAACGTATGACTGAAACGCCAATTTTGGGTGTATATAGTATTATATATATATATATATATATATATATATATACATAATTGGTGTGAACATGTTAAAAACCCCCAAAAATTTTAGGCGTTTCAGCAGAGGCGTTTCACCTGCATGCTGAAACGTTTCAGACGTTTCAAGCGTTTCACGTTTCACCCCGGCCGAAACGCGTTTCGCAGTTTCGCTGTGCCAGCTCCCGACACATCAATGGCTCTCAAAAATGTTGTGCTAGTACAACAAGACTCGAGAATATTGAGCAAGTGACGCTTTCGCACATCTTTCCAGCCATCTGATATGATAGTGCATCCATATACTGCCCAAGACTCTCTATGGCCCTGCAATTGCTCATGTACCATGTCTACTTGATGTGTCAGTCTACTAGTACGAAGAGCCTCAGATCCGGCTGGAGTGATGGGTGCCCCCGCAGCTGCAGCGGCTGAGACAGCATTCACAAATCTTTTGTAGGCCCCTGTGCGTGCAGCATGGAATGCAATGTTGCATTGGTAGAAAAAATGCTCCTCGGCAATCTCCGCCGCCTTCTTCAAGCTAGGAGCCCAAACATCATGCAATGTAGAAGAGCGTGCCAATGTGCGAGCCCTCTTCCTGCCAGTACCTACTCCAAGTTGCCCCACTTCGTGCTGGGAAGGAGCTGCCTGTGTGGTGCTAATAGGAGGAGCAGCATGGCTCTTGTCCACATCTTGAGTGCTAGCACATGTAGCATCTCCTGCATTGCTATCCTCCACACTAGCAGAAACATTTGGAGCACGACGGATAGGAGGGATATTTGAAGTCGAGGCTCCTGGAGTACTAGAAGCAGCAGTTGCCATAGGCAAGGGATGGTGAGAAGCAGCCAATTTAGCCCTTTCATCTTGGACTTTCTGTAAGAGGGCCTCTTCACCTATTGAGGCTTCAAGATTGGGCATGACACTACTTATGTAGTTTGCCCGCTCACCCCCAAAAGCAAGCCATAACTCTTCAGAGACACATTTGCATGCATCTCTCCCTTTGCTTCCGATCCAAGCATAATGGGCTTTCAAGCGGGTAACACCACTTGTAAGTACATCCCCACAAAGTTTACATATAACCCTGCGAGAGCTAGATTTATGGTATTTGGATATAAAAACTGTAGACTCCCATGGATCCCGCTCAATTACTGGCTGTTTGCCCTGTGAAGATCCTCCTCTCACCATGATTCCAAGCCTTGCAATACACACACGAAAAATTCAGCCATTAAACTTTTTGACTCTTGAGCCATTCACACTTGCGCAACACTAATGCACACAATTTCACAAAGGATGCTGCTCAATGCTGCCTGCATGTGCATTGTGTACACACGTGTGGCACATGTCAATGATGTCATGACTCATGAGTCATGACTCATGAGTCATGACTCGTGATGAGGTCATTCGAGAGTCGACGACTCGACGCTGGTGCCATTGTCTTGATCAAATTGCACGCGCACAGTGCACACACAATTTACAAATCCCTTGCAAATTGCACTTGTGACGGAAATTCCACTTCTCTCTCTCTCTCTCTCTCTCTCTCTCTCTCTCTCTCACACACACACACACACACATTGTATACACAAATGTGCAATTTGCAAATTGCACTTGTAAGTTGCGACGAAAATTGCACCTCTCTCTCTCTCTCTCTCTCTCTCTCTCTCTCTCTCTCTCTCTCTCTCTCAAGATTCAGCACGTGAGTAGAGAGAGAGAGAGAGTTACCAATTCGCTGAAGCTTGAGAGAGAGTCGGGTCTGTTACCTGCAGACAGGAGTCCTCATTCCAGTAGCGCGCGTGAGTTCGCAGAGAGAAGCGGGCAGATTAATTTGAGTCTAAATTAAACGTTAGCAGCCGAAACGGCCTTCTAAAAAGTTCCCAAAGCGTGAAAACGTTGTTCGCCTAAAAACCCCCAAATTTTTTTAAAACGTTTCACCTTGGGCGTTTCACCCTGCAAGTGAAACATTTCGCCCGTTTCAGGCGTTTTGCGTTTCACCAAGGTTTCGCGGTTACGCTGGTCTAGAGTCTGTTCAATTTGTTCTTTTCCGTTGGCATGGGGTGCCCATCTTGTTACAGTGGTATCAGAGCTCTAGTCGTGTGCTTTTCTGAAAGCATACATCGGTCCTTTCAAGAACAGACAAAGCAAGATAGCATTTCTGGATTCTACAGCGTACCTACAGTTTCTCCTTGACGAGCTCCGCGACATACTTTCGCGGCATTCTCAACAGAATTTCCCGATGCTGCAAAGCTTTCAGCAGTTCCTAAATTACACGTTGCCCCCTTTGATGCCTCAAACAGTACCACCTCCTCCGGCACCAGACAGTACGAGAGCCTCTAACCAGCAACCCACTTAGCCTTTTGTTCCCATTGGAGGAGTTTTCAGAAACATGGCACAATCGTCTCACCTTGATCTAGTGCAACCACCGTTGCCACCACCGCCACCTCCTCGGTACAATGGTTGGAGCCCATATGGATATCTTTACTATCCACATTTGGGGTTCGCTCCAAACCAAACAAAGATTTCAAGATGGAGAAACCACATAAAATTTTTCGCTTTTTTCTGGAGTGAAAGATCGGAAGAAAGCCTTGCAATTCCTACAACAATTTGACAACATCTATGCATTCGGAAACAACACGGAAGAATCAAAGATCTCTCAAGCCGCAGAATTTCTTAAGGATAATGCTATGCAATGGTGAAGTTCAATCGCTACCCAAATGTATGCTCCAAGAACTTGGCAGGCTTTCAAGACTATTTTTGCACAAAGTTACATGATTTCCCTGTTTGAAGTCCAAATTTTGTCAGAATGGGGAAACTTGGCAATGCTTGCCACAAACCAAGGAACAGTACAACCAATGTTGCCAGGTCCATATGAAACTTGAAACGAGGTTTCATAGTATGAAACGGGTTTCAAATGTGTTTTGAAACGTAAGAAATGCAGTATGAAAAACCTCAAAAATATAACCATATTTAATTGATCCAGGAAATCTCCTATAAACATGGTTCAAAACATTGAACCTTATAGACACAATTAAGTCAAAAAAAGTCACAAAGAACACATCATGTGATGCATTTCATTGGCAATTGCTACCAATCTAGTAAAATATCAAGGTTCAAGCAAACATAGGTTCACAGCTAGAGCATGCCACACTACAATCTCCACCATTTTGAAATACAACATAGAAAAAATATATATATAAGCTATCAGCCAATGAGCATTCAAATGCTCAAAATACGAACAAAGATTGCGCACAAGTTGTGTACCCTCTACTCGATGTGACTGTCTAAAACATACGAAACGATTGGGCACAGATTTCCTCGATAGAAATCCCTTTCAAGTAAAGTAGGGTTAAGGTATAGAATCGTGTTTCATATGAAAGAAACGTTTAGAAACGTTTCGTAAGTTTCATATGGGTATTGTTGCTAAATGGACTATTTTCTTTTTTTTTAGTAATTTATTTTTATTGAAATTAGAATATTTAAATATGTGCACTTGAACCGTAAGGTTAGGAACTATAGATCTACTCGAATTATTAAAAGCCATCGGGAACAGAAAACTGTGATGCATCATATGATGGGTGACATTAAGCATCAGGAAGGGGTTGTACCGTTAGTTCGGCAAGAGAGACCGAGGAATGGATATTCCCGATGCGTCATGTGATGGGTGACGGGAGCATTGGAAAGGGATTATTTGGTGGGTCTGGCAGGAAACCCGAACTAGAAAGAGGAATATACGTAAAGACGCAAACACAAGAATAAAGATGGGTTCTAAAAAGCGGAATATTTTAACGTGTTTTCCAAGAAAAGCAGACGCTTTCCCGCGAGGAATCTGTGTTAGCATTGCATCTGCGCCTCAGAACTACACCCGAGGACGCCCGGAATGTGCTTGTGTAGCATCAATTTTCAGCTCACTGAGTTTTAATGAGTTTTATCCAAGATCACATGTTTTTTTATAAAAAGTGACCGGCCGTCCACTTAATAAGTGGGCAGCCCATTAAAATAAAGCAAGTACTTACAAAAAAAGCCAACGAATGCTTTGTACGGCAGCCAAAATCAACCAGAACTGTTCCTCTTTCCTCTCTCTAGCTGCAAAATCAGCGAGTGCTGTTTCTCTGTCCTCTCTCTAGCTGCAAAAACAGCCAGCGCTGATTCTCTCTCTCTCTCTCTCTCTCTCTCTCTCTCTCTCTCTCTCTCTCTCTCTCTCTCTCTCTCTCTCTTGTGTGTGTGTGTTATCTTTGGCCAGGTTCGGACCGGCTATACCTACCAGTCCTCAGAACCTATAAAAGCAACACTTGCCTCTCTGAGACTCAGAATCTTGCCAGCGCTAGTGGAGAAGGGGCTCTGCCGGGAAGAAGACGCAAGTGATCACGAGACTACGGAGCACGGAGGTCGTTTTTCTGTACAAAGAGCGACAGGTATCAATTGTGAATTCACCATACGAATTGCTGTCCCTGTTTGTGTGTGTTTGCATGTACTTTATCGTGAAGGAGAAGCGGGAAGGCCTCGGCTTATGCTTGAGAATTATGGGAACGGAATTCGGAAATTGTCTGCGGAGTCTCGACTCCAAGTACAGACGAAAAAAGGATTGAGAGCTCCGACTCTCGGAAATTCCCTCGAGGGAAGGAACAACCATCGAGTCTGAGAATAGAACAGAGGGGTTTTCTCTGGTTCTTGTGCTTATAAAAACATTCCCCCTAGTTGGGATGCATCTAAAGGAGACTGCAAGCAACTGGTGGCTAGCCAAAATTCTGGAAAGTACTCAAGCCAGAACCTGGGCTGAATTCAAAACTGAATTCTATGAACAATTTCTTCCACCTGATTTCGAGAAGGACATTCGGAAGGAATGGGACTGGCTCGCCCAGAAGGAACAAGAGAAAGTCACGGCTTATGTTGACAAGTTTTGTCAGTTCTTCTGAAAGTTACGCCTTTTAAGAAGATTTCTGACGAGGAAAAGATGCGAAAGTTTGAAGCAGGTCTTCAACCACCGCTTCGGAAGAGCATGAAGGTGTACCGACACGACACCCTTCAACGGATGATGGAAACAGAAATCATTGCCAAGGATTTACATTCCACTGGTACCCCCAAATGGATGGAACACAGCACATACCGTGAAAGGCAAAGAGCGGTTTATAATGTGACCATGGCAACCAAGGTAAAAAGCGTCCCCCATAGGACCCGGATCAACCTAAGAAGCCAGAGGGTACCGGAAAACGGCTTAAGTATCTCACGCCGAACTAAGTACAGACCTTCAAAGAACAAGGAAGGTGCTTCTACTGTGGTGAGAAAGGACACATGAAGACAGACTGCCCTGTTCGGCAGCAACGGCAAGAACAAGCATCTTCGAAGAAGGAACCCGCTCCACCGAGCTTAAATTCCGTTCCTGATGTACAAGGGAATACAGAAACCAAGAAAGGGAAGCGCCGGCTCCTTGAAGGCTGGGGATCCGTGAATAACCAACGGGTGTTTGATCCTCTACGACCTTGGATCAACGGACAACTTCATCTCACTCGAAACTACAGAAGCCTTACACCGGCTCAGTTTGGAACTCCGGTCACTTCCGGATTGGCATTCGAGGGGTTGACCACCAATGCAACTCCCATGCAAGGACAACTCAATCTTCGGATTGGTGAATACAAGGACCGCGAATGATTTTTGATGGCACCCATCGAGGGATGTGATATCATCTTGGGTATGCCATGGCATTACCATATGCAACCGGTCCCAGATTATGTAGAAAAGACCCTCGCTTTTGAGCATGAGGGCAAGAACATTAAAATTTTTGCTAATGCAGGGGATTGGCTATTCCCTATTGTAAGCCATTGCTCCATTAAGAAGGAAATAAAGAAGTGCGTTTCTACTTACTTGATTTTCGCACGTAAAAGAGATAAAACTAATGAGAATTCGCTCTCTAGTTTGAAAATTAAACGTTTTCAATTTCTTAAAAAGTATAAAGATTGTTTCACGGATATTCTACCGGACAAGCTACCTCCGAAACGTCCGGAAAATCATCGCATTGATCTCGTATCCGTAGCTCTCCCCCAAACCAACCCCCTTCCAAGGTTAGTCTTGCTCAACAAGAGGAAATTTTGAAGCAAGTCCACGAGCTTCTGGAAAAAGGTCTAGTACGACCAAGTACTTCGCCTTACTGCTCTCCACTTCTACGGGTGCAGAAGAAAGATGACACGTTTCAAATGTGCATAGATTACCGGTCTCTAAACAAGATCACTATCAAGAATCACTTCTGGATACCCCCGATTGATGATATTCTCGATAAGTTGCAGGGTGCAAGCATCTTTAGTTGCATTGACTTAAAGAGCGAGTGTCTATAAGACTGCCTTTCGCACAATCTTTAATTTTTATGAATTTTTGGTAATGCCGTTTGGCTTGACCAATGCTCTTGCCACGTTCAATCGAATGATGGATCGAATTTTCAGCCCACACCGAGCTTTCACAGGCGTGTTTTTTGGTGACATACTCATCTTTTCAAAGACTGAGGAGGAACATCGGAAGCACTTGGACATACTCTTTCAGGAATTGCGAAAGCATGAGTTGCAAAGAAAAGTGAGTTCTTCCTCACTTAGATATACTATCTCGGCCATATAGTCTCACACAACCAAGTGAGAATGGATCCCGCAAAGATCCAAGTCGTGCAAGATTGGCCAACTCCCAGTACGGTACAAGATGTACGAAGCTTTTTGGGATTGTGTTCCTACTATCGGAGGTTTATCCGAGGCTTTGGTCAAGTAGCAGGACCACTCCACGACGGCCTAACAAGGAAGAAGATCCCTTTCAAGTGGGGATCGAGACAACAAGGTGCCTTTGATAGGCTAAAGTACCTATTAAGCCATGGACCTATTTTGATAGTGCCAGACTTACGAAAACCATTCGAGGTTCACTGCGATGCTTCAGGTGATTGCATCGATGCAGTACTTAACCAAGAAGCCCATGCAGTGGCTTTTGAAAGTAGACAGCTTAAGGATGCAGAATTGCATGCCTCAATCTACGAGAAGGAACTTATGGCTGTAATTCACGCCTTGTCCACCTGGAAGTATTACCTTCTAGGAGCAGATTTTGTGATCAAAACCGATCACCTGAGTTTGCGGTAATTTCTTACGCAACAGAAATTATCTGAGAAGCAAATGAGATGGGCCAACTTTTTGTCCATGTTTCACTTCTAGATCCTTCATACGGCTGGGAGTAAGAATGCGGCTGCATACGTGTTGTCTAGATGGCCTAGGGTGACTGCAGTTACCTTTGTGTATCACCAAGAATTGGAATCACTTCCAAAGTTGTATCCAAACGACCCAGACTTCTCCTCCATCTAAAGAAGTTACAGAACAGAGAGGATGAATATTCCTATTCTATTCGGGATGGTTACCTCTATCACCACCAAGCAATTTGCGTGGCAGAACCATTGAGAAAGAAAATCATGGAAGAAGCACATGCTTCACCTCATGCGGGTCATCGGGGTATTCTCTTTACGACTTTAGCATTGGAGAGGTATTTCTTTTGGCCAAGCCTTCAAGCAGACATTGATCAATATGTCAGCGAATGCTTGGTTTGCCAAAAAGTAAAGTATGATCGACATAAGACGCCTGGGTTACTCCAACCTTTACCTGTGCTTGATCAACCCTGGGAGAGTATTGCCATGGATTTTATTATGGATCTCCCAAACACTCAAACTGGAAATGATGCGATCTCGACCATCATGGACAGATTTAGCAAGCAAGCTCACTTTATTCCAATCAAGAAAACAATCAAAGCAGATCATATGGCTAGAATTTTTCTAGCACAGATCTTTAAGCATCATGGGCTGCTCAAGTCTAGTGTGAGTGATTGAGATCCTCGCATGACAGGCAACTTTTCGCATGCCTTGTTTGATAACCTTGGCACGAGGTTAAATTCTTCTTCTGCGTATCATCCTCAAACAGATGGGCAGAGTGAGATCGCTAATTCCACAGTATTGGATATGCTGAAATCTTATGTGTCAAAAAGATGGTGTAACTGGGAGAAGTATTTGTCCCTTGTCGAGTACGCGTATAACAATACCGTACATTCGTCTAAGGGGAAAGCACCTTTTGAGATTCTCTATGGTAAGCCTTTGCTTCCCCCGATCCTTGTCACTAAGGATAAGATTTTCACACCAGAAGAGTTTGTCCGAGATTTGGACACGACCTACAGGCAAGTCAAGAGAGCAATTTTGCGTTCTCAGGGAAAACATAAGAAAGCTACAGACAAGCACAGAAGGAATCTAGACTTAACAATCGATCAATTAGTCTTGCTCAAGTTTGAGAAGGTAAGACTAAACAAACAAGCGACTCATAAAGGGAAAGTAATAAACTTTCCAATCGCTATTATGGGCCGTTTAAGATAATTGACCAAGTAAACGATGTGACGTTTCGATTAGACTTACCATCTAATTGTAAGATCCACAATGCTTTCCATGTTAGTCTACATTGGCCATATGTGGGACCGCCTCCAAGTCAGCCTATTGCTGAGAAACCTCCTAAGGTTGAGGAAACAGAAGAAATATTCCAACCAGAGCAGATCATTCATCATCAAGAATGGCCACTTAAGTCTACGAAAATTACATTGAAGTATTTGGTAAAGTTTAAGAATTATTCTACTATAGATGCTCAGTGGATGACCGAGCAGGAATTAGCTTCCTATCCCGAGATTCTGGAAGGATATGTACAAGCACTACAGTTGAGGACAACCGTTTAGAAGCCAGAGGGATGTTGCTAAATGGACTATTTTCTTATTTTTTTGAGAATTTCTTTTTATTGAAATTAGAATATTTAAATATGTTCACTTGAACCATAAGGTTAGGAACTGTAGATCTACTGCAATTATTAAAAGCCATCAGGAATGGAAAACTCTCATGCATCATATGATGGGTGACATTAAGCATCGCGAAGGGGTTGTACCGTTAGTTCGGTAAGAGAGATCGGGGAACGGATATTCCCGATGCGTCATGTGATGGGTGACGGGAGCATCGAAAAGCGATTATTCGATAGGTCTGGCAGGAAACCCGAACTGGAAAGAGGAATGCGCGTAAAGACGCAAGCACAAGAATAAAGACGGGTTATGAGAAGCTTTTTCTAAAAAGAGGAATATTTTAACGTGTTTTCCGGGAAAAGCAGACGCTTTCCTGCGAGTAATCTGTGTTTGCATTGCATCTGTGCCTGAGAACTGCACCCGGGGACACTCGGAATGTGCTTGTGTAGCATCAATTTTCAGCTCACTGAGTTTTACTGAGTTTTGTCCAGATCACATGTTTTTTTTTTAAAGTGATCGGCCGCCCACTTAATAAGTGAGCAACCCATTTAAATAAAGCAAGGACTTATGAAAAAAGCCAGCAAATGCTCTATACGGCATCCAAAATCAGCCAGCGCTGTTTCTCTCCTCTCTCTAGCTACAAAATCGGTCAGCGTTGTTTCTCTCTCCTCTGTCTAGTTGCAAACACAGCCAACGCTGATCTCTCTATCTCTCTCTCTCTCTCTCTCTCTCTCTCTCTCTCATCTTTGGCCGGGTTTGGACCGGCTATTCCTGCCAGTCCTCGGAACCTATAAAAGCAACACTCGCCTCCTCTCTGAGAAACAGAATCTTGTAAGTGATCGTGAGACTACAGAGCACAGAGGTCATGTTTCCGTACAAAGAGCGACAGGTATCAATTGTGGATTCACCATAGGAATTGTTGTCCCGTGTTTTTGTGTGTTTGCAAGTACTTCATCACAAAGGAGAAGCGGGAAGACCTCCGTCTACGCTTGCGAATTCTGGGAACGGAATTCGAAAGTTGTCTACGGAGTCTCGACTCCGAGTACAGACGGAGAAAGGATTGAGATCTCGTCTCTCGGAAATTCCCTCAAGGGAAGGAACGACCATCAAGTCTATGATGGTCTAAGAATAGAATGGAGTGGTTTTCTCCGGTTCTTGTGCTTGTAAAAAGATTCTCCCTAATAAAGATTCTCTTTAAGAGGGGGGGAGGGACCAGCTCATCTTCTAGTCCCAAATACTCTGTCGAACTTCTCCCTCAACTCTATTTAGTTGAAGATTATTTATTTTCACCTTGTTGATTATTCGTGTGCACTCCCGTTTGTGACACCGAATCTGCCAAAAACTCTAATAAAAACTTGTAAGGTGAAAATTATGCTTACTTGTGTGCAACTTTAACTCCATTCGGAATCTACTTAGACCATGGAATATTACCTACTCAATGCCCCCGTCACCCACCATGTGACACATCAAGAACACCCATCACTTAGTCTCTCACTCACTGAACTTATGGAACATCTCCTTCGCAATGCTCCATGTCACCCATCCCATGACGCATCGGAGATGTCCGTTCCAGATAGTCGAATGCTTCTTCTCCGTGCTCTATGTCACCCATCCAACGTGACCCATCAAGAAGTATCAGTATCCGTTCTTGGTGGCCAAACACACATTCCCATTCACAATGCTCTCGTCATCCTGTGAGTGACACACTAGGAATATCCGTACTCGGATGTCTCAAGCAAGAAAATCCTCTCACTGATGGATCCAATTATTTCCAAAAATTCATTTAGAATTATATTTCTTTCAGATAAAGCTAATTTAGCAACACGAAGCCCACTTGAGCTTCAACTTCAACTCTCAAGCCTTCAAAATTCTAGTAATACAGAGGCTAATGCCCCCCTTACAAAGGCTTCAAAGGATTGTCCCTTAAAAATCGTCAAATACCCAATGGCATTCCAAACAAGCAGGATAGCATGTTACATTCAACATAAACGCATCCATGTTTGAGCATGCTCTCAACAAGCAGATGATCTCGGAACAGCATTTTGGAGTGCCGGAGAGCGTTATGCCTTCTTGTCCTCTTGTCCCCACTAAAAGCAAGAGAGAGAGAGTGGGTGCATGGAGCCCATGATGCTTTTACATCAGCATACTCTCAATTTGGAGAAAAAGCAGGCGTTCAATGTTGAAAGTGTCAAAGCTTTTCAAAGATTGGCTATTCGGATCCATGGTTTTATGCTTCATGGAAATTATGTTCAAGGTCTCTTACCTTGTCTCCTACCTTGCAAGACACATGACGCACACGGCCATAATAAGAACGCTAAGAATCTCATTCATCTTTCTTCAGTTTTCCTCTCTAATCTTCAAACTCTCAAGTAAACTGGCTAGTTAACAAATGCTTGTGAATAGTGTGGCAATTCATGTTATTCACATCTATTATCTGCTATGTGATACAACTTTATCCAGAGCTTGTGCAGTGATTCATGTTGTTCACGTCTGTGATCCACTCAAAATCAGTAAAAGCACCGATTCAAGACCAACATGCAACAATCAGATCGCCCATCTGTCAAGTAGTGATAATCTCAAAACTGCTCATCAAGGAATCAAATGAGAGATACCGAAGACATCAGCAAATTTCCATGCATACAAACGTGAGATTCATGCAAGGGGAACCTTTCGATTTGGCCATAGAGTTGAAGACTGCGGCCTTCTGAGGGCTCATTCACGTTGTTGAGAGAGGCCAAGACAAGGGGAGACCTGCGCCTGGCTGTCAATGAAAGGGTTGGTGAAACGGTATGAGGCCAGCAGGGTTGCCTCAAATGAAGAGACTCTCGCGCCCACCACGCTGATGCACAGCAACGCGAGTGTAACTGAAGAAGCTGCCCGTGGTGACTCATGGCATCAAGACTTCCAGCTTCCAGTTTCTTCATTTGTATTTGTATGTCCATAAAGTTCTCTAAGAGTCTAAGGTATTGATATAAAAGGTTTCTTAATATCAATACCTTTAGATCCTGTTGACTTGCTTTCGAATTCTTTTTCGCCCTGAGTACATACACACCAAAGTTTTCTAAGATCCTCTCGACTTCCTCTTTAAGAGTGTTTACACACCAAACCGCACCAAGCCCGTCCATGACCCGCATCTATGGCTGGCAATTGCCATCGCACATTGGCAAAAATGTTGACCATAGATCAAAATATAAATTGGGTGTGAACTTTATGTTTGAGAAGTGAGCTTGGTTATGAACTAGATGTTGACTATTTGTGAACTAGATGTAAACTAGATATCTGATGTGCACAACAACCATGGTGATGTGAACTTTGTGTGAGCACGACATGATCTCGGTGTTAAGCAAGTTCTCCGTGGAGCGAAACCATGTATTATAGAGCCCACGTTAGCACCATTCATCAAATTGCGTGCTCTACAGCATTGGTAAGGCATCCAACTATGGTTGAGACCATCCTGCATTCGAACCCATATCCCCCCACACCCCTTGCTAGCTGTTTTTTTAACATAAGAGCTCACTATTCACCTACGTACTTTTTTGCACCCCTCACATACACCCTAAGGGGTGTTTAAGGGAGTGCTATAACCAATTTACTTCCAAATTGTTGTGCTACTTTATACTTAAGTTATCCTTTTTCGATATCCATGAACTACTAAGTTCTCTTTCTAAAAGAAGCGTTGTCGAGGATAATTTTGACGAAGGGGGGGATCATTGCCGGAAAGGTGATAGGCCTCTTCCCCTACAGATATGCAAGAAACAAGCACGGCGCATGAACAAACTCAAACAAAAACACGCAAAAAATTACCTTACTTGTATTGCTCAAAAGCAATGTTACACGAGAGAGCTCTCATCTCTAGAGCCTTTACATGATGCTCGAGCACTCGATACACGATGGCTAAATACCCTTGCATGTAATTCATGTTATATTTAGCCAAAATCAGGCATTGATACCCTAAACAAGGATCTCGGGCTCCTTTTAAGAGCCGCCTTTGCGAGAAGCTTCTCTTGATGAAATGGCATGCCTACTATGACCTACACCAAACTTGATGGCTCTTGAGCCGAAAAATCGACACCCAAGCATCTTGAAGCTTTCTTGTTTGATGTTCAACACCATTTGACCCTCGTAGTAGCTTGCGCGAGCTCAAATGATCTCACGCTCTCATTTCTCGTTGCCAACGAAATTGCTTTAGTTTCTTGCTTTTACTTTCACTTTTTCCCAGTAGTAACCCCCAATTTCAACATTGGGTGGCCAACTTTGTGGCCATAGGCCCACATGCCCACCTTGGTGCCCTTTTAGTGGTCACTAACTTATCCGAAAGCCCAAAAAAAACCTGCCTTTTATGTTCGCAAGCCTTGTGAGGTGCCCTAAAATCCCCGAAATTCACAATGCTCGAGGTCCAAATCATTCAAAAATCCCTTTTAGCCAATCCCAAGCGGAATTTCCTTGCAAAAACTAAAAAAAATCCACACAAATTCCCTTTTCTTTTGATCTCATCTCATTCGATTGTCTTGAATGCCTAACCGGCTCAAGGCTAAGCTAAGACACACTTTTCCCGATCATTGGCAACAAAAATTGTTTTCTCCTTGTACACTACGTCCAGCATGCAATGTGCCCTAAAAAATCCTAGCTTGAATCTTCCTAAAACTCTTTTTTCGCGCGCGCGCGTGTGTGTGTGTGTGTGTGTGTGTGTGTGTGTGTGAGAGAGAGAGAGAGAGAGAGTGAGTGAGAGAGAGAGAGAGAGAGTATTGCAACCAAGGAAATCGTGATGACTAGGACACAGCTGCTACTGCATACACGCCCCTCTAGACCGAGGGTACCATATATATATATATATATATATATATATATATAGAGAGAGAGAGAGAGAGAGAGAGAGAGAGAGAGAGAGAGAGAGAGAGAGAGAGAGAGAGAGAGAGAGAGAGAGTAATGGGTACAATCATCCCCCCATGCCTAGAGTGAGCTGGCTTCCTCTAGGCATGTATTTATATTAATTCCAAAAAGGGACAGCTCATAAAATAAATTTACATTCCACTTTAAGGATCAAGGACTTTATTGAACTAACTAAAAACCCTAAGTCTTATTGGATAATTCCATGTCCCGCTATCTGCTGTCAGCCACCTGCCCATGACTCAACTACCTTGACCTGCTACATCACGCACACATGACCATAAATGTTAATGTCCAACTTCTCAGAATCCATTGCATAACATACCCCGGGGTAACAAAATCAATTGACAGCAGTTGTTCATAACAACAGCAAAGTAAGATGTGGTGGTCCATTTCCACATGTAAATATCACAAAGAGTCCTGTCTCACTAGGCATAGGAACTCTAACACACATGTAGATAACAACAATAATTTCCAAATCACTTGCATAATGGAGAGACCTGCCTATCAAAGGCGTAGGAACTCTAACATGTGTTTGAATTAATTCCATAAAAACCAACCAATGTACCAATCAAGTCGAGTCATTGTATTCCATTCCATTTAGTGACAATCAAACCATTCCACCAAAGTTGATGATATGCATTGCCTAAAGGTGCCTCATCAGGCCTAAATGTGTTATTGTGATTGTAGTATGCAAAAATCAAATGCTGGTACATGGGACATAAAGTGGCTGCTCCTGCAGGAAGCCATTGACATTCTTCGACAGAGTGATTCTTATATTTAACAAGATATCTATGATAGTGTGTACCAGTGCGTGTAGAAGTGAAATCATGATCAATAATTGACTCTGGAAGTGATAATTCTTCATCATCTTCGAGTAAGGGTGGGTGTCAAAAAACAGGTGCAATAGGTGGGGTACCTTTAAATTTTCGCAACAAACTAACATGAAAAGAGTTGTGGATGCGCTAGTGATGTGGAATGTCAAGCTTGTATGCATTGGGGTTAATGATTTTGGTGATCTTGAAGGGACCATAGAATCTAGGGGCTTACTTGACCTTGGGGTGCTTTTCAATGTTCTTCAAATGACGCTTTTCAATGCGCAACCAAACATAATCATTTAATGTGAACGCAATGAACTTACGATTTTTGTTTGCTTGTGCGATGTAGCGTGCTTGGGCTTTTTGGATAGCTATGGTGACGTCATGCAAAATGCGAACGTGATCTTGTGCAAGGGTGTTGGCTACAGGAACATTACTAGTGATGGTGGTCATAGGGACAGGCAACTTCATACCATAGACAATCTCGAAGGCTAGGGAGCTTTGTTTGTGGAAGAATGGGGAGTGTTGTTGTAAGCAAATCGGAGGAGAGGAAGGTGTTGGTCCCAGTTTGCTGCATTGTCTATTGTGTAGGCCCTAAGGAGGTCAAGGATAGTACTATTGGTAGCTTCAGTCTGGCCATTACTTTCAGAGTGGAAAGCAAATTTGAAGTCCATTTCGGAGCCTAGATTAGTACAAAGTGCAGACCAAAAATAATTGCAAAATCGACCATCATGATCAGAAATTAATACTTTTAGGAAAACCATGGTGAGGAATAATGAGATTCAAAAACATTTTTGCAGCTTGAGGTGCAATTAGAATCTTTTTACAGGGAATAAAATATGCTTTCTTGATAAACCTATCTACGACAGTCCATATCATATCATTGTGTGAAGAGGTGGGTGGAAAACCTGTGATAAAATCGATTGAAATCTCTTCCCAAGGGCGCTTTGGAATAGGCAGGGGCATAAGAAGTCCATGAGTTTTACCATGGTGTCTCTTTACACGTTGACAAACAATGCAGTGGGAGACAAATTGTGCAACATCGTGCTTCATGTCAAGCCAAAAAAAAAAAGTCAATGCAAGCGCTTTGAATACCACGATGACCCATATACTTTGGTGCATGCATTTTATGAATAGCAAGTTCTCTAAAGTGTGCAGTGACACAAAGCTTATGACGATAAAAGACAAAACCATTTGCAAAAGAATAGTCACCGACAAGCAAGTAATTATTGGCAACCAAATCAGAGCAGGCATGTGAAAAATCCATATTTTTTTCATAAGCATCAATCATAGCATCAAAAGATTGAATTTCAGCAAACAGAAAGATGATTAAGATACACCACGTGAATGTGAGCAAACGTGTAAGAGTGAAGGTGAGACGGTGGCGCATCATCTACGGGCCTATGACTAAGGGTGTCAGTTACAACATTGGATTTGCCAAGTTGGTATTGTATCATTGGTTGAAAATTCTGAATAAAACTGACCCATTTAATGTGTCCATCGGAGATAGTAGATTGAGACAGAAGATGCTCGATATCCTATTGGTCAATTTTAATGAGAACGTCGGAGCCCATAAGATAATGTTTCCAGATATCTAATGCATGAACTATTGCGAGGAGTTCCTTATCATATGCATTGTAGTTGGCTTCACTAGGCTTAAGCTTCCTACTTTCATATGCAATGGGGTGGTCACTTTGCATTAACACAACACCTATGCCAGATCCACTAGCATCACTGATTACAACAAAGAAAGGCTATGCGAAATCAGGCAATTGCAAAACAGGTGCATCTGTGGGAAAATACTTGAGGGTGAGAAAATACTCAACCTGTGTGACATATACCATATACGCTTTGTTTTCTTTCCTAAGTGCACGTTTAACTTGAGTGTGTGAAAGGAGTGCGTGCGTCTGAAGTTGGGGGTTGCCTGTGAGAGTAATGTGTTGACCATTAAAAGGAAAGTAGATCGTGTGTGCTGTGTAACCAATGTGGGGGTTATGCTCATGAGAAAAGGCATACCTAAAATTACGTCGGTGGATTGTAGGGGTGCAACAAGAAAATTACGCTTTTGGGTGTATGCACCTAAAGTGATTTCAACATCATTAACCATATAAATACCATTAAACCGTGTACTTGGTACCTTGGAATGCACTCTTCACTTAAAGGGGTGACTTTATTTTAGTTAAATGTAATTTGTGTACAAGATGTTCAGAAATAAATTCATGTGTACTACCGTCATCGTGCAAAAGAGAAATTGTCGTATCGCGTGTATAGAAGCAGTCATTCGCAACAAAGAGTGTATAGTAACAGGAGTACATGTTGCATCGCAGCAAAGTTGAGATCAGTAGGTGATAGATCAATAGTCCAGTCATTGTAGAGTTCCCTATTTGTGTCACGAGTGTGAAGCTGAGCCACTTGATTGGGACATTTGCGGTTGAGAGGGCAATTGGCCATAACATGGCCAGTCTGTTATGGCCAATCCTTTGGCAGCGAGGGATGACACACTATGCGAGGACGATCGTTTGTGGGGGTGCAGTGATGGGTGCAACCGGTGGAGATGCAAAATCATGAGGTGTTTGCCCAAATGTAGGGCGTTGTGGACCAGAAGTAAAGACATTGCATAGATGTGATGTATTAGTGGAGAAGTCAAATCACGTACAGGTGCAAAATTGCGAGTGCATGGTGTCTGGTAATTATTGGGGTTATACTTGCGGTTATTGTTGAAGCGCAAAAAATTGTTGAAAAGACGTGGTTGGTGCCACGGTGGATTAACTTGTAGAATATGCATGATTGAATTGATCTCCTTTTCAACATCATGTGCATAAGAATTTGCCTCGTAGAGAGTGGCTGGCTTCAAAGAATGGAGCTTGGTTTGAATACCACGTTGAAGTTCGTCTTCATACTTGATTTGAAGCGTATCTTCCAGAACATCCTTCATCATGCGCAGGAGCAGGAGGTGTTGCCAAAATCAGTCAGTGTACCGGCTCACTATCTCGCCTTCTATCCAAGAGAAAGCGGACCAAGCACGTTGAGCCTGCAGGTGGAATTGGGGTGGGAGAAATTTGTGCTTGATTTGGTTTTGAAATGCGAGCCAAGTGGCTGGGCGTTGTGCACTGTTGCGTGTAACGTTCCACCCAAGCAAAGCCTTACTGGTCATGTGGTTCGTAGCACACTTGATTTTGTCCTTCTCGAAGAAGGATTTGTCAGTAAAGTAATCATCAAATTGACTAAGCCAAGAAAGAACAAAGTTACCAATTTTGCGGCCATCATAGCGAGAAAAAGTGAAGGCACGACGACTGATTTTCTGTTCTTTACGGTCGGCTTGGTTGTCAAAGGTGGCCTTGAGAATTTTGGCAAGTCTCTCATCACTGAGCTCGGTGTCGCGATCGCGTTTTTCACGTACAACAAGCTGGTGTTGGAGCTCTTGGACATCTTGTTGGAGAAGCTCTTTCTGTTGGTCAATAGATAGTGGGTCAAGAAGAAGAGAATCATCAGTCTGCATGATGCAGCGCTTCAAATGTGTGTGATGGTATGCACAATGTCGTATGCGTATGCAATGCGAGGCGAATTTGCTCCATCTTTGAGAAGCGTCGATGCAGTTGGATTACTTTGAATTGTGGCGAAGAAGTGCGATGCGGTTGCAGCTTTGACAAATGGCATCGATGTGTTATGTGGCTTTGTCAATGATGCCGAGTCATGTCACGAAGGAAGGCATGCGAGAGAGAAGGTGAAGAATCGTGCCAAAGAGAACAATGTGTATATGTTGTAGCATCATGAAGGATGTGTGTGTGTGTGTGTGTGTGTGTGTGTGTGTGTGTGTGTGTGTGTGTGTGTGTGTGTGTGTGTGTGTAAGAACTCCTTGGGGTGTATAGAGGAGAGCGAAGCACAAGAGAGGAGAGTATGTGTGTGTAAAGACCCTTAAGGGTTTTTTTTTTTTTTGAAATGTGTTTTTGTGTCTCTGTGTGAGCATGATGTCGTGTGTGTGTGTGTGTGTGTGTGTGTGTGGGAAGGCAGTTGAAGAGGTGGGGAAAACACAGGTAGTGTGACTCTCGATGGTGGAGATAGCCGGACCATGTTGGGAAAGGAGGCTCGTTGAAGAAAAACGCCCACTAGCTTGTAGAGTTGCACGTGTCCTACCAACTATAGCGAAAGCATGCAATGGTGGAAGTGCAATTGGGGTGATGCGCTGCAGCATCCTAGAGTGAAGTAAGGGTGCATGGAAAAAGTAAGGGCAAGAGAAGTGGGGGAAAAGCGGGCAGGAGTCCTTCTAGTAGCCGAGGCAACAAGCTGGAGTTGGTGAAGAGAGGGTGGCTGGTGCACTGAAAGAAGAGAGGGAGAGGGAAGGATGGAAAGATGTCGAGGTGTGAGTTTACTGGGGCACCGCCATGCAAGAGGGATCCAGAGAGAGTGGGAGGAATAGTGGGTGGCCCTCCTTTAGAGAGAGAAAGCTGGGGAAAAGAGTGACGCAGTCATGACTAGGGTGAGAGCAAATAGAGGCCTGCTAACCTACATCATGAGGGATTGGGGATAGGGCAAAAGCTGGGAAAGAAACAATTGTCAAGCGGATGAGATTGATCAGTCGGAGCTATGCCAGCACCTGAGTGGTGGGTTGGTCACAAGAGACGGCTGAAGGTCTTCCACAAGCTGCCCATGCCATTTTCAGACGAGCAACAAGCAAAAATTCAAGGCACATGATATAGATTGTAACCATTGCAAGGTGTAGGCCAATGTGGACGCATCGTGAAAGAAATCCAATGCACGAAAAATGGATGCAAAATGGCTGAAAATGAGAGATACAAAGCAAATCCAAGCCAAATGAAATAATTTACCTTAATTGACTTCACACGCTAAGGTTGTCAGAGTCCTTAAAAGCATGGGCACATATCTCAAGCAATAAGACTTTGTATTTATACACTCAAAGCTCTACTGCTGTGCACAATTTCAATAATATAACAACACAATTCGCGTCAAATTGTGAACGACTAATTTCAATTGAAGTTTGCATGTTGCTACATGAAATTAAGATGTGATTAGCAAAAAAAAAACATCATACAATTAATGTCTGAAGCAATTTCTTAGTCATAATCTCAATGCTTAGTTTTAGAGTTGTACTTATCTTCACATGAGTAGCCTTAACAATGTTGAAATTGATCAGAGCGTAGTCTTGGGCTTTGATACTACTATTGCAACCAAGGAATCGTGATGACGGGGACACGCCTCCTACTTGCATACACGCCCCTCTAGACTGAGGGTACCATATATATATATATATATATATATATATATATATAGAGAGAGAGAGAGAGAGAGAGAGAGAGAGAGAGAGAGAGAGAGAGAGAGAGATTATTTTTCATGTAGCTATCTTTTGAGTCTTGTTTTGTTCTTTGAAACTTTTCTTGACTGGGAGCTTGCATTTACAACAAAAAGTGGTGATTACCTAGTGCCCAAATTATTACATGGCTTTCAAGCTATGCCTAGATCGTAAACTACATGTAAGTGACCCATAGTCAAAGTTTAGTTTTACCAAACGTACTTTCTCATATCCTATAAATCATTACTCGTTAGGATCTCTATTATTCAAAATCATCATGGACTTCTTCTTAATGCTAGCTAACAAGAATTTATGTTACACATTCTTGCACACAAAAAAGGTTTCTAAATTATTGGTTCAATATGTAGAGGTGGAGTTGATGTTTTTGGAGTTCTCTTAAAGTCAATGTCTCAAGACAGCTAAGAGCCCAAGGAAGATTATGTGTGGCCAAGATTTTCTAATGTGAGATGGCCTAGCATTGTGAGTCGATACAGATCAACAATAACTTTTCATCTCTCACAAGCATCTTGACTCCACACAACGACATCTACTCCCATTGACAACAGTCCCAAGAAACATGTTTATCCGTATGTAGGTGATTTTTTACATCAAAGGGCACTTGTAAAGGTTTAGGAAGAAGGTGCACATATAATTTTATTGTTGAGCAACCTCTTATCAGATCAAAAACTTATAAAGCTCAAAATCTACTCTACAAAAACATTGCTTGCTTCATCTTTAAATCTTCTAAGGAGAGGTAGCCAAGTGCATCTTTATAGATGGGCTTGTAGCATTTGCAAGTTAACACTAAGCAGTATGGATTCTCATAAGTGGTAGAAGACACCTTGGCACAACGCATTATTACACTACTAGAGCTCACAAAAGGTCTCGACACTTAGAACCCGATGCTTTTGGGGTAACATAACGGTGCAGGTATATGCATCAATATTACTAATTGTGATAGTGATGCTAATATTGACACGCATACCGACTCTAATATGGACGTTCAACTAGGGCAAAACCAATTCAAAACCTATCATGCTCATTTTGAGCTCTTGGTGGTAAGAACCTATCGATTTATTGTTGTTGGTGATATCTTTCTCCACACCCTCTAATTTACTTTCTTCCCTCTCTTAAGCACATCTAGAACAAACACACATTGTATTAGATCTGCACACATAAACGCGCGGATACACACAAAAGAAACACGCATAAATTTAAGAAAAGAAATTATTTTTTCAAAGATTTTGGCTTTGATTTGTAGAATTAGTAGTATATATGATTGTTATTTTTCAAATTAGTTTATCATTCTGATCATTGTTGTTATTTATGCTTAAACTTTTATAGATTATTATTGTTTAAAATTAAATTTTTGTAAATTAATAGTAGATTTGAGTGTTGTATAGAGTTTCTTTGTTCCCAATGCTTCTGTTGGCAACACTTCGTCTGGCAATTCTAGTGATAAGGGCAAAAAGAAGATGCATTGCCATGATTGTAAAGCTAATGATCACTTGATCAAGTCGTGTCCTAAGTTGAAGGCCAAAGAAGCTAATGATCACTTGTGCCAACAATGCCTCTTATCTGGTTTAGGGAGTTGGAAAGATTGTGCTTACTGTTGCAAATGGCAGTTCCTTCACACTTGTTGATGCACTTTATGTACCTGGGATGAAGAAGAATCTCTTGCCTGTATCCGCACTTGCTAGACTTGGACTTGTAGTCAAATTTGTGGATGACAGATGTACAGTTCATGATCTCGTTTTGGTGATGAAATTGTTGCATTTGGCCTTTTGTGCCGTGGGTTGTATAAGCTCACTTTGTATGACAAGTGTGGACAAAATTTTGTAAATGCTGTTGCAGATTCAAGGGCTATTTCAGATGCAAAACTTTGGCATGCACGTTTTGGTCATCTGAATTTTGCCAGTTTGCTGCGTTTGCAGAAATCTAATATGGTTGCTTCTTTGCCGCCTCTTGAAGCACCTGTCAAACATGTTTGTGAAGGCTGTATTTTGGGTAAGATGCAGCATTCTAAGTTTCCAAAGGATGGTTCAGTTCGGGCCACATGCAGATTGCAGCTTGTGCATAGTGATGTTTGTGGGCCCATGCAAACTCCGTCCTTGGGCAATTACCTTTACTTCGTGACTTCATTGATGATTACTCCAGGCATGCATGGATATTTCCGCTTAAATCGAAGTCCGAAGTTTTTATGTGCTTCAAACAATTTCTGGCTATGGCTGAAAATGTCTCGAAATGTACTATGGGCACCCTCCATTCCGATTGAGGTGGGGAGTATATGTCTCATGAATTTAATGCATTTATGGCTAGTCGTGGGATAAAACACCAATGTACAGTGCCTTATACACCTCAGCAAAATGGTGTTGCTGAGAGGAAAAACATGTCACTGACGATAATGGCACGATGTATGGTCAAAAGTCAAGCTTTGCCACATTCTTTTTGGCTTGAGGCCATCATGTGTGCCACTTATGTACTTAACAGGTTTCCTATGAAAGCGTTGCAATCTATTACTCCATATGAAGCATGGCATGATAGAAAGCCTTCTATTGAGCACATGCGTGTTTTTGGCTATTTGGCATATGCTTTGGTGCCACAAACACAACGCAGAAAATTGGATGATAAGGCTGTCAAATGTATTTTTGTTGGTTATAGTGTTGAAAGCAAAGGTTAGAGGTTATATCATCCGCAAACAAAGCGTATTCTGGTTTCACGGGATGTAGTGTTTGTGGAAGATTATGTTCAGCCCTTGCTGTTATGTACTAGAGATTGTAATGTAAGCTCATAGGACATTTATGACACTTTGTTGCCTCTTTTCAGTGGTGGAAATACGAATGTAATTTCCAATGAGGCAAATGTACAGCCTATGGGGGTTTCTGAAAATGTTACAGATCAGTTTATTACTGATGCACATGTACATGATGTACTTGATGAGGAAAGGGCTGAAAATGAGCAGGCTAGAGGTATGCCAAAATGGCTGATGCACCTTTGTCTAGTCGTACTTGTTCAGGCTCTCGCCATGCATCTTATGCATCAGATTGTTATGCTTTGGTTGTGTCTAGCTTACATGATGTTGAGGAGCCTTTGTCTTTTGATGAAGCACATAATTCAAAAAATTGGATGGCTGCCATGCAATCAGAATACGATGCACTTATAGAAAATGACACATGGACTTTATGTGATTTGCCTCCTGGAAAAAAGGCCATTGGTACGAAGTGGGTTTACAAGTTGAAACGCAAGCCGGACGGTGAGATCGATTGCCATAAGGCTGGACTTGTTGCAAAGGGTTATGCACAACAAAAAGGCATAGATTATGAAGAGACTTTTGCTCCCACTTGTCGTATGACTACTATGCATTTTCTATGTGCATTGGCAGCTCATTTTGGTTGGGATGTACATCAATCAGACATTGTTACTGCTTTCTTGAATGGTGACATATTTGAGGAAGTTTACGTAACGCAGCCTCGGTGTTTTTTCATAAAAGGACAAGAGGACAAAGTGTGCAGATGTAAGAAGGCTTTGTATGGGTTGAAGAAATCTCCTCGTGCTTGGTATGAGAAAGCTGACACTCATTTGATTAAACGAGGCTTTCATAACAGTCCAACAGAAAGCACATTGTATGTAAAGCGTGAGGGTGATGTACTTCTCATTGTGGTTCTTTATGCCGATGATTTGCTGATCACTGGACCAAATGAGAGACATATTGTTGAATTTAAGACTGATTTGAATGCTACTTTCAAGATGAAAGATTTGGGGTTGTTGCATCATTACTTGGGTATACAATTTAAGCAATGTGATGGTGGTATTTCCTTGTGTCAGAAAAGTTACATAGACATTGCTATGTAAGTTTGGACTTGAGGATTGCAAACCTATTACCACTCCCATGGAAACAGGTTTGAAGTTGAGTCTACATGATGCTGGCGATCCTGCTGATGTCTCTCTTTACCAAACTGCTGTTGGCTGCCTCATTTATGTATGTAGCACGAGGCCAGATTCAGTTTGCAGTCTCACAAGTCAGCAGATTGATGCATAGCCCAGGGTCTAAGCATTGGCAGGCTGTCAAGAGGATTTTTCGCTACCTTAGTGGCACTTTACATCTTGGCTTGTTTTATCCCAAGGGGGGATCATTGCCGCCAGACTTACATGCTTTTTCGGACTCAGATTGGGCTGGTTGTTTTGACACACGAGTGTCCACAAGTGGTGTTTGTTTCATGCTTGGCAGTTCATGTATATCATGGTTGAGCAAGAAGCAACCTACTGTGGCCAGTTTGAGTTGTGAGGCTGAATACAGGGCAATCTTCACAGCTACAGTTGAGTGTGTATGGCTCAGACGCCTTATGGCTGATTTGGGTGTTGGACAGGACACTGCCAACACTATCTACACTGACAGTCAGAGCGCATTGGCAGTTGCGAGGAACCCAGTTTTTCATGCTCGCACAAAGCACATTGAGGTGCATTACCACTATGTCAGGGAGAGGCTCTCAGCAGGAGAGATCAGCTTGGCTCACAAAGGCATTGTCTCATGAGAAGCTTGAAGCTTTCCGCAAAGCTTTGGGCTTACTCCCCTTTGTGGACTGATCACGTCCTCAGGGCATGGCACTTCCCTTTACTCATGTGCCAACTCTCGTTCACCGCATCACTCGAGGGGGGATTTGTTACCATATACATGTGGTAGTGATGTGTGTGAACACACTAGGACCGCCGGGGCATTTTTTCCCTCTTTAGGAGGTTTTCTCCCCCTAGCATTGTATATATGCCCATCACTCTAGGGCTATCTATCTTTCCATTGCACACTAAGTAACACACTCTCTATTGTGTGCCTTGAGCTTCCTTTGTCTTCTCCAAGCTGTGTGCATTTCTCTACAACCCTAATTCCAACAATTAGTTGAGTGTTAGTTTTGGCGTTACTTTTAGAGTTAGTTTATGGTTGATTGTAGGGTTTGTTCAAAATTAGTTTAAAACTAATTTTGTAACAAAAAATTAGTTGATAGGTGGCAAAAGCATAAATGGTCAATAGAAAATGCAAAAGGATATCAAGTTTATTGACCTTGTATTTTTAAAGTGCTCGTTATGGGCTATGGTCACTGTATGTCCACACACGCAATCTATATCCGTTTTAAGCATTCAAGAAATCTATAAATAAATACGTGCAAGAGAAAAATGCTCACTCAGGCATGGGGGAAGATTGTACCGAGTGCTTGTGTTCATCTTCTCTTCTCTCCCCTCTCTTCCCTCATCATTCCTATGTAGCACTCTGCTTAGGAGGTGCACTTACATGTTCTCTTGCCCTCTTCCTCTCGCTCTTTGTCGCTCTTGCATCAGTCTTGTTGTGGTTTTGTGTACATGATCGTTCAGGTATGCAGATCTATTGTTTTATGGCTTGTAGCATGTTATTTTTGGTAATTTGCAGGACCTCTGTGCTCTTGGCTGTTGTAGTGGTAATAGAGCTAAGCTATGCTCTCGGGTTTGCAACGACCATGGCCATGGAGAATTTTGCTTATAGCAATCAAAGCTAAGTTCGTTTTTGTTATATTTTACCTACTTAATTTTTGCTTCCAAGTGTTAAGTATGAGTGCTCTTTACCTGAAAGGGTTGTGTCCTTATTGGCACTTGTAATCCTCTTTCTTAGTTGGCAATGATAGCACGAATCACACATGCTAATCCTTAGTATGCAGATACTGTTTGTAAAATTGTGTGAATATTATAGTATTTTGAAGAAGAATAAAATAGGGGAAAAATGAATTGTAAGTTATGTGGGATTTATGACAAGGAGAAGAAGAAGAACAAGACTTATACTCTAATTCTATTTGAGGAACTTCCCACAAGAAGAAGGACAAGACATATATGAGAATTCTATTTGAGGAACTTCTTATAAGAAGAAAAACATTCATCTTGTGTGTATTGGCTTGGAGTAACATAGATATGAAGAAATTAAAAGAAATAGTTGCATAATGACGTTTTCGACTCAAAAGTAGAAGCAAAAGAAGAAGAAGAAGAGTTTCTCACTCATAAGAGACCTCATAGATCAATGGAGGGAGTTTTGAGCTCAAGACCACCCCGGAAAAACACCCTAAAATACCTTTAGAGTTCACAATTAATAGACATTAAGGTCACTAAAATAGTGTTGAGAACAGTTCTGCTTCAGCCAACCAAAGCCCAACAGAGGTGGCGAACACCACCCTCCATGCGCTACCATGGGACATGCAAGCTATCGGTAGTATTGTAAGACAAGGTGCATAGAAGTGCGGTGAGTAAAGAAGATAGCCAAAGTAGAAGAATGGAGAGATTTTTTATTAGAATGGAGTAAGACTCAATTTGCGACTTTGATTTCCCATTAACGTCTGCACATGGCAGCCATAGGAGAAGCAACGACATTCACAATGGCATTAGCTGCTGCAATTCGGCAGTTAGGCTTACAGCCACCAACCCGTTAGAGCCAACATCCTTGCCACCCACCTTCAACTTGCATTTTTGCATCGCAAATTTAGGTGCAGGCACCAAATTAACGATGGCAATTGAGTAGGGCTCATGATAAATTTTGGCCTGCTTGTGTACGTGTAGGTGGAGGCTACCTGCCTAGCCAGTCATGTTGCTTTTTGGGGGGGCATCACACATTTTGAAAATATGTAGAGCATGGTACATAGCTTGTGCAGATGCACGCATGTAACGCAGTGGCTAGGGCAGCGCCTCTGGGCTTACCGATCGGGGGTTCGAGTACTGCGTGTGAGCTCTGTGTGTTGACTTTTTGGTCAAAGGTCACCTAACGGCTACATTCGACCGGTAACCATCTTGCCTTGCTTTGCCACGAGGGCAAGCAAGCCAAAATATAACCAAAACCATTGAGTAGTAGGGAATCGACCACATCGTCAGCAAAAGCTGGGGCAATGACTCTCTTATGATAGCAATGCTGACACACTTTAGCCGCCAACACGGTTGGCCTTCGTGCAACATGTGGAGCAGCAGTGCAGCACGTGTCGCATCCATCCAGCACCATGTAGAACTTTTGGACTAGCCAGCCGATTGAATACTCTCTCTCTCTCTCTCTCTCTCTCTCTCTTCCAAATAGTGATGCTAGCCGCTTTTCATGTCAATGCACAATATCCGCCCTCATGCACCCTCATAGCTGCCCACCATGCACCTCGATCGCCTTAGACCACTCAAACTCAGTGGCCATGCAACCCTCTCTCTCTCTCTCTCTCTCTCTCTCTCTCTCTCTCTCTCTCTCTCTCTCTCTCTCTCTCCCCCCCCCCCCCCCCCCCCCCCCCCCGCCCCAACAATCATCCAAGTGTTCTTTTTCTCTGTCCCTCGTTAGGTATACACACACCCACAACTACCATTCTCTAGCACACGAGCAAAATGCAAAGCCAACCACTATCGGTTAGTAACTTTCTCTCTCCCTCATCTGTGACTAGTACACACACTTGCAGTCAACATACTCTCTCTCTCTCTCTCTCTCTCTCTCTCTCTCTCTCTCCCCCTCATTCTCCACACACACACACACACACACATGCGCGCGCGCAGACTCTTTCTCTCTTTTCCCCTTCCTAAATGTCGCTGCACTACCACCTACAAAGAGGTGTCGTGTCAAACTTGCCTCCAACTTCACCAACCTCGTGCGTCTTCGGAGTTGATAGGCCACCTTCAAAACCTTCGCGAGCTCGATGAGCTTTAATAACCTTCCTTGCCTCCTTGACTCCAAAGCCATGCTCACCAACTTGTAGAGCCTTAATCTTGAAGGCCACCAGTGAGGTTCCATAGCAAAAATAAAACATCATGATGTGCAATATATGGATGCTTCCTGAGTGAGGAAGAAGGAATCAATGTCAAAAGTTGATTTTCCTGGCCGTATGAGAATGTCATTCATGCTGAAAAATTGGTAGACAAGCAATGAAGCAAATAGTCACGAGCTGAGTTACATGCAGGCACATTTCTTTTGATTAAAACATGAGCCATGCTGCACAAGATGTGTTGCTCTTAGTTTCAAAGGGTAACTACACGTGCAAATCTTGAACTTCAACAAAGTCATATAGATTTACGACTCACAATCTTTGCCCCCCAACCAAAGACCTTGATGGTGAAAGATCATTACCTCTAGTTGAGAGACCAAATGTAGCTTGCAGAAGAGGGCCAGGCTGATGCCTTGCAAGGTCGATAAACTTTCTACACTTGAGAAGACATTTTAAAGAGCAAGGTGCAATCCTTTATGATGAATCATCAAGTTGAGTTTCTTCAGCTTGAGGACTTTTTTTCTTTCAATATCTACTCTAAAAAGTGTAAAATTTTGACAATTTTCTCAAAGGCAAGGTTAGTACTAAAGTCCAATTTTTTAGCACTCTAGCGCTTACTTAGTATTCTTTTGGTCCACATCCTTCATGTAAATACTAATTTTATTTGTCTCCATGCATCGACCATAGAGAGAGAGAGAGAGAGAGAGAGAGAGAGAGAGAGAGAGAGAGAGAGAGAGAGGACTGGTATATTGCTTTACTATGACAATGAAAATTTCTAAAAATAATTCGACTCTGTGTCTCCATGCGTAAACCATCACGCGAGAGAGAGAGAGAGAGAGAGAGAGAGAGAGAGAGAGAGAGAGAGAGAGAGAGAGAGAGAGAGAGAGAGAGAGAGAGAGAGAGAGAGAGAGAGAGAGAGAGAGAGAGTTTCTAGGCATGCTCATAGAATAATCCTCACCCCGCAACTTCTGGCAGGTGAAACAGTATGAGTGGCGAGAGTGGACAACCCTTGTGTGACTGGAGGAACTTGCGGAGTTGGGCGGGCAATAGTTGAAGAGGTGGACAATCTTGGAGCGAGTGTGTACACATGTGCACGGTCAGAGGAAGATCTTATAAACTACTTTAAAGAATGGGAAGCTCCCCACTGCAGGATTTGTGAGTGGTCAAGTTATCACAATTGATGGTGCTATGTCTATAAATGGCTTCTTCCCTATAGACAATTGAGGTCTGTTGAGTATTCAGTGACCATCCACTTTTGTCACAGAGAGAGAGAGAGAGAGAGAGAGAGAGAGAGAGAGAGAGAGAGAGAGAGAGAGAGAGAGAGAGAGAGAGAGAGAGAGAGAGAGAGAGAGAGAGAGAGAGAGAGAGAGAGAGAGAGAGAGATTGATGTGTTGTGCTACTAGTGATCGATTTTTTGATTTGATTTCAGTTGGTTCCCCATTGCCCCATGTTGGTTTTATTGATGGGCATTTAGCTTCGTTCACGAATTCATTGGCAATGACAAGCTCATGGGGCCGGGGAGTCATTTGCTCATTAGAGGGATTCGAACTCACCCACAAGATTGCATGAGTAATCCTCATAATCGAACCAGACCGCTTCTTGGCTCTTAGCTTCCAAATGTACATATAAGAAAAGAAAACTTCTCAAAGCAATTACTAAAATGGTGATGGAGGGGAGGCAACACTATTGTGATCAGTGCTACCATGCATGGTGAAGGCCACCTTGGAGGAGTTTGTTTTTGTCAAAAGCCTGAAAAAAGGGCTTTTCAATCACGTACGCTTGCATCTTGAAGGCATGTGATAACAAATCTCATGATTTGCATGTCATGCCTGCTGCACCAAACAGAACTCAGCTTGGCACTCTCCCTATCGTCATGTTTTAGCTAAAGTCTCACAATAGTATCTACCTAAGATTCTCCTTAACACAAATTTCTTTGGATCGCAAGCCCATACTGCTTTGTTTTGGTTGCTTCTCAAGAGCGGGTCTTGGTCTCGCTAAATGTTGGAGTAAATCCTTGAACTTGCTAAATGCTCACAATTAGCAACCACTAATAAATCTTGAAATCGATTATTATTGGCTGTACACGTAGGCATAGCCAGAATACTACACCTAGTGTTTAGCGGGTTGCATCGGGATAAATTACCTCTCTATATAAGGTGTCTGCATTAAACGTCGCACTGCCCACAAGGCCGATGTGCCAATGCAAGGGTCTATTGGGAGATTCTATTTTTATTATGTGTAATGCACCACACCAGGGCTTTACGAGAACATTTTTTGCAACAAAAGAAAATAAAGACGCACGATGGGCAAACTTAATACTTTGGTTAATAGGTCAAATTTGAAGCATTTGTTGGTATTTATACTATAAAAAAAAAAGTTTTACTAATTTTCTTGAAGACAAGATCGAAATGTAGTCAAAATTTTGCAATTTTAGCCAAGTAAAGATACGCAAGACCACTGTTTCTTCGAACACTTCAATGCACTGGCCCTGTCCCTCATGTAATGGAAGCTAAGAGACAATTCACAAGGTTATTGGTTTGAAAATGGCAACAATGCAATTTTAGTTCATTTGGTGTGAAAAACAACGAGAACATGAACATATGATTTTTTAGATTGTTAAAAAATACTATTTTTAACCATAAAGAGAGCATGTAGCTAAGCCATGTTTATCATTTCTGTGGTTGTCCTCCCACTTCATGCTTAAGAGGTGGAGCAAAAAGAAAATAGTTCTCAATTAGCAACCAAAAATAGGACTCGCAACCAACCATGAATCATACATGCCACAAATCACTTGATTAGCGTGTAATATTTTTAAAAATAATATGGAAGCACGAAGTTTTCTATGGTCATTCATGCTTGTGCAAGGGGCTAGAGACAGCTCCTAGCCTCCGTTTTTGGTCAACATTGCTCTCTCAATCTGTCCATTATTTTAGAGTTTCACACAACATTGCATTACCACAATGTACACATAAAACACACAACATAAGAAAGCCCAAGTTTTAAATGTACATAAAAAATGATCCCAAGTTCCTACGTTTAGGTTCTTTTGACAACACAAACCTAGAGGTCTTAAATATGCTTACTTACCATGTAGTGTCATACTTCAAGACAAATATAGTGCCTAGCTTATAAGTACTCGATATGTACAAAAGAAGGGGGTTGTTAGTTATCTCTAACCCCATGCATCATCGTGTGGGTTAACTCATAGTAGAATGACAACCATCAATATGGCAATATCTCCGTGCATTAGAAATAAAGAAAAATAGTAGTAGGAAAATTCCTATTCTTGGTGTCATTCTCTCTTGTGTCATTCTCAATGTCTAAGAGTTTTCTTCAACCTATTTCTTTCCTTGCAAAATAGTACTAGACACAGAAAACCATAGTGGGCACATATATGTATTGTGGATACTCAACTTTGGGAAACTTTTGGTGACTCCTATTCATACTCTCTCTACAAAGATTGACTCAAAAACATGTTCAAGACATGGAATGAAATGTAAGTAAGCTTTGATATTCGCTCAGATTTTAGTTCGCTCGAGAAATCTTGCTCAGGCTATGGTATGACTCGCATCCTATCACTGCCTATTTTATGATTCAAAAGGAAGGGGGGAGAGAGAGAGAGAGAGAGAGAGAGAGAGAGAGAGAGAGAGATTGAGGGATTAAGAAAAAAAGCTCGCTCTAAGAACTACTTTTGGAGTGAAGCAAGCTTTTTTTTTTAATTGCTCAGATGAGAAAAAATATGAAAAAAGCCCCCTCCAAAGATCCCTCGAAGCCGAAGTCTCAACTCAACTTAATTGCATTAAATCCTAGTATTTATACACCTTATATGGTGTGTTTTTGGATGGAGATGTAGCCTACTCACCAGATGGAGTATCAATATACATAGATCTATTATAGGTAGTGTTTGTTTCTAGTAAACCCTAAACACAAGCCTATGCTCAAAGCCTCGTTTAGCGGAGAACAATATAGATACACAAGTATTGACTTTCTTCTTGGAGGATAATCATCTTTCATATGGATATCTCCTCATATTGATAGGCATACACCTTCTTTATATCTTTGCATTGAAGCATTTCCTTCAATATTCTTCATCTCAGTAACTCCCCTAAGTTTAACATTTTTCATTAGCTAACAAAAGCTGCTAGTTTCTTCTACTTTTCAATTTTCACATGATATTATGTTTTTGCCTTTTGTTAAGTATTATTATGAATTCAAATTACAGAGTTAGCTTATTAGTTTTCTTACTAGCACTTTCTTCAGAGTACCTCCAAGTTCGTAGTTTTTCAATGTATTTTATTAATATACATTTAAAAAGATCATTTGAATTTTCTTTCATGAGTCAGCTCTCTTTATGTACCTTTAGGCATAAATGCCATGTATAATGCACCATCCTAATGCTTATTCTACTTCCTTCTTTTTCTTAAGTTCTCAAATTTTACACTACCTCCTACATGATCTTCTTATACAACAATCCCCCTGTTTGATATACTCGTTTGATACATGCTCATTTTATTTAATAATTTTAAGTTTCTCTCATTGCAGATATACCAAAGGGGCCACACCCAAGCAGTTTTGTGACAAAGAAGAATATCTCCAAACATTTTTAGAAGACAAGGCTCTTTTACTTATCTACATTGTGTTATGAGCTGTAAAATCAATCATCTCTAACGTCATGGTTTGTACTTACATTGAATGGAACTTTTGTTGCGATGATTTGTCAAGGATTTTTCATGAAACTATACAAAGCTCTTGGCTATGGATGCAAATCCAAGCCAATGAAAGTTTCTTCTTTTGCATCTTTACTATTCTATTACTAAGCTATGCTAAGATCTTACCCATGAGCAAGTGTGTGTGGAATATCAATTTTCTTGCTTGGAAAATACTTCTTTTCACCTTCATCTTCCTCTTTCCTCGCAATTCCTTTCTCTCTGCTAGGATGTTTAGGGTTTGGGAAGGAGGGTTATACCATGGAATCTTGAAGAAACCATCTTCTTGATTCAAGAAAGTCTCTATAAGGGCACAAACATGTATTGTAACAAAGCTCTCTGTTGAGAGGATTATAATACAAGTCCTTATGGAGGGGGGATTGGCTCCAAGAAAATCCGGTCCTCATCGAGTTTTCAATCTTAATTGGTTATTCTCTTTGAATTATGTGCATGGCTAAAGCGTCTTTAATGTGTATTTGTGTAAATAAATCAGCCCGACAAAAATAATGTTCTCCTTGCTATCTCTATCTTCAAGGAAAACTCTCTCCTTTCATACTTAATTTCTGTTGAATCTAAAAGTAAGTATTAGACGCTCTAACATTGGTATCATAGCTGAGGTTTCTCTTTTCTTGGCTAAGAAGAGAGTTCCCGAGTTATCTATGAAAGGTTGGTGTTGCTCATTGCAATAGGGTAAGTGCCAAGGAAAGAGGTAGCATACACACAAAATAGAAAATTTACCCAACCAACTACTTAATACTACGCAGGCTCATCAATAGCGCTTTTTAGCTTTATCGAAGCTTGCTTTTTTGCTTTCGTTTCTTTGGGATTCGGCCCAAATTGTTTGGCAGATTCCCACGTGTTACGCACCCGTTTGCCACTTTGTCTTCAACTGTTCTATAAATAGAAAACAATGTTCAACTTGCATGTGTTAAGCATATCGCCAGTGTTCATTTTGAGCCAGGATCAAACTCGGTTTTTTGGTTAAAAAAGTTCAATCTTTGTCGTTGATGATCTCTTGGTTAGTTACCAACTCTTGCCAATAACCGTAAGCGGAATGGCCATCGGCAAGGCGAATCATCTTACGTCCCGGAATTGGGGCCGAGCGGGGGTTAAGCATAATCTTAGATCAACAAAGCAATGCTCAACTAAATAATAGATACTACCGCGACCTTTCCGATCCAGGAAAGCGACCGGACTTGAACCGGTGCCGTTTCCTTTCCTGGTACATAGGAATGCTCTATTCCTTAAGCTACGTGAGCCAAACGGGGAAGCCCAACAACCCCAAGCCCCCTGTTACTTTTTCGCCTGTGCGCCTCTCTTTTTGTTGAGTGCCCAAAAACACTCTGGCTATCCAATTTCACTCCACCTTATGATTGATAGCCGACAAGTACACAGCTTGCTATCAACGACCTAGCCTCTTAGTTTAGTGGTTTGTTACGTAAAGGATGGCTAAAGCCTAAAGAAAAAGATTCTCTAGCGTTCTCGTATAATAGTCAAACTATAATAATCAAATGTAAATATTTGTGTGGTTAATGGACAGATCATCAAGAGGTGACTTGCGATGTTGAGAAGTCCCCACTTGCGCTTGGTCCGGGATCCCTGAGGGATAGTTTGGCTTCAGGGCGGGCGCTCCAACAAAGCTAATTCTGTATGCCTATGCAGCGTGTTAGTCAAAGAAGAAGACTGAATTAACGCCATAGCTGCTCTCCACAGTCTTAGTAAGAGATTTTATCCTACTTGGTTTTGTGAATAAAGAAAGTTGAACTGTGCTCGATACAAATCCGCAAGGTTTCAGAGCCTCTCCAATTCCAAAAGCATGCCCCGCACAAAAGAAACAAAAAAACAGCTTCCGCTTACGGAAAGTCCTGCAACGAAACCTAAACCAAACAAGAGCATGGTGCAATTAATGCTTTTCTTTTAACATCTGTTTTTACACATTTTCATAAATGCTTTTATGTAGTGTAGCTAGCACGCAAAAAAGATAATGTCGAACGGAGTAAAGCAGTTGGCCGGCAAAGATTGCTTTTCTTCGATTTTGCTTTCTTTTAAAGCAAACACATCTTTTTCTGTTTTCGCTTGTTTGCTTTCTCTATCGCATCTTTTTCTTTGCTTACAGCTTGCTTTCCTTTTTTTTTAAATGGTGTTTTTCTTTGCTTTAAACTGCTGACAACATGTAGTACGGGGGCAGGATTCGAACCTGCAGTCTTCAGGTCATGAGCCTGACGAGTTGGCCATTTACTCCACCCCTCAATCTTGGCCTTGGCGTTTGGGGTTGGTTGCCCACCAGCATAGGGACCACCTAGCCTACCATCGGTCCCGAGAGGTTACGTTAGCCTAGCACCTAAAGATCTAAGGGGAACGATACTCCCCAGGCGGGATACTTAATGCTAAGTTAGCTACATCACTTAGGGGTTGATACGCGCAGCGATTAGTCTCCATCGTTTACGGCTAGGACAGGGGTATCTAATCCCATTCGCTCCTCGCTTTCATCTCTCAGTGTCAGTGTTGGCCTAGCAGAGTGTCTTTGCCAAAGGTGTTTGAATTGATTTCTACGCATGAAATAAATTGGAGCTTTACTAGTGGAGTGGTTTTAAGCCTTTTTTTTAATCGTTGCTACGTTCACGTCGTTATCAATGGTAAACTACAAATAGTCATCAGATCCCTCCCATTTTCTATGGATCCATAGTTTAGTTCACCTACTTATTCTTATTGGGTAGTTCGTTAGGTTGCCGAATCCTCCTTAGGTAGCCTCGTCGGAACGAAATGAAGAACGAGAGTGAGATGTTGAAACTGCCTTCATTTCAAAATGAATTCCTTCTCAGAAAATGATTAATCATGTGGATAAGCTGATACCGACTCGTCAATCTCCTCCATATTCAATCTGCCTCATATTATTGATGCAAAGGCGGGAAACTCGTTGTATCGGTAAACCCACGCATCAATTTGGGAAATTTTTTATTTTTCCATCTGCGTCGCTTTTTTGCAATCCGGCAAATTGGTGGGGCGCAACAGCGAAACTTTGAAAATGAATTTGCAAGGAAAAAGGGTAAGATTTATTTTCGTAAATTTCTTTTTGTACTTGTAGCCGAAATCGATTGAGAAGAGTTCTCCCCCCAACAGTAATTGAATGACGAGGAGCCGTATGAGATGCGAATCTCACGTACGGTTTTGTATAGCGACGTTATAGTTGTCGACTATCTCACAACTACACCGAAAAAACCCAACTTTGCCCTACGTAAAGTCGCCAGGGTTCAATTTACCTCCAAATTTGAGGTAACGACTTACATACCAAGTATTGGCCACAGTTTGCAGGAACATTCTGTTGTCCTCATAAGAGGCGGAAGGGTCAAAGACCTACCCGGCATTAGGTATCACATCGTTAGAGGAGAGGAGCCTTAGATGTTGTAGGAGTGAAAGATCGTAAAAAAGGGCGTTGCAGAGCATTGTCGCAACTCGTATCATCGCAATGATTCCGTATCAATTGTTCTGATATGTTAAATGTGTAGCCGACCCAACATTGCCAGGGGACCGAAGCCTGCTACTGCAAAGATTGACCATTACCTGTCTATTTGTGTGAAACAACTTGGTGTCTAAGGTGTCTTACTTCAGTAGGTTAAGTTGAGTTTTACCCGGACTCCCACCTGATTTTTTTTAAAAAAAGTCTTTTCCTTCCGGAACAGGTTCGGGTTAAGACTACGAATATTTGACGGAGACTTTGCCTACATCTACCGATTGGATCGGGAAACCTACGGACATTACTGGTGAGATAACTGAATTGCAAGATTTTTCCTTTCCATGCCTATTTCTTCTTCCTCCGTGGAAGAGAGGGAGACGGATATTCAATGTGCAATGAGTAAATATGATTTATGTGATGAATAAAAATTGGTTGGAAACCATAGTTATTACCCAATCATATGGAAAGCTGTATTCAACGAAAGTCTCACGTGTAGTTTGGAGGGAGATCCCCCACTAACCGGTGGATCCACTCTACAATATGGAGTGAAGAAGCCGAAATAGTAGCTTAAAACACCGCCGGGAAAAGACATAAAAAAAATTTGGTTGAAGTCTGACGTAGTTGTAAACTCGTGGTACATCGGAGCAGTGTAGCGAACGAAATTAGAAATATCGAATCGGATCCAATTTATCGCAATCGATTGGCAAACATGCTAGTTGATCGTATCCTGAAAAACGGCAAAAAATCACTAGCTTATCAGATTTTTTATCAAGCTATGAAGCGGATTAGATAAAAGACAAATAGGAACCCACTGTCTGTTCTGTGACAGGCAGTGCGTGGGGTAACTCTCGATGTAGTCACAGAAACCAAACGTGTGGGTGGATCAACTTATCGAGTTCCCATTGAAGTAGTACCTGCAAAAAGAAAAGCTTTGGCCATCCGGTGGTCATTGATCGCATGTCGAAAATGCTCAGGTCGAAGTATGGCTTTAAGGTCGAGTGATGAATTGATAGATGCCGCCAGAAATTCTGGGAGTGCCATACGGAAGAAGGAAGAGACTCATAAAGTTGCGGAAGCTAACAAAGCTTTTGCCCACTTCCATTAGTTTTGCTTAGATGAGATTAGTTCCAATCCACAATCTTTTCGTTGTAGATTGGAATCGGGGCGCAAGTATTGGGGAATCGAGAAACACTACGCAGAGATGGATGAGTGAGCGGTTGACGACTACTTCCTCCTTAGTTCGTCAATTATTCCAATATTTACAATACTTTGGCCGATGCAAAGCTGCGGAGTGCTTCGTCCATGAAAAGGCTTGACGCAGGATTCTTTTTTTAGAGACCAAAATTGATTAGGGGCGTGCATTACTTAGGAGAGAAATTTCATTTCTCCCTCTCTCCTTGTTTTAGGGAATCCAGGTTGTGAAATAAGTGACAAAAAATTTTGAGATACGGGGAAAAAGCCTCTGTATCCAAGAATTCTAGAGATTCAATAGATTTTGGTTAACACGGATAGGTTTTTGTGATATGCTACATAGTAATAGGCTTACTAGCCTGGGGAATCACTAATTCCTTTTCGAAAACCAAAAATTCCCATGACCGCAACTTTAGAACGACGCGAAAGCGCAAGCCTATGGGGTTGCTTCTGTGATTGGATCACCAGCACTGAAAACTGTCTTTACATCGGATGGTTCGGTGTCTTGATGATTCCCACCCTACTAACCGCAACCTCTATATTTATCATCGCCTTCGTCGCAGCTTCTCTCGTAGATATTGACGGTATTCGCGAGCCCGTTTCTGGTTCTTTGCTATACGGTAAGGGTAAACAGAGGAGCTATGCGGCATGGAAGAGGTTACATAAGTTGAAGAAATTCAAAGAGAGCGGAAAGAACATCATATTTCTTACCTATGATGCTAGCAAAGTGCTAGCTTTTATCCAACAATTTGATGCAGCTTTTGGAGATGAAGATTTCTCGAAATCTTTAAGTCAACCGTCAATGGTGGGCAAGCCTACATAGTCAAGGTGAAGCTCCAAAGACTTGGAAAACTTTGAAGATTGCTATTACAAAGCAATTCCTTCCAAGTTATGCTAAAGACAAACTCCTCACTGAATGACAAAGGTTGAAGATGGCCCCATATGAGTCTATCCAAAAGTATGTGGATAAGTTTTGGGAGTTACATCTTAAAGCCAATGTCTGCAAAAAGATAGACTTTGTAGAACAAAAGCAACAATTTGTGCTAGCCTATCTGAAGAGATGAGTGAGTATGTCAACTCACAAAGAGATAAAACTACTACAAAGGTCATACATCAAACTATGGTCGCTTTAAGGACTCATTTCCAACAAGGGACCCTGAAGGTCTCAAATCCAACCAAAGCCAAAGGATCAACTAAGCCAAAGGGGAAAAACAATGAGAGCAAAATTCTCCCAAGGCTAACAACAAAAACAACAAAGGAAAGGCGAAAGAAAAGGGGTACAAACATAAAAATAAACTTTCTTCTAAAGAGGTTGAATGCTATCATAAAGATCAAAATTGTTTCAAGTGTGGAGAGCAAGGTCATGTTTCCTCGGCATGTCCTAAGAGAAGTGAACATAATGACCCTCCTAGAGCCACCCTGGTGGAAGCTCTAAAAGAGAAAGGCCATTGTAAAGGAGCATTGTTCTCTTATGCTTGGGAAAAAGTAAGAGAGCATGACGCTTTCATATTGTTTGACCCTAGCTCTACCCAAAACTTTATTTCTATTGAGCTAGCTACCAAGCTAGGAATTCATGACTTTGAAATGGGAGATGTGGTACAAGCAGAAGGAGTTTTCAAAGAGCAAGAGATCTCTGTCACTTCGTTGATTGGAAGCCAAGGCTTGATGTGCAAAGCTATATTGATAAAGAAGATTTCTTCATCTCTCCAATCAAGCATGAAGATGTTATCCTAGGGGCCCCATGGTTTTATTGCATGGCTACCACTATGAAATTTTCTGACAGAAAAGTCCTCTTTTCCTATCGAGGTAGGGATGTTTGCCCTTCATGTCAATAGTGAGGGCAACATTACACCTCTTGTACAGACTCAAACTTTAGATAAAATAATTAAAAACTGTATGTCTTGTTACATGGTCTTTGCCAAGGAATCTAAGAAAGATGCACACGTTCCTAATGAAGCTAAAAATGAAACTAAAGAGGAATTAGAACTTTCTAGTTTCCTAAATGAGTTTCAAGATGTGTTTACGAATGACATTCCTAGGGAGCTACGTCCCAAAAGGGGACAAGATGATCATTCCATATAACTTCTACCTGGTAGCTCATCTCCTAATAAGCCTCCTTATCGAGTCTCACCGGCTCAACAAGAGGATATTATGAGGCAAGTGAACGAGCTTGTGGAAAAAGGAATGGTCATGATTAGTTTTCTCCATTTTTCTTACTCGTTCTTCTAGTACAAAAGAAAGATGGTACTTATAGAATGTGTGTGGACTATTGCGCGTTGAATTAGATAACTATAAAGAATAGATTTTTGATACCCATGATAAAAGATCTATTTGATAAGCTACAATTATCTACCTACTTTAGTAGAATAGATCTCAAAAGTGGCTATTACCACCAGATAAGGATTGTGCCTGATGATATTCATAAGACGGCCTTTCAAACAACTTTTGGCCTATATGATTCTTGGTACTCCGTTTTAGACTCAATTAATCAAAAGAAAAGCGATTTTTTCTTAAAAGAGATTCAGTACTAGGTCATATTATCTCTCAAGCAGGGCCAAATGGACCCTGCAAAGTTGGAACAAATTAAGAAGCTTTATAGGAATGTGTCTATAGATGTTTCATAAAAAAATTATCATTCATAGCAGGCCCATTATATGATTTGACTAAAAAGAATGTTACATTTGTATGGACTGCAAAAGAAAATGAAGCTTTTGAAAATTTAAAGGCAAATCTTCTCTCTCAACCCGTTCTAATACTACCAGACCTTTCAAAGCCTTTTGAGGTCCAATGTGATGGTTGTGGACAATGCCTTGGTGTTAACCCTCACGGCTCACGGACACCCCATCACCTACGACGGACGTGTATTATGTATTTGGTAGAGTCAGGTACCGGGCTTGTCGGACCAATAGGAAAAGGGTAAGAGTGATCACCGATGAGAGGCGCACTCTAACTGGGACATTCAAGGGATTAGTTGGCTAAGCATGGGCGCCCAAGTGTGAATGGGTTGAGCTCATATAAAAGCCAACTAAACCTAAAATTCACTCATTCTCTCATTTCTGCAATAGAAGAGTGCTCTTGCTCCATCTCCATCTCCATCTTCTTCTTCTTCACCTCCTTGTGTGTGTGTGTGTGTGTGTGTGTGTGTGTGTGTGTGTGAGAGAGAGAGAGAGAGAGAGAGAGAGAGAGAGAGAGAGAGAGAGAGAGTGATCAAGCATTGCTACGAAGGCATGGCGGCGGCAAAGCGGTTGAGCGCGGCACGACTGCAGCTTTTTCTTCATCGCGGCAAGGAATCCACCACGAAGGCGAGCGTAGAGCGGTGAGTGACACACCCTTTGCTCTCTTGAGCTTGCTATATTAGTCTTGTTGTGTGCTTGGAGCCATTTGTGGCTCGCACACGGTGTATCGGCAAGTCCCTTGCTTTGACAGTGCGGCAAGGACCGCACATTTTTGGCGCCATTGCCGGGGAAATGCCCTACAGTAAGCTTGGTTAAGCACTTTACGCTTTCTTGTGATGCAATTTCAATTGAAGGATTTGTGAAGAAGGAAGGTGTGGTTGTGTGGAGAAGGATTTGTGAAGAAGGAAGGTGTGTGGTTGTGTGGAGAAGATTTTTGTTACACTGTACTGTCTTTTTTGTTTTCCGTAAAGAAGGAGTTATAATTTTTTTGCAATGTATTGTTAGAATTAAGCTATTAGCTATGGAATGCTAGTTTTGTAAGGTTCAATGTTAGTTCTGTAAGGTTAGTTTTGTAGATCTGTTAGCTATTGTAGTACTGTGTAAACAGTGTTAGAGTGTGTGTGGCAGTATCTCTATTAGCTGTAAGTAGATAAGTTAGGTGTAGGTTAAGTGTGTGTGTGCACGCGTGCGCGGCGACTTATTAAAAAAAAAAAAAATCTTTAAAAAAAATGAAATAAAATAAAAAGAAGGATCGGGCTGGGGATCATTCCCCAAGCCCAAGCTCAAACCCAGACCTCAGTCCTCAGTTTTAAAATATAGTTTATACACCTTTTTATATTTAAAAACTATTTTTAGGATTTCGAGGACTATAAAGACTATTTTTAGGATTTCAGGGGCTTCACGTAGCCGAATAGGGAGCTGTAAAGCACGACACGTTCCTTTAGCCAAAACGCTCGTCTTGAGCTATTACACGCCATATTTTGTGGCTCGGTTACAAAGAATAACCAAGAATAACGAAAAACTTGGGTTATAATCACCTTTATAAAAAAAAAACTAAGTGAACGGCCTTCACGGGCACTCACCAACGCGCTTAGAGTGTGGAAGTCATATGAACCTATGCTCTGGACGAGTGTTAGAGCACGAGCATATTGGTAGTGCCTCCATTTACGCGGGCACCCATTATTCCTCCACCCTAGGTTCTTGACCTTCGGCCGGGACTCAAGGTAGCGCGAACCAAGATCCTCATATCGCGTCTAGTGATTCTTCCTCTAACTATGAAGTCATGGAGGGGTATCCTACACCAAACTGATAGTTCAAGTCAAGACATGCATGCCATGGGCCCACGGCCCGGGTCCAGCGTGTTTAGCCGCTTAAAAGAGACCCTTAGTAGAGCTACTCGCTCCGAACATGCGGTTAATGAAATAAATGAAGGGAGTGGGGAAGTAAATTCGTCATTCATGCCTAAAATAGACCCTATGCTTCTTGAGAGTGTGCATGTGAATGTTCCATCCACTGCACCTCCTGATCCTTTAGGACTATCTCCCTCTGAGGTTCTACTACCCGATGGTAGGAGTCTTGCCGAAGTGCAAGAGATCGAACGCTATATGCAAGCAACAAGGGAGAGGGAAATCGAGAACCTACGAAGGCTAGAACAAAGTCGAGCCCTGAAAGCAAAGGCTTCTATGACAACAATCATGCCAGCCGAGCAACCGAGTGCTCCCAAGGTAGCAGTCACGGAGGGGCAAGCTATGGGGAGCAATAATGCTTCCACTTCAAGGGAAACCTCCAACACGCCAGGCCTAGATGGGATATTCCTAAACAAAAACTTGGAGTATGACCTACAAGCAGAAGCTTTAACTGATCGGTACACAGGACACACCTATCATGTGGGTTGGTTAGATGTTCTACAATCCACATCGGGTGCTACTAGCATAGATGAACAACAACAGAAAGTCTGTGATGTCCTCCATAGGATTGTCGAGTTAGAAAGACAGAACACAGGGATCAACATGCCTTCAACAGGCCTAATGAGATTCTTGGATACGGGAAAGGCCAACCAACCAACCCTATCACAAATGGAGACTCCCTCAGTGAGCCCCATTGATCCTCCATATGTTGTTTCGTCGGGAGCCTCAGTACAATCTGAGCCCACAAGTGGCAGCTTTACCTTCCCAGATCTAGCTCATCTTTCTCTTAATGACACTACGGCTACCATGCATATCCCAGTGGTGAGCATGACAAGAAATACACCATGGAGTTCATTTGTTAACACTGCGTCGATGCCTAGTAGCACAGTGCCCCCAACTATACCTACATGTATGTATCAATCATATGCACCTGTCGTACCTGAGCCTCATGTAGCTCCTACACCTCCGATTATTCCAAGAGCTTACAATCCACAATGGAATTATCCAAGCTCTTATACAAGTGGAGCCATGCCATTTAATAATAACATGCCATATCAGGCACCCCCTATGCCTAGGGCCACGCCTGTAAACTTTGGACCACCGTCTGGTACACCACCATACGAAATATGGGACCCAAGAGCCGCGCGTATGCCAAGGCCAAGGCCAACTCCCATCTGACATGTGGTTCCAGGAGCACATACACATATTATACCTGCTCAAATAGGAGATTTGGCAGCATTTGCTCAAACTATCGGTCGCTCTATTGCGGAAAACATGCGTAGTGCACCTGATAGAGAGCCTAGGAGCAAGGCAGTTCAAGTAGCTAAGCTCACACAGAAATTCAGTGGAGACGGAGATGCTAGAAAGCATATGGAAGTCTTTGAACATGTGTGCGATTCCTTGGAAGAGCACAATGAGCTACATAAGTGTAAGGCTTTGAGTTTGACCCTAAGCGGAAAGGCTGGAGATTGGTATAGAACCTTAAGAGTAGAAGAGAAAACGATCTACTCTACTCTTAGGAGACTGTTCTTAAAAGAATACATACGAGAGGGAGTACTTTGGGGTGTAGCCTCTCAGCTCCAGAAAGCCCAACGAGAAGAAAGTGAATCCGTGAGAGACTTCATTAGTCGCCTAAAGAATTTGAATTCTCGATGCAATCCAAACGAGCGATTCAACAACAACCAATTGCTTGATAGATTCATTAGGGGACTACGACATGAAAGTATCTATAATGGCCTAGTCATTAGAGGTATCACTACTTGGGAAGCAGTCACCATGAATGCAATCCAATTGGAGGATAATTTAATGATTGCAGGAGAAAGAGTGTCCGCCGAGCCGAAGTCTAGTAGCTCGCAAGCGTCAGGGCATGAGCCAATGAAGATAAAGCCAATCGTGAAAGAGCAAACGATATCTGAGATGACTTTGGCAGATCTCACCAAGGCCATCCAAGAAAGCCTTAGGGGTAATCGTGCTCCACAAAACACTCATATGTATCCAAGAAGGGAGCAACAATGGTGCTCAATTTGCTTGGGCCCACATACTACGAGTGAATGCCCTACTTTCAGAGTAAAGTTTAACGGGACTTGTAACGCGTGTGGTAGGTATGGCCATCAAGCGAAGGATTGCCTGATGCTTAAACGCATCATGGAAAATAGACCGCCTATAGCTTGGGCAGACTCACCTCGAGTTCCTGCATTGATGCCTACCCCACCCATGGAGCAACAGTTGCCATTACAGCACATGGTCCCTAGAACCCAAAATGTGGTCCAAACCACACCGTTGCCACCTCCAGTGCTAGGACCGCAACCCCCTCATCCAAGAGTTACACCTATGAAACAAATAGGTTGCGAGTCATCTAGTACTTATGTAGATTGCGAAGAGGACATAGACTCTAGTATCACCTATGGAGTCGACATGCTTGAGGAGTGTCCCATGTACAATATGGAAGACCATTGGGGACAAATCAAACCGCTATATCAAGCTACTGCGCTAGCAGCAAGAGGCCAAAACATTAATAGTTTTGCCAGGAGACCACCTCTTCAGTGCTACGAATGTGGTGGACCACATCGAGTAGCTGAGTGCCCCATTAGAATGCAAAAGAATGCCGCACTAATGCAAACAAGTCAAGGGAGTGCATTGGCAATGCCAATACTCACTTGTAATCGTTGTGGCATAGATCATTTGATCGCAAAGTGTCCTAACAATCCAAACGCACCGAAAATCACACCATTGAACATAATAGAGATTGTTGATGGGACACCACCAACTATAAAAATAGCACCAGTGAATGCACTCACACGGTCGATGCTCCAAAAGCAAAATTACATCCTCGAAGAGAGAGATGCTGCATCCATTGGCCGAGCGAGAAAGAAGAAAACACGAAGAAAGAAATCCCTTATTGCTTCTAGCTCAAAACCTAGTTCAAAGACTAACATAGGGACATGAGAGGATCCCGTGTATATGAATGACCCTGAGGATGACTCAGATTCGATAGAGACCATGGAGACCAAAACTGTTACTACAAAGGAAAAAGCCAGTGAGGAGGATCACGAGAGGGACTTACAACGAACACCAAAAGAGTATTCAAAGTTAAACCACCCAGTTGCGAACCCCCAAGATAAGCTACGAGAGACAAAAAATGAGGATTGCAAGAGAAAGATTGGAACCTATCCAAAGCCAACAGTGGAAATTGAACGAGTCAACAACTGAGGGGTTTGGTGGAAGAAACTCAACGAACACTAGAACCTGAACCCAAACATATCCAGATGTCGGACACAGTGTTTCCCACACAAGTTCAACCTCACAAGAACTACAGGCCGTTAGCTATACCCAGTATCATTCGGGAAGAGAGTGAGGGTAGGACATCTGAAAGTGGACACATACCTTTCCTACTAGAGAGAATGTTTGGTGAGGGAATTCCCGATCCCCTTGAGGAAGTGGAGATTCCATCTTCACCATTCTCTTGTCAGGGTCCTACGTCCCATAAGATGCCATTAAATGTTGCCAAATTGATGGATTTCATGTCTTCAGAAGTTAGAACCACCATCATGTCCAAACTATATAAAGACCCCGAGCTAGTCTCAGCTCTTCGAGCCTTCCTCAATGGAGAATTACAGGCCGGATTACCACAATTTGCACATATGAACAAACCTGACTCGGTAATGAATGATGAGGAACATTTAGCACCACCATCTGACCTAGCGGGACATGAATCTGTAATTGAAGTACCCGTTAACAAGTTGGGGCAATACTTTGAAGGTGATGAATCTAATGCTACTCTACCAATCACTACTAAAGGATTAACTGTAAAGGGGGTCCTTGATGGTGGTGCGGGAGTCAGCATGGTGACAAAGAGTTTTTGGGAGTCTATGGGGCGACCTCACCTTGAAGCCACAAGCGTAGTAGTAAAAATGGCTAATGGATCTATTGTTACGCCTATTGGAATGCTAAAGGATCTCAGGATCAAAGTCTTGGGACACAAGGTAAGGCAGACTTTCATTGTTATGGATTTTTCCAAGCATCCTATGTCATTTGAGATGATCTTAGGGCGTCCATTCATGAGGGAAGCAAAAATGGTGCATGACTGTTCCAAAAACCACGTCTACTTACAGTTGCAAGACTCTGTCATTCGAGTTGATCTTTTAAGTGGTCGAACGCATCCTCTAGGAAATAAATTCATCATTGATAATCGATCAGACACAACAATTCACTCAGCTCCATTACAGTATTGTTACACGTGTAACGAAGACACGGATATTGGGGAGAACTCTCCTTATATGGATATCCTACCCCGAATGGCTGAGTCAGACAATGTCGATTGGGTACACCTAGCGGCAACTATAGATACATGGGGAGCTAGAGGAACAACCTGGGTAACACCAGATGGGGAAGAGATACCACACATTGCATTAGTAAACATGTTAGGTGTAGCGCATGTAACATCCGATGATAAGAAAGAGGCACACCTACCTGAGAGTGAAACTAATGATTCCTCAAAGGCTTAAGGCCAATACACATCGGAAACGGAATCTTAGGAAGAAATGGATTCAGAACCTGAAGAAACATCGAGTGAACCAAGTATAGAAACTGAACACTCAAGGCCTAGTACGACCATCTATGGTAATTCATATGAGAGTGAAGAAGATACAAGCGAAGACCTATCAGGCGAGTCGAGTTCAAACATTTACCAAAATCAAAACCTTAACAAGAAACAAAGGTCATATAAGAGACGACGATATCGAGCAAATGTGAGAGCTAGGATAAACAAGGAAAGATCTACTGCAGAATGGCTTAGCTATCTAGGGACATGTGATGCTCATCAAAAGCTAGTAGACAATTGGGGTGAACATCTCCAGAGTGTCATGTGGTGCAGCCCGCGACCCATTGACCTCGCTCAATTGGAGGTTACAGAGCCGAAATTGAGTCAAACTATAAGAAGACGTCAAAACCGAGAGTTAGCTCAACAACAAAAGGAGGCAGAACTAAAAGAAAGGTCTCTGTCAGGACAAGAGCCTGCTGACTTACATACGGCTCCTGAACATTTTAAATCTTATACCACGGGGGAGCGAAAGGTTGTGTATGCCAAAGCCCAACGAATACCTACCAATGGAAGCAGTGGAGTCTATGATGGTCCAACGGTAGTTAAAGAGATAGAATTAGCAGAACCAGGTGAGGAGTCTAAACCAGTCTTTATTGCTCAAGACCTTACTGAAACTGAAGAGGCTGTACTTAAGGAGCTCCTCAAGGAATACAAGGATATCTTTGCTTGGACATATCATGACATGAAGGGCGTTCCACCTTCTGTGGTGCAACATACAATTCCCATGATCAACATTGCTAAACCCGTCCAGCAACGACCCTATCCAATGAATCCTAAGTACGCCAAAATTGTACAAGAGGAGATTGAAAAACTTATCCAATGTGGATTCATATACCCTATTGAGCACTCAGAATGGGTTTCTCCAATAGTCATTGTGCCACAAAAAGAATGGTAAACTAAGAGTGTGCGTGGACCTCAAGAAAGTTAATGCAACTACTAGGAGAGATCATTATCCCTTGCCATATTCAGAACATGTGCTTGAAAGAGTTGCGGGCAAGGAAGCTTATAGCTTTTTAGATGGGTACTCTGGTTACAATCAAATCACAATTGCATTAGAGGACCAAGCTAAAACTGCTTTTATCACAGAGTTTGGAGTGTTTGTATTTCGTGTTATGGCTTTTGGCGTAACAAATGCCCCTGCTACATTCCAATGATTAATAAACACTACGTTTAAAGAATTTCTAAGGGTGTTTTGTGAAGCTTTCCTAGACGACCTTTGTGTTTATTCTTCTTGATAGAAACATTTGTTATATCTACGAAAAATATTTGAAAGGTGCAGATTTTATCGCATCTCATTGAACCCTTTCAAATGCCAATTTTGGGTTAAGCATGGAGTCGTTCTAGGGCATATAGTGTCCAAGAACGGGATATCCACAGATGAGAGTAAGATTAAAGCCATTGCCGATTTGCCACCACCTAGTAACTATAAAGGGGTTCAAAGATTTATGGGCCATGTTGGTTATTATCGAAGGTTTATTTTAAACTTTGCCGAGATAGCGCGTCCATTGTACAAGCTTCTTATCGAGTTTCACTGGACGAAAGAATGTCATCGATCTTATGAGTTATTAAAGAAGGCCCTAACAAGTGCTCCAATCTTGCGAACACCTGATTGGAATGTACCTTTTCATGTGCATATTGATGCATCAAATTTTGCTATTGGGTGTGTTCTAACTCAACCAGGAGAACATAAATTGGACTACCCTATTAGCTTTGCAAGTCGCCAATTAAATGATGCCGAGATGAACTACACTACTACAGAGCGCGAAGGTCTAGCTATGATTTATGCAGTAAAGAAATTTCGCTATTACCTTCTTGCTACCAAGTTTGTGTTTTATGTTGACCATCAAGCATTGCTATATTTGGTAAACAATCCGTGTTCCACAGGTCGAATTACACGATGGTTGTTAATTCTTCTTGAGTTTGACTTCACCGTTGTTGTGAGGCCTGGGAGGAAACATGTCATGGCGGATCATTTATCTCGTATCCCTAATGGCGAAGCTCCTACGGGGGTTGATGATGAATTGCCTGATACTCCTTTGTTCATTGTTGAGACAATGCCTGAATGGAGTGAAAAGATTGTTAACTTCTTAATTAATGGTTTTCCACCCAAAGAATTGCGAAAAGATATAGCTCGAAAATTAATCAAGGAATGCGAACCCTATTGCTTACTGGTTGGAACTCTATAAGAGAGGAAAAGATGATGTTCTTAGACGCTGTGCCCGCGAGGATGAGTATTTATATATTCTACAAGAGGCACACATGGACGTAGCTGGTGGTCACTTTTTAGGAAAGTTGACTGCCCGAAAGATCTTACAGTCAGGCTATTGGTGGCCCACTCTGTTTAAGGATGCATCACTTTTTGCAAAGGGATGTGATGAATGCCAACGCTTCAAGAAGCCACAAAGAAGTGATAGGATGCCTCTACGTCCCATCAAGGTAACCCAACCATTTGAAAAGTGGGGCTTAGACTTTGTAGGACCGATTAGTCCGGCTGCACGTAACACGTAATCACGATATATCATTGTGGCTACCGACTATGTAACCAAATGGGCTAAAGCAAAAGCAACACGAAAGGCGGATGCAAAAACAACAGCTAAGTTCCTCTTTGAGAACATTATCACACGTTTTGGATGCCCCTTTGAACTTGTGAGTGACAATGGAACTCATTTTATAAATGAAGTAATAAAAGAACTCACATGAAACTTCATGATATCTCACCACAAGTCTACACCCTATTATCCCCAAGCAAATGGCCAAGCTGAGAGTACCAACAAAACTCTCATCTCCATTTTGACAAAGACAATTGAGGCTCATCGCACTGATGGGGACCTAAAGCTTACATCAGCTTTATGGGCTTATCGTACTGCGTATAAAGTTGTTATTAATTGCACATCGTTTAAAATGGTGTATGGCCAAGAAGCAGTTATGCCATGGGAGTTTGTCATTCGTAGTCTTCGAGTAGCTTCTCAAGAAGGTTGGGATGGTAACCCCTTAGTTGAGCGATTATATATCCTGGAAAGGCTAGATGAAGAGAGGCAATTAGCTGTGCGAAATGCTCTAGTGGAGAAGGATAGGAGAAAGAAGTGGTTTGATAGCCATTTAAAGGATAAAGACATCAAGGTTGGTGATAAAGTTCTTATGTACGGGGTACGTAATGAAAAGAAGAAATTGAAATACGCTGGTAAGGGACCATATCGAGTGTGTGAAATTACCCCGCAAGGTACCATTCGTGTGGAGACTCTAGATGGAGTTGAAACCATTGGATTCCTTAATGGGAGTAAATTCAAAAGATATTATGATCCTCTAAGCCAGGAAGAGTTGCAAGCCATCCATCAAAAGAAGGCTGCCAAGGAACAAGCAGAGCTTAAAAAAATCCAAGCAAGAGTTGAGGCTCGAGAACGACAACAACGTCTTAGACGCCAACGAGAGGCTAATCTGGGAATCACGCAAGCATTTTTCGAGGACACAGATGACGACTCATTAGAATCTGAGCCACCCCTACGATACCCAATTGAGCTAAGTAGCCCCTATGGGAAAGTACTATACAATGCCTTATTAGATACGGGAGCTAAACACAATTTGTTGTCCTATGGAGTTTGGTGTCATTTAGGAAAACCGACCCTATCCACGAGTACGATGCAAGTCAAGGGCATTAATAAAAAGAAAACTGCTATTCTTGGAGTCCTTCAGACCCCTGTTGTCTATGACAATGGAAGCATAGTGCAGAGGTTTCTAGTCATGCCCGCGAGAGCTATGGAAGGCAACGTAAACCTGGGACGCACGTGGATGTTGGCAACCAAATGCACTATTGATTGGGATACTGGTAGTGTCACGATGCGACCACCGACTCTTACCCATATCATTCAAGCAAAGTCACCTACGTTGCAAACTCTAGCAAAGTTGAAGGATAGCCAACATTCACAAGCCAAGGTGGTTAACTCGTCTTTGCCAGCTACCCATGAACCTAGCACTTCAACACTTGTAGTTGCAGCAAGCAGTAATATTGCAAGTACTCAACCTGCGCGACCTAAGAGTACATATCAATGGGTCCCCAAGGCCTTACTTCCAACTACCTCAACCCTCCCATCCATTCCAAGAAAAAGTTTCCCCGAAAAACCAAGAGCGCGCTCTAGGAGATTCAAGACCAAATCACAATGAATTCCAAAACGACTATTAGAAGCCCAAGGCTACTATGATGGAAATGAGAAAATTTGGGTACCTAAACGTAAAATGTGTCCTTCCCTATCAACAACAAACCCATATGAGTCAAACAGTGTAACGCTAAAGCCAATGGTAGACCGTGGGAAGGGAAAGATCACAGAATGCTACACACCTAGTCCAGAGCTAGTTTGGGCTCCAAGGCAAAACCAATTTATTCCGCCTAGCTCAGGAAGGGGGGAGTTCCCTGAAGCTTCTAGCTCCTCATGTAATTCATCCATAGAGGTAAAAGCTTCTACACAGCCTCCATCTATAGTAGTGGACCTCCATGAAACTACAAAAGAATCCACACCTCCCAGTGTTCAAGAATCACCTGATGAACCACTTCAAGTTCGATCCTGGGAGAGTACCTTACCACCCTTGCAACTTGACGAGGCACCTAGGGTAATAGAAAACTACTGGAAAAAATCCTCACCTATTACCAACTGGAACAACTGGTTTCAAAGGGTGACGACATCATTTCAAACGATAGGATCTACCCAAGGAAGGGGGGAGTGTTTGTGGACATCCATTATTCACTTGCTTCCCTCTCAACCTTTCTCCCTGACCTCTTAATCTCCAATCTTAGGGAATGTATATATAAAGCCTTATACTCACAAAAACAAGATAAAAAAGTAAAAGAGCAAGAGCCATAACACAAATCATAAAAACAAATTATGCACAAGAACACGACCCTTGTAATATTTGCACTCTAACCATCATCTATTTGCGTGTACAAATATGGCTAATACGCTAGAGTCATCCACTCTTGCCTTGGGTGAGAGGTACCCTCGTTACTTTTCACAAATATTTCACATGGTCTTTCCAGTGCTTGCATGTGAATGGGATTTGATAGGTACGCTAGCATGTGAGAGGAATTTTGAGGAGTTAGAATGGCTGATACGTCTCTTGACCACGTCTGATCCATACTTAGTAGAGAGCGTTTCTCCCATTGCACAAGCCTACCCTTTTGACCAAGATGACTATAGGCGTCTAGTGACCTTCTTAGTAAACATGGGCACCTATGATGAAGAATAAAATTTACAGGACTACACGGATGGCACATATGGTCTCATGGATGATGACTTTGTTTATCTCGACGACGAGGATAGGGGTTTAGCCTTAGGGTTTCCCCCAACCTCTACAATATCCTATTCCCTTGACTCTCTAGGGGGAGTGCAAATAATTAGTTTAGGGTTCCTTATGTTTTTTTGTTGTGTTCAATAAGTGTTGGTACCTTTTCCCACTAATGTGCCTCCTGGAGGTATTCCTTTTGTTTCCTCGTGTGTACAGGAGCGTGTTGCTATTGATAGAATTTGGACCTTCATGGAATCTTTATCTCGACTCACTCTTCAAATCAAGCGCGACCATCGACACAAACAGGTGTTTCTTGTCCATTAGCATTGCCCCTTATCTTTTTTGCATCTACGATTGTCTGCTTTAATTGTGATTGGTAGGATAATATCCAACACATTTGCTTAGTAACTAACATTTAATTCAATGTAATTTTTTGTCATAATCACTTGTCTAGGTTTAAAAATCAAGCAGTCCAACTAAGCTAGTTTGACCAAGTTAGGTGTTAGAGATCTTCTCTTAATACCATGGGGAATGCCTTCCTAATAATCAATGGTTACTTAGGTTCTTAATCCGATTTAGGCAGTATTGTGTGAAATGTACTAGGGCTTTCTAGTGGGCTTGACCCTATTGACCTTTAGCTTAAGTATTATAAAGGGAGTTTACTAGTGTGATGAGCCTGGGGAGGTGTATCAGTGTTATATGACCCCCCAAAGTTACAAAATTAAAATGCTGAAAATGAACAAACAAAAAATCAAAGTGCCACACTGTAAAATCTTAAGTTGGAAGAGAAATCTTAGCTTGATTTGGTACTTCACTCACATGTATTGTCTATGGTACTAGAGCCCTAGAGGTTCCCAGTGTGGGCGCTTTTCCTTGAAAAGCAAAACACCCAAGGCATACAAAATAAGCACACACATCAAATTGAATCACTGTGAAAAGACTTTGGGGGGTCAAAGAAAAAGTAATCAGTCAGGCGATGATTTCATGAGAAATTCCTTTTATGGTAGCTTAACTACAAGGTCTTCTAGATATAGCCTCTAGTCAGCCCTCGAACATGAATACTTGGCTCTCACGATTAAACAACTTAATTGACCACATAAAATTAAGAAGCTTACCCATGGTATTAATATTCGATCTCTAGTGCCTTTCGACCGTCAAATTAGCGACCCCAGACTTGTTTAACTTTTTACCTTTACATCTGTTTATGTGTTTGATTACATTGCAATTTAATGTTCATTGCTGACAAATTGTTTGAAATTCTTTTACCAATCAATTTGTCTACCTAAAACTGCATATGCTTTTTAATCACTTATGAGAATGCAATTACTGTGCCAATGTTCTTTGATTTTGCAGTGACTGAAGAAGGCTAAGGACATTAATCTCAAATGCTCTTCCACCTCGACGAACGAGCTTCAACTCAATAGCTTCCGAGGACGGAATCTACATCAGGAAGGGGGGCATGTTAACCCTCACGGCTCACGGACACCCCATCACCTACGACAGACGTGTATTATGTATTTGGTAGAGTCAGGTACCGGGCTTGTCGGACCAGTAGGAAAAGGGTAAGAGTGATCGTCGATGAGAGGCGCACTCTAACTGGGACATTCAAGGGATTAGTTGGCTAAGCATGGGCGCCCAAGTGTGAATGGGGTGAGCTCATATAAAAGCCAACTAAACCTAAAATTCACTCATTCTCTCATTTGTGCAATAGAAGAGTGCTCTTGCTCCATCTCCGTCTCCATCTTCTTCTTCTTCACCTCCTTGTGTGTGTGTGTGTGTGTGTGTGTGTGTGTGTGTGTGTGTGTGTGTGTGAGAGAGAGAGAGAGAGAGAGAGAGAGAGAGAGAGAGAGAGAGAGAGAGAGAGAGAGAGAGAGAGAGTGATCGAGCATTGCTACGAAGGCACGGCGGTGGCGAAGCGGTTGAGCGCGGCACGGCTGCAGCTTCTTCTTCATTGCGGTGAGGAATCCACCACGAAGGCGAGCGTAGAGCGGTGAGTGACACACCCTTTGCTCTCTTGAGCTTTCTAGATTAGTCTTGTTGTGTGCTTGGAGCCATTTGTGGCTCGCACACGGTGTATCGGCAAGTCCCTTGCTTCGACAGTGCGGCAAGGAGCGCACACTTGGAGCTGTTTTGCTTTAAGAAGGTCATTCCATATCATACAAAAGTACGAGATTAAATGACCAATAAAAGAATCTAAGCATATATGAAAAAGAGCTTTTAGCTATCTTACATGCCCTAGATGCTTGGAAGCATTATCTCGTAGGCACTCCATTTATGTTGCGCACAGATCATCAAAGTCTTAAATACTTTTTGACGCAAACCAAATTGAGTGAAAAGCAAATGAGGTGGGCAAATATTATCTCACAGTTTTTAACATATTGCTCACACGGCTGAGCACAACCAAGTGGCCGATGCACTTTCACAAAGGCCAAGGGTGAATGTTGTATCAATAGCTACTCACACAATGATCTATTCTCTATGATAAATGAGTATGCTACATATCAAACTTCAAAGATGTAATGTCACCTATTGCACTAGGGAAGAAAGAGGAACCATACAATATGCAAGATGGTTATCTTCTTTATAGCAATAGGCTATGCATTACACACAATCTACGTGAAAAGGTTATGTATGAATCTCATGTTCTACCTTATGTGGGACATAGATGGATTCAAGCTACTCTCAAGGGATTAGAGATGTACTTTTATTGTTGGCCAACAACGAAGGTAGATATACCAGAATATGTTGCCAAAAGCATTGTATATCAAAAGACAAAGTATGACAGAGGGAACCAGCTTGTCTTGCTTCAGCCATTTCCTATGTCATAATAATCAATATCTAATTCTCCTAAATGCTTTTCTCATGTTAAACTGATCATTTAATATGGGGAAGTGCCAAGGGAGAAAAAGCTAGAATATTGGTTAAGCTAGCAGACTGGCCACAGTAAGGATCCAAAGGAGGAAAAATAGGGATCCAAAGGGGGGCCATCTGCAAAAGAGCAATGTGCAACAATGGGCTTAAAAGACCCTAAGGTTCAACCCATTAAGACTTCCAAAATGCTAAGGATCCAAAATTCAAAGGTTGTGTCCAAAGGCCAAACACTAGGGAAATTGGATGCTTAGTGTGTGTCACAAAAAGTCTTTGTGGATCCCTACATAGGAGGGGGCGAGCCTTGCAAGTAGGGGATGAGAGAGAAACTCACACACAAGCTCCCTTTACACAAAGGGAATGAGGGACACATGTCAGCTCCCTAGCCTAGATGCCCACAAGGTGTACCCAATTCCTATTGGATGGCCTTGGAGGTGGACCAATGAGAATTAGGCTAGATTAAATCTAGTTTAATTAATTTAAAAACACTTAATAAAAGAACCAATAAGAATTAAGCTCTCTAGAAGACTATTAGACAGTCTTCCAAAAGGACCAATGAGCATTCATCAGCCGAATGGCTTGCCTGATTCCTATTGGCCAGGAGGCAAAGGTGTCCAATGAGAGTTTAGTTGAATTAAATAATTACCTAAAGCTCTCACAAAAGGGGAAAGGGGGACACATGTCAGAAGGCTATCACTTCTGCTGCTTAATTACCATTGGCTAAGCCTGGGGAGGTCCAATAGGATGCTAGCAAGAGAAAATAGCAAGAGGGGTCGACCAAGAGAGAGAGGGGGCTGATTTTTCAAAGGCATTATCACCTACACACTCACACTAGCTCATGTGTTAAGTAATGAAGACTCTCTCTCCTTCTCAAGATTTAATGGAAAGCTTATCACCTACTCCAAGCTTGTGAGAAGGAAGGCCTACACCAACAACTCTTGGCTTTGTGATGCAAATACAACCAAGAGCCAAGCTTCATTGCATCCTCATCTCCTCTACCATGCTAATTACTAAGCTAAGCTATGCTAATATGAGTGATTATGGGAGGAGATGTACATCTTTCTCGTAAGAATACTCCTTCTTCCTCTCAATCTACTCTCATACACCGCTAGCTCTCACCATCTTTGAAGGTGTGTGAGGTCTTGGGTCTGAGACCATGAGGGAATTGATGTTGTGTTTGATAAGTGTTTTGCTTAGTGCATGAAGTTTCCATCTTCATTGCACTAGCTAGTATTAAAGGAACACAAGAAATTGTATTGTAAAATGTCTCTCTTGATGGGAGAAACCATAATACAAAGCCTTTTGGAGGGGGGACCGGCTCCACGCAAATCCGGTCTTCAAGTGTTGTCAATTGCTTAATTTCTCTCTCTTTTGAAGTATTGTTCATGCTATCTAACTAGATGTTATGATTTTGTTTGCTTTCTCCACCCAAGCACTCTTGTTAATCTCATTAGGAATCTATTCTAATGAAATGCTCACTATGTTCATGCTATTTTCCGCTACACACAAGTTACTAGGCCATTAAATATTACATTGGTATCAGAGCACAAGGTTTCTCTTTTCTTGATCAAGAAGGGAGGTCCTCAAGCTAGCTATAAATGGTTGGTACTATTAATTTCATGTGAGTAAGTAGAATAGGGATTTTTCAGCCTTGCAATACGCCTACCTTTGTGCAGTTAACGGGGCATCAGCGTCGAGAGCTATGGTCTTAATAGTGGAGTCCTACGGGGCTTGCCTATAGCTTAACCACTATTGAGCTATTAGAAGCTTGACAGGAGCCGGTGCTGTTTTGGTGTTCAACAACCCTCTCTTCTATTCCTTGCAATTAATGGTATTCGAGCCACGGGTACAGTAGCTTGAGTGCTTTTTCTAAAGGGGTAAAGAGGAGTAGCAACTAGGGCTTGAAGTGCCGAAGTACACCTAAAAATTTTACACCTAAAAGTTGTTAGAATGGCTGACAATAGTAAAGAGAGTGAAATTAATGTTGATAACTTTGATTTTGCTAATGAGCAAGCTACTAATGATGCCCCGATGCTTGTTAACTATCTTGTTTGTAGGTTTCAACAAGCCGTGGGCAATCCATCCCTCCAAAGTGAAGTGCAACGACAACTTTGTGCTCATGGGATTCTCCAAGATCCCCACCATGACGAGAGAACACCTAGGAAGCCTCCTTGCGAGACTTCCAAAAGAGGCCTCTCTCCAATTCGGGAAGAAGAAGAGGATCCCTATGAAGGGCTCAGAAATTTTCTCCTTGATGATGCATCTCCTTCTGAAAGGAGAATTGAAGAGCCTCCATCGAAGGAACGAGAAAGAAGTGAGTCTCCTGCCACCTCCGCAGAGATGGCTCCACGAAGACGGCGGGCTAAACGCTCTCCATCACCTCCAAAACGGAGAAGACCATCGCATACTTCTCCACACCATAATTCAAAGAGGGATGACAAAAAGCAAGAGAAGAAAAAGGCAAGAAAGAGGACACCCTCTTCTCCATCTTCTTCATCCTCTTCCTCTTATGAAAGTGATGGTCAAGACAACAAAGATCAAGGCAAGAAAAAGGCGAGAAAAAGGTCACCCTCTTCTCCATCTTCTTCAAATTCTTCATCTTCTGAAGAAGTGATGGTGCAACCTTTGAACCATCAAAAAGAAGAGGCCATAGAAATCCTATGCCGCGTGGAAGAGGTTCAAAGAGGGAGGGAAGAACGTCTCTTTCCTTACCTATGATGGAACTTTTGGTGCTACAGACAAAGTCTTGGCCTTTATCCAACAATTTGATGCGGCGTTCGTAGATGAGGGCTTCACGGAGTCCTCTAAGCTACGCCATGTAGCTTGCACTTTCAAAAGTCCACCAGGCAATGGTGGTCTAGCCTACGGGCCAACCGTGAAGCTCCACAAACATGGAAAGCTTTAAAAGCTTCCATTATGAAGCAGTTTTTGGCCACCGATGCCAAAGACAAAGTATTCACCGAATGGCGAAGCTTGAAGCTCTCTCCCTATGAATCCATCCACAAATATGTAGACAAGTTTTGGGACCTACAACTGAAAGCCATTGTCTTCAAAAAGTTGGATTTTGGAGAGCAAAAGCAGCAATTTTGTGCGGGCTTAACCGAAGAAATGGCGGAGTATGTCAACTCCCAAAGGCCACGCACCATATCGACGGTAATACATCATACTATGGTGGCCTCTCAAATCAATTTCCAAACAGGGGCGAAAAGAAATTCTAAGCCCACGGAAAACAAGGGTTCTAATGAGCTTAAGGGGAAGGACAATGTCCAAAGTCTCCTAAGGGCAACTCCAACAAAGCTAAGGAGAAGGGAGTTTACAAAGGCAAAAATAAACTCTCACCCGAAGAGCTTGAGCATTATTGCAAGGATAACCGATGTTTCAAGTGCGGCGAACAAGGGCATGTGTACCGCACTTGTCCCCAAAAGAACAACCACCATGATCCTCCTAGAGCTACCTTGGTCGAAATCCAAGAGGAGGAAACTCACCACAAAGGATCTCCTCTATGCCATGCTTGGGGAAAGGTAAGAGAACATGATGCTTTTATTCTCTTTGACCCCGGTTCTACTCATAATTTTATATCTATAGAGTTGGCCACCAAGTTAGGCATACAAACCTACGAGATGGGAGATGTCCTACCCGTAGATGGTGCTTTCAAGGGACAAGAAGCTTTAGTCACTCCCTTAATCGGGAAATTGAGGCTCCATGTCCAAAGCTATGTGGACAAAGAGGACTTCTTTATCTCTCCTCTCAAGCATGAGGATGTAATCCTAGGGGCACCATGGTTTGATTGCATGGCTGCCAATGTTAAATTCCCTGAAAGGAGAATCTCCTTTAAGTTCAGGGAAAAAGATATGTATATAGATGCTAAGGAAATGGGTAACACTATACCCATTGTATATACACAAGCTTTCAACAAGTCAATAAAGAGCTCTATTTCCGTGTACATGATTTTTGTTAAAGATTCTCAAAATGAACCTAATGTTTTAGCAAAAGAAAATATACACAACCAAAAGGAATTAGAGTTATCCAATTTTCTCAAGGGGTTTCAAGATGTCTTTATTGACGAAATCCCTTGTGAGCTACCTCCTAAATGAGGCAATGATGACCATGCAATTGAACTTCTTCTAGGAAGTTCACCGCCTAACAAATCTCCTTATAGAGTTTCTCAAGCTCAACAAGAGGAGATTATGCGGCAAGTGCATGAGTTAGTTGCAAAGGGCATGGTTAGGCCTAGCTCATCTCCATTTTGTTCTCATGTGCTATTAGTGCAAAAGAAAGACAACACATATCATATGTGTGTCGACTATAGAGCACTAAATAGGATCACTATCAAGAATAGGTTTCCCATTCCACGGGTAGAAGACCTAATTGATAAGCTACAAGGGTCCACCTACTTCAGTAGGATTGACCTAAAAAGTGGCTATCACCAAATAAGGATAGCTGATCAAGACATTGTAAAGACCGCATTTCGCACTACGTTTGGTCTTTATGAATACATTGTCATGCCTTTTGGCTTGACCAATGCACCAACCACATTCAACCGCTTGATGGAGAAGCTATTCAGGCCTCATTGAAACTTTACTGGAGTGTTCTTTGATGATATCATCATCTACTCTAAATCATTAGATGAACACAAGCAACACCTCCAGGTAATATTTCAAGGTTTAAGAGTGAATAAACTTTATGTTAATCGGAAGAAAAGTGAATTTTTCTTACAAGAGATTCAGTATTTAGGTCACATTATCTCTTAAGATGGCATCCAAAGGGATTCATCAAAGTTAGAGGTAATAAAAGTATGGCCTAAACCAAGGAATCTTCATGAGTTAAGAAGCTTTATAGGTATGTGTGCATACTATGGACGCTTCATAGAAAAGTTCTCACTAATAGCAGGACCATTACATGACCTAACAAAGAAAAACGTTAGGTACACATGGTCTACCAAGGAGAACAATGCTTTCAAAAAGCTTAAAGAAAAGCTTATCTCTCAACGTGTGCTTACATTACCGGATCTCTCAAAGCCATTTGAGGTCCAATGTGATGCTTGTGGTCATTGCCTTGGATTTGTTTTGCTTCAAGAAGGGCATGCCATAGGCTATGAAAGTCGAAGGCTTGACCCTGTTGAGCAAGCTCTAGGCATATATGAAAAGGAACTCCTTGCAGTTGTACATGCCTTAGACTCATGGAAGCACTATTTATTGGGGACTCCTTTCATTCTACGAACGGATCACCAAAGTCTTAAGTACTTCATGAAGGGATTCAGTCTACCCTAAAGGGGATTGAAACATATTTCTATTGGACTACCATGAAAGCAAACATACAAGTGTATGTTTCTAAATGTGTGGTATGCCAAAAGACGAAGTTTGATAAAGGGAAGCAACTTGGATTGCTTTAACCTTTTCCAATCCCTAATTCACCATGGGAGAGCATATCCATGGATTTCATCTTTGGATTGCCTAAGTCTATCCATGGGAATATAAGAATATGGACGATAGTAGACAAGTTCAGTAAACAAGCTCATTTTATACCTGTCAAAAAGACTATCAAAGTCCATCAAATGGCAACCCTCTTCATTTCACAAATCTTCAAGTACCATGGCTTGCCAATGTCCTTAGTGTCGGATAGAGATCCTAGAATGACCAGTAATTTCTGGAAGGGTCTCTTTGAGAATTTAGGAACAAGGCTAAACTTCTCTTTGGCCTATCACTCACAAACGGATGGCCAAAGTGAATAGCTAACCTAACAATTCTCGATCTACTAAAAGACTGTGTAACGAAAGTAGATCAAAGATCCCAATGGGAGAAGTACTTACCCTTAGTGGAGTATGCCTACAATAACACTGCACATACTTCCATGGGAAAAGCACCTTTTGAGGTAATTGAGGGAAGATCAAAAAGTCCCTTGCTACTTAAGGTACATGGGAAGATCTTTGCTGCAGATGAGTATAGCCGAGACCTAAAAGAATCTTTCCAAAAGATTAAGGATGATATCGCTATCTCACAGCAAAGGCAAAAGGCTGTTGCTGACAAGCACAGAAGAGCCCAAGCCTTTAAAGAAAATGATTGGGTCTTACTCAAATTTCCCAAGGCTCGATTAAGACTCACGGCGGGCAAGAATCCTATGGGACACCAAAAGTACTATGCTAAGTTAGCAAAAAGGTACTATGGTCCCTTCCAGATTCTTAGGCCAATTAATGAGATGGCCTATCAACTCAAGTTGCCCAACCATTGGCTCATACACAATGCTTCCCATGTGAGTCTACTAAAGCCTTACAAAGGAGAGCCACCTCAAGAACCAACTATTGAAGACCCACCGGAGATCGAGGACCAAGAAGAGGTGTTGCAGCCCGAGTCCATTCACCGACATGAAGACAAGGTACTAAGAGGCGGTAAGACTATCCGATGATATCTTATTAAGTTTAAGAATTATCCTTTTGAAGATGCTAGATGGATGCAAGGCATACAATTAAAGGATAATATAAACCTTGTCAATGCTTACAATTCTTCCCAAGAGTAAGCAAATGTACAAATGTTAAAAATGAACAAAATTTTTGTCTTATAAGACTCTCTTTTTCTTTATTGTACACAAAAATGAAGTAGTATGCATGCTTAGATCAATTTTGCGGAGACGACGTCTCCCGAACACCAAGTAGAGCTTGTCACTCTACTATGGAAGATGATAGGACTAATGTGCAGACATGCTTCCTCAGGCTCTCAAGCACCAATGGACTAGTAATCCATTGTGGAAGAATGTCGTAGGGTAACATAGGGATCCTCTACCCGCTAGGAAAAAGGACTAATGAATATGCTTTATCTTCTCTATCCCATAGTCGAGGACGACTATGATTTCAAGAGAGAGGTAATGTCATAATAATCAATATGTAATTCTCCTAAATGATTTTCTCATGTTAAACTGGTCATTTAATATGGGGAAGTGCCAAGGGAGAAAAAGCTAGAATATTGGTTAAGCTAGCAGACTGGCCACAATAGGGATCCAAAGGAGGGAAAATAGGGATCCAAAGGGGGGGCCATTTGCAAAAGAGCAATGTGCAACAATGGGCTTAAAAGACCCTAAGGTTCAACCCATTAAGACTTCCAAAATGCTAAGGTTCCAAAATTCAAAGGTTGTGTCCAAAGGCCAAACACTAGGGAAATTGGATGCTTAGTGTGTGTCACAAAAAGTCTTTGTGGATCCCTACATAGGAAGGGTTCACGCCTTGCAAGTAGGGATGAGAGAGAAACTCACACGCACACACACACACACACACACACACACACACACACACACACACACACACACACACACACACACACAAGCTCCCTTTACACAAAGGGAATGAGGGACACATGTCAGCTCCCTAGCGCAGATGCCCACAAGGTGTACCCAATTCCTATTGGATGGCCTTGGAGGTGGACCAATGAGAATTAGGCTAGATTAAATCTAGTTTAATTAATTTAAAAACACTTAATAAAAGAACCAATAAGAATTAAGCTCTCTAGAAGACTATTAGATAGTCTTCCAAGAGGACCAATGAGCATTCATCAGCCCAATGGCTTGCCTGATTCCTATTGGCCAGGAGGCAAAGGTGTCCAATGAGAGTTTAGTTGAATTAAATAATTACCTAAAGCTCTCACAAAAGGGAAAAGGGGGACACATGTCAGAAGGCTATCACTTCTGCTGCTTAATTACCATTGGCTAAGCCTGGGGAGGTCCAATAGGATGCTAGCAAGAGAAAATAGCAAGAGGGGTCGACCAAGAGAGAGAGGGGGCTGATTTTTCAAAGGCATTATCACCTACACACTCACACTAGCTCATGTGTTAAGTAATGAAGACTCTCTCTCCTTCTCAAGCTTTAATGGAAAGCTTATCACCTACTCCAAGCTTGTGAGAAGGAAGGCCTACACCAACAACTCTTGGATTTGTGATGCAAATACAACCAAGAGCCAAGCTTCATTGCATCCTCATCTCCTCTACCATGCTAATTACTAAGCTAAGCTATGCTAATATGAGTGATTATGGGAGGAGATGTACATCTTTCTCGTAAGAATACTCCTTCTTCCTCTCAATCTACTCTCATACACCGCTAGCTCTCACCATCTTTGAAGGTGTGTGAGGTCTTGGGTCTGAGACCATGAGGGAATTGATGTTGTGTTTGATAAGTGTTTTGCTTAGTGCATGAAGTTTCCATCTTCATTGCACTAGCTAGTATTGAAGGAACACAAGAGATTGTATTGTAAAATGTCTCTCTTGATGGGAGAAACCATAATACAAAGCCTTTTGGAGGGGGGACCAGATCCACGCAAATCCGGTCCTCAAGTGTTGTCAATTGCTTAATTTCTCTCTCTTTTGAAGTATTGTTCATGCTATCTAACTAGATGTTATGATTTTTGTTGCTTTCTCCACCCAAGCACTCTTGTTAATCTCATTAGGAATCTATTCTAATGAAATGCTCACTATATTCATGCTATTTTCCACTACACACAAGTTACTAGGCCATTAAATGTTACATCCTATACCCGATTCCCTATGGCAAAATATATCCATGGATTTCATCTTTGGATTACCCAAGTCCATACATGGGAATACAGGAATATGGACAATAGTAGAGTGGTTTAGCAAGCAAGTACATTTTATACTGGTCGAAAAGACTATTAAAGCACACAATATGGCAACCCTATTTATCTCGCAAGTCTTTAAGTACCATAGCTTACTAGCATCTATAGTATTGGATAGAGATCCAAAAATGACCATTAATTTTTGGAAGGGTCTCTTTGAGAATTTGAATACTAAGTTGAATTTATCCTTTGTCTATCACCCGCAAATGGATGGCCAAAGGGAGATAGCAAATTCAAAGATCATTGATCTACTTAAAACCTATGTTACGCAAGTAGATCAAAGAGATCAATGGAAAAAGTATCTACCCTTAGTAGAGTATGCATACAATAACATCGTCCATACTTCTGCATAGGAAAGGCACCCTTTGAGGTGATTGAAGGAAGACGCAAGCTCCCATTGATAGTTAAGACACTTGGGAACATATTTGTTGTTGATGAGTATAGCAGAGATCATAAAGAATCTTTTTGAAAGATCAAAGAAGCTATATCCATCATGCAACAAAAGCAAAAGGCAGTTGTTGATAAGCATAGACGAATCTTGACCTTCAAAGAGTATGATTGGGTATTGCTCAAGTTTTCAAAAGCACGCCTAAGTCACACTATGGGCAAGGGAACACAAGGACACCCAATGGGTCACCATAAATATTATGCTAACATGGCAAAAAGATAGTATGGCCCATTTCAAATTCTTAAGCCTATCAATGAAACAAATTATAAGTTAAGGTTACCAAGTACTTGGCTCATTTGTAATTCCTTTCATGTGAGCCTCTTGAAACCTTATAAGCGAGAGCCAACCAAAGAACCAGTGATTGAGGAACCACCTGATTTTGAGGGTCAAGAAGAGATTTTGTAGCAAGAAAGCATCCTATGATGTGAAGACAAGGTTTTAAGGAGTTGTAAGACTATCCGATGATATCTTATCAAATTCAAAAATTATCCTTTTGAAAATGTAAGGTGAATGCAAGACATCCAGCTAAAGGATAGTGTAAACCTTGTAGATACTTACAAGGTCTCCTATCAAAGGTAAGAATAAGGTATGAACAAATCATATTCTATAAAGAATTTTGTCTTGTTTTGAGTCTAAGATTTTTTTTTAATTCTCATAAGTTTTAAGTGTATGCATACCATAAATAAAGCTTGCGGAAGCTTAGTCTCTGAAGCATCTAGTAGACCTTGCCAATCTACTATGAAAGATGATTAGGGTTAAGTAAAGGCATGTAATGGAAATGGCCTATGAACTTTGAGAATAGCGGAATTAAGAGAATTAGAGTGAGCATTTTTGTGAGATTACTTTGGGAACATAGTGGGTGAACTTAATTGATGGTAGCAACATAAACATAGTACTTAATTAACTTGGCATGAACAATACTTTTGAAAGAGAGAGAGAGTATTAGAGAACATGACAATAGTTGAGGACCGAATTTACTTGGAGCCGGTCCCCCTCCCAAAAGACGTTTGTATTATAGATTCTCCCATCAAGAGAGACTTGGTACAATACAAACTTTGTGTTCCTTGTGACCTTGGTGATCATATGAATATGTAAACCTTCATGCATCACGAGCATAACATAAACTTTGTAAAAAACATTAACCATCCGCGGCCTCAGTTCCAAGGCCTCATGCACCTTCGAAGGTGGAGAGAGCTAGCGGGGAATGAGGGTAGGGAAGAGGAAGAAGAATCATTTATAGGAGAAAGAAATAGTTCCTCACTTATCATCACTCTTCTTGCTTAGCATAGCATAATAGCATCGTAATGAAGATGAAGAAGATGGAAAGCTTAACCATTGAAGCATGGCTCTTGGTTGGATTTGCATTCCATAGCCAAGATTGTTGGTGTAGGTTCTCAACTTCTCAACAAGCTTGGAGTAGGAGATGGAGCTCTTGCACTTTGCACTTCACACAATGAGAGAATGTGTGTGTGGGGGGGGAGAGTATACCCCCTCCCAAGCTTGGTCTATTCCTCTCTCTCTCTCTCTCTCTCTCTCTCTCTCTCTCTCTCTCTCTCTCTCTCTTGTATTACTTAATTATATCATTTGGACATGTGTCCTCTTTTTCCTCTTTGAGAGAAAGAACTTAACTATTTATTTTTATGCGTCTAAATTCTCATTGGACCCCTTTCAAGCCTATCCAATAGGATTCAAGCACATCATGAGAGCCACATGTGGAGGATTTTGACATGTGTCTTTTATGCTTCTTAAGTCATTTGGTTTGAATTGAACACTTCAATCACTTGGTCAATTAAGCATGGAAACCGTTTATGCCTCTTGAGAGTTTATCTGTAAATTGAACACTTCAAGAACCTTAGTCATTTAAGCATGAGAATCACCTCAAGCTTGGGCAAGGTTCCCACAAACACTTTAAACACTTTAGTTAGCAAGTCGACAAGCACCTCAAGGTTGGATAGGATTCCCACCTCAAGGTCAGCCGTAGCTTGCCTAAGGTCAAAGGACTTTTTAACACTAACTTTTGGAGGTCTTTAATGAAGCTAAACCTAATGCCTTTTAAGCTCCATTAGATGCACGTTGCTCTTTGACAGACTACCTCCTTTTGGACCCCTATTGATATGTAACCATCTCTCCTCTTGGCCCCTTGTTGAGGTAAATCTAGAAGCACTTATTGCACATTGCTCTTTAGTAGACCGTCTCCTTTTGGACCCCTATTGAGATGCAACCGTTTCTCCTTTTGGTCCCCTCTTGAGATAGGTCTAGAAGCACATATCTATATCCTAACTCTTGTTCCCCTTTTATCTTCCCATAGTAAATGATCAGTTTAATATGAGAAAATCATTTGGTAAAGTTAGATATTATATTTTATGACATTACCTCTCTCTTGAAATCAAAATCGTCCTCGACTATGAGGTAGAGAAGATAGAGCCGAGTCATTAGTCCATGTTTCTTAGCAGGTAGAGGATCCCTTTTTACCCTATGACATCATTCCAGAATGGTTGACTAATCCATTTGGTGCTCAGGAGACTTAGTTGCCGCAAGCATGTCTACTCTTTAGTCCATATCATACTTCCAAAGGAAAGTGACAAGTTCTACTTGGTGTTTGGGAGACGACGTCACCACAAACATGATCCTAAGCTTGCATACTTCCTAAATTTTGTGCCAAATAAAAGAAAGAGAATGAGTCTTATAAGACAAAAACATTGTTCATTTAAAATGCTTTTTCATTTGCTTACTCTAGTGTAGCATTGTTAGCATTTACAAGGTTCATATTATCCTTAAGCTAGTTCCTTGCATCCATCTTCTAGCATCTTTAAAAGGATAATTCTTAAACTTAACAAGATATCATTGGATAACGTTACTGTTTCTTAGTAACTTGTCTTCGTGTCGAATAATCGATTCAGGCTGCAACACCTCTTCTTGATCTTTGATCTCTGGCGGGTCCTCTATTATTGGTTCTTTTGGTTGCTCTCCTTTGTAAGGCTTGAGTAGGCTCACATGGTTAGCATTGTGAATGAGCCAATGGTTGGGCAACTTTAACTAATAAGCCATCTCATTGATTGGCTTAAGAATTTTAAAAGAAAGGACCATAGTATCTTTTTGCTAGTTTAGCATAATGCTCTTGGGGATTCTTACCCGTAGTATGCCTTAGACGAGCCTTGAGAAACTTTAGCAAGACCCAATCATTTTTCTTAAAGGCTAAGGCTCTTCTGTGCTTATTAGCAGCAACCCTTTTTGCCTTTGTTGTGAGATGGATATAACCTTTTTGATATTTGGAAAAGATTCTTGTAAGTTTCGGCTATATTCATCAGCAGCGAAGATCTTTTCATATACTTTAAGTAGTAAGGGACTTTTGGATCTTCCCTCTTTAACCTCGAAAGGTGCTTTTCCCATAGAAGTATATACAATGTCATTGTATACGCATACTCTATAAAAGGTAGGTACTTATCTCATTGAGAACGTTGATCTACTTCCATGACATGGGCTTTTAGTATATTCAAGAATCGTTAGATTAGTTATTTCACTTTGGTAATCCGTTTATGGATGATAGGCCAAAAGAGAAATTTAATCTACTTCCTAGATTCTCAAAGAGACCCTTCTAGAAATTATTGGTTGTTCTAGGATCTTTGTTGACACTATGGATGTTGGCAAGCCATGATAATTGAAAATTTGAGATCTAAATAGGGTTGCCGTTTGATGTGCCGTAATAGTATTTTTGACAGGCATAGAGTGTGTTTTCTTGCTAAGCCTGTCGATGACTGAAACAATCCAAGTTGCTTCCCTCGATCAAATTTCAATTTTTGGTATACCACGCATTTTGAAACATACTCTTGTATGTTCTTTTTGTGGTAGACCAATAGAAATACATTTCTACTCTTCGAAGAGTAGATTACGGAATCCCTCTTTGCCTCTCATAAGAAGAAGCATGGGATTCATACATGACTTTCTTATTGTATTGGTGAGTAACACATAGCCTATTGCCGTTTGGAAGATAACCATACTTCAAGGTGAATGGTTCTTTTTTCTTCCCTAATGCAAAGGCTTTAATTACCTACTTAAAGTCTTGGTCAATAGCATACTCATCTATCATAAAAGATAGATCATTGTGAGTTGCTATAGACACCACATTTACCCTTGGCCGTTGTGAAAGTGCATTGACCACTTGATTGTGCTTGCCAGCAATGTGAGCAATATGAATTTAAATTGGAAAGAAAATTTTCCCACCTCATTTTTGTCGGAGAGCTTGGTTTGCATCATGAATTTCTTGAGGCTTTGTGATCCATTCATAAGATGAATGGAGCCCCCAAAAGATAGTGCTTCCATGTGTCTAGGGCATGTAGAATAGCTAAAAGCTCTTTTTCGTATATGCCCAAGACCCGTTCATCGGCATTGAGCCTTCGGCTCTCATATGCTATGGCATGCCCTTCTTGAAGCAAAACTGCTCCAAGGCAATGACCACAAGCATCACATTGGACCCCAAATGGCTTTGAGAGATCCGGAAGCATGAGGATTGGTTGAGAGGTAAGCTTCTCTTTGAGCTTGTCAAAAGCATTTTGTTCTTTAGTAGTACATGAGTACTTAACGTTCTTCTTTGTTAAGTCATGCAATGGTCCTGCTATTTGAGAAAATTTTGTTATGAAGAGTCTATAGTATGTAGACATACCAATAAAGCTTCTTAGCTTATGTAGATTCCTTGGATAGGCCATGCTTTTGTTACCTCCAACTATGATGGATCCATATAGATACCATCTTGAGAAATAATGTGACCTGAATATTGAATCTCTTGTAGAAAAAATTCACTTTTCTTTTGATTAATGAAAAGCTTATTCTCTCTCTCAACTTGAAAGATTACCTGGAGGTGTCACTTGTACTCCTCAAGAGAACTTGAGTGGCCTGAAGATTTTTGTCCATCGTGAGTTTGAATGCGGCTGGAGAATTTGTCAGGCCAAAACTTGTAGCTTATAAAATATATCTTCTACCCGTGGCACGGAAAACCTTTTTTTTTAATAGTGATCCTATTTAGTGCTCTTATAGTCGACACACATGTGATATGTGCCATCTTTCTTTTTCACTAAAGGTACTGGTGAACACAATTGAGAGGAGCTAGGCCTCACCACCCCTTTTTCCAAAAATTCATGCACTTGCCTCATGATATCCTCTTGTTGAGCTTGTGAAACTCAATAAGGAGGTTTATTAGGCGGTGAGCTTCCTAGTAAAAGCTCTATTGCATGGTCATCATCCCCTCCGTTTTGGAGGTAGCTCACTAGGGATGTCATCAATGAAAACATCTTGGAATCCATTTAGGAAATTAGACAACTCTAATTCCTCTTGATTCCCTTTATTGCTACTTGTAAAAACATTAGAATCATTTACAGATTCTCTAACAAAAATCATATACGCAAAAATAGAGATTTTCATTGAATTATCAAAAGCAAGCATATTTACCAGGGATATGGTGTTCCCCAACTAATTAGCATCTATGTACATGATCTTTTCCCTGTAGGGGAAATAGATTCTCCTTTTAGGGAACTTCATGTTGGCAGCCATGCGGTTGAACCATGGTGCCCCTAGGATAACATCCTCATGTTGGAGAGGAGATATAAAAAAAGCCTTTTTTGTCGACGTAGCTTTGGACATGAAGCCTCAACTTCCCAAACAAGGAAGTAATGGAGGCTTGCTATCCCTTGAAAGCTCCATCGACAGTTACAGCATCTCCCATCTCAAAATCTTGAATGCCCAACTTAGTGGCCAACTCCGTTGATATAAAGTTATGAGTAGAGCCGGGGTTAAACAAGATGAAGGCATCATGCTCTCTTTTCCCCAAGCATAGGAGAGTGATGAGCCTTTGCAATGAATATCCTATTTTGGAGCTTCAATCATGGAAGCTCTAAGAGTGTCATAGAGTATATTTCTTTTGGGGCAAGAACGATAACCATGTCCTTGCTTCCCATAGTTAAAGCATTTATGGTCTTTATGAAAGGCCTCTAATTCTTTCGGAGAGAGATTATTTTTACCTTTGTAAGCTCCTTTCTCCTTTGCCTTGTTGTTGTTGGTGTTGCCTTGGGAAGAGCTTTGAGCATTGCTCTTCTCTTTAACTTCATTTCGATTCTTGTTTTCCATGGGGTTGAAATTTCTTCTCACCCTTTGTTGGAAAAATGATCCTTGAAGCAACCATAGTGCAGTGGATGACTTCGGTGATAGTGCTAGGCCATTGTCAGTTGATATACTCGGCCATTTCTTCAGGTAATACCGCACAAAATTGTTGCTTTTATTTGGCGAAGTCTATCCTTTGAAAGACTGTAGCTTTGAGATGTAAATCCCAAAACTTGTCTACATATTTTTGGATGGCATCATTGAAGAGCAGTTTTAAGCTCCGCCATTTGGTAAGCACTTTTTCCTTTGCATCGCTTGCAAGAAATTGCTTCATGATGGAAACTCGTAGAGTTTTCCATGTCTTTGGGGCCTCGCCGTTTCCAAGAAGACTAGCCCACAATTGACGAGCAGATTTCTAAAAGTGCATAGCTACATGGTGTTGCTTGGAGGACTTCGTGAAGCCCTCGTCTCCAAAGGCCAGTACTTTGTCGGTGGTACCAAAGGTGTCATCATAGGTGAGAAAAGAGATGCTCTTTCCTCCCTCTTTGAATTACTTGAGCTTTTGGGACCATTGCCATGCAGGGTAAGTTTTGCGATGTCCTCTCCTCTTGTATTCTCTAGGAGAATAACTATTGTTTTCGTCAAAAGAGGAGGAAGGTGAAGAAGAAGGAGAAGAGGGTGACCTCTTTCTTGCCTTTTTCTTCCTTTGTTTCCTCTCTTCCCTTTCGGAATGACGAGGAGAAGGACTATGGGTTGACTGTTTCCTCTTGGGAGGAGTTGGCGGCAGTGTAGACCACCGTCTTCGTGGAGCCACATCTTCAGAGGAACTTAGGGATTTGCTTCTATGGGAGAGTCTCTTCTTTTGGGAGTCTCATCAAAAGACCTCCTAAGCTCTCTCTTTCTCTTCTTGGAGGGTGTAGACGGCTGGATAGTTCACTATGTGGGAACGTCTTCTTAGAATATGGGCAGCGAATTACTTAGTAATTACTATGGTAATTACTACAGTAAATCTGAAGTGTATAAATAGGGCCCATTACATTATAATCGGGTTGGCAATTATTATCATTTGGGTTAGCGCCTTGGCTATACTTGTACTTGAGGATCATTAGCAGTATTGTCAGCTGTATTTTCTCTCTGTAAATCATATTCGCTGTTATCTTGATCTGTAATCCCAATCATGGCATATATTCCAGTATACTTACTTCTCGTCCAGTCTTCTGAATCTGAATCTGAATCTGAACCTTATTTCAATACATAAGTCTGATTCTCATTTTAGTATCCAAATTCCAGTATAGTCTTTGATTCCTGTCAAGTCTGCTGTCTGAAATCTTCCTACACTAGTAGCTGAAATCTTCCAACACTGGAATTAGCTGTCTCAAGATATCAACTCCAATTCTATTTTGGCGATCACAGTGGCTCGAGCTGAAGCTCGTTGACTAAAAGACTCTTCTCCTAGTTTGAAGTTTTCAGCAATGGTACCAAAATCCAATCGTGGCCGAAAATCTACCATTCGTGTGGACCCCATTCCTGAGGAGTCAGGAAGAGAGAAGATGACTGACACTGAGACTCAGGAGGAGCATAGTCAGGCTGATAAGGTGCATGACTCACAACACTCCAGCCATTCTTGACGCCGACAGGCAGAACGGGAAGCACGGAAGGCAAAGAGTTCCAAGAGTTCTCGATCTCAGCAGAGAGATGAGGATACCAAGGGCAGTAAGGGAAGTCACTGTACTTTTAGCAGACAAACAAGAGAAGACACTGACACCGAGATAGAGACAGAGATTGATTGGGATGCTGACACTGACAATTGCAAGAAGGCTCCCAAACGTCATTCTGAATCTAAGAGGAGAAGTGGCAGGATCAATAGTAATCGAAATGATTACACAGCTTCCCTGAAGATTTCCTTTCCAATATTCAAGGGGAGGAAAAAGGATGATCCGGATGTTCACATACAAGCTTTCGAGCAGTATGCTGAACTAAAAAACAGTGATGAAGATGATTGGGGGGAATATTTTCCACAAACCTTGAAGGAAGCAGTGAGGAAATGGTATTACCATTACCTTGCATGCCAGCTGAGATCATATAACAAATTGCTTAAGGCCTTCAGGTTGGAATATTCCGACAATAGAGGGGACGAAGATATTCTCTGTGAATTAGATAAGATCAAACAGAGAAATTTTTCAGTCCGCAGCTATGTGGAAAAGATGAAGAAGCTAACCAGGCAGTTGTAAGAACCGCCATCTGAGAAGAGATTGAGGGCATGGTTCCTAAATGGGTTCAGAAGCAAGAAGCTTAGGGAACAAGAGGTACCAGCCCCTACGAAAAAATTCAATGATCTGGTCCAAAGGGCATTAAAGCTGATACAACAGGCTAAGAAGGAAAAGAGCCACAAGAAGCGAAGGATTCCAGTGAAATGTCCAGTAGCTACTGAAACTTCTGATTCCAGTGAAATGTCCAGTAGCTCCGAGAGCAGCTCTAATGAACGAGCAAAGGAGAAATCAAAGAAGGGATCATGGACCAAGAAAATTGAAGAGATGGCTAGGCAGATTGCCGAAATTAGCCACACAAGACAGCCAGTTCGAAAGATGGAGACTTGGTGTTCAAGATGCAAATCCAAGGACCATATCTCCACTGAATGTCCACAATGTACCTACGAGGTACCTACTGCAAGGCCTTTGGTCACCTATGGAATAATTGTGGCATCAGAATTCACCATTTTAAGGAAGGAATGGATATGTCAGTGGTTGCCTACACTGAACCTGTGAAGGTAGAACCAGTCAAAGTAGCTCAAGAGGAGAGACCAGGTACCAGTGGTACTGGTCAGGGACGTGGCCGATACTAACAGGAATGGGCAGAGGCAGAGGAAGAGGCAACTTCTAGCACAGGAGCATGAATTGCTTTACTTGTGAGAAGTATGGTCATTTTGCATCCCAATGTCCAGATGCACCTGTAACGACTACTACTGAGACTAAGGCACCAGAGCCAGTCCCAGTCAGGGTAGTTACCAGGAGCAAGGGAGTATTGAAGAAATCCCAGACACTTTAGAAGTACCAGTCAATCCGAACAGCAGCAAGTGGGCTCAACAAAGAGAAGTTTGGAAGGCCAAAGGTAAAGAGAAGGTGGTAGGTGAGTGGCAAGAGCAGAGGGAACTAGCAGCTAAAATCACGGAGGATTTAGCTAAGAAGCTACTAGAGCAGCCAGAAAGTTCCGAAGCTAGAGTCATTCAGAGGATACTAGCCCAATCAACTGATAAAGATCAGTCAGTACTGGCCATGACCGAGACCATGCTGGCTGTGGTACATGGACGAGCTGATGAAATGGGAGTGGATGGAAAGAGTGGAAGCACTGCAAAAGAAGAATGGCAGTGTGAAGATACCAGTTCTTCAAGCTCTGACAATCATTCTGACCAAGAGAGAGAAGAAATTCAGGTGAAAATTTGTGATAGAATCCGGAAGCTGACTGTAGAGCTGGAGGATATAAGAAAAACCTTGCTTGAGGTGGCCAACTTTATCAGACAACGCAGGAAAGCTAAGGCAGAGGCCACAACAGTGGACCCGACGGCTGTCTGAGATGATGAAGTTCCACTTATTCAGGTAGACTACAAGGTCAGGAAGTAGTGGGAACCTCTCTCAAGCGTTATCCTGGATGGAGGGGCAGGAGTCAACATAATGGGAGGCCATCTTCAGCAAAGAATGGGTATCACTAATATGAAACCAGCACCATTCAAAGTAAGAATGGCAGATCATAGAGTCGTATAGGCGACGGGTATGATTGAAAACATGCAGATAAGAGTTGGGAGGGAGAAATTCAAAACCAGTTTCCTAGTCCTGGATGTGCAGGGAGCATATGGAATGCTACTAGGGCGCCCATGGTTGAGAGCAACACATGCTGTTCATGACTATGCAAACCAACCTTTGACCATAGAAGGGGCCAATGGTGGAATCCAAATTCACACCAACAATACCAGGAGTTGGAAAAAGGAACTGAGGCCGAAGGAGTTGTGTCAGAAGTACAGAGCCAAGAAAATCGAGCGAATGCTAGTGGCTATGAACATATTCCCTTTGGCAGAAATCGACTTGAATGCAGTCTTGCTGAACAAAGAGCAGGCTGATAAACAGAAGAGACATTTCCCTGATCAGTTTACCGAAGTCAATACAGGGGAAAGAACAGTTCAACTAACTGGAAGGATGGTGGAACCAGCTGATACTGGTATAGTAGAGGAACCAGTATGTTCTGAAGAGTACCCACTGGATCAGAATAATGATTCAAAAATGAATGGACCATCCTGGGATTACGCTGAAGAATGAACCAAACGAAAAGGAGGCAGACCAAACTGGTTGCTTCCAAACGACCAAGAAGTAGAAGAGTGGAACCTAGGATGAGAGGAAAGTCCCAGAATGATCAAGGTTAACAAGCACCTCAACCCGGCAATGAAGGAAAAGGCACGAAAAATGTTCCAGAACTATAAAGATGTGTTTGCCTGGGAACATACAGATCTGAAGGGAGTAGATCCTGAAGTCTATCAACACCGAATACCACTGAAACCGGATGCTAGGCCAGTAAGATTGCAAAGATACCGGATGAACCCCAACTATGCAAAGAAGGTCAAGGAGGAGATTGATATTCTTCTCAAGGCTGGGTTCACTACGGAAGTGGCAAGCAGTGATTGGCTATTTCCCATAGTTGTTGTCCCCAAGAAGAATGGAAAATTGAGAGTTTGTGTCGACTATAGGAAACTAAATGCCCAGATTATTAAGGATCCATTTCCCTTACCTTTTACTGATATGTTGCTTGATGAGATCGCAGGATATGAGATGTATAGCTTCATGGATGGTTACAGCGGCTATAACCACTTACAGATCGCTCCTGAAGATAGAGCCAAGACCACTTTCATCACTGAGTGGGGAGCCTTCATGTATCTGGTGATGCCTTTTGGCCTTTGCAATGCACCAGCTACTTTTCAGCGGTGTATGATGGAGATGTTTAATGAATTTCTTCATCTGTTCCTCGCCATTTTCATGGATGACTTCACTGTCTTTTCAGATGAGGAACAACACCTTCTATTCCTAGAAATGGTTTTCAAACGCTGTAAGGAGAAGCGGATTTGTTTGAATCCATTCAAATCTGTGTTTCTAGTCTGTAAGGGACAACTACTGGGACATGTGGTTTCCCGCAATGGAATAGAGATGGCCAATGACAAAATACAGTGTGTTCAGCAAGCTAAAGCACCCAAAACTGCTTCAGAGTTGAGTTCTTTCTTGGGTTATGTGAATTTCTATAGAAGATTTGTACACAAGTTTGCTTCTCAAGCAGTACCACTATATGAGCTTACAAAGAAGACCAGTAAGTTCAACTGGACTGATGAGTGTGAGGAGAGTTTCCAGAATCTGAAAAAAGCCATTACCAGTAAGCCAGTACCTAGTCAACCAAATTGGGATATTATTTTCCACGTACATGTAGATGCTTCGAGATTGGCAATGGGGGCAATATTAGCTCAACCAGATGGCAGAATAGACTATCCGGTTTATTTTGATAGTCGCAGATTCAGTCAGGCTAAACAAGGCTATATGACTACTGAGAGAGAAGCCCTCGGAATGGTTTTTAGCGCCACAAAGTTCAGGCGTTACCTGTTGGGAAAGTTATTCCATTTTTATGTGGACCATCAAGCTCTTCTGTTTCTGATTAACAAAGTCATTATTCAAGGCAGGCTGATAAGATGGATGATGTTCCTTACGGAATTTGAATTCAGAATTTTCCATAAGCCTGGTCAAAACCATTGTGGAGCTGATTTTCTTTCAAGAAGTACGGGAGGATATTCAGAATCACCCTTGAGAGATGAACCAGTGGATGCTGATTTATTTCAGTTAAAAACGACAGAAGAATCAGTGGATCCTGAACGGTATGATATTTATCAATTCATTTCCCAAGGTGCCTTTCCAGAGGATTCGAAGCAGAATCAGAAGAAAGCTTTGATCATAAAAAGCCTGAAATTTACTATCATAGGAGGATTACTTTATCGACTGGGTGTCGATGGTATACTTCGACGATGTGTCCCTATGGAAGGAAGAATGCAAGTGATTTCAGAAGCGCATAATGGTGAGTCTGGTGGACACTTTTCCAACGAAGTAACCTATAAGAAGATTCTGCAAGCTGGTCTGTGGTGGCAAACACTGATTGCTAATGTCAGAAGTTTTTGTAAAACTTGTGACATATGCCAAAGAATGGGTCGACCAATAGCTGCAGATATGACTCCCTTGATGCCAATACAACCACTGGGAGTATTCATGAAATGGGGACTGGATTTTATGGGACCTTTTAAGAAGGTGACTCCCAGGAAGAACAAGTACATAGTAATGGCTACCTGTTATGTTACCAATGGGTTGAAGCTAAGGCTCTTTCTGACAACACAGCCAAGTCAACTGCAAGGTTTCTATTTGAGAATATTGTCTGCCGATATGGATGTCCAGTAGAGATTGTGACCAATCAAGGAACACATTTTATCAATGACACTATGGAAATCTTATTGGATATGCTTTCAATCAAGTATCGAAAATCTACTCCTTACTATCCTAGATGCAATGGACAGGCTGAAAGTAGCAACAAGACAATAAAGACTATTCTCACAAAAGCGGTGCAAAAGAAATCAGAACAGTGGGATTTGAAACTTCAGACTGCTCTATGGGCTTATAGGACCACTTATAAGGTAACTACTGGAATGACACCATTCAGAATGGTGTATGGTACTGAAGCTATGGTTCCTATGGAATTTGTGATCCCCAGTCTGAGAATGGCTGTGAAGTATGGGTTAGACTTCAACCATAATCTTAAAAAGAGGTTGGATGAACTGATGCAATTAGATGAACTCAGGCAAAGGGCTATGTTGGAACAAGAAATTGTTCAACAATGAAGGAATTACGGGCATGATCGCTGAATTAAAGTTCGAGAATTCCAGAAAGGAGACCTAGTGCTTCTATATCAGTCTAGACTGGGTCCAAAGAAGCCGAACTTGAAAATTGCGTGGGCAGGACCTTTTGAGGTAGACTGGGTCTTCTGCAATGGCACAGTCAGACTGAAAGATTTATCTGGATTGATGTTGCTAGGAGTATATAATGGAGCAAAGATCAAGCTTTATAATTCACAAACTAGAGAAACTGGGCCAGAACAAGGTACTAAGGAACTGGAGGTTGCTGATCAAGAGATACCAGAATCAGACATTTTTGGACTTTTTCATGTGCAACCAGTTCCAACTTCAGAACCAGTACCAGAAGAACCAGATCAGGCTGACCTTAGAATCAGTACCAGTATGGTCGAGCCAGACTGGAAATCAGTCCAGTACCAGTATGGACACACTTTCCAATTTTTAAGCGCACAATGGTCAAATGGCACGCCAGTGGTAATTATTTCAAGGATGGGTCGCAGTCTTGTCCAATGCATGTCTGCCACGACAACAGCGACGCACACAAGTCTAGGAGCGGCGAGTGGTGGAGCTTTTATGGAGTGAACATGTATAACAGCCAGGAGAGTTAGCATTTTTCCTCATAAATCCCCTTCGCGACGCTTTCCTCCTGTTAACCATTTGCCATCGCCAAGCTTCGAGGTTTCTTCACTCCAGCCGCAAACTTCGACCTCTAACGAGACAGTTGACTGTCAGCTAGCCTTGCCAGCGACACCAGGAAACGGCTTCGACACGACAAGTAAGTCATCTTCTCCTTCGCCTGTTTCATCGTCATCAACCTCACAGTGTATGGGTAGAAGGAAACAATCAGAGAAGATGTAGGAGTCTCTTGAGGAAACCTAGGCCATAGTGGCTGATGCAAAGGCAAGCCTTCCCATTATTCCATACAGTAAAATCCAGCGTTATGTATTCACTGATCAAGCAATGACTCTGCTACAACTCTGGGATCTTAGAGTTGTGTTGCAAGCTACAAGAATTGCTTTTGATGCAGACATCATCAAGCAAGTTCTTGATTCCTTCAACGCTGAAGATGGGAGTGCCATGGTAAATGGTAGAAAGGTGTCAGTGACACCAGAAGCCATAGCATTTGCATTCCAAATGCCCAATGAGCCCAAACCTTCTATAGCAACTGCACAACAGATAAGTATAGCTCTGAAGGAGGATGAGACGGCTAGACAAAAACGCAAGGCAAGTGCTCAAGGAGTTCCAGTAGCAGGACTGGAAGCCTCCACTGCTTACAGGTTTGTAGCCGAAGCAGTAAGCCTCAAGAACAACCCAATGTATGTATCTGAAAAACTGTTTGCTATGCTGTTGGCCAAGATTTTGGATCCACAGGTTCCTATTAATCTTTGTCAAATTCTCTCACACAATGTACTCCAGCAGACTGCCAAGCTAAAATCTCAAAATGTTTTCAAGGCCTGGTATGTTTGGCAATTCCTGTATTGGGCTACTGCTGCAGATGTTAATGAGCAGGTAAAGAAGGCTTGGAGTGAGAAGCCAATTTTTGAACCAAAGAACATTGAACTGTCCTCAGACGATGAGGAAACAGACAGTCAAACCATTTCAACCAACCTGAAAAGTAAAGCAACTACAGAACAGGCTGGCAATTCAAAGAAGCCAAAGACAACACTGACAAAAAGCAATGAGTTTTTGAAGCAGATAGAAAACTTGGTTAAGACAGTAAACACTGAGAAAGCTGTAGTGAGCCAGACTGAGCAGCAATCTGCTCAGAAGACTGTGCCTAACCAGTCAGTAGTAAAAAGTGCAGCTGCTACTAGTTCTGGAAAAGATCAGGCCAAGCTAGCCACTACTGAGAAGATTGCAGACCAGTCACGGGACAAGGGTAAGAGCCAACTGGACAAAGGAAAAGCTCCAGTTTCCTCAACTTTACCTGGTGGAGTTCCTACTCCAAATACCGGAAACCTTCTGTAGTTGGTAAAACAGGACAACTTGCAGCAAATGCAGACTAAGCAATTGAAAGGGCATCTTATGCTAACCAAAGCTGATTATGCAGCTTTACCCTACATAGCTCCAGTGGCAATATATGAGCCTACTGATTCTGATCCAACCACAGTCAAAGACAGATGTTCAGTCCTCATACAGTCTTCTTGGAATACCATTGTTAGTTGTATGGGACAACTGATGGAGGTGGTTGGATCAGAAGATGAAGTGAAAAATCTCAAAGCTGATTTGACAGAGGCACAAGATCAGATTCAAAAGCTCCAGAAAGCCCGGGAGGAGCAGAACATACAACACAAGGTACTGGAAGCTCATTCAAAAAGGACTAATGAGTTGCTAAACAAAAAGTTAGCTAAGGCTGAGTCTAATATAATGATCATCAAAAATGAACAAAATGAAGCACTGAGAGCTGCAGAGCGGGCTGAAACAATGCTCAGGATGAAGCGGGCGGAAACAATGCTTAGGCCATACCGCTCTGAAGGCCTCTTTAACTGAAAGATACATCTATAATAGCTTGGCTGAAATTTTAAATCCATCAGGCAATGTTGTTTTCAATTTAGAGAATTTAAAGTCCTTGATGGAAAGTATGTAGAGCGATTTGCAGGACAAGGTGACTGAGTAAATAATGCTCTGATGAATCAAGCTATATTAGATTATATTGAGCAGCAGACTTCTCCGGATCAGGAAGAAGAAGACCAGGAAGATGAAGCTGATCAGGAGGAGGATGATCAGGAAGCAGGGCATACAAAGGATGATGATGATGCCCCACCACCATCTCCACCTCCCGGACCTGGTAATGGTGGGACAAGGCTGATTGAAGGAGGCCAGTCACAGCCAGAGCATCCAGGCCAGAGGGCCAGCAGGAAGGATAGGCTGAAGGACACCAGTCGGGTAACCAGCAGAATGAAGAGCAACAGCCCAGTCACACTGGGAATCAGCCAACAGAACAGTCCCAACTCAGTAGAGATGCTAAAGGAAAAATGAAAGTGCAAGAAGAGGGACCCGTTGCTGATCATCAACATTCACTGCAGCTCATTACCCTGAATAGACCGAGACATCAACAGGCCTCCATAACCAGGCAGTATCTGGAGGATGATGATCTCTTGTCTGATTTGGAAGGATTTCAAAGGTTATATGTGGGAGCCAGGGAAATGGTAGAACATTGGAAATCAGCAGCTTTCCATGATAGAAAAGCTTGCCGACTACCTGCGCATCCCAGTACAGTTCAGCTGCTGGAACGAGTTCTTGAATGGATACTCAATGCTGCTGAGAGAGTCGCAAACCCACACTGGCAAAGGCAGTCTATTACATATTGTCGCTCCCTAGCCCTGGAACTGGAACTTTTGTTGGGTAACAAACCAACTTACCGCTGTATGAAGGATGTTAGGGTACAACTCAAGGAAGTTTTGGTGCAAATGCAAACTGCCAGTCGTGTTTTGGATCAGAGAGTCAAAGCCATTCTTGAGGACCAGACAGCCACTAGCAGAGGACCTCAGACGAGAATGTCAGTCGGAGCACAGGAAACTGCCCTCCGAACACTGTTCCAGCTAGTGAGAATCACCAAAAAGATGATGCAGCAGGAGAACCAGGCTGTTCTCAATTTCTTAGAATTTGTACCTGATTCTTCAATTCTCTTGTATGCTGTTCCAGCAAAAGAAACAGAGCTGCCAAGATTTTTTCAAGCGCTGTATCCTCAACATCCAGAACCAGTTGATCGTCTCACATATTTCAAAATCACTAATGAGCTTCAGGATTGGTATGAGCGATCAACTGTGGAATGGAAGACTTGGCAGACGCTGTTCAATGATGCTCTCCAAATCAACGACATTCAGGCACTGAAAGAGGAGATGCATAGGATTCAGTTGTGTATGGACCAGTGGAAGATTCAAGTCAGAGAACTGACCAGGATTACTAATCATTTGCTACAGCTTACGGTTGAATCTTCTAAATTGCCTGGAAAAGACATTGCAGCAAAGCCGGGTCTGGCACCACAGTACATGGAGATGGCTGAGATTATTTTCGAAGCTCGAGTCAAAACTAATCAGCCTCTTCCAGAAGGATGGATCCATACTGCTTCGTACTGTCATAAGCTAGCCAGAACCAGACTTAGCAAAGGCAGGCGTACACTCTATGACCCTGACACCAAAACCTATCATTCTCTCATGCCTTATGAAGTAGAGATGACCACCGACGGCGGGATCGGCTTGAGCAGGAGGCCATTTACCGATAGAACAGAAGGAGAATGCTGGTACTGGGACTTCTCACGCACCGTCCAGGTGAAAGGGCAAACGAAAGACGGTCCAATGGAAGGATACTGGGTAGTTCCATCTCAGAATTCAGTGGCGACTTTTCTCCTCAGCATGTAGGTGGAGATGACAGCTCTACCTTGGCCTGATGACAGCTCCACCTTGGCCTAACGAGAGCTCCACCTTGGCCTTTTCAGCTGCCTCTCGCAATCCTTGGCCTTTTCAACTGCCTACTCGCAATCTTTGTATGGCCATTCTATCAGTGGTCAAGCTGGAGACCCAACATTAGAACCAGATGATGGATTTTTCAATCTCACATCAGAATTAGACAGGGGAATTTTTCAGAAATTTTGGAATCTTGCCAAAATTCAAGAAAGAAGGGAATGATGTAGATGGCTGGATAGTTCACTATGTGGGAACGTCTTCTTAGAAGATGGGCAGCGAATTACTTAGTAATTACTACAGTAAATCCGAAGTGTATAAATAGGGCCCATTACATTGTAATCGGGTTGGCAATTATTATCATTTGGGTTAGTGCCTTGGCTATACTTGTACTTGAGGATCATTAGCAGTATTGTCGACTGTACTTTCTCTCTGTAAATCATATTTGCTGTAATCTTGATCTGTAATCCCAATCATGGCATATATTCCAGTTATACTTACTTCTCGTCCAGTCTTCTAAATCTGAATCTGAATCTGAACCTTATTTCAATACATAAGTCTGATTCTCATTTCAGTAGCCAAATTCCAGTATAGTCTCTGATTCTTGTCCAGTCTGCTGTCTAAAATCTTCCTACACTAGTAGCTGAAATCTTCCAACACTGGAACTAGTTGTCTCAAGAGATCAGCTCCAATTCCAGAGAGGAAGGGAAATCCCATAAGCACGAAGTTGTTGAGTAACTTTGTCTTGCAAAGTAGGGTTACCCATAGCTTGATGCAACCTAGTAATAAGATAATTGATAAACATGGGGGCATCATCATTAGCACCTTCATGTGCAAAATCAAAGTTATCAATGTTCATTCTACTCTCTTGGTTATTGTCAGCCATGCTAATTATACTTATGTGTTTACTTAGTGTATTCTTTGGCAATTCAAAACCTTAGTTGCTACTCCTCTTAGCCTTTGAAAATAAGCGCTTAAGTATCTACACGCACGGCTCGAATTGGTTAATTATAGAGAGTAGTGGGGTGGGTCTAACATAGCAGAATTGTCGAGGGATAGCTCTTTTCGAACTTCTCATGGCTCAATAATGATAAAGCCATAGGCAAGTCTAAAAAGACCCCATTATTAAGACAAAAGCTCCCGAGGTGTGCACCATATATAATTAACAAAATCAACCATTAATAGGCTATTAACGGACCTCCCTTCTTAAGTAAGAAAAGAGAAACTAAATGCTCTGATACCAATGTAATGGAAATCGCCTATGAACTTTGAGAATAGCGGAATTAAGAGAATTAGAGTGAGCATTTTTGTGACATTACTTTGGGAAATAGCGGGTGAACTTAATTGGTGGTAGCAACATAAACATAGTACCTAATTAACTTGGCATGAACAATAATTTTACAAGAGAGAGAGTATTAAAGAACATGACAATAGTTGAGGACTAGATTTACTTGGAGCCGGTCCCCCCTCCAAAAGGCGTTTCTATTATAGATTCTCCTATCAAGAGAGACTTGGTACATTAAAATCTTTGTGTTCCTTGTGACCTTGGTGATGCTATGAATATGGAAAGCTTCATGCATCACGAGCATAACATAAACTTTGTAAAATCATTAACCATCCCCGGCCTTAGTCCCAAGGCTTCAAACACCTTCAAAGGTGGAGAGAGCTAGCGGGGAATGAGGGTAGGGAAGAGGAAGAAGAATCATTCATAGGAGAAAGCAATAGTTCCTCACTTATCATCACTCTTCTTGCTTAGCATAGCATAATAGCATAGTAATGAAGATGAAGAAGATGGCAAGCTTAAGCATTGAAGCATGGCTCTTGGTTGGATTTGCATTCCATAGCCAAGATTGGTGGTGTAGGCTCTCAACTTCTCAACAAGCTTGGAGTAGGAGATGGAGCTCTTGCACTTTGCACTTCACACAATGAGAGAATGTGTGTGTGTGTGTGTGTGTGGGGGGGGGGGGGGGGAGAGTATAACTCCTCTCAAGCTTGGTCCATCCCTCTCTCTCTCTCTCTCTCTCTCTCTCTCTCTCTCTCTCTCTCTCTCTCTCTCGTATTATTCAATTATATCATTTAGACATGTGTCCTCTTTTTCATCTTTGAGAGAAAGAACTTAATAATTTATTTTTATGCATCTAAATTCTCATTGGACCCCTCTAAAGCGCCTATCCAATAGGATGCAAGCACATCATGAGGGCCACATGTGGAGGATTTTGACATGTGTCTTTTATGCTTCTTAAGTCATTTGGTTTGAATTGAACACTTCAAGCACTTGGTCAACTAAGCATGGAAACCGTTTATGCCTCTTGGGAGTTTATTTTAGAACCTTAGTCATTTAAGCATTAGAATCACCTCAAGCTTGGGCAAGGTTCACCGTCTCCTTTTGGACCCCTATTGAGATGCAACCATTTCTCCTTTTGGTCCCCAGTTGAGATAGGTCTAGAAGCACAGATCTATATCCTAACTCTTGTTCGCCTTTTATCTTCCCATATTAAATGATCAGTTAATATGAGAAAATCATTTGGTAAAGTTAGATATTATATTTTATGACAAGGCATGCTTGCGACAGCTAAGCCTTCCAAGCACCAAGTGGATTTAGTCTCCCCACTGTGGAAGAATGTCGACGGGTAAAAAAGGATCCTCTACCCAAAGCAGCATGACTAGCTATGCCGTTTTTTTTGAACCCCATAGTCGAGGATGACTATGATTTCAACGGAGAGGTAATGTCATGAAAATTAAATTCTAACCTTCTAAAAGTATTTTCCAACTTAAATTGGCCACTTAAGTTTAGAAAATATAAATAGAGAACAAGTGAAATTGATTAAGTGCTAATGGACCAACCGGTCGAGACTTGGGACCAAAAGGAGAAAGTCCATAAAAGATCAAGGGTAATTGATAATTAATTATCTTAGTCATAGGTACAGGTCAAGGAAGGATAAATGTATCTGGGGAAGCCTTGATCAAAGGTACAAGAGAAAGGAGACGATCGAGAGCAATTATAGGAGTCTAAAAATAGAAAGTGACTTTGCTAGGCTCAAGTCACTACTAGAATAACTCTTTAGACTCTGAGTATGAAGTTTGGGAAGCCTTAGGTAAAATTATAACTTGTCACAAAATGTCTTAATTTAGTAGGTCTAAATTTAGCAGGTTTTGGGAGCAACTTGGCGGCACCTCCAAAGCATTGTGCTAAGGTTTTGCACAAGAGGTGAAAGTTTTAAAGCAAAAGGTGAGTTTTATTTTTATCAAAAATCATCCTAATTTAGAAGGTCCTAAATTAACAGGTAGGCTATAGCCCCGAGTCAGCTTCATAAGCCTCCAAGGTTTGTGCAAAGGTCTCGCACCCTAGGTAATTAATAGAAAGGTAAGTTTATGCTTTTTATTAAATGAAAGGAAAAAGCTAAAGAGCCCTTCTCCATTTATTAAGTTGACTCTAGTCTTTGTTGACTAAGCTTGGCTAGGCCACATGTCCAAAGTAGCACAATCTTGCTTTGAGTGAACTTAACAAGTGTGTGTGGTGTCTCCACTTGCCAGAAAGAGTCCAAATCAAGGAGGGGAGAGAGAGAGAGAGAGAGAGAGAGAGAGAGAGAGAGAGAGAGGCAAGTTCTAGCATGCAAGACAAGAGGGACAAGTGTGCGGGATGCTTGTGTTGCATTAAGAGGTGTTCCCACCTCATTGGTTAAGTGTGAAGGGGCTCATGGAGATTTTTGGTTCTTCTTGCTCCTCTCATACACTCCCTCAAGTGCCCAAGTTGGCAAAGCAATCTCTCCCCCTCTCTCTCTCTCCCTCTCTCATGGGAGCTCTAGAGACAGACTCTATGCTCAAGCTCTTGGCTATGGATGCAAATCCAAGCCAATGAAAGTTTCTTCTTCTTCATCTTTACTATTTTATTACTAAGCTATGATAAGAGCTTGCCCATGAGCAAGTTTACATAGAATATCAATTTTCTTGCTCAAAAAATACTTCTTTCCACCTCATCTTTCTCTTTCCCCACAGTTCCTTTCTCCCCGCTGGGGTGTTTAGGGTTTGGGAAGGAGGGTTATACCATGGAATCTTGAAGACACCATCTTCTTGATTCAAGTAAGGCTCCGCAAGAGCACAAACATATATTGTAACAAAACTCTCTTTTGAGAGGATTATAATACAAGTCCTTTTGGAGGGGAGACCGGCTCCAAGTAAATCCGGTCCTCATTGAGTTGTCAATCTTAATTGGTTATCCTCTTTGGATTATGTGCATGGTTAAAGAGTTAATGTGTACTTGTGTAAAGAAATCAGCCCGACACAACCTTTGTTTTCCTTGCTATCTCTCTCTTAAAGGACTCTCTCCTTTCATGGTTTATTTTTGTTGAATCTAAAATTAAGTATTAGATTCTCTGACAGTGACCAATGATACCTTGATACATCAGGATATGACATGCAATGTCTATTCTCGTGGTATGGGACACTAGAATATGCAGTATGTGGATGACAACATGCATAAGAAAATTTTGTTTAAGTTAATGACTTTTTATTCTATCCCATGATATTTTTGATACATAAATTTATCCATTATTTTTGAAGTATGATTTGTAGATTCTTAACTTAGTAGCTAAGGACATCAACTGAGGACAATTGCTTTCTAACAAAGAGGTATTCAATGGAAATTGATAAATAGTAAGTTATTGCACCTAACATGTGGCATAAGCATAAGTGATCAATAGAAAATGCAAAAGGATATCGAGTTTATTGACATTGTATTATTAAAGAGCTCATTACGAGCTATGGTCACTTTATGTCCAAGCGGACAATCTGTATCCATTTTGAGCATTCAAAAAATCTAAATAGATATGTGCAAGAGGAAAATGCTCACTTTGGAACGTGGGAGATTGTACCTACCAGTGTGTGTGTGTGTTCATCTTCTCTTCTCTCTCCCCTCTCTTCCCTCACCATGCTTGTGTAGCACTCCACTCTAGAAGGAGGTGCACTTGCATGCTCTCTTCCCCTCTTCCTCTCGCTCTCTACTACTCTCACATCAGTCTTGCTGTCGTTTGTGTGTGTACATGATTGTTCAGGTATGCAGATCTATTGTTTTATGGCTTGTAGCATGTTATTTTTGGTATTTTGCACGCTCTCTATGCTCCCAGTTGTTGCAAATTTAAAGTTAGTTTTAGGGTTACTTTTAGTGATATTTAGAATTAGCTTAAGATTTAAGTTAAGAGGTATCTTTGAGTAGTTAAGGTTTAGTTTTAGTTTAGGGTTATTTTAACATTTTAACTGTGGTAGGATTTAAAGCATTATGGTTTTAATCAGTATAGACTATTGGTCTATGCTAATTTAGGTCTGCAGTTAGTTTAGATTCACTAGCTCTAATGCAAAACAGAAAACTTAATTCCAAACAATATGATGTCTGGTTTAGTTTACAATGAAATTCAATTCCAAAGGATATAACTAATTCCAAACACTCTACCCTAATTATAAACAATAAACTTAATACCAAACATTGATAGTTTGTTAAGTATCTCATGTAGTGTTTGTTCACAACTTTACGTTGAGGTTTAGTTTTAAGCACGTGTTTTAGATTTACTTTGTGTTTTAGGTTTAAAATTTGTGTTTAGGATTGGATTTGCATTTAGGTGTGTTTGCATTGTAATTGTTAAGCTTGCATTTTAGGTTTGGGTTTGAAGTGGGGTTTAAATTTTAGATTTTAAGTGTATGGTTTGCATTTGTGCTTGCGTATTAAATTTATTTTTTATTCTAAGTATTTGTTTCGGGTTTACTTTGCATTTTAAGTTTATGGATTATGTTTTAAGGCGTGTTTAAGGCATGAAGTTTGTGTTTGCATTGTAGGTTTAAGATTTGAGTTGTAGCTTTAGGGTTTGCATTTTTATTTTAAATTTATGTTTGTGTTTTAGGGGTGGCTTTGAGCTTAAGTTTGCATGTTAAGTTTATAGTGCAATTTAAGTTTACTATTTGCATTGTAGATTTACTGCTTGCATTTAAAGTTTAATGTCTGAATTTAAGCTTAAGTTTTAGGTTGAGGATTTGTTTTCTTGGTTGAATGTATGCATTCTAGTTTGATTTAGCTTAACAAGCATTTAATTTCATTCTAATTCAATCAATAAGTCTAATATGAGATAGTGAATCTAATCCCAAACAATAAGTCATGGTATAGATGTTGAAGGGGTGGATGGTATTTTGGGGTAAGACTTGATTGAACACAAAAAGAAGATCTATGTGCAATTGTGCACATCCTATCCCAAACTATCTATAACAGAGTACATAGACCTGCGAGGAGAAAGGGGGCAGAGCACAAGAGAGGTAATCAAGCTACTTGAAGCATGTTCTATTTATTCAATGTACGAGTATGATTAGGTTTCCTTGGTTTTCGTTACTCCCAAAAAGAATGGTAAATGGAGGGTGTGTGTTGACTACTACAAGTCTCTTAATGTTGCTACATAGCGAAACCATTGCCCTTTACCATTCTAATATGAGATTCTAAATCAGGTTGTATGTCATGATATATATTCTATTATGGATGGCTTATTGGGGCATTTCCAAATTGGCAGAGCTCTGGAGGGTTATTTGAAGGCTACATTTATCAATCTATGGGGATGCTTTGCCTACCACAAGATGCCCTTTGATTTGGTCAACGTGTATGCTATTTTCCAGTAGTGGATGAACAAAGTGTTTGGTCCTTATCTTGGTAGGTTTATTAGAGTGTTTATGGATGAAACTGGATGTTACAATTCTAGGTTGGAGACATTTTTAAAGTTAAAGTTGTGTTTTCAAAAAATGGATGAAGAAGGCAACCATTTGGACCCAAAAAAATGTAAGTTGTCACAGCCTCGAGTTCATCTGCTAAGGCCTGTGGTCTCAGAAAATGGTATACATGCTGAACTAGAGAAGGTGAAGGATCTTGTTGATGGAACCCCCATCAACAACCCAAGGTTTGGCTTCATTTGTGCGTAAAATGAAGTATTTGTTGAGGTTTTTCTGGATGCTTTCTAAATATGTATATCTCTACAAAAGATAAGGCAGCAGGTTCATGGTTTTCAATTGACTAAAAATGCATAGGAGGCTTTTGACAAGGTTCAGGAGATCCTTTGTTGGTTGACTACGGTTTGTCCTCCAACCAAAGAGGACAATTTATATGTTGCTCTGATCGTGGATACTAATTCATTGGAGCTATTTTATTGCAAAAAGTGGTTAAGTGCTACAAGCCTATCTAATTGACAAGAGGGCTATAAGTCCTTGCAAGATGGTCCACACCGCAACTAAAGAATAGGTGATGACTTCAGATTTTGTACACCAAAATTTCAAAGTGTACCTTATTGTTCGCAAGTTTTATGTGCTCACATTCAATCATCTATTGAACTTTGCATTTGAAGCCATGAAAGCGTATCATGAAGTGGGTGTTAGAGTTGCAGGATTTCAAGTTTGAGTTCAAGATTAATGGGGATAGGAATGGAGCAAGCTTTTTGAGTGACCTCTAGAGGGAGCTTTTTTTTGGGACTTTCAATCAAGTGTTGTTTACAATGTACAGAATTTTCCAATCCTTTCTTAACCATACATGCTATCCCTCATTGCCCTCTTTGTTGCTTGAGATTCTTTGACCACATCAATGATTGTACATTGTAATCCTCCAAGCCATTAATCCTTTGTGTATCATGCTCCCAAGTTTCAACAAGAAGTACAACTTGTTAGTTCATCAATGCCAACCCCCACATTCCATGGGTATCCATTGCAATTCCAAAATCATATTTTCAATTGTAGCTCATAGGTCGTGCATTCCTATTTTCTCAAGGGACTTGCCTCCTCCTTGAGCACATCATCTTTGTGAGAGATCTCCTTGTTTTGATTATTCCTCTCCTCATATGCCTTGCGACGTATACTTTGCTGCTTAATAGTGAAATCTTCACATACAAAAAAAAAAATTATCCCTTAAATAAATCCATCCATTATCAAGGATAATCTGTAGTTTGGTCTCATCCAGCATGGTGCGTTCAATTGGCCATCCTCCCGAGTGAGGAGCTCCTTGATTACCCACTCTATGTGCTCCATAGAGCATAACTCCAAACATGCCAAATTGGGTTTTGAAGAAATCTTCGATAACAATGGCAAGAGAAGGAGGCGTCTCTAATTTCTCTTCGACAATTCCACGAATAACCATGTTCTTGGAATGCCGCCCTGTTCCTTCAACTCCTCCACATCCACATTCTCAACATTCGTTGTTTGAGCCATAGTTTGCATGAGGGAGGAATTAGGAACGACATTCATACCACATACATCGAGCTAAGATATGTTTGTGCATACATTTTTCATGCCGCATACATCTCGTGGTCAACACTATGTGTAGTGCTTGGCCTAGTAGCCATTGAGGACATGAAACTTGTCCAAATGGATGTGAAGATAGCCTTTCTTCACGGGGATGAAGTCACCTGAAGGTTTTGAACAGTCTACCAGGGAGGAGCTTGTATGAAAACTCAAGAAATAACTTTATGGCTTAAAGCAGGGCTCAAGGTAGTGGTATCAAAATATTGAGACTTTTATGTGGTCCCAAGGTTTTAGAAGGAGTCAAGAGGATCACTACTAGTATACAAAGAAACTTAGTGATGGTTCTTTAGTCATTATAATTTTATATGTAGATGACATGCTCATTGCAGGAAAGTCCATTGAGGAGATTGTCAAATTAAAGAAAATATTGAACAACAACTTTGCTATGAAGGATTTGGGCGAAGCAAATCATTTTCCTTGTATGTGTATCAAGAGAGTTAGGAAAAGAGACATTCTTGATTTATCTCAAGAATCCTATAGCCACAAGGTCTTGGAGAGTTTCAATATGTGGGGGGGGGAGGGGAGAAAGCAGTCAGTACCCCTCTACCATCATATTTGAAACTTAGCAAGGAAGATTCTCCCAAGTCAGATGTTGAGAAACAAAAATAGCAAGTGTGCCATACTCTTTAGCTATACACAATCTTATGTATGCTATGGTAGCTACGAGGCCAAATATTGCGTTTGTAGTGGGAGTGGCTAGTGGGTATATGTCTAATCTTGGCAAGCAGCATTGGATAGGGTGAAACACATCCTCAAATATTTGAAGGTGTTGACGTTTTGGTAACAACGATGTGTAATTGTTGGTTACACGACGATGGGTGCAAATTACGTGAGTTGCAAACACGGTAGGAGATCTAAGTCTAGCATGTTTGCAGGAGGAGCCATTTGTTGAGTATCATCTCTTTAAGATTGTATGTCTTCTTCCACCATAGAGGCTAAGTATGTTGCAACATCAGATGCTAGCAAGGAAGCTATATGGTTGGCACATTTAATGGGAGATTTAGACATTCAGTAGGTTCCAATTTTGCATTGTGAGTGAAAGTGCCATTGCTTCGGTAAGCAATCCTGTGTTTCACTCCAGGTCAAAACACATCAAGGTGAGGTATCATCTCATTCGGGATGCGTTGACACATAAGCACTTGAAGCTTATCAAGGTCCACACTGATGACAACCTAGGAGCTGCTCTTACGAAGAGCCTAGCTACAGAGTGGTTTGCACATTGCATTGAGTTAATGGGTGTAGGGTGAATAGATTTGTACAAGGGTGAACCTTTGGTGCTTCACGGTTGTACATACTAGATTTAGTCGCCACTTATGGTCAGGTTGGTCTTTAAGTGGGAGATTATTGGGGTAAAGACCCCGTCGCCGCTTGGACACCCCTACCCTCCCTAACTCACTAACCCTTGAGTTCTTTCCATATACATTAAAAAAAATATAAGGATACACACATTGACTCCTTGATTTTGTGTTTCCCCCAAAGGCTTGCCTCTCCTCTCCATCTTTTCCTTCCCCTTCTTGCATGCACACATACTGGCTTCCCCAAGACCTCATAGTATTGCACACTAATTACTACAGTTTCTTGTCATTGTGTGTCTTTGAACCCTACTTTGTGTTCCATGGTGTAGTCCTCCAATCAAAGAGAAGGCTTTGGTATGCCACATAGCATTGCTAACAATTGTCTTCTTCTCTTTCTTAGATTGAGGTGAACTCTCATTCTTAGGGAAAATGATTTTCAGAGAAGCTCACAAATCTTGGTGTTCTCATAATTTTGAGTTCATTTCAATTTGACATTGGTTTTCCTCAAGGAAGCTGGTTGAATTGTGCACTCTACTGCAAATGGTAACTCTTTCACATTTGTTGATGCACTTTATGTACTTGGGATAAAAAAGAATTCATTGTTCGTCTCTATGCTTACAAGATTTGGTGTGTTTGAACTTGAGGCTATCGTATATGTTGCATACGTGATTTAGAAATTTCATACTCAAGCCTTGTTGTCTAGCACTCCATATGAAGCTTGGCATGGCAAGAAACCTTCTAATAGTCATCTGCATGTCTTTGGTCTGTTGTTTAGAATAGAATTTAATGTCTGAAAAACAACACAAAAAATTTGATGATAATGATTCAATATTTATTTTTGTTGGTTATAGTGTCAAGAGAAAATATTATACCCATCGTGGTTAGTCAAGATGTAGTGTTTGTCGAATATATTATGTAGCCCATTGCTAACATGCCCTTATGAGAAAATTCCAGCTAAAGATACATGCATGCTACAATGGTGCCTTTTGTCGCAACTCGACATGTTATTGATATAGGTGTACAAGCAGTACTTATAAAAGGCAAGTGATGAAAATGGGCATGCTTGAAGCACGTCAAAATGGCTAGCATGTGATTTATGTGACAGTAAATTGGATACACCTTTGTCTAGTCATGATTGTTTAGGGTCTCAATACGCCCCTTATGCATTAGTTTGTTAAGACTCGTTGTTTGGGGCATTGTGAGATGGAAGTCCGGGTCTCGGGGGGGGGGGGGTTCATTGGACTTCAAGAGGCAGAAAATTGGAGTTTTTAAAATGGACTTTTTGCTATGCAAATCGAGCATGATGCTATCATGAAGGACAACACTGATGTTTGTGTGACTTTTCCCTTGGAAAAAAGGTTGTTGATAGTAATTGGATTCTAAATCTAAACATAAGCTAGATGGTAGCATTGATCGCTTTAAGGCTACAATTATGACAAAGTTCATGCTTAGGAAGAGAAGAAGCAGTGACTTTGATGAGACTTTTGCTCCCAAAATGTTGTATGCATTTGTGCATTAACAGCTCATAATGTGGAAATGTACAACAGTTTCAAATACAGACTATGCATTTGAATGATGATTTTCGTCATGAGGGTGTCTTTAATGTAGAATCATGGTTTTTTAGAAGAAAAAAACAAAGCTCTTAGGTTGAAACATGCCTTCTATGGTTTAAAGAAAACTCCATTTCTTGGTATGTAGAGATGCATTATTTGATCCCACATCGATCTCAAAATTGCCCAATCAAAAGCACTTTATATATCAAGCATTAAAATGATGCAATATTAATCATTGATCTTTATGTTGATGCCATTGTGCTCATTGAACTAAATGATACACATAGAGATGATCTTAAGGACGTTATTAATGTCCCCTTTGATATGTCAAATTGGGAATTCTTTCATCAGTATTTCAGCATACACTTTAAGCAGTCCATTGGAGGCATTGTTTTGTGTCAAATGAGCAACAATTTTGACGAATTGCTGCATGAATTTGGCCTTGAGTAGCAAATACCTATTCCTACGGAGATAGGTTCGAAGATTAGCCTACATTGAAAACTATAGTGAAAACTAAGGTTCACCCATGTTAGGTACATTTTTTAAGGTGATAACCACTTATTGATAGCCACTATTTTGTGTTCCTACATTACACATTCTTTTTTTTGCTTCAATTTTCTTACCAATAGTTGCAAGTTGAGTTTTCAAAATTACAATTGGACTTACTAGAGCTGCAAGAGATTCACTGTGCTGGATTTTCAATTGAAACTTGCATTAATAAGTTGCTTTTTGAACTTTTATCTTATAATAAGTTATACTATCAAGGTTGTTCCAGACTTCTTTTACCACTTTCAACTTTGAAATATGATGTAGCACATCATCATGCAAATGGCTAGCAAGTATCCTCAATGCTTTGTTATTTTGCTTGTTCCATTTTGTTGTATTGATTTGGCTACTTGACGTTCCGCCTTCAAAGAGCTCTTGAAGACATTTGTGCACAAGGTGGTGCATCATTTTCATTTTCCATGTGTGAAATCCCTCCCCACTAAATTTTGTTGCCACCTCGATGAGCAAGAGTCTTATCGCTTGTGCATTGGCAACAAGGGAAGTGTCTACCCGCTTTACAAGTTGCTAGCTAGATGGACATGACATTGTCAAGTTGAGAATTTTTGGGAGGCCTTATGGGCTCACACACTCAGGGGTAGTCTTCTTAATGATTAATTGGCATAGGTGAGGCTTTCAGGGCTCACCTATGCAACTTTAATAGACATGATAGAGTATTTGACCTAGGTAGTGTTGAGGCTTCCACCACAATTTTCAATGATAGTCAGAGAAAACTAGCACTTATGCAAAACTGAATGTTCCATGTTTTCACAAGTGGAGGTGAAATTACCATTATGTTATGGAGAGAGCCTCTAAATGGGAGATTAACCTCACTTATGTGCTACACAAGATAATTTCACAAAGGCTTTGAGTTTAAGGGGGTTTGTTGCCATGATAAGGTCGAAATCTATATGAAGACACTTAGGACCATCATCAGGGCACATTTTTTCTCACTAGATGACCACCCACCCCCCCCCTCTTTCGACATGTATATATACCAAAAGCAATGGAGCTTCTCTTATCTTTGTATAAAGACATTAATAAACACAACTTCTTGTGTTGTGTGCCATTGAGTGAGAAGGGAATGAATGGAAACGGAGGAGACAAATTATCCTTGTGTAGAGTGTTATATTTTTTGATAGAATCAAGATGGTTGAGGTATTACTTGTTCGGGAAAAGGGATTTCCTACCAATGAAAAGGATAGATGAATTTTCTAATAAGGCCCCAGCTTTTTGTTGCACGTTCCATGAATTCAATAATGTGATTTTCTAGTAAGGTCCCCACCACTAATGTGATTCATGAATTCAATATGTGATTTTTGTCTTGAGATACATGGTTTAAATGTATTTCTAGACTCTCTTGAGGTCCACACTTATCCCCATCACTTCTTTTTGTAATTTTGTGTATGCTCATGTGTGCATTGATGCACATTGGTTGCACGTTTTAATAGTTCCCTCATGCATGTCCAGTGAATGCTCATGACCATGGATGCCCATAGGCATGATTCATGGGGTGCATGCATCGCCATATGGTATCCATTATTTATGAGTCTAGCCTAGTGACCAATAATTGGAACCTACATAGTATCAACTAAAATCTATAGTGGTAGACCTCATCATCTCAGTGTTTGTTGTTGTGTGTGTAATGAATTTGAACATTACAATAGTTTTTGCTCAAGGAGGAATGTTACCAAACGAGGAAAATGTAGTGTCTTTACTGCAACAAGGAAGAGGCCAAACAAACTCATTGTGAAGGATTTGGGAGGTGGCCTCCAATATTCACTATAGAAGAGCATGAATGAATTACCTAACACAAAAGGCTTTGATCGCTCTCTACTCCCAATTCTTTCAACTCTTAGCCCATATTGTCCTAGTCTATCATTGTCTGGTTTTCGTCTACACCATTAGCACTTCCACAATCATCAATCACACGCCAAGAATCAAGGAGATTGTTTAGTTAAAAATTATAGCAAGGAAAGTTATGAAAATTTGTGTGTTTTAATCATAAACCTAAGGGATTCACATTATCTCATTTATGCCTTCTTTACACATAGTGCTTAATCAAAACTGACCCAAATCAATAGATTTTCAACAACACAAAAGATTCCCAAAAACTTCAACTAAAACCTTGGAAAACCATTTCCCAAATTATACACAAAACATGGGGCTTCAACTAACATGTAGCTAACCACCTCCAAAAAAACGATGAAGTTCAAGTTAATATGCAGAGGTGAGACACCATGTTCATGAGCTCCTTGATGAGAACACCTCCTCCAATCAAGATTATGAGCCCTCGCATGTACACACGCACACCTCTACTCCCAAACCCCAGGCCTTCACATAGACTATCATTATGTACACCTTCTTCTTCTTTCCAAAACCCTCAAGCTCATTCACAACCTTATCTGCTTTGATTACATTTGTGAGCTCGTTGGTTGCCAAGGCTCGCTATCTTATTGTAGAGATAGTGAGAACCACGTACATAAATGTCATACCATGGGATGAAGTTGACTTGACTAGTGCATGGAGGCTACAAGAGGTTGTCAGGCTCTTGAAAAAAACACTCAATCTTTATATACTCGAAGCTACAATCAATTGCATGTTGGGTAGCAAAAGATAACTATGACACCCGCAAGCAAATCTTTGTCGATTCACTAAGCATGTAAAGTCCAAACGTGACCAAACTTGTAGGACGGCTAGGCAATGACCAGAGACACATACCTATGGCCTCAAATCCCCCTTTTGACCACTTGCCAAAATTGCGATTATTACCTACAAGGCAAATTTGACCTAACTATTTTCGGCACCCTGGCAACTTACATTCTTGTGCTTACTACAAACATTTCTTCGTGTACAAGTAAGCTTGAATCCTCAAAAAGTGGGTTATTGAAGGATCATGTTGGCATTGAAGGTTTCTTTTGCCATACCTATTTAGTCATCTTTGAATCTGCATCTATGTTGGCATTGAAGGTTTCTTTTGCCATACCTATTTAGTCATCTTTGAATCTACATCTATGTTGACTTGATTGTCCTTCTTTGACTATAGAGACTCCATTATCCGTTCGATTCTCCAATTAGGCCTATTGTAAGGAGCCTTTGAGGTTCGTGTAGTCCTCTGTTGACCTTCGGCATTTGATATTTTCTTAGGAGCATTGGAATACTTAGGAATCCACTTCCTTTTATTACATTTGTAGCTTCTTTGCTGACATTGTATCCATGGCTTGAGGTCTTGTTGAGCTCTTGAGATCTTCATGTAGTTTTTTTGCAATTGCAATTGTTCTTTGGTTTAGTAGTAGCCAAATATTTGTATATCTTGTGTAGAATCCCTATCCAAGAAGAAGATTCTTTGGAATCCATTTTTTATTTGTATCTTCATGAGGATCGTGGTAGATTTTAGCAACATTCAGTATTTTCCTTTTCTGCTGCCTCTTCCTAGGCATCCTGGGATATTTTTGAGGTTGATACCCATTTGTCTTGTTCTCTGGGAGGGTCTCAATTGAGCTTCATATGCTGTGATCTTTGGTTTGGTACCCAAATCTGTCCATTACCTCTATGGTACTCTTGTTCTTGCAACCTATATTGTGATGATATCCATCCCAAGTATTTTGTATTTGTGTTTTGATCTTCCATCTTCAATCCACACTGGATCACGAAATTTTACTAAACTTCTCGGAACAAACACTTTCATAACGAGTACTTTTTTTGCTTTAACGAGTACTTTAGCTAATATACCCTTGTTTTACTAAGCTTTTGTTTGGTTTGGTGAATGATTGAGACTTTTGAAGGTTGACATTGCTCAAGGGAAATGATCCCTCAGGATTCTTTGATGTAGAGGCTTGTGTTGTCACATCTTTCATGCTAGTTGATTGTAGGTCCACTTTAGCTTTACCTTTGTCTATAAGATATGTAGATGATTCTTGTGCCCACTTGGGAAAGAGGGTAGTAGCATTGTGTCTTCTCTATAGGCCTTGTCTCGGTCTTGTGTTGGTCTAGCCATTCATGACCAAGGATGACATCTGCATGCATGTCTTTTGAAGGCTTTACTTAAAACTTCACATGTTCTTCATGCTTTTGGATGCCAAGGGTAGCAACCATTTCTCCTTGACTTATAGCCATACTCAGCATTGCTTTGCTATACTGCTTGCATGGAGTAGTCTCTAGTTGAGACCATGTTGAGCTTTGCCTCTTTATGCAATAGAGGATTGCATTTGACACATGCTCCATTTGCACTATTGAGGACTATGGCTATCCTCGTAGGTGGTTCTATTGTAGACCTATGCTCTTCTCTTGATCTAGCTAGGTCTCTAGGGAAGGTGATTCTAGACTTTGTGCTTCATTGGGACTTACATTTGTTGACTCACTTGGCAATGAGTGACTTACCTTTGGAATTCCTATTGCTTTTTTATTTTGTGCAATCTCTATCTTCTTTACTTCTTGTCTTGATGGAATTTCTCGCTCAGTAGATCCTGTGATTGCTACGTGTTGTGTTTCAATTGCACTTGTTGTTTCTAGAGCTGCTTCAAGCTCTTTTAGGTCTCTGACAGGTGGAGATGAAACATCCTCAATAAACCCTATTTGGGCATTAATCTCCATTTGAACTATACTTGAGGAATTTGTGTTGTCTCTTGCTCATGATCATTCTCGTTGCTCATTCTTGGTCGTTCCTAAAGATTGCATCTCTTCTGAACTCTGTGTCTCTAGAACCTTTTGGACTAGTGGGATTTCCAGTCGTCTGGTACATCTTTGACTGCCATCACATGAAATTGAACTTCAAAAATTTGTGAATTTATCTGAATGATGGTGAAAATAATTCCCCAATATTCTGCTCATTTGTTTCCGGATATACTAGTCAATTCTAGTGCATCTTCATGTTGTTGTTGGCCACATTTTTTCAAAGTACAAAAAGGCATGAGGTCCTCGTCTAGCTTAATGTGCCAACTTTACTTCTCTTGATAGATTGTCTCCATTTTGATATATGATGTCGCACTTAATCTTCTCGAGGTTTCTTTGTATACTAACTGCTCTTGATGTGGTGGTTTCTCTGAGTTGAACTTTTTTTGCATCTTCTTGGCTTTCGTGACTTGCTTTAATAGATTGGGCTCTCTTTGCTGTGATACCGCACCTTATGCTTGCAATTGTTGCACCTTATTTGCGTGCCTTTGAGTAACTCTTGATCTTAAAAGATCTATTGTATGAGATGAGATTTTGGTGTTAACGTTTGTGTAGCTTTTCAAGCTCTAGCTTTCATTGATTTTGAGATATCTCTCACCTATTCTGTAGCTTGAGGTTTTGCACCATCTTGGAAAAATCTTTGACTTCAATTTTGCCATCTATAGGGGTTTGTACAAGGCCATGAACTTGCTGGTATTCATTGTCATCTACATCTTGATATGCATATGTGAGCTTGGTCACATGAAATTGCTTGAACACTATGGGATTTGTTGTCTTTTGACTTTGACTTTCAAAAGTCAATTGAAACTTTTGTCCTTGATGGTCTTCATACAGGCATTTGTCAGTGGATTTTGATGGAGTTTACGTAAATTGGTAGCTTCCAATAACCATATGATCTAGTAATGGCTTATGCTTTGAAGAGGTCTAGCTATAAGTTCTAGGGCTTCTAGTTGATGTTGTGATTCTTGGTATAAGAGCTAGGCTTGCTAGATTGAAAATTCCCCCTTCCTAGGGTGATCACTAATGCTTTCTCCATGAGCTGGGCTCAAGACTATTTGTCTCTTGTTTGAACTCAAATTTTGGGGTTGTGAAGGTATATTGTGTGTTACACTATCGAAGTTTATCATCAGCAAACCTTCTACATAGTTTCCTATGTACCTCCGTGAAACATGACATATGTTTCTCCAAGTCAAGTTGTAAATTGCATTATCTTCACCCTGATATTGTGTATCTCCTGGGTTTCCTATTACATGGACTTCTTATGAGAGACAAGGGACTAGTACATGCAATTCTCCACCCAACCATGCCTAATATAGGCCCTTGGCATACTAAATATAGGCTCCAATGTACCACATGTGTGTCCTGGCCCATGGCCCTAGCGTGTCTTACCTTAGGTTTGACATTACTTCCCCCTTGGAGAAGCATTTTTGTCCTCAAAAAGAAAAGCGATGAGATCTTCATAAGAACACTAATGTTTTCCATAGGCATCCATCATGGATCCAGCCGTCCACTTGACCGGAACACAATTGAGTGGGAGATTCAATGAAATCAAGAAGAACATCTTGATTCTCCACATTGTTGTCCCTTTGCAACCATTTTGTGTAACTGGATTATATCCAACATAGTGTGTAAATTTTATTTATAACTCACTAGAGTATGCTAAACAAGTTACCACAACTAAGAGGTGTCTAAAAAAATACATCTTCTCACTTTCCATGAAAGGAAAATGCTGACATATAACTCATCAGCAAAGATTAAGTTCTTTACTTATATTAATCTTCATTAGTAAACAACCCCACCATAATTGATGATCGAGGTTGAGAACCTGACTTACACATGAAGGGACTAAACCTCTCTGGATGACTGGCAGTATTGAGGTGTGTTTCCCCACCGTTTACATATAGTCCTCCACACTGCTGAGTAATCAACAATGTTATGAACAACCATCTTGGTTAACTTTAAAGATGGAAAAAGTGGATTGAATAAATTGTACAAAGTTTAATCAACTTGTCTACAAGCACCCACACCGAGCCATGACCTCTAATGGTGACTGGTAGATCCACAATTAATCTCATAGAAATAGTCCACATATAGTGCAAAATTCTTTAAGCCTTTGCTAAACACTAGGGCCCATAATACCTAATGTGCATGCATTTAACAAAAACTGATCTAAACGCACATTTTGACGATTATCATTGCCAATGCTTGGCAAATGGTATGCTCAAAGCACCCAGGGAAAGAACTAAATGCTTTCCACTGCAATCACATGAAAACCATGCTAGCATATTTGGAACATAATAGAATGTGAAAATGAATCACAACTAGGTACAAAATCACATAAGCCAAGATGATCTCTCCTGTTGAGAGCCTCTCCCTGACATAGTGGTAATGCACCTCAATGTGCTTTGTGAGAGCATGAAAAATTGGGCTCCTCGCAACTGCCATCGCGCTCTGACTGTCAATGTAGGTGGTGTTGGCAGTGTCCTTTCCAATACCCAAATCATCCAAAAGGCGTCTAAGCCATACACTCTCGAATGAAGACTACGTGGTACTTAGCCTCACAACTAGAAGTGGCCACAGTAGGTTGCTTCTTGCTCAACCATGAGATACATAAATTGTTGCGTATGAAACAAATACCACTCGTGGACACTCACATGTCAAAACAACCAACATGTAAATTTGGTGGCAATGATCCCCCTTTGGGAAAAAACAACCCAAGATGTAAAGTGCCATTCAAGTACTGAAAGACCTGCTTGATAGCCTGCCAATGCTTAGACCCTGGGCTATGCATAAATTTGTTGACCTGTGAGACTCCAAACTGAATATTTGGCCTGGTGTTGCATACATAAATAAGGCATCCAATAGTAGTTTGGTAAAGAGTGACATTGGCAGGATCACCAGCATCATAAAGACTCAATTTCAAACTTGTTTCCATGGGAGTGGAAATAGGTCTGCAATCCTCAAGTCAAAACTTACATAGCAATGTCTCTATGCAACTTGTCTTACACAAAGCATTACCACCATCACATTGCTTAAATTCTATGCCCAGGTAATGATGCAACATCCCCAAATCTTTCATCTTGAAAGTAGCAATCAAATAAGTCTTAAATTCAGCAATATGTGCCTCATTGGGACGAGTGATCAACAAATCAATTACAAATAAAACAACAATGAGAAGTACGTCTCCTTCACGCTTCACATACAAAGTGCGTTTTGTTGGATTGTTACGAAAGACTCATTTGACCAAATGAGTGTCAACTTTCTCATACCAAGCATGAGGAGATTGCTTCAACCCATACAGAGCTTTCTTACATTTGTATGCTCTATCCTCTTGTCCTTTCTTGAGAAAACTGCAAGGCTATGTTACATAAACTTCCTCAAATATTTCACCATTCAACAAAGCAATAACAATGTCTGATTGATGTACATCCCAACCAAAATGAGCTTCCAATGCACATAGAAAATGCATAGTAGTCATACAAAAAGTGGGAGAAAAACTCTCTTCATAATCTATGCCTTTTTGTTGTGCATAACCCTTTGCAGCAAGTCAAGCCTTATAGTGATCAATCTCACCATCCGGCTTGTGTTTCAACTTGTAAACTCACTTTGTACCGATGCCCTTTTTGCCTCGAGGCAAATCGCATAAATTCCATGTGTCGTTTTCTATAATTGCATCATATTCTGATTGCATGATGGCAGCCATCCAATATTTTGAATTCTGTGCTCCATTAAAAGACAGAGGCACCTCAACATCACATAAGCTAGAAATAGCCAAAGCATAGCAATCCAATGCATAAGATGCATGGCGAGAACCTGAAGGAGTACGACTAGACAAAGGTGCATCCAATTTATTGTCACACAAAGTATGCACCAACCATTTTGGCATACGTCTATTCTATTCATTCTCAACGCTTTCCTCATTAAGTGCATCATGTACATGTGCATCAGAAATTGGTTGATATGTAACATTTTCAGAAACCCCCATAGGTTGTACATTTGCCGTATTTTAATTTACATTCAAACTTCAACCACTGAAAAGAGGCAATAAACTGTCATAAATGTCTTGTGAGCTTATATTACTATCTCTAGTATATGACAACAAGGGGTTGAACAAAATATTCCACAAACACGACATCTTGCAAAACCAAGATACGCTTTGTTTGCAGATGGTACAACCTGTAACCTTTGCGTTCAATGCTATAACCAACAAAAATACATTTGACAGCATTATCATCCATTTTTTGCGTTGTGTTTGTGGCACCAAAGCATAATCCAAACAACCAAAAATGCGCATATGATCAATAGATGACTTTCTATCATGCCATGCTTCATATGGAGTCATAGACTACAAAGCTTTCATAGGACACATGCTAAGTACATAAGTGGCACACATGATAGCCTCAAGCCAAAACGTATGTGGAAAAGCTTGACTCTTGACCATATATCATGCAATCTCTGTAAGCGATCTGTTTTCCCTTTCAGCAACACCATTTTGTTGAGGTCTATACGGCATTGTACATTGGTGTTTTATCCCATGACTAGCCAGAAATGCATTAAATTCATGAGAATATACTCCCCCCTTGATCGCAACAGATGGTGTCCATGGTACATTTAGAGACATTTTCAGCCATAGCCAAAAATTGCTTGAAGCACATAAACACTTCGGACATAGCTTTAAGTGGATATACCCATGCATCCCTAGAGTAATCATCAACAAAAGTCACGAAGTAAAGGTAATTTCCCAAGGACAAAGTTTGCATGGGTCCACAAACATTACTATGCACAAGCTGTAACCTCAATGTAGCCCTAATTGAAGCATCCTTTAGAAACTTTGCAATGAAGCAATCATATCAAATTTATGCAAACGTAGCAAACTGGAAAAATTCAGATGCCCAAAACGTACATGCCAAAGTTTTGCATTTGAAATATCCTTAGAATCCACAACTACATTTGCAAAATTCTACCCACACTTGTCATACAAAGTGATCTTATACAGTCCATGCCATAAAATTCTTGATGCAACAATCTCATCACCAAAATTGAGATCATGAACAATACAATTTTCATCCACAAATTTGACAACAAGAACAAGTCTAGCAAGTGCAGATGCAGACAAAGGGTTCTTCTTGATCTCAGGTACATAAAGTGCATCAACAAGTGTGAAAGAATTGCCATTTGTAGTAGTCAGCACAATCTTTATACCTCCCTTGACCGGATAAAAGGCATTGGGTGTCACTCCTCTATGGAAGAGGCACCTCACCCGAGCATGTCGACGATGCAGTCATCTGCGGAAAATCATCCATCTGTGGGAAGGGCTTTGATGGAGAGATGTCATCCGTACGAATATCGAGAGTCCCCAATGTCACTAATTGATAATTGGAGAGGGATATAATCTACCTCTCACTCTCCTCATGCTCTATCCAAAGCCAGGTCATCTCCACTAGTGTGTGTGTGTGTGTGTGTGTGTGTGTGTGTGTGTGTGTGTGTGTGTGTGTGTAAAAGCCACGTCATCTGCGGAAAATCATCAATCTGCGGGAAGGGCTTTGATGGAGAGATGTCATCCGTACGAATATCGAGAGTCCCCAATGTCACTAATTGATAATTGGAGAGGGACATGATCTACCTCTCACTCTCCTCATGCTCTATCCAAAGACACGTCATCTCCACTAGTGTGTGTGTGTGTGTGTGTGTGTGTGTGTGCGCGTGCGCGCGCTTGTCAATGTTTGGATGCCAAAAGACCATACTCAAAATGGCCCTATTTCAGCCCACTGCATTACCTCAATGGTGCACTTGGCATCTTATGTCAACCAAGGCAATATCGAGCATGACAATTTTTTGTTATACAAGGTTGCAGTGTGTGCACAAAATTTCAAGTAGATGGGGGGATGTGCATTATGTGTGAACACAATCTTGTTTAATTTCATATCAAAATGACTGCCCCAGACTCTCCTTGCTGCAAATCAAGCTAGTATGATGCTTTCAATTTAAGAGTGATGCTTGTTTTCTCATCTCTAGCTTCAAACACCTACTAGGTGTGCCTTGATTTGCCAACTACTCTTGTTGCCTACTATCCACACACAACCACAATGCTCCCAAAATGCTTGTAGTGCTATCTTATTGCCTTCAATTTGCTATTGGTGCACCGGCCTTGGCTGCTCCCAATTGCAAGCCCGTGAGCTACTTGTCCTTACTCGCTACTTGTTTCTGGTTCCAAGCTTCATAAGGAGTGCTAGACAACAACACTTGAGTATGTCATTTTTTAATGACATATGCAACACATATGATAGCCTCGAGTTCAAACATATGTGGAAAAGGTTGTCATACTTCATGCCATCACTACATTTGGTGCATGTTTATAAGCAACACATCTATCATCCACAAAGTTGACAACAATACGACCAAGTCTTGTAATTATAGGGACAAACAATGAATTTTTTTTTATCCCAGGTACATAAAGTGCATCAACAAACGTGAAAGAGTTACCGTTTGCAATAGAGTGCACAATTCGACTAGCTTTCTTGAGTAGATAAGAGGTACAAAGCAATAAGTTTCTTTCACATTGGTGAACCTGTAGTGAAAACCAAGGTAAAATTGAAATGAACTCAAAATAATGAGAACAACCAAGATTTTTGAGCTTCTTTGAGCATCATTTTCCCTAAGAATGAGAGTTCGCCTCAATTTTAAAAAGATAAGCAGAAAGTTGTTAGCAATGCTACATGGCATACCAAAGCCTTCTTTGATATGAATTGTTGGATTGCAAGATTGTAGACATAAAATAGGGTTCAAGGACACACAATGACAAGAAATTTTAATAATTAGTGTGCAATACTATGGGGGCTTAGGGAAGCTCGTACGTGTGCATGCAAGAAGGAAAAGGAGAAGATCAAGAGGAGAGGCAAGCCTTTGGGGGAAACACACAATCAAGGAGTCAATGTGTGTATCCTTATAATTTTTTATGTATATGAAATAACTCAAGGGTGATAGGGAGGGTAGGGGGGTCCAAGCAGCAACATGGCCTTTACCCCAATAATCTCCCACTTAAAGACCAATGTGGCCGTAAGTGGCGACTAAATCTAGTATGTAAAACCGTGAAACACCATAGCTTCACCCTTGTACAAATCTATTCACCCTACACCCATTAACTTGACGCAATGTGAAAACCACTCCATAGCTAGGCTCTTTGTAAAAGTGCATCTCGTAGGTTTTTATCAGTGTGGACCTTGACAAGCTCCAAGCCCTTATGTGTCAACGCATCCCGAATGAGATGATACCTCACCTTGATGTGTTTTGACTTGGACTAAAACACATGATTCCTTACCAAATCAATGAACTTATACTACCACAATGCAAAATTGGAACCTAATGAATGTCTAAATCTCCCATTAAATGTGCCAACCATACAGCTTCCTTGTTGGCATCTAATGTTGCAACATACTTAGCCTCTATGGTGGAAGAAGGCATACAATCTTGAAGAGATGAAATTCAAAAAATGGCTCCTCCTGCAAACATAAAAATGGAGCCAGACATAGATCTCCTACTCTCCCTACAACCCACATAATCTGCACCCGTCGTTGTGTAGCCATTTGTAGCAGTCAGCACAATCTTTACACCTCCCTTAACCGGATAAAAGGCATTGGGGTGTCACTCGTCTATGGAAGAGGCACCTCACCCAAGCATGTCGAGGATGCAATCATCTGCGGAAAATCGTCCATTCGCAGAAATGCCTTTGATGGAGAGATGTCATCAGTAGGAATTTCGAGATTCCCCAACGTTGCTAATTTATAACTGGAGAGGGATATGATTTATCTCTCACTCTCCACTCATGCTCTATCCAAAGCAATGTCATCTCCACTAGTGCATTTGTGTACGCGCATGTCAATTTTTGGATGCCAAGAGACCATACTCACCCTATTTCAGCCCACTACATTACTTCAACAGTGCATTTGGCATCTATGTCAACCAAGGCAATATCGAGCATGACAATTGCACAAAACTTTGAGTAGATGCAGTGATGTGCACTATGTATGAACACACTCTTGTTCAATTTCATATTAAAATGACTGCCCCAGACTCTGCTCGCTGCAAATCAAGCTAGTATGATGCTTTCAATTTAAGAGTGATGCTTGTTTTCTCATCTCTAGCTTCAAACACCTGCTTGGTGTGCCTTGATCTGCCAACTACTCTTGTTGCCTACTATCCACACACAACCACAATGCTCCCAAAATGCTTGTAGTGCTACCTTATTGCCTTCAATTTGCTGCTCGTGCACCGGCCTTGGCTGCTCCCAATTGCAAGCCCATGAGCTACTTGTTCTTACTCGCTACTTGTTTCTGGTTCCAAGCTTCATAAGGAGTGCTAGACAAAAAACACTTGAGTATGTCATTTTTTATTGACATATGAAACACATATGATAGCCTCGAGTTCAAACATATGTGGAAAAGGTTGGCATACTTCATGCCATCACTACATTTGGTGCATGTTTATAAGCAACACATCTATCATGCACAAAGTTGACAACAATATGACCAAGTCTTGTAAGCATAGAGACAAACAATGAATTTTATTTTATCCCAGGTACATAAAGTGCATCAACAAACGTGAAAGAGTTACCATTTGCAATAGAGTGCACAATTCGACCAGGTAGATAAGAGGTAATAGCAATAAGCTTCTTTCACATTGGTGGACCTATAGTGAAAACCAAGGTCAAATTGAAATGAACTCAAAATAATGAGAACAACCAAGATTTATGAGCTTCTCTGAGCATCATTTTCCCTAAATATGAGAGTTCACCTCAATTTAAGAAAAAGAACCAGACGGTTGTTAGCAATGCTACGTGGCATACCAAAGCCTTATTTGATATGAATTGTTGGACTGCAAGATTGTAGAACCAAAATAGGGTTCAAGGACACACAATGGCAAGAAACTATAGTAATTAGTGTGCAATACTATGGGGGCTTGGGGAAGCCCGTACGTGTGCATGCAAGAAGGAAAAGGAGAAGATGGAGGGGAGGGGCTGGGGGAAACACACAATCAAGGAGTCAGTGTGTGTATCCTTGCAATAGATTCTTGGGATACAACTACTAAACGTCACTCCTTGCTCAACTTGTACGATGACAATTGAACACACAAAGCATATCGTCATTTGCTAGCTCGCTCTAATGGATAAACAGATTGTGGTTCACATCCAAACCAAAGTAGCAAGAAGAATAAGTAAATATGCTTGCAAGCCATGTACATTTTGCTTTGTGCTACTCGCTCTAGAAAGTCTCCACATGTACACAATGGGCTACTTGTGATATGAACTTCATACATCTTGCCCCAAACTTGTGAAATAGATTTTTCTACCACAAATTTCTCATGCATGTTCGTCTTAATGACAACGTGATGCGTCAATTCTCTTAGAGGCTTGATTTTAAACTCTTGGCCTATAACACATATTGTTTGTTTCTTTAAATGCAATCTTCTTTATTGTGAACCCTCCCTCCCGACATCAAATTCTAAACTCAGTAGCATTCAAGTTTGTTCCGTTTTCCACTGGCCATATGATGGTATTCTAGCTAGGCATCGATCCTCAGAAAGTGGGTTATTGAAGGATCAAGTTGGCATTGAAGGTTTCTTTTGCCATACCTATTTAGTCATCTTTGAATCTGCGTCTATGTTGAATTGGTTGTTCTTCTTTGACTATGAAGACTCCATTGTCCATTTGATTCTCCAATTAGGCCTATTGTAAGCAGCCTTTGAGGTTGGTGTAGTCCTCTGTTGATCGTCGGCATTTGACATTTGCTTAGGAGCATTGGAATACTTAGGTATCCACTTACTTTTATTATATATGTAGCTTCTTTGGTGACTTTGTATTGATGGCTTGAGGTCTAGTTAAGCTCTTGAGATCTTCATGTAGTTTTTTTGCAATTGCAATTGGTCTTTGGTTGACTGGTAGCCAAATATTTGTATATCTTGTGTAGAATCCCTGTCCAAAAAGAAGATTCTTTGGAATCCATTTTTTATTTGTATCTTCATGAGGATCGTGGTAGACTTTAGCAACATTCGGTGTTTTCCTTTTTTATTGCCTCTTCCTAGGCATCCTGGGATATTTTTGAGGTTAATACCCATTTGTCCTTGTTCTCTGGGAGGGTCTCAATTGAGATTCATATGCTGTGATCTTTGGTTTGGTACCCAAATCTATCTATTACCTCTATGGTACTCTTGTTCTTGCAACCTATATTGAAATGATATCCACCCCAAGTGTTTTGTATTTGCGTTTTGATCTTCCATCTTTAATCCACACTGGATCACTAAATTTGACTAAACTTCTCAGAACAAACACTTTCTTAACTTTTTTCTGCTTTAACGAGTACTTCAGCTAATATACCCTTGTTTTACTGGAGTTCTCCACTAATCTTCTGTTTGGTTTGGTGAATGATTGAGACTTTTGAAGGTTGACATTGCTCAAGGGAAATGATCCCTCAGGATTCTTTGATGTAGAGGCCTGTGTTGTCACATCTTTCATGCTAGTTGATTGTAGGTCCACTTTAGCTTTACCTTTGTCTATATAAGATTTGTAGATGATTATTGTGCCCACTTGGGAAAGAAGTAATAGCATTGTGTCTTCTCTATAGGCCTTGTGTTGGTCTATCCATTCATGACCAAGGATGACATGTGCATGCACATCTTTTGAAGAATTTACTTAAAACTTCACATCTTCTTCATGCTTTTGGATGCCAAGGGTAGCAACCATTTCTCCTTGACTTATATCCATACTCAGCATTGCTTTGCTATATTGCTTGCATGGAGTAGTCTCTAGTTGAGACCATGTTGAGATTTGCTTCTTTATCCAATAGAGGATTCCATTTGACACATGCTCCATTTTCACTATTGAGGACTATAGCTATCCTTGTTGGTGGTTCTATTGTAGACCTATGCTCTTCTCTTGATCTAGCTGGGTCTCTAGGGAAGGTGATTCTAGACTTTGTATTCCACTGGGACTTACATCTATTGACTCACTTGGCAATGAGTGACTTACCTTTGGAATTCCTATTGCTTTTTGATCTTGTGCAGTCTCTATCTTCTTTACTTCTTGTCTTGATGACATTTCCCGCTAAGTAGATCTTGTGGTTGCTACGTGCTGTGTTTCAATTGCACTTGTTGTTTCTTGATCTGCTTCAAGCTCTTTTAGGTCTCTGACAGGTGGAGATGAAACATACTCAATAAACTCTATTTGGGCATTAATCTCCATTTGAACTATACTTGAGGAATTTGCGTTGTCTCTTGCTCGTGATCATTCTCGTTCTTCATTCTTGGTCGTTCCTGATGTGAACTCTGTATCTCTAGAACCTTTTGGGCTAGTGGGATTCCTATTCTTCTTGTACATCTTTGACTGGAAACTGCACTTCAAAAAATTGTGAATTTATCTGAATGGTGGTGAAAATGATTCCCCAACATTCTGGTCATTTGTTTCAGGATATACTAATCAATTCTAGTGCAATCTTTCCAATTACAAAAAGGCATAAGGTCCTCGTCTAGCTTAATGTGCCAGCTTTACTTCTCTTGATAGCTTGTCTACATTTTGAGATATGATGTCGCACTTAATCTTCTCGAGGTTTCTTTGTATACTGAGTGCTCTTGATGTGGTGGTTTCTCTGGGTTGAACTCTTTTTGCATCTTCTTGGCTTTCGTGACTTGTTTTAATAGATTGGGCTCTATTTGCTGTGATACCGCACCTTTTGCTTGCAATTGTTGCGCCTTATCTGCGTGCATTTGAGTAACTCTTGATCTTAAAAGATCTATTGCATGAGATGAGATTTTGGTGTTAACCTTTGTGTAGCTTTTCAAGCTCTAGCTTTCCTTGATTTTGAGATATCTCTCACCTGTTCTACAACTTGAGGTTTTGCACCATCTTAAATTTATCTTCAACTTCAGTTTTGCCATCTATAGGGGTTTGTACAAGGTCATGAACTTGCTGGTATTCATTGTCACCTACATCTCAATATGCATATGTGAGCTTGGTCACATGAAATTGCTTGAATTCTATGGGATTTGTTGTCTTTTGACTTTGACTTTCAAAAGTCAATTGAAACTTTTGTCATTGATGATCTTCATACATGCATTTGTCAGTAGATTTTGATGGAATCCATGTAAATTGGTAGCTTCCAATAACCATATGATCTAGTAACGGCTTATGCTTTGAAGAGGTCTAGCTATAAGTTCTAGGGCTTCTAATTGGTATTCATTGTCACTTACATCTCAATATGCATATGTGAGCTTGGTCACATGAAATTGCTTGAACACTATGGGATTTGTTGTCTTTTGACTTTGACTTTCAAAAGTCAATTGAAACTTTTGTCATTGATGATCTTCATACAAACATTTGTCAGTAGATTTTGATGGAATCCATGTAAATTGGTAGCTTCCAATAACCATATGATCTAGTAATGGCTTATGCTTTGAAGAGGTCTAGCTATAAGTTCTAGGGCTTCTAATTGATGTTGTGATTCTTGGTATAAGAGCTAGGCTTGCTAGATTTACAATTCCCCCTTCCTAGGGTGATCACTAATGCTTTCTCCATGAGATGGGCTCAAGACTATTTGGCTCTAGTTTGAACTCATTTTTTGGGGTTGTGAAGGTATACTGTGTGTTGCACTATTGATGTTATCATCGGCAAACCTCTACATAGTTTCCTATATACCTCCGTGAAACATGACATATGTTTTTCAAAGTCAAGTTGTAAATTGCATTATCTTCACCCTAATATTTTTGATCTCCTGGGTTTCCTATTACATGGACTTCTTATTATGAGAGACTGGGGACTAGTACATGAAACTCTCCACCCAACCATGCCTAATATAGTCCCTTGGCATACTAAATATAATCTCCCATCATGTACCACATGTGTGTCCTGGTCCTTGTCCCTAGCGTGTCTTACCTTAGGTTTGACATTACTCTCCCCTTGGAGAAGCCTTTTTGTCCTCAAAAACAAAAGTGATGAGATCTTCATAAGAACACTAATGTTTTCCATAATGGCATCCTTCACAGATGCAGCCGTCCATTTGACGGGAACACAATTCAATGGGAGATTCAATGAAGAATCAAGAAGAACATCTTGATTCTCCACATTGTTGTCCCTTTGCAACCATTTTGTGTAACCGGCCTATATCCAACATAGTGTGCAAATTTTATTTATAACTCACTAGAGTATGCTAAACGAGTTACCACAACTAAGAGGTGTCTAAAAAAATAACTCTTCTCACTTTCCATGAAAGTAACATGCTTACATAACTCATCAGCAAAGATTAAGTCCTCTACTTATATCATTCTTCATTAGTAAACAACCCCACCATAACTGATGATCGAGGGTACCTTGTCATAATTGCTTATCCTCTCTGGATAAATGGTAGTACTGAGGTGTGTTTCCCCACCATTTACATACAGTCCTCCAAACTGATTGGTAAATTGGGATCACAATTCCTTGCAACATTGCTGAGTAATCAACAATGTTATGAACAACCATCTTGGTTAACTTTAAAGATGGAAAAAGTGGATGAATAAATTGTACAAAGTTTAGTCAACTTTTCTACAAGCACCCAAACAGAGCCATGACCTCTCATGATGATTGGTAGATCCACAATTAATCTCATAACAAGTGCACATATAGTGCAAAATGCTTTAGAAGCTATCAATTTCATGAATTTGTATGTCACTCCAAATAAGTCTTTGCTAAACACTAGGGCCCATAATACCTAGTGTGTATGCATGTAACAAAAACTAATCCGAACTCGCATTTTGATGAATCTGAAAATCAATCACAACTAGGTACAAAATAAAACATGTTCATTAATTGAACATAGCTTTTCTAAATGTATAAACACACATCCATTAAAGTTGTTTAACAATACTTGTAAACTTAACAACTCTTACTAGGTATCTGAAAAGATTTGGCCACTAGAATTGTTTGCAATACAAGGTGGTCAAAATTTTCTAATAAATGGATCCAACCAACACCTAGGGAGACACATAGTTGAAATAAAAGCCTCCAGTGTTGGTCCCAGAGACTCATATTCTCCACATGTGAAATATGCATTAGATAAGGATGTCTTGAAAAATGACATCCTTCAAGTATGAGATATACTTGTATGTGGAGGTAATTTCAAACACTCAGCAACGTGAGTGAGAGGGACCCTCATAAATCTTGCTCAATGTTGGCTAAAACAAAATCCATGAGTTCCTGGACCATGTTGTATCCCTTGTGCAACATGTGCCAAAAGAACCCTATCATGTAGGTCCTTAACTGCAATATGCAAAAAGAAATCTGGTATAATACTATCCCAAAATTCTTTCCTCCTACATGACCTTGTCATGTGTCTGAAGAGAAAAATGGATGAAAGCATTCTAGCATATACATCCTACGTGGGAAACTCAATCAAAGCATATTCAAAATGAAATGAAACCAAATTGTGTGCATACCTAAAGGTTGAACATAATGTCCACTTATGCGTAGTCAAGTGCGCTATTCAAACTTGAAGGGTACAACCTACATTACCAAAAAAACCAGCTTGAAAGAACCTAGTATGTCTTTAACTCGTTAAACACTAAGTGAAAGATTAGTGAAAATTCACAAATATTAATTGTTGACCTGGGGTTTTTCCTTGGCAATCCAAACCCATTGGTTAGAATCTGCAATGTCAAACCCCTTGGTTAGATTTTGCATCAAAACTACTTAAAGTAGCAGTTAATGGTGACCAACATAGTCTACCGTGTCCAAAAGTGATTGTAATCAACTTTTTGAAATTGAACCTATCCACTAGCCCTTGGTAGATTGAGGACCTCTTTCTTGAAAGTATAACTATGAAGAGATCAATCAATGACCAACAACACTCATGGAGAAATTTAGCATGATCTGGGTTATACCCTTGTAAATGCCACTTCTATAGTCACAATCACTGTTATAAATTAAATAGGAAATCCTCTCAAGTTGGAATCTTATTCACAACTAGATCCTGAAATAATCACATCTCTCTATGAATAGAAGAGAAAGATTCCCAACACTCAAAACAATGTAGTCATACTAGTTTTTTTTTTAATTTTTTGAATCAAAAATTACCTGCTTGGAGGCTCTCTTAGTCTACCCATCTCATCCCATGAATTATTTCCTTGAAAGTGAGACCCTACCTACTTGATATCATAGAAAGCATCATCCATAGTTGTGCATATAGCAGAAGCATAAACAATAATTTAGTGGAATGAATCCCACCATATTGGCACGTCATGCATGCATATCAAAAAATTAAAGTGATGAACCCTTGGTTTCAATGATGGTCCCACAGTGTGAATTGATACCATACATGCCTTTCACACACTGTACTGGCATAGATACATCATATTTTGATGTTGCCAAATGTAAAACGTGAGCTTATATCCATATAAGCAATTTACCAAACCTATGTGTCATTACTTTTGATCCTACATCAAGGGATAGTATGTTGGCACACGGAGTAGAAGCGTTCCTCCTTGTTAAGGCTATCAAAGCACTTTGCTTTGCACAACAGGGAAATATTTTTCAAATGAAGGGTGAAAGACAAAAAAAACAAGAAGAACTTGAAATTATCTAACCTTGTCACCACTCTAAGGCCGTTTCATTTGCTTGAATGCGGCTCATAGTCATGTATGGTGATAAATGGAGAGATGGAGGTTTGTACCAACCTCCCATGTGCAAAATTACACACATAGAGATTGTTTTGCCTCAAGAAAGTGCAAAACACACTACATGAAAGCTCCAAAGGGTGTCAGACATGTAGATCTTTGAAAGAAGTGTTGGAAATAGGGTTGCAAGGAAACACACACAGCTTGGAGGAGACAAAGGAAGCTCAAGGCACACAACAAAGAGTGTATTACTTAGTGTGCAATAGAAAGATAAGATAGCCCTAGAGTGATGGGAGTATATACAATGCACAGGGGAAAATCCCTCCTAGTGAGGGAAAAAAATGCCCCGACGGTCTTAAGTGTGTTCACACAGATCACTACCACATGAATATGGTAGCAAATCCCCCCCTAGGAGTGATGCAATGAAGGAGAGTTGTCACATAGAGTATAGGGAAGTGCCATGCCTGGAGGACATGATCAGCCCACAAAGGGGAGTAAGCCTAAAGCTTTGCGAAAAGCTTCAAACCTCATGAGACAATGCCTTTGTGAAAATATTTGCAAGGTTGTCCTGTGTTGGCACATAAGCCAAGATGATCTCTCCTATTGAGAACCTCTCCCTCACATAGTGGTAATGCACCTCAATGTGCTATGTACGAGCATGAAAAATTGGGTTCCTCGCAACAACTACCAATGCGCTCTGACTATCAGTGTAGATGGTGTTGGCAGTGTCCTTTCCAACACCCAAATCATCCATAAGGTGTCTGAGCCATACACTCGCAATCGTAGATGTGAAGACTACCCTATACTTAGCCTCACAACTAGAAGTGGCCACAGTAGGTTGCTTCTTTCTCAACCACATGAGATACATAAACTGTTGAGCATGAAACAAAGACCACTCGTGGACACTCGCATGTCAAAACAACCAACATGTAAATCTGGCAGCAATGATCCCCCTTTGGGAAAAAACAACCCAAGATGTAAAGTGCCACTTAAGTAGTGAAAGATCTACTTGATAGCCTGTCAATGCTTAGACCTTGTGCCATGCATAAATCTACTAACATGTGAGACTCCAAACTAAATATCCGGCCTCCTGTTGCATACATAAATAAGGCATCCAATAGTAGTTTGGTAAAGAGTGACATTGGCAAGATCACTAGCATCATAAAGAATCAATTTCAAACTTGTTCCATGGGAGTGGCAATAGGTCTGCAATCCTCAAGTCCAACCTTACATAGCAATGTCTCTATGTAACTTGTCTTACACAAAGCAATACCACCATCACACTGCTTAAACTGTATGCCCAAGTAATGATGCAACATCCCCAAATCTTTCATCTTGAAAGTAGCATTCAAATCAGTCTTAAATTTAGCAATATGTGCCTCATTGGGACCTGTGATCAACAAATCATCAACATATAGAACAACAATGAGAAGTATGTTGCCCTCACGCTTCACATACAAAGTGCTTTCTGTTGGATTGTTACAAAGCCTCGTTTGACCAAATGAGTGTCAGCTTTCTTATAGCATGAGGAGATTGCTTCAACCCATATAGAGCTTTCTTACATTTGTGCACTTTATCCTCTTGTCATTTCTTGACAAAACTGCGAGGCTGCATTGCATAAACTTCCTCAAATATGTCACCATTCAAGAAAGCAATAACAATGTATGATTGATGTACATTCCAACCAAAATGAAATGCCAATGCACATAGAAAATGCACAATAGTCATACAACAAGTGGGAAAAAGACTCTCTTCATAATGAATGCCTTTCTGTTGTGCATAACCCTTTGCAGCAAGTCAAGCCTTATAGCAATCAATCTCATCATCTGGCTTGCATTTCAACTTGTAAACCCACTTTGTACTGATGCCCTTTCTGCCTGGAGGAAAATCACATAAATTCCATGTGTCATTTTCTATAAGTGCATCATATTTTGATTGCATGGTAGCCATCCAATTTTTCGAATTCTGTGCTTCATCAAAAAACAGAGGCACCTTAACATCACATAAGCTAGAAATAGCCAAAGCATAGCAATCCAATGCATAGGATGCATGGCAATAACCTGAAGGAGTACAACTAGACAAAGGTGCATCCAATTTATTATCACACCAAATATGCACCAGCCATTTTGGCATACCTCTAGTCTGTTCATTCTCAACATCATGTACATCTGCATCAGAAATTGGTTGATCTGTAACATTTTCAAAACCCCAATAGGTTGTACATTTGCCTCATTTGAATTTAAATTCAAACATCAAACACTGAAAAGAGGTAATAAGCTATCATAAATGTCATGTGAGCTTCCAATAATGTCTCTAGTACATGACAGCAAGGGCTGAACAATATATTCCACAAACACAACATCTTGCAAAACCAAGATACGCTTTGTTTGCGGATGGTACAAACCTGTAACCTTTGCTTTCAGCACTATAACCAACAAAAATACATTTGACAGCCTTATCATCCATTTTTTTGTGTTCTGTTTGTGGCACCAAAGCATAAGCCAAACAACAAAAACGCGCATATGATCAATAGATGGCTTTCTATCATGCCATGCTTCATATGGAGTCATAGACTGCAAAGCTTTTGTAGGACACTTGTTAAGTACATAAGTGGCACACATGATAGCCTCAAGCCAAAACGCATGTGGAAAAGCTTGACTCTACCATACATTATGCCATCTCCGTAAGCGACCTATTTTTCCTTTCAGCAACACCATTTTGTTGAGGTCTATATAGCATTGTACATTGGAGTTTTATCCCATGACTAGCCAGTAATGCATTAAATTCTTGAGACATATACTCCCCCTCAATCGCAGCGGAGGGTGCCCATGGTACATTAAGAGACATTTTCAGCCATAGCCAAAAATTGCTTGAAGCACATAAACACTTCGGACTTAGCTTTAAGTGGATATACCCATGCATGCCTAGAGTAATCATCAATGAAAGTCACGATAATTTCCCAAAGCGAAGTTTGCATGGGCCCACAAACGTCACTATGCACAAGTTGTAACCTCAATGTAGCCCTAATTGAACCATCCTTTAAAAACTTTGAATGTTATATATTACCCAAAATACAACCTTTACAAACATGCTTCACATGTGCTTCAAGAGGTGGCAATGAAGCAACCATATCAAATTTATGCAAATGTAGCAAACTGGAAAAATTCAGATGCCCAGAACGTGCATGCCAAAGTTTTACATCCGAAATATCCTTAGAATCCACAACTACATTTGCAAAATTCTACCCACACTTGTCATACAAAGTGATCTCATAAAATGTTTGATGCAACAATCTTATCACCAAAACTAAGATCACGAACTATACATTTGTCATCTACAAATTTGACAACAAGACCAAGTCAAGCAAGTGCAAATACAAACAAAAGCTTCTTCTTGATCCCAGGTACATAAAGTGCATCAACAAGTGTGAAATAATTACCATTTGTAGCAGTTAGCACAATCTTTACACCTCCCTTGATCGGATAAAAGGCATTGGGGTGTCACTCCTCTATGGAAGAGGCACCCCACCCAAGCATTTATTAGGATGTAGTCATTTGCCGAAAATCGTCCATTCCCAGGAAGGGCTTTGATGGAGAGATGTCATCCGTAGGATTATCAAGATTCCCCAATGTCGCCAATTGAAAACTTGAGAGGGATATGATCTATCTCTCACTCTCCACTCATGCTCTCTCCAAATCCATGTCATCTCCACTAGTGTGTGTGTCTACGTGCAAGTCAATGTTTGGATGCCAAGAGGCCATACTCAAAATGGCCCTATTTTAGCCCACTGGAGTACTTCAACAGTGCATTTGGCATCTATGTCAACCAAGGCAATATCGACCATGACAATTTTTGGTTATACGAGGTTGCAATGTGTGCACAAAATTTCGAGTAGATGGGGGGATGTGCATTATGTGTGAACACACTCTTGTTCAATTTCATATTAAAATGACTACCCCAAGCTTTGATCGCTGCAAATCAAGCTAGTATGTTGGTTTCGATTTAGGAGTGATGCCTATTTTCTCATCTCTAGCTTCAAACACCTGCTTGGTGTGCCTTGATCTGCGCGCTGCTCTTGTTTCCTACTATCCACACACAACCACAATGCTCCCAAAATGCTTGTACTGCTACCTTATTTCCTTCAATTTGCTACTCGTGCACCGGCCTTGGCTGCTCCGAATTGCAAGCCCATGAGCTACTTGTTTTTACTCGCTACTCGTTTTTAGTCCCAAGCTTCATGAGGAGTGTTAGACAACGACGCTTGATTATAACATTTTTTAATCACATGTGCAACACATATGATAGACTTGAGTTAAAACACATGTGGAAAAGGTTGGCATACTTCATGCCATCACTACATTCGTTGCATGTTTATAAGCAACACATCTATCATCCACAAAGTTGACAACAATAGGACCAAGTTTTGTAAGCATAGAGAGAGACAATGAATTGTTTTTTATCCCAAGTACATAAACTCAACAAACGTGAAAGAGTTACCATTTGCAATAGAGTGCATAATTTGACTAACTTCCTTGAGTAGATAAGAGGTACAAAGCAATAAGTTTCTTTCACATTGGTTGACTTGTAGTGAAAACCAAGGTAAAATTGATATGAACTCAAAATAATGAGAACAACCAAGATTTGTGAGCTTCTCTAAGCATCATTTTCCCTAAGAATGAGAGTTCACCTTAATCTAAGAAAGAGAAGCAGACGGTTGTTAGAAATGCTACGTGGCATACCAAAGCCTTCTTTGATATGAATTGTTGGACTGCAAGATTGTAGACACAAAATAGGGTTCAAGGACACACAATGACAAGAAATTATAGTAATTAGTGTGCAATACTGTGGGGTTTGGGGAAGCCCGTACGTGTGCCTGCAAGAAGGAAAAGGAGAATATGGAGAGGAGAGGCAAGCCTTTGGGGGAAACACACAATCAAGGATTCAGTGTGTGTATCCTTATATATTTTTTATGTATATGGAAAGAACTCAAGGGTTAGTGAGATAGGGAGGTCCAAGCAGCGACATGGCCTTTACCTCAATAATCTCCCACTTAAAGACCAATGTGGCCGTAAGTGGTGACTAGATCTAGTATGTACAACTGTCAAGCACCCAAGATTCACCTTTGTACAAATCTATTCACCTTACACCCATTAACTTGACAAGCTCCAAGCGCTTATGTGTCAACGCATCCCAAATGAGATGATACCTCACCTTTATGTGTTTTGACTTGGATTGAAACACATGATTCCTTACCAAATCAATGGCACTTTGACTATCACAATGCAAAATTGGAACCTAATCATGTCTAGATCTCCCATTAAACTGACAACCATAGAGCTTCCTTGCTGGCATGTGATGTTGCAACATACTTAGTCTCTATGGTGGAAGAAGACATACAATCTTGAAGAGATGACATTCAACAAATGGCTCCTCCTGCAAACATGAAAATGGAGCAGATGTAGATCTCCTAATGTCCCTGCAACCCACATAATCAACACCCGTTGCACTGTAACCAACAATAGATGCATCGTTGTTACCGAAACGTAAACTTCTACTTGTTGTATCCTTCAAATATTTGAGGATGTGTTTCACCATTGTCCAATGTTACTTGCTAAGATTAGCCATATATCAACTAACCACTCCCATTGCAAATGCAATATTTGGCCTCGTAGCTACCATAGCATACATAAGACTACCTATAGCTGAAGAGTATGGCACACTTGCCACTTCTGCTCTCTCAACATCTGACTTGTGAGAATCTTCCTTGCTAAGTTTCAAATATAATGGTAGTGGGGTATGACTGCCTTCCCCCCCTCATATTGAAACATTGCAAGACCTTGTGGAGGATTCCTGAGATAAATCAAGAATGCCTCTTTTCTTGTCTCTCTTGATACACATACAAAGAAAATTATTTTCTTTACTCAAATCCTTCATAGCAAAGTTGTTGCTCAACATTTGCTTTATTTTGGCAATCTCCTCAATGGACTTTCGTGCAATTAGCATGTCATTTACATATTAAATGAGAATGACTAAAGAACCATCAATGAGTTTCTTTGTATACAAGCAGTGATCCTCTTGACTCCTTCTAAAACCCTGGGACCACATAAAAGTGTCAAGCTTTTGATATCACTGCCTTGAACCCCACTTTAAGCCATAAAGTTCTTTCTTGAGTTTTCATACAAGCTCTTCCCTGGTAGGATGTTCAAAACCTTCATGTTACTTCATCACCGTGAAGAAAGGTTGTCTTCACATCCATTTGGACAAGTTTAATGTCCTCAATGCCTACTAAGCCAAGCACTACGCATAAGGTGTTCACCAACAGTGATGAAAGACTGCCTTCACATCCATTTGGACAAGTTTTACGTCCTCAATGGCTACTAGGTCAAGCCCTACGCGTAGTGTTGACCACGAGCGTGAAAATTTTGTCAAAATTAACTCCCTTTTGCTGCTTGAATCCCCTGACAACCATCGAGCCTTCTACTTAGGCAGTGGATCAATAGATGTAAACTTTTTCTTGTAAATCGATTTGCAAGGTAAGGCTACTTTCCTTCTAGCAATTCAACCAAGTCCTATGTCTCATTACTGACAATCGAGTTGTATTCAAATTGCATGGCCTACTCTCACTTGACCTTGTCATCCATTTGCATGGCTTCTTTGTAACAAGGTGGCTCACCGCAATCAATCAGCATGACATAGTCTAACCCTAGCTGAAGACACTTAAGTGGATGTGAGGATCTAGTAGATCATCTCAAAACCTGACTATTTCTCTATGCCTTGTCAATTGGAGCATCGCTAGTGGAAGGCACATCACTAGGCTTTTGAGTTTTCATAGATTCTCAGGGAATGTCCTCAAATGTGACTTTTCTATACTCAAACCTGTTTGATAGGTTTTTTGTGCATCTTCGACTCATTGAAGATAACATGTGAACTATGAATTATGTTGCAAGATTCCAAGTGACAGAGACAATATTCCATCTCTCCATCTGCACCATAACCAAGGAAAATGCACTTGTGTAACTTTGGGTCTAGCTTTTCTTGAAGCTCCTTAGGCACATGGGCATATGCCTTGCATCCAAAGACACACAAATGATCATAATGTGGTTTCTTTCTAGACCACAAATCCTCTAGAATCTGATAATTCAATGGCATAGTAGGTGACCGATTGATGATATGTAATGCTATTAGTGTTGCCTCTACCCAAAAGCCTTGAGTCAAATTTGCCAAAGAAAGCATGTCTATGACTTGCTCTTGAATTGTACGATTCATGCTTTCTGCAACTCCATTTTGATTAGGTGTATAAGGTGTAGTTAAGAAACCTCTTAATACCTCTCTTGCACGATTATCAGTCCTCAAGCTTTTGATCTTCTTTCGAGACTGATTTTCTACCAATGCTAAGAATTTCTAGAAAGTAGAGAAGAACTGATCCTTACATTGCAAAGGATAAACCCACACCTTCCTAGTAAAATTTTCTATAAAAGTCACAAAATTTCTAGCTCCCTCCCCCTAGAGAGACTTGGTTGGCATAGGGCCACAAACATCGCTATGGACAAGCTCTTGTGGTTACATTTGCTTCCTATTTAATGGCAATGAGGTGGTCCTATTTTGTTTACCACAAATGCAATGCTCATAGAAAAGTTGGAATAACTTAACATAGAGAACTAACTAAAACGAGCTAGTGTTTTCATTCCCCTCATATAGCCTAGCCAACTATGCCACAACTCAGTAGACGACAAGTCAAAATCACATGATTTCCCTTCTGAATTGACCATGAACCATTCCCAAACATGGTCGTGTAACCCAAGTAATCAAGGCGACCAAAAAATATCAATTTTTTTGCTAACTTAAGAACATGCATAACATTCTTGACAATGAATTATGTGCCATTTTGATTGACTAGCTTGAAATGTAGTGTGTGTGTATGAAAGCACACTAGATGATTTCGTCGATGTCAATGTTGGGTGTCACTCCTCGGTGGAAGAGGTGCCTCACCTGAGCATGTCGAGGATGTAGTTGTGGAAAATCGTCCATTCGCGGCAAGGGCTTCGATGGCGAGATGTCATCCGCAGGAATATCGAGAATCACCAATGTTGCTAATCAATAACTGGAGAGGATATGATCTATTTCTCACTCTCCATTCATGCTCTATCCGAGGCTGGGTCATCTCCATCGATGCATGTGTATACACACATGTCAGTGTACAGATGCCAAGAGCCCATGCTCAAAATGGCCCTATTTCAGCCCATTGTAGTACTTCAACAGTGCATTTGGCATCTATGTAAACAAAGGCAATATTGAGCATGACAATTTTTGGTTATACAAGGTTGTAGTGTGTGCATGAAATTTTGAGTAGATGGGGGGATGTGCATTATCAGTGAGCACGCTCTTGTTCAATTTCATATTAGAATGACTGCCCCATGCTATGCTCGCTGTAAATCAAGCTTGTGATGCTTTCAATTTAAGAGTGATGTCTATTTTCTCCTTTATAGCTTCAAACACCTACGTGGTGTGCCTTGATTTGCCCGCTGCTCTTGCTTCCTTCTATCCATAGACAACCACAATGCTCCGATCCCAAAATGCTTGCAGTGGTACCTTATTGCCTTCAATTTGGTACTCCTACAGTGGCCTTGGCTGCTCCCAATTGCAAGCCTGTGTGCTACTTGTTCTTATTATCTACTCGTTTCTAGTTTCAAGCTTTTCTTAGCTGTAAAAGTGTTGATTTGCTGCCCCGGAGAACCTTGTGTTTAGGGCATTTGAACGTTCTATTAAACTTTTACTTATACACAAGTGAACATAAAAGTTCAAATGATAGCTGGCTTTAGACAAAGACAGAGATTAGCACAAAAATGACTCAATCTTAGCTTCATTTTTGTACATCAAAGTGAGAATGAAGTATCATTCAAGTGCATTTATACATGAGATAGTCAAAACAATATGGTTCTAAAGTGGAGGAAACCAGGTTCTCCAGTGTCGGACAACAACTTAGCCATAAAGATCCTAAGTAAAGATAGAATTCTCACCTACATCCATGTAAATGAGACAATAGATTTGTTAGCCCTGAATACGTATATCATGTCTCAATGAACCTATTAGTTGTTATTTATGTCCTACTTAAAAACTTTTCAGCTTAAACGTACTATCCTTTTTAGAGTATCAAATAGCACAAAGTATTTAGGAGACTAACAGTCCATCAAAGAGTGAGTATATAATCCAGAAGAAGTGTATATCCATATGTTTTGATAGTGCTCAAAAGGCCCAAAAAAAAGTTCCCCTTAAACTAAAGAGTATTCATTGTGATCAGAAGGCCACCATCCCTTCTGATCCAAGTTTCAAAAAGGTCCACCCTTTTTACTTTTTTTTTTCAAAACATGATGTAACCAGATCAGTTATGTATCTTTCTTACTATAAAAAATATTTTTTATTGTTATGCAGATCAGAAGGCCATCACCCCCTTTTGATTCAAGTGGTATAACCATTAAGTCTATTAAAGTTTTTTTTTAGTGATCATTCCTTATGGTCTTGGATTATCTAGTTTAACAACTTAAAGTCATATGTTAGAATGTTCGGATGTCAATTTTTCTAGGTAGAGTCTCGACAAAATTCATCAGTTTACTTCTACAAAGTCTCTAATGATGCTAATTGATTAGTACAAAATCCAGCAAAGAGCCAATAGTTCAGCAAGAAATAAGATGGTTATCAGTTGTTGGCCTTTTTAAAGCTAAACAATAATGAACTGAATCAGTTCATAATATATAGTGAGCTTCAGTTAATACTCAATTTAGTCAGCAATTTTCAGGTTAAGATTGGTGAGTTGTATCTAGGTACAACCAAAAATCATCCACGCCTGGTAATATTAAGAGTCAAAACAAAAAAAGGTTGCAACCAGCAATGAAAGCCTTTTATCAAACTCGACCATATTTCTATCTTGTATCACACTAAACAATACCCACAGTGCCTATATATAAGAATGGTTAGTAAAAGACAATGTCCTAACTCTAAGTGACCTTCTCAGCTAGTCCCACTATAGCCAAATTGAATTCCATTAGAATCTTCCAGTCTTTTAGACCCTTTTCATAAATCAATAGATTTTACAAAAGTGAGATTTCCCAAGCTTGAAATATAGTAGTACAAAAAGCTCCTAGTAGTCAATAGTAATAAAAACCAACAGAATTGCCCCAAGACCTAGAGAAACTAGTACCAAAACACCAAAAAGGCTCCCAATGTAATAGTAACAAAACTCCCAAAAGCTAGTAAAAATAGAAACCAACAGCATTTTTTATTGCATAGCATATCAGTGCTTTTTTGTTCATTTTTTCCAAAGGAGATTAGTGAGACATACCCCAATCAAACTATTCAAGCCAAAAAAGAGAAAAAAACGCTCATGTATCAATTCTCTAATGGTCGGAACTTCATACCATCAACAGGTTTTAGATTAGTGTTTCCAAAAAAATCATCATCTAATAGCGGTAGATCAAGCAATACCTAGTTACATACCAAGCCATAGAGTAAAAAGAGGCCCTTAAATGTCAACAATTACAAGCATAAACATAGCCAAGCCAGTAAAGCTTCTCCATAACTAGAGAGGTTCTAAGATTGGGTACTCAACTATACACAATGACCACTCAACATATTTTCTCAAACATCTCAAATGAGCAGAAACATTGCAAACCAATATGACTTAGCTCAAGCAACAGTACAAGAACGGTAAAACCCATGTCAAAGGTAAAAATTTCGATCTTGGCTCCAACCTATAGCAGAGCAACCATTATCTTAAACCAAAAAAGTCAAGAGCACTCAGTAGTTTCTAGAGTCTCTCCTACTTACATTTGAGCAGAATATTGAATCGTGACCCATATCAGTAAGTCAAATACCATCAGAGTCACAGCCATAGTCATGTCAGAGGTAGGAAATGCCCCTAAAAAACATAACATTTAGTTCTCTCTTTTCTTAAAATTTTGAAAATAATGATGTAAATAGACCATTTTCTAAAAATATGTCCAATACTCTATGTATATCCAGATTACGACAGAAGACAACAAGCAAAGGTTAGACCAGTTATAAGTAATTAGCCAAAGTTATACATGTTGCTCACAATTCAAGCATCATAGCCTCAACAATAGGTCTTTTTTTTTAATGAAATGTCATCTATTTATCTGAACCACATAGGGTCAATATTTTAGGCTTTTTAAGAAGTCTGAGTATCATAGAAATGCCCTCCATAGTGAATATACAAATTATTAGTAGGTGTTCCCAGGTCAGCATCGACTAGAAGATGAGTATCTCAAAAATGAATAAGACCCACCAAATCCATATTGAAGTACACATGACAACAAACAAAGTCGTGACCACTATTCAAAGACTATAACAAGTAATATGCACACAATCATAGATATCATATCAGTCATCATAACCATACAAATAAGTTTTTTTCTTTTTTTTTTAAACCACTAACGACGGTTCAGCACCGACCAGTGAACATCAACCAAATCCTTATTGTGGGATAGCAGGCAAACTCCATGATCCTCCCTCAAATACTAACAAGTAATACAATGATTCAAGGCTAAGTGAGGGGAGAAAACCCTCACCTTGGTTAAATAGGAAACACATCCACCAAAGCAGTTTCCAGAGCAGGAAAGCAGCCAGTAGCATCTTTCACGGTAGGGCACATTGACTACTGCTCCATATCCCAAGTCTCCATCAGTCTTGCAGGCCTTAGAGGAGCACATAAGCACAAACATCAAGGGGTATTCCAATAGGCCAGGCAGTTAATCGACATTAGACCAGAACCAACTGATCAGCCACGTTGCAGGCTAGAACAAGGGAAAGAGAGAGGGGGGGGGGGGGGGGGGGGGGGGGGGGGGGGGAGAGAGAGAGAGAGAGAGAGAGAGAGAGAGATGCATTATGCACCTCAATATGGTACAGACAAAAAAGGGTTAAGATATGCAAGTTCAGCATACGACACATCGAGGCTCGCTAGTGGTTCAGATGGAGAGAAAGAGTCGAGAGGAGAAGCGATTATGATTGTTGCATTAGAAGGGTATTTACATAGTTAGCCTTCATTTAAGAGGTATGCGAGGGGCTCACACCGAATTGACAAAAATGTAACAGTTTGTTTTAAACCAGTAGTTTCCCACAGCATGTGGGTGATGGAAAACAAATGATCCCAAGCAAAGACCCTATAGGTCAACCACAATTAATAAAGTTATGAGCTTCAATAGCGAGAATCACCCATTAGGACAGTTTGGATTAGATATGCAAGGTGTGCACTGAATAAGACAGTATAACCATATGCTTCATCTAGTAAGTACAAGCTAACATCAGTGGCTGTAGAATAGCAAAAATGGGTGGAGGAGTAAATTACCCCTTTACTCAAGACTACTTAAGAGGGAGGTCCCACCTAGGTTAGGTCATGCCCCAAGGGGGGTGAGGTTTATCTTTGCAAGGCACCAGAGGTTATAGGGAGGAGAACTTGCAGTTAAAAAAATATATCTTAAGGGGAGGGTCACCCGCTAAAAGGGAAAAGCACTACCAAACTATCGGTTGTTTAGGTCATTAGGGCAATAGCACCAGAGTAATACGAAACAGAGGTTATGCATCAGGTAAGTTTCACTCAAAAGAAATAATTTTGGGGGGGGGGGGGGTTCAAGGGATAGGAAAGGGGTAACTCCTCAAGGCACTCAAAGAAACTAGGGGACAATTTTACCAAAGAGCAATATGTAACATTTAATGCACTAGTAACTTGTGTGTAGCGGAAATTGATAACATAGTGAGCATTTCATTAAGAACAAGTTCCTAATGAGCATAGAGAGAGTACTTAGTTTGAGAAAGCAACATAACAATTTACACCTAGCTAATTTGGCATTGACAATACTTGAAAAGAGAGAGAAATAGAATAATTGACAACAATTGAGGACCGGATTTACATGGAGTTGGTCCTCCCTCCATAAAGGCTTTGTATTATAGCTTCGCCCATCAAAAAAGACTTTTGTACAATAAAATTTGTGTGTTCCTTGACAAAACTCGTTGGTGCAATGAAGATGGAAGCTTCATGCACCAAATTATGCTTGAAAAACACACCTAGTGTCCCTAGCCTCAGTCCCAAGACCTCACACTCTAATAGCATAGCTTAGCTTAGTAATTAGCATGGTAGAGGAGATGAGCATGCCATTGAAGCTTGGCTCTTGGTTGGATTTGCATTCCATAGACAAGAGTTGTTGGTGTTGTAGGCCTCAACTTTCCAATGCTTGGAGAAGGAGATGGAGTTCTTCTTGCACACATGAGTTGTGTGTGTGTGTGTATAGCAAAGAGTTAGACTAAAATGCAGCCCTCTCTCTTCTTGGGCGACCCCTCTTGCAAATTACTTATGTTGGTCTCTCATTTACTCATGCAAAGCGTAGCCAATCACAAATTAGAAGCAGAATTGATAGCCTTGTGACATGTGTCCTTTTTAAGGCTTTAGTAGGCTCATGTGGAAAGCATTGTGTATGAGCCAATGGTTGGGCAACTTAAGTTGATAGGTCATCTCATTGATTGGCCTAAGAATCTTAAAGGGACCATTTGTTAACTTAGCATAGTAGTTTTGGTGTCCTATAGGATTCTTGCCCGTTGTGTGCCTTAATCGAGCCTTGGGAAACTTAAGCAAGACCCAATCATTTTGTTTAAAGGCTAGGACTCTTCTGTGCTTATCAGCAGTGACCTTTTGCCTTTGCTGAGAAATGGATATAGCATCCTTAATCTTTTGGAAATATTCTTGCAGGTCTAGGCTATATCCATTTGCAGCGAAGATCTTCCCATGTACCTTGAGTAGCAGGGGACTTTTTGATCTTCTCTCTATCACCTCAAAAGGTGCTTTTCCCGTGGAAGTATGTACAGTGTTATTATAAGCATACTCCACTAAAGGTAAGTACTTCTCCCATTGGGACTTTTGATCTACTTTTGTGATATAATCTTTTAGTAGATCAAGAATGGTTAGGTTAGATATTTCACTTTGGCCATCCGTTTGGGGATGATAGACCATAGAGAAGTTTAGCCTTGCTAAATTCTCAAAGAGGCCCTTCCAAAAATTACTCGTCATTCTTGGATCTCTATCCGACACTATGGAAATTGGCAAGCCATGGTACTTGAAGATTTGTGATATAAAGAGGGTTGTCGTTTGATGGGCTTTAATAATATTTTTGACAGGTATGAAATGTGCTTGTTTGCTAAATCTGTCTACTATCGTCCATATTCCTGTATTCCCATGGATAGACTTGGGCAATCCAAAGATAAAATCCATGGATATGCTCTCCCATGGTGAATTACGGATTGGAAAAGGTAGAAGCAATCCAAGTTGCTTCCCTCTATCAAACTTTGTCTTTTGGCATACCACACATTTTGAAACATACTCTTGTATGTTTGCTTCCATGGCAGGCCAATAAAAGTATGTTTCTATCCCTTTTAGAGTAGACTGAATCCCTCTATGCCCCGCATAAGGAGGAGAATGAAAATCATACATTACTTTCTCACGTAGTGAGTTAGTAATGCATAGTCTATTGCCATAGAGAAGATAACCATCTTGTAGGGTAAATGGTTCTTCCTTCTTCCCTAGTGCAAGGGCTGAAATCACATCTCTAAAATCGGGATCGATAGCGTACTCATCTATCATAGAAGATAGATCATTGTGAGTTGTTATGGATACTGCATTCACTGTAGGTCATCTTGAGAGTGCATCTGCCACTTGATTATGCTTGCCAGCAATGTGAGCAATATGAAAATGAAATTGCGAAAGGAAATTTGCCCACCTCATTTGTTTGTCGGAGAGCTTGGTTTGTGTCATGAAGTACTTAAGGCTTCGGTGATCCGTTCGCAAAATGAAAGGAGTCCCCAATAAATAGTGCTTCCACAAGTCTAGAGCATGTAGAACTGCTAAGAGTTCCTTCTCATATATCCATAGATCTTGCTCAATGGGGCCAAGCCTGTTGGAATTAGGGTTGCAAAGAAACGCACACATCTTGGAGAAGACGAAGGAAGCTCAAGGCACAAAAATAGAGACTGTATTACTTAGTGTGCAATGGAAAGATAGATAGTCCTAGACTAATGGGCATATGTACAATGCAGGGGGGGAAGAAACCTCCTAAAGAGGGAGAAAAATGCCCCGGAGGTCCTAGTGTGTTCACACACATCACTACCACATGTATATGGTAACAAATCCCCCCTGGAGTGATGCGGTGAACGAGAGCTGGCACATGAGTAAAGGGAGTGCCATGCCCTAAGGACATGATCAGTCCACAAATGGGAGGAAGCCCAAAGCTTTGTAGAAAGCTTCAAGCTTCTCACGAGACAATGCCTTTGTTGGGTTCAAGCCCTTGTCGGTCATCTATTTGTGGGAAACTCCATTGGAGCATGCAGAGGAGAGTTAAGTTAGAAGTTGAGTTTTTTTTTGCATGGCTATCTAAAATCCTCTATGTAGAAGTTTCACATAAGAAACATAGATAGCGTGTTCTTTTTTTGTAGTTGCTTCTCAGCTGTGTCGTCTCTCTCTCTCACCTCTGTTGTATCTCCACCTGCACTACCATGCCTCCATAGCCGCTATCACAACAACTCGTATCAGAGCCCTACTGGGCCTCGGCGCTCGACAAGCATAGCGCGGGTACAACCGCTTGCAGAGGAGGCAGTTTGAATTTTGACCTGCATCAAATTATTTGGTTTTGGGCTCATCAGGAGCGCAATTGGATGAGAAGGCTTTTGTCGTCTCTGCTTCTACCCACAAAACGGCTCCCACAGCCCGCCATGATTGCCTGAAGCCTGGCGCAGAATCCTTCACGCTGCTATAGAGTTTGTTCTTTGTCTTTTTTTTTGAAATTCACATTTAAATCAAGTGTCCACCCTCTTTTTTGGTCCAAACTCCTTAAGCCAGAGGTCATTCACACCCCGCAGCCGCAGTCAAGCATGTCGATCAAAGAAAGTGGATATCGGCATTCGATTGTTCACAATTTATGATTGCAGGTGGAAATCTGGAGAGATTTTTTCTGTGCATATTCAGAAAGCAGACCTTTGCGTCAAATTAAGACACGAAGCCTTCGTGGCATTTATAATTGGGTCATAATAATTTGTTGGGATCTTGAACCACCTCTAGAGCAACAGCAGCCTATGAACGAAGCTCAACGAACTAATGATATAAAGCGAGATCTTTTAGAAGAAGCCTTTTGGGTACATTGGACTCAATTGGAAAGACCATATGGCGATCGATTCGAAATATTTTTTACCAACACATCATAAAGCTATCCTTTGCATATTGAATATAGCATCAAAAGTCGACAAGTTCAATGGATCGGGCTTCCATACTTGGCATATCAAAGTTAAAGGCTATTTGATGTGCAAAAATTTATGGAACGTGGTCAAGCCTCTCGTAGCCAACGAATCTCGAACATCCGCTGCAGTTACAAGGGCATTATTTGCCGAGCTACAAAGGAAAGACGAACAAGATTTTGGTATTATCCTAACCTCCTTAGAAGACGATTTTATTCATTATTTGGACGATGTTTATTCTTCAAGTACTGCCTGGATAGAGTTAGAGAAGCTTTTCGGTGCCAAAGCTAAGTATTCAAAAATGAGTTTAAAAATGGAATTAAATTCTATCCGCATGCTTGAAGATGAAAATATTGCAGCTTTAGCCAATAGACTGAAGAGTATTAGAACTCAACTTGTTTATGTCGAAGCTTCAGTATCAGAAGAAGATCTCATAGCCATTTTGTTAAAAAGTTTGACTCACAAATTTCATCAGATTGTTACTGTTTTAAAAGAGAAAGATCCGCTGCCCTCCTTGGATGGTATCATCAATTCATTGCAGGAAGAAGAACACAGGGTACCTAGTACCAATTCTACTATCATTCCCAGGGCATATACAGTCTCGAATGCCGTGTCACCCACCAGTTCTTTTGATACTTCCAGTGCATATGCAGTCACTAAATGTGCTGCTACAGCAGCTTCATCTTGACCATTCAATGGAACCAGAAATTGTGCCATTTGTGGACACAACAATCATCAGACAAAAGACTGTTTCAAGAAGAATCCTTGTGTTCACTGTGGTAAAACAAATCATCCGTCAATAAAGTGTTTTCAAAAGGGTAAAACTCAAATTCATGTGGTTGAGGGAGACACTGAATCTCCAATATATTCTGTTCATGAGGAAATTTATTAGATCAACTCTTTTCATGTTGTTTAGTCAAAATAAATTGTACGGGCTATAGACACTGCCACCCATGAGTGGTAAGACCTCCCAATTTATCATTTTTGTTCTCAAGTACCATTTTGTCCGCTTCTCATGAGGTTACTGGGTACACCTTAAACCCAAGGTTTGGAAGTGAACCAAAAACTCCAATCATTTTTGGTAGCTAATTTTTTTACCTACACCCTATCTGTTTAAGGAGGGGTTACTCACCTAGCACCAGGTTATGGATAAACCAAAAATCCTTGGTTGTGAGAAAACCTAAAACTCACGGTTGACGAGTATACCAAAAACTCGAGGTATCATGAGTTGCTTGTCTAGTTCGGGCTTGAGGGGGGGATTGTTGGGTTCAAGCCCTTGTCGGTCATCTATTTGTGGGAAACTCCCTTGGAGCATGCAGAGGAGAGTTAAGTTAGAAGTTGAGTTGTTTTTGCATGGCTATCTAAAAGCCTCTTATATATGTAGAAGTTTCACATAAGAAATATAGGTAGCGTGTTCTTTTTATGTAGTTGCTTCTCAGCTGTGTCGTCTCTCTCTCTCGCCTTCTGCTGTATCTCCACCTGCACTACCATGCCTCCATAGCCGCTATCACAACAACCTTTGTGAATAGATCTGCAAGGCTGTCCTGTGTTGGCACATAAGCCAAGTTGATCTCTCCTGCTAAGAGCCTCTCCCTGACATAGTGGTAATGCACCTCAATGTGCTTTCTGCGAGCATGAAAAACTGGGTTCCTCACAACTGCCAATGCGCTCTGACTATCAGTGTAGATAGTGTTGGCAGTGTCCGTCCAACACCCAAATCAACCATAAGGTGTCTGAGCCATACACACTCAACCATAGCTGTGAAGACTGCCCTGTACTCAGCCTCACAACTCGAAGTGGCCACAATAGGTTGCTTCTTGCTCAACCATGATATACATGAACTGCCAAGCATGAAACAAAAACCACTTGTGGACACTCGCGTGTCAAAACAACTAGCCCAATCTTAGTCCCAAAAAGCATGTAAGTCTGGCGGCAATGATCCCCCCTTGGGGTAAAACAAGCCAAGATGTAAAGTGCCACTAAGGTAGCGGAAGATCCTCTTGACAGCCTGCCAATGCTTAGACCCTCGGCTATGCATAAATCTGCTGACCTTTGAGACTACAAACTGAATATCCGGCCTCGTGTTGCATACATAAATGAGGCAGCCAACAGCAGTTTGGTAAAGAGTGACACAGCAGGATCACCAGCATCATGTAGACTCAACTTCAAACCTATTTCCATGGGAGTGGCAATAGGTTTGCAATCCTCAAGTCCAAACTTACATAGCAATGTCTCTATGTAACTTTTCTGACACAAGGCAATACCACCATCACACTGCTTAAACTGTATACCCAAGTAATGATGCAACAGCCCCAAATCTTTCATCTTGAAAGTAGCATTCAAATCAACCTTAAATTCAGCAATATATCTCTCATTTGGTCCAGTGATCAGCAAATCATCAACATAAAGAACCACAATGAGAAGTACATCCCCCTCACGCTTTACATACAATGTGCTTTCTGTTGGACTGTTACGAAAGCCTCGTTTGACCAAATGAGTGTTAGCTTTCTCATACCAAGCACGAGGAGATTGCTTCAACCCATACTTGAAGCCTTCTTACATCTGCCTACTTTGTCCTCTTGTCCTTTTATGACAAAACCGTGAGGCTGCGTTACATAAACTTCCTCAAATATGTCACTATTCAAGAAAGCGGTAACAATGTTTGATTGATGTACATCCCAACCAAAATGAGCTGCCAATGCACATAGAAAACGCACAGTAGTCTTACGACAAGTGGGAGAAAAAGTCTCTTCATAATCTATGCCTTTTTGCTGTGCATAACCCTTTGCAACAAGTCGAGCCTTATGGCGATCGATCTCACCATCCGGCTTGTGTTTCAACTTGTAAACCCACTTCGTACCAATGGCCTTTTTGCCAGGAGGCAAATCGCATAAAGTCCATGTGTCATTTTCTATAAGTGCATCATATTCTGATTGCATGGCAGCCATCCAATTTTTTGAATTATGTGCTTCATCAAAAGACAGAGGCTCCTCAACATCATGTAAGCTAAAAACAGCCAAAGCATAACAATCTACTGCATAAGATGCATGGTGAGAGCCTGAACAAGTACGACTAGACAAAGGTGCATCCAATTTACTGTCACGCAAAGTGTGCACCAGCCATTTTGGTATACCTCTAGCCTGCTCATTTTCAGCCCTTTCCTCAGCAAGTACATCATGTACCTCTGCATCAGTAATATGCTGATCTGTAACATTTTCAGAAACCCCTATAGGTTGTACATTTGCCTCATTGGAAATTACATTCGTATTTCCACCACTAAAAAGAGGCAACAAAGTGTCATAAATGTCCTGTGAGCTTACATTACTATCTCTAGTACATGACAGCAAGGGATGAACAAAATCTTCCACAAACACTACATCCTAAGAAACCAGAATATGCTTTTTTTGCAGATGATATAACCTGTAACCTTTTCTTTCAGCACTATAACCAACAAAAATACATTTGATAGCCTTATCATCCAATCTTCTGCGATGTGTTTGTGGCACCAAAGCATATGCCAAACAGCCAAAAACACGAATGTGCTCAATAGAAGGCTTTCTATCATGCCATGCTTCATATGGAGTAATAGACTGCAAAGCTTTTGTAGGACACCTGTTTAGTACATAAGTGGCACACATGATGGCCTCAAGCCAAAAAGAATGCGGCAAAGCTTGACTTTTGACCATACATCGTGCCATTTCCATCAGTGACCTGTTTTTCCTCTCAGCAACACCATTTTGCTGAGGTGTATAAGGCACTGTACATTGGTGTTTTATCCCACGAGTAGCCAGAAATGCATTAAATTCATGAGACATATACTCCCCCCCCTCAATAGAAACGGAGAGTGCCATAGCCAAAAATTGTTTGAAGCACATAAAAACTTCAAAGTTCGCTTTGACCCATGCATGCCTGGAGTAATCATCAATGAAAGTCACGAAGTAGAGGTAATTGCCCAAGGACGGAGTTTGCATGGGCCCACAAACATCACTATGCACAAGCTGCAACCTGCATGTGGCTCGAACTGAACCATCCTTTGGAAACTGAGAACGCTGCATCTTACCCAAAATACAGCCTTCACAAACATGTTTGACAGGTGCTTCAAGAGGCGGCAAAGAAGCAACCATATCAGATTTCTGCAAACGCAACAAACTGGAAACATTCAGATGACCAAAACGTGCATGCCAAAGTTTTGCATCTGAAATAGCCCTTGAATCGGCAACAGCATTTGCAAAATTTTATCCACACTTGTCATACAAAGTGAGCTTATATAGCCCACGGCACAAAAGGCTAGATGCAACAATTTCATCACCAAAACTGAGATCATGAACTGTACATCTAGACGCCCTTTGACACAAGAACATGTTGCATCATATAAGCCCACATAGGGTAGTTGCCCCCTTCCAACCTGTCCACAGTAGCGAACATCTTTAACACATCTGTGTTGTTGTCAGCCATGGTAAATGTTGCACCTGATGTGAAAACTACCCGAAAATAGGAGAAACGGAGCGGGAACAACACGTGCTATATAGCACAAACCATAGAAGACTATGAGGCACCTGTTATGCAGAAAACGGCACTGATAGAAATTTTGCACAAAATGACAAATAGCCTGTGCAGTACTGCCTGTAGTGGAAACGGAGGCCGAAATGAGCCCGAATCAAACAATTGAGCAGACCTAGCTCTACAGCTTTCTCAAAATTTTTGTCGACCTGTGAACGCTTGCCAAAGCTCACTGAAATTGGAGAAAGTGAGCAGGCGTGTGCTAGAGCAGCTGGCGACTAAGCCTGGGAGGACGCAACCTGCTCTGATACCAATTGTTGAAATTAGGGTTGCAGAGAAACGCACACAGCTTGGAGAAGACGAAGGAAGCTCAAGGCACACAAATAGAGAGTGTATTACTTAGTGTCCAATGGAAAGATAGATAGCCCTAGAGTGATGGGCATATATACAATGCACGGGGGGAAAAAAGCTCCTAAAGAGGGAAAAAAATGCCCCGGCGGTCCTAGTGTGTTCACACACATCACTACCACATGTATATGGTAACAAAGCCTTCGACTTTCATAGGCTATGGCGTTGAAGCAAAACAGCTCCAAGGAAATCACCACAGGCATTGCATTGGACCTCAAAAGGCTTTTAGAGATCCGGTGGTGTAAGCATAGGCTAAGAGATAAGCTTCTCTTTAAGCTTTTCAAAAACATTGTTCTCCTTGGTGGACCATATATACCTAACGTTTTTCTTTGTTAGGTCATGTAATGGTCCCGCGATTTGTGAGAACTTTTCTATGAAGCGTCTATAGTATGCACACATACCTATAAAGCTTCTAAGTTCATGCAGATTCCTTGGATTAGGCCATCCTTTTATTACCTCTAGCTTTGATAGATCCATTTGGATGCCATCTTGAGAGATAATGTGACCTAAATACTGAGTCTCTTGTAAGAAAAATTCACTTTTTTATTAATATAAAGTTTATTCTCTCGTAAAACTTGAAATATTACCTAGAGGTGTTGCTTGTGTTCATCTAATGAATTAGAGTAGATGATTATATCATCAAAGAACACTCCAGTAAAGGTTTGGTGAGGCTTGAATAGCTTCTCCATCAGATAGTTAAATGTGGCTGGTGCATTGGTCAAGCCAAAAGGCATGACAATGTACTCGTAAAGACCAAATGTAGTGCAAAATGTGAAAGAAGACTTTTCTTTAGAGAGAAAGAGCTCTGTTGCATCTACGCTCAAGCTACGAAGCTGCTCCAATTGGTAATCAACTTTAATAACGATTGGGTAATCCGTTTTAAATTCCAAAACTTGCATCGTGTTCCTCTCTCTTTGCTCTTTTAATTAAGTGTAAGCATTGTCAAATTTTTTGTGGTTTGCGACTACATGTCTGTGAGCCTAATCTTCAGATTTGAGTGCTTAAATCACTGTTTTTAGTCATTTTGACCATAGGAGACTGTTCCTAGACCATAGGGCGACCTTTCTAGATAGTTCTGTTGTAGTTTTCAGGACCTTTTTCATGATGGATCGTGATTTTGGTATGTTGTTGGATTGCGACAAACCTTGGTAGGATAGTCCCTAGGTGTCCTAGACCTCCTCCTAAAGTTTCGTTGCATTTCAAGTTCGTTCGAGTGCCGGAATGGCGTGATGACCTAGAGCTATGAGAAAGTACATAGGTAGATTCCCTTGATCATTGAGTGTTGGTTTGCTTGCCGAGTTGTTGTGTTAGCTTGTTAAGGTTCACTTCTTGAGATTGAAAACCTCAAAGAGTCTTCGTGCCCCATTCGAGTCACTTCCCTAAGTATTGACATTATGTTGGTGCTAGATCGCTATGCTACAGATGTCCATCTCGCAATGACCCACTAACATTGGCACCGTTGCCGGGGATATGATCCTTCGATGGTCAGTGGTCTAGTGCGTATTTAGAGCGTTCTTTTTTTAATATTTGCCTTCCATTCCATTTACACGTCAGCAGCGAAGCAATTAGACACGGGGTTTAGTCTAGAAGTCGAGGACTTGCTAAGTTTATTCTCGAGAGGCAAACAGGGTTGTGACTGAGATAGCCAAAAACTTTTCATTCTTCGATTTTATCTATGCTTTCAGAGTGTTGTACTGTATTCCATTTCGACTTTATTTTGTACCTTTGTTTGTTTTTGTTTCATGTTTCATTTTAGTACTTAGGAGTAGGGTAAGTAGAAACTACCACCATCAAATTTGGGCTAAAAGATTGAGGAAAAAAAGGGTGAAACCCATATTTTGGTCGAAATGACCATAACTCTAAAATTTTGAAAATTTGATGATTGATACCTCAAAAGTGATACAAATTCAAAGAATTGTGGATCAAGGGCATCAGCAGACTCTCTAGAAGCAATCTAAGAAGTTTGGCCAGATTTTGTGGACGAACATGGATCTCGATCCATGTACCCCATAGACCATTTTTGGGAAAAAGTGATCAATGACATTGTGCACCAGTGGGACATTGCTCTCATCAAGTTTGCTTGAAAGAAAAACTAAAAAATCACATCAAAATTGGTTGCTAGGGCAAAAACAGCAAAAACGGCATTTCAAACACAAAATTTAGGATTTTTTACTTTTTGGGATCCAAATTCAAAAAGGGATTTGGCTTCTATAGGGAGTAGAGAATCAGCAAAACAAAATTCATGGAAAATGATGTCAAACATGGATCGCGATCCATGTACCTTTTGACATTTGGGGCTGATATTTGATACGTACATCATTGATATCATTTGGAACAACTTTCCCAAAAGAACCATATGCAAAAAAAGTTGTAAAAAGTGGTGGAAAGAGCAAAAAACAGAACATTGTCAAAACTGTCACAGCAAACTGTACAAGTCACTTTTGGTTGGGCAAAATTGATTCAAATTTAAAAATATTTGTGGAGCAAGCTGCAAACATCACAAGCTAACAGCACACCATAATTCAAATCCAAAAGTGGTGGAACATGGATCGCGATCCATGTACCCCTGAGAAATTTTTGGACATAAACTTTTCTAGTCTGTAGCAGAGACCATTGTGAACAAAAGTCCCCAAAGAAACATAGTCAAAAAACTTCAAAAAGTGGGTCAAAAGAGCAAAAAACAGTGTAAAGAGGAAAACCCTAAGACAGACCTAGGGATTGACTTTTTCCTGTCCTAAACAAGTCCAAATCTCACAAAATCCATATATCAAGGATAAGTGGACCGATGGCAAGTTGTGAGTCAAGTTTCATTACCATCTAACACAAAGGTACATGGATTGCGATCCTTGTTCCTCTGTCATAGATTGATACCAAATTTGAACCATAGCTAGATCACATCACAAGAAATCTAGTGGTTTTTTCAAAAGTGAATTTGGATATCAAAAACCAAACCAAAAGCCCAAAACTGCCAAGTACTCTGACAAAGTGCCAGAATTGATCTAACTTTCAATCAAGAGGTCCATTTTTAAAAAAATTGATACCATAGGACCTCCTAACCATTCCGAATTTGATGGTACCAAGAGAAGTCAATTTGGACTCCAAACAAGGATCGCAATCCATGTACCCATAGTGATAGCTTGACCTAGAACTTTCCAGATCAATAGAGCATACAAAAGGAAACATATCCCCGAGCCTAGTCGTGAAAAAATTTGAGCAAATTTGGGTCAAAAGGGAGCAAAACAGGTGACAAACAGAAAACCGCAGTGCAAACTTAGTGTTGGCCATTTGACCTATCAAACAAAGTCCAAATCCAAAAAGATTTGAGACTTAGCTTGTGGACATAGAGTGCAACAAGCTGCCAAGTGATCAAGTCAAGATGTGGTTGAACATGGATCGCGATCCATGTACCTCAACCTCAAAATTTCATGAAAATTGGTATAGAGCTTGCATATGACCTTGTCTACGCAGAGTCAAAATTTGGGAATATTTGGAGGAAAAAAATATTGACAGAGGAACATGGATCGCGATCCATGTACCTCAGCATAGTGGGGGTATCTGACTTGGTAATCTTGTAGACATACTTGAGTACATCCCAAATCTCAAGTTTGAATTAAAAATACCTTTTGTCAAGATACAAGCCAGAGTTCCTGTGTTCTGGTCCTAAACTGTTTTGAGTAATGTTTCAACTGCAGTTCACTAAAAGTTCTCTAGCTTTTGATAGACAACTCCAAACTGAGTCAGGTATCGCCAGGAAGAAAGCTTGCGGGAAATAGGACAAAAGTTTTGGTTTTAGAGCTGAATTTTCCCAGGTTTCCTAAATCCAAACTTTTAGGGTATCTAGAATTAGTTTTTAGAGACCAAAAAGCCACAAAGACCTAAACTTTGAGAGACCTGATCAAGGACGAAAAGGGGATAAGTTGCACTAAGCCAAAATGGGGTTGTCAAGGGCTATCTTCAGAGTTTTGAGGGAGCCTTGGCCATGACAAATAATCCACCACCAGGGTTCTCTACTCCACTCAGAGACATGAAAAACTCAACAAACACTACAATGCTGACAACAGGGAGATTGAGAGAATACATAGAGGAGAGGCATCCTCTGATCAACAAACCGAACATGAGATTCATCAAAGCCAATGAATCCATGAGAGTGCTTACAGATTACACTTATGAGGGCTTATATAGATTCACTACGCAGTATGAGGGATTTGGGTTGACATTGGAAGGAACAGCCTTGAGTTGGTTCCAACCACTGAATAGAGATGATTTTCCCAACCTAGCACAACTCTTACAAGAATTTGTAGAGGAGTTCTCAAAAAGGTCAATCAAATGCAACACAATGTCCCAGATCTACACTTTCAAACAAAAAGCGAACGAAAGAGTGAAGGAAACTTTGCTTTGCTTCAAACAATACATAGGCAGATGTCATGTGAGAGAGCTACCGCAAGATGAGAGATTATCAATTCTCTTCATAGAGGGCTTGAGGAATGGAACTCTCAAAAAGGACCTACATTTGAAAGGATGCACGACGTTTGATCAAGTCACTAGAGAAGCTCTATATCTAGTTGACAATTGTGAGGCCTACGGAGAGGTGACTGAAGATTCAGACAACGCGACTAGTAGTGCCTCATCTCCGAAAAGTGAATCAACAACAAAGATAGATGTTCAAACTCCTTGGGAACCAATCATTGATCAAGTGGTCGAGGGGTTGATTAGAAGAATTAACCAAGGCTACAAACAAAACCTAAATGTACGACAGCCTCAATTGAGGAGATGTAGTACTTGTGGAGGGGATCATCCCATTCCATGGTGTAACACTCAACCAAAATTGCAACAAATTCTAGGGCAACAAGAACCACTTCTAAATGATGGTAGAGTGATGATCAACTATGCTCTTACCAGGCAAGAACAACCATTGGTTGGATCACTAGCTATGAAACAAGAAGGTCCATGCTATGAGTGTGGAGGTGATCATTGGGCACAAAGTTGTCCAAACAAGGGTCCACAAATAGAATTATTTGTATTCTGTGAATGTTGTGGAAGAGACCATCTACACCAACATTGTGCTAAGAATCCAGACTACAAAGGGAAAGCAACAATGACTGTTGTAGGTGTGATTCCTTTTTCAAGTGGATCTGAGGTAGAACCCCAAAAACACAATCATTGAGGAGGAAACCATGTTGCATGTTCAAACAAAAATTGAGAACATCTCGGTGAGAATGGGAAGAAAATCATGGAAAGCCAAACGAGACAAAATGAAAGCAAAAAGGCTACAAGAGAAAGCTGCTTGGAAACAGAATTGCATCAAACAAAAGAACAGATTAGACGAGAGCAAGAAAGCAAGTAAAATGCAAAGGGACTTAAAGAGTCAAAGACTAACTCGGGAGGTTCAGTCTTGGTCGACAAAGTCTTTGAACCCTTAGATGCAATTTTGAAGGTGTATGAAGTTAGGCTAAAACCCAATCAAACCCAAGAGGATAGATGGTTGACATATCCTCATCCAAGGTATGAAAAAGAGAGGTTTTTCAAATGTGCAAGGAGCTCATCTGGACGGCCCATGCTCCAAAAACGAAGGTGCTTATCCGCAAAAAAATCCAGGAATTGGAAAGCCATGGTATTGTAAACAAAGACCAGGAAGAGTCAAGAGTTGAGGCACCTTTAGATACAAGGGAAGTAGCCAATACCACAGATGGGGTGGGCTCACAAGCAGTGATGCCAATTCCTGAGGTAGAAGAACCGTGGCCACAATCCTTATGGGAATCAATCAAAAACCAAAAAGATGGTAGTGCTACGTTACAACAATCAGCACCTATCCCTGAGATAAACATGGATCACAAATTTTTTCCAGGGGATATAAGATCTCTATACGGGGATAAGCTCTCTAAAGACTTTGCCATCTTTCATAGGAGAACTCGAAACAAAATCGGAGGTTAAAATGGTACCTTCTCAGTGGAAAGCCACACCACAAATGATGGATACCAAGAGCTTGCACGAATTGATGTCTTCTCCTATACAATGCACACTTTATCTATCAGAGTTGCTAAAAATTAGACCGCATCTATGTGGCCAAATGGGCAAAAACCTGGAAAACATGGGGTTGAAAATCCCTTCACATGACCATCTTACAAACAAAAACAGGGATGACACCATGCCTAAGAACACCACATATAAAGCCAGTACCAATAAATAAAGTGGGTGACTACTACGAAGGAGAAGAAAGAAACACCACCTTACCACTTGAGTACAAAGGAGAAAAGATGGTTGCTATATATAGATAGTGGGGCAGGAATTTCCATTGCAACAAAAGAAATAGGGAAAAAATGGGGAAAGCCTACTCTTTCAAAAACTCGAATGAAATTGCAATTAGTGGATGGATATGTGGAGAGACCAATAGGAATATTAGAAAAAATCATTGTATCCTCGTGTGGCATAGAGTCTGAGCATACCTTTGTCATAATGAATTTTGACAAGAGCAGCAACTTTGATATCATATTGGGCAGACCATTCATGCGTCAACTCAAAATGGTACAAGACTGGGGCTATGACTATATCTACTTGAGGCACAAAGAGGTCACAACGAAAATCAATGTCAAATATCATGGTTATAGAGAAGTAGAACGAACCCCGGGGGAAGAATTACACTCCACAACTGAAGAGGAAAAAGGGGTACCTGCTTGGTTGCAAAGCAAAGCACATGTTTGGATGTGCGGAGCTTCGGGGTGTGGGAGTCTTAGAAAGGAAGATTACATCCTAGAGCGTTCAATAGAAGATGAAGCTTATATTAAGGAACCATTTCCATAGGAGTTATTTGAACCCTTTGGATTGGATCAAATACTGGCGACTCTTGATTTCTGCGTAAGATGAGGTGACCAACTCCAAATTTTGCAATGAAGATGGCTATGATATAACTCCCTTGTTTATGATAAAGGTGTTGAAGGAAGCTAATGAAGTTTGTGAGCGTGAAAGTAGAAAATGTCAAACAGATGGCTAAGTCATTGAGCATGAGGTGAGCCACCTCAAGAAGCAATCATTGAAGACCCACCGGAGATTGAGGACCAAGAAGAGGTGTTGCAGCCCGAGTCCGTTCTCCAACACGAAGACAAGGTATTATGAGGCGGTAAGACTCCGATGATATCTTATCAAGTTTAAAGATTATCCTTTTGAAGATGCTAGATGGATGCAAGGCATAGAATCAAAGGATAACCTAAACCTTGTCAATGCTTACAATGATTTTCCTAGAGTAAGCAAATGTGAATATGTTTGAATGAACAAAGTTTTTGTCTTATAAGGCTCTCTTTTTCTTTAGTGTGCACAAATGTTAATAAGTATGTATGATTAGGAACATGTTTGTGGAGACAACGTCTCCCGAACACGAAGTAGAGCTTGTCACTCTACTATGGAAGATTGATACGCACTAATGTGCACACATGCTTGCGGTAGCTAAGGCTCTCAAGGACCAAATGGACTAGTCATCCATTTTGGAACGGTGTCGTAGGGTAAAATAGGGATCCTCTACCCCCTAGCAAATGGACTAATGACTAGGCTTTATATCCTCTACCTCATAGTCGAGATGACTTGATTGCAAGAGAGAGGTAATGTCATAAAAACTAATATCTATTTCTCCCAAATGATTTTTCCATGTTAAACTCATCATTTAATATGGGAAAGTACCAGGGGAGAAAAAGCTAGAATATTGGTAAGGCTGCCAAACTGGTCTCTGCAGGGATCTAAAGGGGGACAGTCTGCAAAAGAGCAATGTGCTTCAATGGGGCTTAAAAGACCTAAGGTTCAGCTCCATTAAGACTTCCATAGGCTAAAGTTCCTAAATTTAATTCAATTGTCCAAAGGCCAAAGTAGGGGAAAATTGGATGGTCATTGGAAGACTAAAAAGTCTTCCCACATCCCTAGGAAGGAGGGGACGAGCCCTAATGGTAGGGGATGAGAGAGAAACACACACACACACACACACACACACACACAGTCCCAAGCTCTCACCACAAAGGGAAGAATGGACACATGACAGGCTCCTAGGCCAGTTGCCCCCAATTTCCCCTCAAATCCTATTGGATGGCCATAGAGGTGGACCAATGAGAATTAGGCTAGAGTAAAATTAGTCTAATCAATTTAAAAATGCTTGATAAAAGAACCAATAGAAATTAAGCTCCCTGCTCCCTAGAAGACTATTGGACAGTCTACCAAGGGGTCCAATGAGCATCCAGCAGCCCAATGGCTTGCCTGATTTCTATTGGCCAGAAGACAATAAGGTCCAATGAGATTTTAAATGAATATTTAATTATCTAAAGCTCTCACAAAAAGGGGAAAGAGGGAAGATGTGAAAACGGAGGAAGCAGAGCAACCACGAGAATATGTCATGATTGACATACTTGAAGAATCGACAAAAGTTGTTTCAAAGAAGTCAACTCCAAAAAAAGCGCAAATGAAAGTAGATGAAGAAGAAAATTTTTCAAGCTTCACATCAAAAGTTCAACAAACTCAAGATAAAGAGAAGGTTAAGGATGCGACAAAAGATCAAGTGTCTCCAACATTGATGAAATTCAGCATATGCGGAGAAATGGGACTCAAAATCACATGTTCAGTTGTGATCGATCGAGGAGCGACAAAGAATCTAATGCCTTATGGAACATGGATCATGATGGGAAAGCCACAAATCACCGAGCTAGAGGAGATAGCATACACAAGTTTTAAAATGGTGATTCCTAGCTTTGGCATGGCAGAAGCCGTACTGAAGTTGAGTACTGGGGAGTACAAGGATACTTTCCACAGAATTGAATCCCATCATATCAAAGAGAGTTTGATCCTGATAGAAAGCTAGAGGAACATCTTCTTTCCACAACAATCAAAAGCTTCAACAACGACTACAGTAAGACTCCATGAAGCTTCTCAAATCCATGAGGAGAAGAAATCGCCAACCATTGCGGAAAAAGGTAAAGCAAAGGTAAACACCAAAGTATATCAACCTCGCAAGACGACTTTACCCTCAACGAGCTTCCATCAAACTTCCCACGAAGCCTCTACATCAAGAGCCAATCCATCGACAATGCAATGGAAACCAAAGCAAAAAGTTTATCAACCAAAGTTTCCATCACAAAAAATCATCTAGAAGAAGCCAAGGAGAATCAACCAAGCGTTAGTATCCAAAGAGCACATCCAAGTCAAAGATCCAGTTTGGATACATGAGACACAAGTAGAACCTCAGCAACAAAAGGTGACAAGGTGGGTAGCATCAAATGAGTCAATCACTGCTCAAGGCTACTTCCAAGGAAATGCTAATGTTTGTTCCAAAAAGCCTAAAGTAACACCGTGGATCTACCCACCTCAACCAGCGAGTTCTACAAAGAACAAGACGCACTATCAACACAAGGCAAACAACTCAAGTAGGAGAAAGAACAACAGCAAAAGGCATCAAAAGAAAACATCGAAGAAGAAAACAATGCGGCAACTTTGGGTACCAAAGTCAATCACTAGTCAAATTACCCAAAAAAGACAAGTGAAGCAGCGGATGATTCCAGTCAAGCTACTCGAAGCACAAGGATTTTATGAAGGTTTGGATACCGAAGCATAGTGTCCATCAAATTATAGAAGAAGATAAAATGCCAAAGACGATCAAAGACAGACCAAAGACAAGGTGGGTTCCAAAATTGCTACTGGGAACTCAATCACAAAAAACCCACACATCTCGACAATCGCTTCTCATGGAAATAAACGCAAAGGCTACATCAAACCCTACCAAAGCTAAAGGACTTGTTTCACAAAGCAGTGTGAACATATGACAAGCAAGTCAAGAGGAGCCAAAATTTGCCAACCTACTTGACAAGATGGTGGTGTCCAAAGACCAACACAATGGAAGAGGCCTAAAATTCCAAAACTTATGGAATTGGGTTTTTGGCCTTGAACAGGTAAGTCCAAGTCGCCATTAAAAATACATGTCATAAAAGTCAAAGTCGAACATCTAAGCCACTTAATGAGCCAGACGTTAGTCCCAAAGCTTCATGTAATATTCTCTATGGTCTAAGTGTCTTAGCTATTCTAGGTACTGCTCAAGCTGGAAGAGTTGAGCATTCGCTCATGCTAGTATAGGTGAGCATAAGAGTCGAAAGCATTGTAGTATAGTGGTAAGTGAAGGAGGAAGTCCAAAAGACACTCACGCACTCAGCACAGTGAGGTATGAGTGGACAAGCTTCTACATCGAAAACCCTTCTTGGAAATGTGGAAGCTATTGAGACGTCCTTTGATGTCACATGTGCTACATTTGTTCCTTGAAGCACCCATCAACTCCATCTTCCACCCTGCATGCTTTTGTTTGAAATTTCTCATAAACATATAGAGTGTCCCATAATTGGCACTTGCATTAGGCACTCTTCCTTTGTTTCTCCCAAGCACTCACCTTGCATGATTGGTACTTCAAGTCCAAATGCTCAACTCCAATAAGAGCGTATTTTTTCCCACCGGGTTTCTTCCCTTTGGTCATCCAAGTTTTAGACCCTAATCTAGAAACCATCATCATCATTTTCTTGTATATATTACTTCTACATCAGCAACAATAAGGAAGTGGCTAACCATATCAATCGACAACAACTTGGAGCTGGAGCTGCAGATCAAAACACACTTATCAAGAACATCTCTAATCTTCATGGGCGACAATAAGAAGAGACAACAGTAGCAAGTCAAAGAATGAACTACAACGATAAGCAAGGATACCTTCAAGTAATAAGCTATCCACAACAATCAAAAGTAGCTCACACAATGCTTGAAGTTGGTTATCTATCATACACAACTCACATTGCATTGGAACTTGAAAGCAAACCCATCATAAAGTCTACGCCACAAAGAGGGTAAGTTCTACAAACTCAAACACATCAAAATACATCTTCACGGCGGCCAAGACTAGCAACAAAGAGGAGAATGCAAAACAAGAAGAAAAGCTACCTCAACAATCAAAGCTCAAATCACGTATCAACAACATGACATCTATGCATCACTCAAGGAAGGGGGGAGCGTCATCAAGGACAACGCACTTTCCAAGATGAAGACCAACCTTGAGGGGGGAATGTTACGAGAAAAACAAAGGCACACCCACCTAGCCGGACACCACATTTGTAGTTTGTTATTTTGCCAAGTTAGTGTAGTGATACTCTATGTAAATCCTGATTCTAGAGTAGCAAACCAATTCCCTGAGTTATAATTCTGTCATGACAATTGTAAAGGTCCATGTGAGCTGGCCACTTTCCATTTAGAATGCCCTAGGTATAAATGTTAATAACCTTAATGTGAAAGAAGGCTTTTCTTTAGAGAAGAAAGAGCTTTGATGCACGTATGCTCAAGCTACGAAGCTTTTCTTTAGAGAAGAAAGAGCTTTGATGCACGTATGCTCAAGCTACGAAGCTGCTCCAACTTGTAATCAACTTTTTTAGCGATTGGGTTATCCGTTTTCAATTCTCTTTGCTCTTTTAATTAAGTGTAAGCATTGTCAGTTTTGTTGCGGTTCATGACTATGCGTCTGTCAGCCTAATCTTCATATTGCCTCTTCCTAAAGTTTCGTTGCATTTCGAGTCCGTTCGAGTGTCGAAATTGTGTGATGACCTAGAGCTGTGAGAAAGGACATAGGCAGATTTCCCTGATCATTGAGTGTCGGTTTGCTTGTCGAGTTGTTGCGTTAGCTTTTTAAGGTTCACTTCTTGAGATTGACAACCTCAAAGAGTCTCTGTGCCCCATCTGAGTCACTTCCCTGAGTATTGACATTATGTTAGTGCCAAATCACTATGCTACAGACATCCATAGCATAGCAATCTGGCACTAACATAATGACACCAATGTTAGCGGGTTGTCGCGACACACGTCTGTAGCATAGCGATCTGGCACTAACATAATCTCAATACTCAGGGAAGTGACTCGGATGGGGCACGGAGACTCTTTGTGGTTATCAATCTCAAGAAGTCAACCTTAACAAGCTAACGCAACAACTCGATAAGAAACCAACCCTCAATGATCAGGGAAATCTGCCTATGTCCTTTCTCACAGCTCTAGGTCATCACGCCATTTTGGTACTCAAACGGACTCGAAATGCGACGAAACTTTAGGAGGAGGTCTAGGACACCTAGGGGCACTATCCTACCAAGTCTTGTCACAATCCAACAAGGTACCAAAATCACTATCATCATGAAAAAGGTCCTAAAAAATGCAATAGAACTATCCAAAAAGGTTACCCTATGGTCTGGGAACACTCTCCTATGGTCAAAATGACTAAAAACAGTGATTTAAGCACTCAAATCTGAAATTAGGCTCACAGACATGTAGTCGCGAACCACAACAAAACTGACAATGCTTATTGAAAATAGATTACCCAATTGTTAGAAAAGTTGATTACAAGTTGGAGCAGCTTCGTAGCTTGAGAGTACATGCAACATACCTCTTTCTTCTCTAAAGAAAAGCCTTCTTTCACATTAAGGTTATTGACATTTATACCTAGGGCATTCTAAATGGCAAGTGGCTGGCTCACATGGACCTTTACAATTGTCACGACATAATTACAACTCACGGAATTGACCTCATACTTTAGAATCAAGATTTACATAGAGTATCACTACACTAGATCGGCAAAATAACAAACTACAAATGTGGTGTCCAGCTACGTGTCCGGCCAGGTGGACGTCCGTTCGGTTTGTCTCGTAACACCTTTCTCAACCAACTCTACAAATTTGGGGTTTTCGGCTTACGACTGCAGGTGCTGAGGATATCGACACTCCCAGAGTGTTGATTTGTGGCTGTCTACACATCGAAGGACGGCTCACAGTTCTTGGAGGCGTGTCACATACGACACGGGCGCATCTACACACAGACTGTAGGCGACATCCACTAGTTCATCAGGTAGCTTGTGTTTGCTGCTTGATATTCCAGATTTCATCCTGACATTGCAGGTACTTCCACATGGGATGTATTGTCAGAGATGATGTATGTTTGTTGAGGGTTTGCTGGCTGTGAGTCACGCAGCAAACAACCGCCGCAGCGGTTACAGCATATAGTGGAAAATTTGTGGATGTATGACTTTGTGGGAAGTCTATGTACTGTCAGATTTACTGCAGCCTTTGTTGAGGGTCGAGTGAGGTTTTATTGATCTGGGGGATTCTCGAATGTTGAGATCCTTTCGGTGATACAGGTCTTGGAGCGATCCCTCGAGCACCCTTAGATAGGCAGCTAGGATGTATTGACTGTGAGTTAGACAGTTGGGATTGCATCTTTGCTTTACTGCCGTTGAGGCATTGTCACACTCTATGCTTACAGGACAGTGAGAGACAGTACAGGTGCAGGACAGGTTTACCCGCAGCTTACAGTGTCAGAGACAGTGTTTTTTGAGCTGTTTTTTGGTCTGTTTTTTGAGTACACCAGAGCCATTTTACAAAGGAGACTCTGCCGAAATTTATGCAGAATCTGAAGCTTTCTTGGTTCATTTGACAGTTGATATTGGTTCAGAGGTCAGTTTACAGGGGAAACTCTGCCGAATTTTTCCCAGGAAAGTAAACCACTGTGAAGCGTAGCTATGGCTGGATCAAAGGACACTGCTCTTTACAATATCAAGAAGCTGGATGGAACCAATTTCCCATTGTGGAAGAAGCAGATTTGGCACGTGTTGATACAAAAGAAGCAGATAAAACCTATAAAGCTCAAGGGGATAAAACCAGAAGATATGGACGAAGATGAATGGAGCGAAATGGATGAATTGGCACTTTCTACCATTATGCTGACTTTGGCAGAAAGCGTTTACTTAAATGTAGCAGACGAGATGTCGGCTTATCAAGCATGGTTAAAGCTGAGTGATCTTTATGAGAAGCAGAGTGCAGCTTCACAGGTATACTGGCTTAAGAAGCTTGTTGACTTGAAGATGAAAGAAGGGACACCTATGTCTAATCATCTGAATGAATTCAACACAATCTACAGCCAGTTGTCAGCTCAAGGTGTCAAGTTTGATGAACCTGTTAGAGCTATGTTCCTGTTGATCACATTGCCGGAAAGTTGGGACACTTTTCGCACAGCTTTGAGTAATTCTGCACCTCCAGATGGTTTGAACATAGCAGGTGTAGAAGGAAGTCTGCTTACTGAAGAAACCAATAGAAAGACAATGGACAAAGGCAAAGGAACAGCCTTAGTTGTCAAGGGAAGGACCAAAGAAAAGTACAAAGGTGGAAAGAGGAATCAATCTCGTAGCAAGTCCCGCAGTGCTAAAGGCAAGAGTGACATAGAATGCTACCATTGTGGCAAGAAGGGTCACATGAAAAGAGACTGTAGAGAATGGAAAGCAGAAAAAGGCAAAGAGAAAGTTGAAGACCATGGTGAGAAGAACAAGTCCTCAGTGAAGATTCAAGAAATAAATGTGACAAACACTGTTGCAGAGGATGACAGTCTAGTGTCAGGAGACATCTACTTCTTGAAGAATACAATGCACTCAGCTCTTCTTACAGCATCTGATGGAAATGCACTGAGTGACTGGATTATAGACTCAGGGGCATCACTTCATGTGTCTCCAAACAAGGAGTGGTTTACCTCTTATGTGACCACTAAAGATCATGTTCGGCTAGGCAATGGGCAGACATGTGAGATCTTAGGTGTTGGAGATGTTCAATTGAAGTTTCAGAATGGCTCTTCTTTCACGCTGAAGAATGTGAGACATGTTCCCGCAATTACAAAGAGCTTGATCAGCACAGGTTTACTTGATGATGCTGGCTACGTCACCACTTTTGGACAGAACATGTGGAAGATATCCAAGGGTTCTATGACAGTAGCACATGGAGTAAAGTCTGGAGGACTTTACATGATTTATGTAGCAAATGTCTCTAAAAATGTAATCAATGTAACCGAGCAGCCGAACGTTTCTTTGTGGCATAGCCGGTTAGGACATATGTCAAAGAAGGGAATGGAAATCTTGTCTCGTTCTGGTTATTTGCCTGGCTTTTCATTTAATGATTTTGAATTCTGTGAACATTGTCTGTATGGTAAGCAAACACAGCAGCCACATAAGCATAGAAGCAGTAGAAGAGATACACAGTTGGCACTTGTTCATAGTGATTTGTGTGGACCTATGCCTAACCTATCTCTAGGGGGAGCTTCTTACTTTATGACATTTATAGATGATTACTCGAGGAAAGTATGGGTTTACTTTCTCAAGCACAAGGATGAAGCGTTTAGTGTTTAAACGTTTGTGACACTTGTGGAGAATCAGAGTGGCAAGAAGCTTAAATGCTTACGCACTGACAATGGTGGAGAGTATGTTTCAAAGGCCTTTCAGGACTTTTGTGAGTCAAAAGGTATAAAACGTGAACTTACTGCTCCTTACAATCCTCCTCAAGATGGTGTTGCTGAGAGGATGAATAGGACCATACAAGAGAAGGTCAGAAGTATGTTGTCTAATGCACAACTGCCAAATGGGTTTTGGGCTGAAGCTGTATCAACAGCTGTTCATCTTGTAAATAGATCTCCTAGCAAGGTTTTGCAGAAGGATTCAGTGCCAGAGATGGTATGGTCAGGCAAAATGCCCTCATACAAGCATCTCAGAGTCTTTGGTTGTGAGGCATATACTCACGTTCCAAAGGAATTTAGGAACAAACTTGAGCCAAAGAGTAGAAAGTGCATCTTTCTAGGCTATGGTAATTCTGGTGAAATGGGGTACAGACTTTGGGATCCCGAATCCAGAAAGGTTGTCCGCAGCAATGATGTTCACTTTAATGAATCCAAATGTCATTCTAAACCAAAGAGGGTTGAGGAGATTAGAAGAGTTGTCTTCCAAGAAATTAGATGCCAGACCAGTGCAGTTGCAAAGGTATAGAATGAATCCAAATTATGCTAAGAAGGTCAAGGAAGAAATTGGTAACCTTCATTACTGAAGTAGCCAGTAGTGATTGGTTATTTCCTATTGTGGTGGTGCCCAAGAAGAATGGAAAGCTTAGAGTCTATGTGGATTATTGGAATCTGAATGCTCATACCATCAAGGATCCCTTTCCAATACCATTTACGAACATGCTGCTTGACGAAATTGCAGGTTATGAGATGTATAGCTTTATGGATGGTTATAGTGGTTATAACCAGTTACAGATTGCTCCTAAGGACCGGAGTAAAACTACTTTTATTACTGAGTGGGGAGCATTCATGTATCTGGTTATGCCATTTGGTCTTTGCAATGCTCCAACGACTTTCCAACGATGTATGATGGAAATATTCAATGAATTTCTCCACCGATTCCTTGCCATATTCGTGGATGACTTCACTGTATATTCAGAGGAGGATAAGCATTTACTTTTTTGGGAAATGGTTTTCCAGCATTGTCAAGAAAAGCGGATCTATTTAAACCCATTCAAATCTGTTTTCTTGGTCTAGAAAGGACAACTATTGGGACATGTAGTGTCCAGAAATGGTATAGAAATGGCCAATGACAAGATTCAGTGTGTCCAACAGGCCAAGGCGCCCCGCAATTCATCCGAACTAAGTTCTTTCTTGGGATATATCAATTTCTATAGAAGATTTGTGCATCAATTTGCTTCCCAGGTATTACCTTTCTATGAGCTCACAAAGAAGAACAGCAAGTTCAATTGGACTATTGAATGTGAGTAGAGCTTTCAAAATTTGAAGAATGCTATTATCAATAGGCTAGTACTTCAACAACCGAATTGGGATGTCATTTTTCATGTACATGTAGATGCTTCAGGACTGGCGATGGAGCAATATTAGCTCAGCCAGAAGGGAGGACTGATTATCCAGTGTATTTTGCCAGTCGGAGATTCAGTCAGGCTGAACAAGGATATACCACTACTGAAAGAGAAGCCTTAGGAATGGTTTTCCGTGCTACTAAATTTCGACACTATTTGCTGGGCAAGCTATTTCATTTTTATGTGGATCATCAAGCATTACTATTTTTCATTAACAAAGTCATTATTCGAGTCAGACTAATAAGATGGATGATGTTTCTGATGGAATTTGAGTTTCACATTTTTCATAAGCCCGGGAAAACCCACTCTGGGGCTGATTTCCTATCCAAGAGTATGGATGGCTACTCTGAGGAATCCTTGAGAGATGAGCTAGTGGATGCAAAACTATTTCAGATAACAACTGAAGAAACAACTGATCCAGAGTTGTATGATGTATATCAGTTTCTTTCTAAGGGAGGATTCCCACAACTGGACTAAGAATTAGAAGAAGGCTCTGATTATTAAAAGTCTGAAGTTCACCATCATTGGCGGATCACTTTATAGACTGGGAGTAGAGGGGGTATTTCGAAGATGTGTGCCTATGGAAGGGAGAATGCAAATTATTTCAAAGGCACACGATGGGGATTTTGGAGGACATTTCTCCACTGATATTACTTACAAGAAGATTTTGCAGGCTAGATTGTGGTGGCAAACTTTAATATCTAATGTCAGAAGCTTTTGTAAAACATGTGATATATGCCAGAGGATGGGCAGACCCATAGCAGCAGATATGACTCCTCTAACTCTAGTCCAGTCACTGGGTGTATTTATGAAATGGGGTCTGGATTTCATGGGTCCATTCAAGAAAATTACTCCAAGGAAGAATATGTATATATTGATGGCCACTTGTTATGTCACCAAATGGGTAGAAGCTAAGGCTCTTCTTGACAACATCGCAAAGTCCACTGCTGTATTTTTATTTGAAAATATTATATGCCGTTATGGATGTCCTGTGGAGATTGTGTCTGATCAGGGAACACACTTTATAAATGATACTATGGACATTCTAATGGAAATGCTCTCAGTAAAGCATAAAAAATAAACACCATATTATCCCAGATGCAATGGGCAAGCAGAAAGTAGTAACAAAACTATCAAGACCATTCTCACTAAGATTGTGCAGAAGGAGCCACACTAGTAAGATCTGAAGCTCCAGACTGCTCTCTAGGCATATAGGACGGCTTATAAGGTCACCACTGGACTAACATCATTTAGAATGGTGTATGGTACTGAAGCTATCGTGCCGATGGAATTTGTAATTCCCAGTCTCAGGATGGCAGTAGAGTATGGATTGGATTTTAATCACAATCTCAGAGACCAGAGGACTTGATATAGTTGGATGAGTTAAGACAAAGAGCTATGCTGGAATAGGAAATTGTTCGGCAAAGAAGGAAACACTCGCATGATAGACATGTTGGGGTAAGCCCAACTTGTGGTGACAAAGTGGTGTCTATCTATGAGGATGGCATAAATTGGTTAGACCGAAGGTCCCTAACACCTTAAGGTTTTGGGGTCTGGATGGCTAGACCAATTTGTGGAACGTCACAGTTAAGCGCATATGCGCGGGAACAGTACTGGGATGGGTGACCTCCCGGGAAGTTGTTGCCCCCATGACCTACAACTGGTATCAGAGCCATGGTTCAAAGTCCAACCTCTGAGTCCGTGGAACAGGACATGTTGATGTTGACTTCAACCTCTGAGCTAGCTCCCGGCCACGTTGAAGCTCTCAACCTCTGAGCCTAGAAAAAGGCGGAACATGTTGGTACTCAAGGGGACGGGAAAGTCCCAAGTTTGGCTTAAGGGGGCGATTGTTGGGGTAAGCCCAACTTGTGGTGACAAAGTGGTGTCTATCTATGAGGCTTGCATAAATTGGTTAGACCGGAGGTCCCTAACACCTTAAGGTTTTGGGGTCTGGATGGCTAGACCAATTTGTGGAACGTCACAGTTAAGCGCATATGCGCGGGAACAGTACTGGGATGGGTGACCTCCCGGGAAGTTGTTGCCCCCATGACCTACAACAGAGTTACAGGTGTCACAGGTTTATGCATTTGTTGGGATCGAAGAGCACACACATAGAGAGCCAGCACGAAGAAGGAGATAGACGCAGTGTGTGGCGGGGCGGTACTCACACTACAATGTGTAGTTTTGAGTATAGTTATTATGAATGAGTAAATGAATGGCTGTACATGGGCGGCTGAACAACGGGCAGCCGGGCACACGGGCCTTTAACCCAACAAGACATATCAAAGTTAGGGAGTTTCAAAAAGGAGATTTAGTTATGCTCTATCAATCTAAACTGGGTCCTAAGAAACCAAACTTAAAAGTAGCTTGGGTTGGTCCATATGAAGTCGACTAGTTTTTTTCCAATGGCACAGTAAGGCTGAAAGATTTATCTGGGTTACTGCTGCCAGGTGTGTATAATGGGGCCAAAGTCAAGCTATATTATTCAGATGACAAAGAAACTTCCAGGAATAATGATACGGGTATCCTGGGAACTAAAGACCGGGAAAATTCAGAATCAGTTATTTTAAGCCTTTTTCATGTACAACCAGTACCAGAACCAATCAAAGGGTCAGAAAAGTCTCAGCACGACAAAACTATGTCAGTCGCAGAATCAGTAAAGTGTCAGAGCCAGTATCAGTTTTTATGGGGAAAAGGGCCAGTTGGACTGTCTGTGATAATCATTTCAAGGAACATGGAGACTATTAGCCAATGCATGTATGCCACATCATTGGTGGTGCACACAACTCTAGGAACGATAAGTAGCGGAGCTTTTATGGTGCAAACGTGTATAACATAAGGCGAGTAGGCATTTTTCCTCATAAATCTCCTGTGCGACATCTACTTTATGTTTTCACATTCGCCATCTCCAAGCTCCGAAGCCTCTTCCCTACAACCACAAACTTCTCCATCAGAAGCAACAATCGATTGCTGTTTGTCTTTACCAGACACACCTGGATACGGATTTGAATATTCGGGTAAGTCTTCTTCTTCTTCCATAGAGTCATCGTCTTCACCTTGTTTGGGCAGAAGAAAAATGTCGGAGAAGATGCAGGACACTATAGATGAAACTTCGGCACTTATCACCTCTATCAAAGCTTCTCTACCACTTATTCCCCATAGTAAGATACACCGGTATGTGTTTACTGAGCAAGCAGAAGCGTTGCTACGACTGTGGGATTTGCATGTGGTTATGCAAGCCACAAGAATAGAGTTTGACACAGCTATCATTAGGCAGGTTCTTGATTCCTTCAATGTTGATGACGACAGCGCTGTAGTGTATGGTAAGAAAGTGTCAGCAACTCCGGACGACATTGCTTATGCTTTCAAGATGCCAAATGAGCCAAAGCCGACTGTGGCAATTACAGAATAGATAAGTGCAGCTATGAAGGAAGATGAAGCAGCCAAGAAAAATCGTAAGGCCATTGCACAAGGGGTTCTAGTAGCGGGTCTGGACGTCTCGGTTCCTTATCGGTTTGTGGTTGAAGCTATGAGTCTAAAAAATAACCCCACATATGTTTCAGAGAAATTGTTTGCTATGTTACTGGCAGAGAGATTAGATGCCACAGATTCAATCAACCTATGTCAGATTCTGTCTCATAATGTGCTTTAGCAGCCCGCCAAGCTAAAGTCTTAGACTGTTTTTAAAGCCTGGTATGTTTGGTAGTTTTTGTACTGGGCAACTTCTCCTGATGCTCATGACCAAGTACGGATGGCTTGGAGTCAGAAACCCATCCCAACGACTAATAATGTTGACTCATCTTCAGATGAAGAAACCACAGGTACTCAATTGGCTCTCACTGGTCAGAAGAGAAAGGCCACACAGGTGGAAGCTGGTAGATCTAAGAGAACAAAAACTACATTGGTCAGGAGCAGTGCTTTCTTGAAGCAGCTAGAAAGTCAGGTCAAAACTGTCTACTGAAAATCTCCAGTAGGCCAGAGTTTAGTTGGCCAGGCAGACCAGCCTCCAGTAAATATTACTCTTGGGACCAGCCAGCAAGTGGGGCAGAGTTCAACAAACATCAGTGCAGACAAAGACCAGCCAGATAGGACCAGTTCTGAGCAATCGGTAGTTCATACTGATAAGGGAAAAGTTCCAGCACCTGCTAGTCCAATTAGTAAAGTTCCTATCCCTTTCAGTGAATTGGCTTTAGCCTTGACCAAGAAGAACATATTACAACAACTGCAGACTCATCCTCTCACATGATGATTAGTCCTGCACAAACCTGACTTTACCACATTACCATATATGGCTCCTGTTACAGTTTATGAGCCAGTTGCCTCTGAACCACTGACGATCAATGATGGCTACTCAGTGCTTATCCAGTCATCCTTGAATACGATTGTCCATGCTTTGGGACAAATGATGAATGCCTCAACGTCTACTGATGAATTGACTAAGTTAAAAATTGAACTGAGGAACAGTGAGCAGCAAGTCGAGAAGTTGAAACAATAGGGGCACAATCCTTGCGGCATAGAGTTCTTGAAAATTAGTCAGCAAGGACAATTCAGACATTGGAAAGTAAGCTGTCAAAGCTTGAGTTTGAGATGAGGCAGTTAAATAAATAAAAAGGTAGAGGCTGAGAGAGCTGTTGTTGACAGATTCAAAACTATGTTGAGGATGAAGAGAGTTGATTTTAACTCATTACTAACCAGCCACACTGCATTGAAAGCCTCTTCAACGAAAAGATACTTATACAATAATTTGGCTGATATACTTAATTAAGAAGGCAATGCCATTTTCAGTATAGATAATCTAAAGGCGCTCATGGAAATAATGCAGAGTGACTTGAAGGATAAGCTTTTTTAATATAACAATGCTTTGGCAAATCAAGCTATTGTGGACTATATTGATAAGGAGAATGACCTCGACAAGGATTCTGAGAAAGCAGAAAGAGAAGGATGAAGAGAGGGAGGATGAACCATCAAATAAACATGATAATGATAATGACTCTCCTCCATCTCCGCCTTCAAGATCTGGTGCTGGTGGATCAACTGCCCCACAGGGGGTAGTCAGCCCAACATAGACCAGCTAGACCAGTATAAGGATCAACATCGGGAGACCAAGGAGTTGATGATCAGCAACCAGGCAACACTGAAGATTCCCGAGTACACCAGTCACAACACAGTTCATATGACAAGGGAAAGCTAAAGTTGTGACTGAGACTTTGAAAGGTGATGAGCAACATTCGTTATAGCTCATCACACTGAACAAAAGGCTAAGACATCAGCAAGCTCCTATAACCAGGATGTATCTAGAGAATGATGTGCTTCTTTCTGATCTAGAACGTTTTTAGAGACTATATGTCGGTGCCAGAGAAATGATCCAGCATTGGAAATCAGCCGCTTTCCATGATCAAGAGTTGTGCCAATTACCTGAGCATCCCCGCAAAATTCAGATGCTAGAGAGAGTACCTGAATGGGCACTAACCTCTGATGATAAGCTGGTGAATCCACACTGGCAGTGGCAGTCTACTGCAAACTGTCATTCCCCAGCCATTGAATTAGAGCTCTTGCTTGGGAACAGGCCTACATATAAATGCATGAAAGAGGTCAGAAATCAATTGAAAGAAGTCCTATTGCAATTGCGCAAAGGAGTTCTGGACCAGAGGGTACAAGCTATTATTGAAGATCAGACTTCCATTAGTAAAGGACCGCAAACTCAAATGACAATAGGGGAACATGCAAATGCTCTCCGCATGCTGTTTCAACTGGTTAGAGTGACAGGAAGATGATGCAACAGGAGAACCAGGCTGTTCTCAATTTTTTAGAGTTTATACCTGATTCCCCAGTTCTCTTGTATGCATTGCCTGCTAGAGAGACTGAGCTACCTAGGTTTTTCCCAGCTTTGTATCCTCAACATCTAGAACCAGTGGATCGGCTCACATACTATAACATCACTGATGATCTTCAAGATTGGTATGAGCGAGCCACTGTAGAATGGAAAACCTGTCACACACTGATCAATGATGCTCTCCAATTAAATGATGATTTAGAACTACTGGCGAAATGCAGAGGATCAAGCTCTGTATGGGACAATGGAAAATCCAGCTCAAAGGTCTCACTAAGATCACAAATCAGTTGCTTCAACTTACTGTGGAGTCCTTTGCGATTCTTGAAAAGGATATTACAGCTAAACTAGGTCTGGGGCCACAGTACAGAGAAATGGTTGAGATACTCTTTGAAGCTAGGATTAAAACAAATCAGCCTCCCCCAAAAGGATGGATCCACACAGCTTCACATTGTCATAAATTGGCCAGATGCCGTCTAATAAAGGGTAGACACACGTTGTATGATCCCGACACCAAAACATATAATCCTCTCACGCGTTATGAATTGGAGATGTCCACAGCAAGGCGGGACCAGCTTGAGCAAGAGGCCATTTATCGACTTATTCAGAAGGACAATGCTGGCATTGGAACTTTTGAAGCACCAGCACAGAAGAAGGGCAAGAGGAAGCAAGTTCAGTGGAAGGATACTGGGTAGTTCCATCTCAGAATCTTCCACTGAACTCGCTTCCTCTTGCCCTTCTTTTGTGTTGGCGCTTCAAAAGTTCCAATGCCAGCATTGTCCTTTTGAATAAGGCGATAAATGGCCTCCTGCTCAAGCTGATCCCACCTTGTTGTGGACATCTCCAATTCATAAGGCGTGAGAGGATTATATGTTTTGGTGTCGGGATCATACAAAGTGCGTCTACCCTTTGTTAGACGGCATCTGGCCAATTTATGACAATGCAAAGCTGTGTGGATCCATCCTTTTGGAAGAGGCTGAGGTGTTTTAATCCTAGCTTCATAGAGTATCTCATCCATTTCTATGTACTATGGCCCCAGAAGACCTGGTTTAGCCGTAATATCCTTTTCAAGAATCTTAGAGGACTCCACAATAAGTTCAAGCAGCTGATTTGTGATCTTGGTGAGACCTTTGAGCTGGATTTTCCATTGTCCCATACAGAGCTTGATCCTCTGCATTTCGCCTTGCAGTTCCAAACAACATTTAATTGGAGAGCATCATTGATCAGTGTGTGACAGGTTTTCCATTCTACAGTGGCTCGCTCATACCAATCCTGAAGATCATCAGTGATGTTATAGTATGTGAGCCGATCCACTGGTTCTAGATGTTGAGGATACAAAGCTGGGAAAAACCTAGGCAGCTCAGTCTCTCTAGCAGGCAATGCATACAGGAGAACTGGGGAATCAGGTACAAAATCTAAAAATTTGAGAACAGCCTGGTTCTCCTACTGCATCATCTTCCTGGTCACTCAAACCAATTGAAACAGTCTGTGGAGAGCAGTTGCATGTTCCCCTACTGTCATTTGAGTTTGCGTCCTTTACTATTGGTATGATCTTCAATAATAGCTTGTACCCTCTGGTCCAAAACTCCTTTGGAAATTTGCATTTGCAGTAGGACTTCTTTCAGTTGATTTGGCTGGGCACCCTTGGAATTACAATCATAGGGGTGTCAAGCACTCAACAAACATGAAATATGGCATAAAGCTAGCAATACCAAAAGAGCTAGTGGCTCAGAGGAGTACTATCATGAGGAACATAGGTCAACTCATGAGGAACATCAGCCAACTCAGCAAACAAACAAATGGGTTTAGGGTTTAGGGTTTGGGCCTCATCCAAAAACACATATGGGTTCCTCAACACCATTTCAGAATCAGGCGGTGGATTTTTCAAAAATTTTGGAGTTATACCAAAATTCAAGAAAGGAGGGAAGGATGTAGAAGGCGAAGACAGTCCCAGCAAGCAGAAACTATCTCCTGGAAAGCCGAACAAACAGTGGATCAGTCACACATCAGTAATTACCATGGCAGTTACTACAGTAACTTCTAGAAGGCTATAAATAGGACCCATTACATTGTTATCAGGCTTCTTGCTTCTTACTTCTTAGTTCTCTTGGTTTTAGCCTCCAAGTATTTCCTGAGCTACAATCTCTTCGCCTGTAACTTCACCTTGTAATTACTATTGTTCTTGTAATCATTTGAGCTTCAATCCGTTATACCTTGTACTGGTTGTTCTTGAACTATGAATCTGAAACTACAAACACTTTTCCACTTGTCCACTCTGTCTCTCATTTCAGCATACTATTTCAGTTTAGATAACTATTTCAGTCCAGTCTCTAGTCTCTATTCCAGTTTCCCTGACTGAACTGACGACTTACCAGTATCTCTAAATTCTAACACTGGAATTAGCTATCTGAAAAGATCAACTCCAATTCCAAGCATTTTTAAATTGATTAGACTAATTTTACTCTAGCCTAATTCTCATTGGTCCACCTCTATGGCCATCCAATAGGATTTGAGGGGAAATTGGGGGCAACTGGCCTAGGAGCCTGCCATGTGTCCATTCTTCCCTTTGGGGAGAGCTTGGGAGTGTGTGTGTGTGTTTCTCTCTCATCCCCTACCATTAGGGCTCGCCCCCTCCTTCCTAGGGATGTGGGAAGACTTTTTAGTCTTCCCATGACCATGAAATTTTCCCCTACTTTGGCCTTTGGACAATTGAATTAAATGTAGGAATTTTAGCCTATGGAAGTCTTAATGGAGCTGAACCTTAGGTCTTTTAAGCCCCATTGAAGCACATTGCTCTTTTGCAAATTGTCCCCTTTTGGATCTCTATCAAATGATCGGCTTAACATGATAAAATCATTTGGGAGAATTAGATATTAGTTTTTATGACAAATATTTGAACGGGTATAGTGCAAGAAGGGGTTCAACCTAATATGAAAGCTATAGATTTGAGCAGGTATAGTGCAAGTAGGGGTTCAACCTAATATTAAAGCTATAGATTAAACATATAAAGAGAAGTGCCCTTTACTTGGATCATGTCAAGTCATACTTAGTACTAGGGTTTCCAAAGTATAGGGTATCTCATTATCAAGCCATAAATGCCAGTGACATGTGTGTGTGTGTGTGTGTGTGTCCGCGTGCACATGCATGCACATACACAAACACACACAGACGTTCGACTGGTCTTGCTTGCTTGGTGACTGTTCTCGCTCACACTCTCCAATTTTTAGCTCAAATGTGTGTGTGTGTGTGTGTGTGTGTGTGTGTATGCACAAGCGCACACAATTCTTTGGTCATTCCTCGTGTTTAAGTTTGATTCTCTTCAAGATTCCAAGCTTTCTCGACATTGATTTGCTACCCGGCTCATTTTCTACTGCTCGACTTCTGAAGGGGTACTTAGATTCCTTCAAGATTCCATCTCCAGCTTAGAAGATTGCACACGCAGAGTGGGAATGAGAGGACCTGGGGTCGAAGTGGCTTTGATACCATTTGTGGGGGCTTGGGGAAGCCTGTGTGTGTGTGTGTGTGCAGGAAGGGGAAGAAGAAGATGGAGGGGAGAGGCAAGCAAATGGGGGAAACACACAGTCAAGGAGTCAATGTGTGTATCATTTCATTTTTTTGATGTATATGGAAAGAACTGAAGGGTTAGTGAGTTAGTGAGGGTTGGGGGTGTCTAGGCGGCAAGAGGGCCTTTATGCCAACACGTATAAAGGCAAGAGAAGCCTTTGAGATTTAAGCACATATGCATTGGACAAAAAACCTCCTAGTGTTGCATTAGAGAGTTGTGCTATGATAGATGACTATCACACATGGTTCGGGGAGCATCATAGTACTCTATTTGAGAAATCCTTGAACTATTTTCTAGGTGAACAATGAGTGAACAATGGAATTTGTTGTATGGCTCCATCAATGATTTACTTTTGACCCTATATTTGCGGGAACCCAATATATACGAGGGTTTGACTACTTTGATTACATCATCTTTTATGTGTGGGTGCATGATATATACAAGGGTTTACCTACTTTGGTTACATTGATGATACTGTAGTGTTGTGTCCACACACAACACTACGATATCATGGGAACAATCTTTGGCACCCCTTTCTCTCAAGCAACAAAAAAAACTACCAAAATGGCCTAGCTCTATCGGCACATATTTATTTTTTGACTTGGAAATGTACCTAATAAAATAACAATGTTGATGGAATTTTTTTCTAAATTGCTACTTCTCTTCAATGCCCAATGCCCATTGCTATCCCCTTAGTCCCACTTGAAAAACTTCCTTCCGTTTAGAGCTAAAAAACAACCAATTGTTAGTGTCATTCCAATTATAAATTTTATTTACCTCTAAATTTCAAATTAAGAATTGAGAAAATCTACAAAAATAGGAGGAAATATTGTTAAAACCTTCTTTAGTCCCTTGCTATTTTTCATTCTCTTTTGCTCTCAACCCATCCTCTCCATCATTCTCCTCATCTCTTTTGCTTGCTCATGTGCAGTTGTAGCAACCCCCCTTCTTATTTCTCTCTGACACTTTTGGCCTTGTAGGCCAAAAGTGTACACTTGCATATTTCACCAAGGACACTTGCAAATTGCTAAACCTTTGGTTACTCTGTGTAAGTGCAACTTTCTCATAAGAGTGTCTCCAAATTTGGTACATTGGTTATCCCCTTCCCCTTGAGTAATAGATCTTGAGTTCAAGACTCGTTGGATAGATTTTTGACGTGTCTTCAAAATTTTCCCAAGAGCTTAAAAGTTCGTTTCTACTCCCCCTTCTTCTTCACCTTACCAAGCATCATAATGCCTAGCAACTCATCCATTAATAATCCCATGTTTTCAAATTTTTCCCAAGAGCTTAAAAGTTATTTTCTACTCCCCCTTCTTCTTCACCTTACTAAGCATCATATTGCCTAGCAACTCATCCATTAATAACTACATGTCTTCAAAATTTTCCCAAGAGCTTAAAAGTTATTTTCTACTCCCCCTTCTTCTTCACCTTACCAAGCATCATATTGCCAAGCAACTTATCCATTAATAATCACACCTCTACCAACTCGTCAACTCATTCAATCATGTTATAATCTATGATAACTACAATTTATGCAAATGATATATGCATGTTAGACAACATTTTTATATATTTTTGTGGAATCTCATTTTGGACCATCCATTTCTTTGCTATTAATCAACTCTTTTCTAGGTAGTTTCCCTTGTGTTAATGTAGCTAGTTATTTCTCTTTTAAAGGGGAACGTGGAGGTTTATTCATATATATTTTAGAACATACTTATCATGAAAACATGCATGATTAGTCCTAGTAGATAGAGCCATGGTCCTCCATACAAAATAGGAATGGGTTTGAGTTTTCTAGAACGTTTTCATTTGGATTAGTACATGTAGTTGTAGTTGATCATTAGTTAGTAGCATAGTTCAATCATTAGTCACCACAGTGTGCATTGGTGCCACATGTCCAAAGACTTCAAAATTCATTATCAAATGATGTTGCTAAGTACTTAATCAAGTGGTTTTACTTACCCATAGGCACGTTCAATCCTAAAACTCTGTATTTGTTGTCCCATAAAGCATCTCTACACTTCAACTTTACAATTTTACTAGCATTTTGGGTCCATGCATTCAAGTTTGGCATAGATGATTTTGTTGCAAGATGTATGAAAACATTATGCCTCCCTAATGTGTGTCTGTGTTTGTGTGTATATGTGCATGCTCCTTAGAGTGCGCATGTGTGTGTGTGTGTGTGTGTGTGTGTGTGTGTGTGTGTGTGTGTGTGTGAGAGAGAGAGAGAGAGAGAGAGAGAGAGAGAGAGAGAGAAGAAAAAGAAGAAAGGAAAAATCCCAAATGCGTGGAGATCAATTAGTTATTAACCAAACTCAAGCATCACATATTCTATCTTCATGCAATACGAGCTTGTAAGGATACATGTTGGATTCTTCGTAGGCTGACAATGTGTCAAAAAACACAATTTCGGCAGAGAAGATCGATGTTTCCATAGTTGCATGCAAGTACATGTGATTGGCATAATGCATATAACTTTTACTACTTAAGCTATGATGTTAATCTTTTCGAAAACTCCAAGTTTGCACATGTATATGCATGTCATGTACATGCAAGATATGGCATTTAATGCAATCTTCTTGCAGATAAGGCATGCATGCATGCCGGCCAAAGGAAAACATGCATACAAGGCATGCAATCATGTTAATATGCTAGCATGAAAGGCATGCATGATATCTTTAGCTACAAGCCAAATACTTTTCTTTTGCTTCTATGGCATGATCGATACAACCTCTATCAAATATCTTAATGTCTGAATTATTCTTGTGAAACATCTTTGCTTTTATTAGGAAATTTGTTGGGATTTCCACTCAAGACAAAATCATAGTATCATGAAGTGGCAAGCGACTTTTCTGAGTTTGTGACCTTTGGGCAAGGCCATGCAAAGTGAATTTTTAATTGTTAGGGATTGCCTAACTACTTCTTAACTTACTAGACTTTTCAAAGGCACCAATTTACATGCAAGGCATCGATTGCCAACAAAGCAGGTGATCAAATTGACAAGGGTTCAAGACATCAAGTGGAGCTCTATACCTGCTACAAATCATTATGGATTGCATCTATTACTATGGCCAACTAATGCTACATCCACTGAAGGTACATGCAAGCTTAAGGTACGATGATTGAAATTTTGAGAAGTACTCTAAGGACACATCCTTGATGTGTAGATAGAGTTTTCAAAGAATAAGCATATTATCTCTGCATTGAGATGGGACATGGCCTAATGACTACAAATCACAAGAGATCACAACTTTAGTGTACGACAATGATTTATGAAATAATATCTCTACGAGAGAGTCCAGTTTACGACTTCTACCTCATGTAGGTACAAATTTATCCAATTTCATGATTGGGCATGTGATCTTTTATGATCTTTTATCCAATTTCATGATTGGGTATGTGATCTTTTATGATCTTTACCAAGTGCAAGTTTGTTTCTTGATGACAAAGTGCCTCTATAGCTATCGACAAGTAGATTGCATTCTGTAATGGATTGGTATCTCTTATTTGTGTTCAATAAATCAACCTTACAACATCTTTGGGAAGCACAAGGATAGACGATCAAGAGTCTATATGGTTATGCACAAAAGGTGTGCACATGTTTTACAGTTCATGACAACACAAGTACCCTATTAAGACATGCAAGGCATGCACAAGGGGGCATAGGTGTATAAGTGTATTTTGGTACCCAAGCATGCCTATTTTCACACACCTCCAAGACCTTTGATATGAATTTGTGCACGGGGGAGCACATATGCCACATGTGTGATATAAATCTCAAACACACATTTTACAACCTTATTTTTTGATTGGCATTTATTTTACCCTATACGCATTTTGTATTATGCTTTGGGAATGGACATTCTCTTCTAGGCATTTATTTTTCATCTATGGACAAAAAGCGAGTCATTTATGATCGAGTCTCCTCATTCTCATATTCATTTAGCAGATGATATCTCTTTCAATAAGCGTGTGATTAAGAGACATTTTCTCACTTTTGTTTTCGAGGACGAAAACTCGTTTCCATGGGGGAAGTATTGCAAGGACAAGAGTCCTAAGCAAGGGGCAATGAGCCCAAATGGTATCATGGCAAGAGGACTTAAGAGCAAGGGCTATGTAAGTAATGGATGTATGGAGACTCTTATATCGTAACCCAAGTCTTATAAGTGCTTAGTAAAGAATCTTCTATTCCACCTACTACTATCAAGTGCGTTATTGTATAAGGTGGATGATAAAGAAGCCGCAAATTGATGAATATACTGACTCAAATGCAATAAGTTTTGATTCGATCAAATTCATTAAAATCTTTTGGTCCCAATTTGGTTAGGACGATAAAATAGAAATTGTGTGTTCTCTAGATGTGCTCTTTGTTGCGAGCTATGGTGTTGTTGCTTTTAGATCGGCTCTACCGCAACTTTGATTGTCACCAAGTCTCTCTCAAGATGATCAAGGAGATTGAGAGCCTTGCCCTACAAGAGGACCTACAAAACTACCAATAGTTGGAGTGGCCCTTCGATTTTAGAAGGCCCTTTTGCCCATGGAGTTTTTGCTAGTGACAATAGAAGTAGTAAGGCAATGTACCAAAGAAACAACACGTGTGGTGCACGATCTAATGATAGTTTGAGGACTGTGTGCTCCCCTTGATGACAACAACAAACTGGTTGTGGTTGGGGGAAGCGGTGCCTCTTTCAATTGAGAGTCCTCGGTTTTTATGAGGAGGCTTTTCAAACATTGGCAGTAATATGAAGAGGCCCCCAATACGCCTTTAGCGGGCCAACGACCAGGAGTGCATTGAGCTAGTCACCCTCAATTTTATGTTTATGTGTTCATGTGTTCATGTCTCTTAGCCTCTTAGACAGTATTGGCACTTTCACTCTAATGCCACTTTTACCCCGGGCCATGCCATAGCCTATACACTATGGATGACCCAATCGCTAGTCAAAGATGAAAATGGTGACGATCGCACGGGAGTAAATGTGTCCGTGCACACGTGCGCACGTGTGTGCTCTATTTAGCTATGATGGAAGGGCGCAGTGTGTTTTTTGGGCGATTCCATGGCGCCACAGGACTAGCACGATGATGGATTTATCGCTCACTAACCTGTGCGTAGGTGGGGAACCTACCCCGCCCGTCTGCAGCGCTTTCTCTCTATGGGCGCAGAAGGGGGCAGTGGAGGAATTGCCGCTTGTTGGCGAGCTCTCTGCGCCCAAGGTCGACAATTTGTACCCTTTCCTCCTCCTCAATGGCTTTTCTAATCCCCACAAGAAGCCGCAAACATGCCACCCATCACGCGATGACATGAGCCCACACACAGAGGACTCCATTGTTGAAGACAATGATGCCCATCGTGATGCTTCTGACTCTGTTTCTGCCGGCCATGGCGTTATTGAGCTTCCCCTCTTATGGAACAACCCATCTCTGCAGCAAGAAGATCACCCTCCTCTCTTCTTGGATGGCACCGTATGGCGCAACCTCCCTGTTGATCTCATTGAGAAAATAGCTGCTCTCCTTCATGTCCCTGATGCTGTTCGCCTCTGTGTCGTCTCCAAGCTGTGGAACTCCTTTCCCTACTCTCCTCTGTTTCTCAAAACGTGTGTGGAGTTTCGCATTGGTGGATCCTCTACACTCATGTTTCAGTGTGACTCTTTGAAGCATAAGCTGCAGACACCCTGGTTGGCAATGTATGACACTGTTGATAATAGATGGTATTCTATGAGCCTGAGCTTCCTGCCTGCCCCTCCGTTGGTCCCATTCATGAATTACACCGTAGTAGCTGCAAGTGGGGGCTTGCTATGCTTGTGGCCGGAGCCGCAAAAGACGTGGAAATCAGTGGGTTTAATTGTGTGCAATCCTGTAACACGGAGCTGGAAAGAGTTACCTTGCCGCAGCCAGGATAACCGCCTCCCTGATGTTGTGGCCATGCATGTGGACGTGAATCGTGGCTCTTACAAAATTCTGGTGGTCACGGAGAGTGTGTCAGGATCGCATCTAGCAGCGACAACCGAGCTGTATGATTCAGAGAGCTGCAAATGGAAGCTTATGGGCACAGAGCCGTCCTCCGGAAGGAAGTTCAAGTCGATGGCTGTGAGTGCAGGTAAGGTCTATTTTGTTTGTGCCCAACAACAGTGGTTCAAAATAAAGTTATTTGACATGGAGGAACAGCGGTGGGGAGCCTTCATATCGGTACCCAGTTTCTTTTACGAGACGCAGGGGGAGTTCGGAGCTCCTGAAGTTCTGGACTGCAATGGTCGTTTGCTTCTAGTGGGGAGGGTGGGGAAGCATTCCTCGAAAGAGGAGGTAGTAATCTTGGAACTCGAATCCTCTGTCAATAGCATTGACAGCTGGAGAGAGGTGGACAGAATGCCACAAGACATTTCAAGGGAATTCCTTGGGTGTCTAGTATTTGGTCACTATTACTGCATTAGCAGAGGTGACCAGATATTTTTTATAGCATCTTTTAAAGCTCCGATGCTCATCTATGACACACTTAAGAGAGCTTGGAGCTGGTGGGCTTGGCCGTTTTATGAAAAGTACGCAGAAAGATTTCCTATATTTGGTTTTGTGAAGGCGCTGCCTGCATTTCCTCCTTTTGGCTTTGCTTTTGATCTTCACTTCGGCGTTCTTGTGTAGAACGTGCTTAAAGTCAAGGAAGACTCAATACAGAAGGCAATGCTTAAATAAAATGTGTGGCCTTTCTTTGTGAACTATGTATGTATAATCTCACCTGGGCTTCAAGCCTGACACTACATATCAAGCGTGACAGTATGTGTTTGTGGATTGACAGACATATGGATTTTTGTTTTGTGTTAAATATACTTTATAAAGTGGTTTTGTTGAGATGTTGCTTTTGATCAGCAGTTAAGCATAATTGAAATCTTACTTTTGAAACACAATAGGAATTGGCAGGCTTTTCTGGTTCAAATATGAGTTTTCTTATCAACGTGTGTTAGTGAAAGGGTACACAATGGGGGGGTTTTATTTAAGTAGGAAACCATCAAGTGGAAAGTTTGAGAGGTATATCAGAGGAGAAGCTCAAGGTCATTTCACAACAAATGTTCCAAAAGCATAGCCTTGGTTATCTGCACAGAGCTTTGTGAGGTTTCCTTCAGAGATCTTGTAGCTGACGCATATTCAACTGGGGGATTGTGAAACAATTTTTCGTTTAGCAAATGTTGGCTGTGTGTTTGCCATCCTATTTAAGGGTTTTCAGAACTCGTGGCAGTTGCAAACTGTGGCTAAGCTATACTCATTTTGGGGGGTACGTAGACAGTAGCATAACAGGCTTGATTCATCTTTAGCATACACTGCATTTGGTATTTGAAGTTTCTTATTTTAGCATTTTGTTGGTTGCCATATTAGGAATGTCCAGACCTTTAAAGATGCATGCAATGCACCTGAAGCCTTAACCCAGTGCTTTACAGAGTTTAAGCGTTTTGTACTTAGTCCGGGGGTGTCTCACGAAAAAGGGACTTGGATTCATTTGTAGCATATGCTAGTCGAACTGTCGAACCCTTATCTCGATTTGAAGTTTCTTAAAACTTGTGGCACATTGTTTGTGCACTGGTGTGGAGCTACGATAGGACTGAAGACCTTTAAAGAGGCATGCAACACAGCTAAATTAGAGTCCAACCAGCATTGTGTAATCCAAGAGTAGGTATTTGCCTTCCTATAAGAAGCATTGTCTTCTATTATGGCCATCCCTCATTTTTTAGAACATATTGAGTGCCAATGGAATCATCGACGTTTCGCCCAATGGAGAGGTTGTTGTGCCTGTTTTTGTAACTGCTAAAATCTGACCCCCAAAATCTGAAAAGCTGTCACATCATCAATTGCGCTTGGCTTCGCTGAGTCACGTTGCATCTTTTGATGGATTTTGCGTTGCTTTTTCTGTGTCCTGTCGAACCGTGCCACGACGTTAGCAGTTCGATTTTTCATCCGGGTTACCTGACACATCCTCACTTTGTGACACGGTTGTAAGAGAAAGAGGAAGCAGGGGTCTTTGATAGTCATTGCGTGGTTGGGGAGGAGTTTTTCTATGACCAAGAGTTTGGCATGGACCAATCGTCTAGAGAGAGAGTATCTCTTTGACTGGCAATATGGCCACAATGATCAGTTGTGTCTTTGGCCTTGGCCTCGACATAGAAACCCTTACCCTAAAATGTGTAACATGTTGCCCTCTAAAATCAAAGCAATCATTCTCCATTGCGGGCTTGTAGCAAAAGAGGGAAGGAGAGAAAAATTAAGAGATAAATTGGATAAAATAACATACACACATTTAGAGAACGACTTTGACAACCCTTCTAATAAACTTGCAATCATGTGCTGTGGTACTAGTGTGCATCAAAATGGGTTAGCCCTCCGTGTGGGGGAAATTTGTTATCGGGAAAAATTGGAAAGTATGTGACGAGTGTACACGTTTCAAGTCATGCAGTAATGTCGTGTGTTGCTAGTGTGCATCAAAATGGGTTAAGCTAGCTACAGACACCTCGTGTGCGTGCGAAAAATCTATAATCGGGCAAAATTGGCAAGTATGTGACGAGTGTACATACTTCAAATTCATATGCAAGTGACATTGGATCATCAAAGTTTGCAATCGTTGTCTCATTGGATGTGATGGTCTATCTGTCACAAAGTGATGACGTGGCGGATAGCAGAAACCCTAATTTATGCCAAAAACCCTAATTTCCGAAAATCGCAAAGGCGGAATATTATTATTATTATTATTATTTTTTTTTTTTGGGAAATTTTAAGCGACGCAAATCTCAGCTTTTCGCTTTGATTTGGGAGAAAGAAAGAGAAAAAGAGAACTTGCTTTTTATTGACTCTCATTGAGAGAGAGAGAGAATCTGCTTTTGCTTTGAAGCTTTTGGGGCTCTGCTTTTGGGCATCCCTTGTAACCTTTAAATTAGTGGTGAGGGCCACACTTCTGAGAGCATCTTGACGCAGAGTCTGAGAGTGAAACCCTAACCGCTCTCTTGTACTTTGATGATTGATTAATATAAAAAGAAATACCGAAAGGGGCGCCAGTCTTTGGGGCCAATATCTCTAGGCACGGAACTCCGCCGGGCCAATGCAAATCTATTGTGATCTGTGAATTGTTTTGAAGTGGTTATTTGGTGCTGTCGCGGTTGATTCTTGACATGGAGTGTCCAAGTCTGTTACAGTGGTATCAGAGCACGGCCGATTTCTCTTCTACGGAAAATCCGATCCCCGAATTTTTTTTCCCACGGCACCTATGGCTTCAGGCAATGATCAGTCGACTCCCTCTGCATTTGGAGATGCGGGCAGGGATCACAAGGAAGATTCCGGCAGAGAGTACGGCCCGCCTTGGCCTACTTAGGCGGAGCGGCGAGAGATGGAGTGTCACCAGTTGATCGGCGATGCAACAAAGATGATGCTCAATTTTGCTAAGGACCCGAAGATGGCAAAATATATGAACCAGACCTCTTTGGAAGAGGTACAGACGGAGTGGCAGAGAACCACAACAACACTCCCGAAACCCGCTCTCAAGAAACCTTTTACCTCCAAGAAATATACGGAGAAGGAACTGGAGAACGTGGTTGATGCACGGATTGCTCAGCTTTTCGACGTGCAAAAGAAAGACAAAAAGCACGGCAAAAAGCAGAAGAAAGGTATTGACTTCCCGGGATATTTGGGTCGTCGGTCGACATTTGACAAGGCAAAGAAACAGAAGAAGCGTGTTCGATTTGAAGGAGTACCCAGTTCTTCTTCTTCTTCTTCTTCTTCTTCTTCTGATAGTTCTTCTAGCTCCTCGGATTCGAGCGAAGAAGACAGAAAAGGTAAAAAGCGAAGCAAGAAACAAAGCTTCGGAAAGGGCAAGAAAAAGGCAAAGAAGGCTACATCTCGCCCAGAGACTGACAGTTCTACTGAGGACTCGTCTACAGACAACTCAGATTCCAATGACGGAAAGTTTTATGCGAACAAGAAGAATTTTTACAAAGCCAACCAGTATGACTTTCTCGAAGAAAAAAGCAAGAAAGTCCGAGAGTTTAAGGAAGGTGGCCACTCGATCAAGTTTGATACTTTTCAGGATACTCAGATGCTTCGAAGGCTTTGTCTTTTATTCAGCAACTTGACATCGCTTTCGCGGAAGGACGCTATTCAGAGCACTCCAAGATTCAGAGAGCTACCTCTTACCTTAAGGGGAATGCTCGTACCTCGTGGTCCACGCTTCTTTTAACAAGAGTGCGCCAGTTAAATGGCTGAAATTTAAGAAGCTTTTTATTTCTTCTTGGTTGACGCAAGAATATGAACGAGATGTACGAGCTGCTTGGAACCATCTTCGGATGACCAAGAAAGATACAATCAATGCTTATTGTGAAAGATTCTGGAACTCTTTTCTACCCGCCTCTTCATTCAAGAAGATCTCGTTTAGAGAACAGATTGAGCGATTTACCTTGGGTCTACCTACAGAGATCCGAGATCACTGCTTGGAACAAAAGTCAGCTTCTATTCAGGAGTTGATGAGTCATGCGAAGCGGGGCTTTGCCATTCACTCTGGCAGTTTGACCTACCCCACAGATGAGGCCATGACACAACGAGCTGAACAGACTCCTGGGAATGAAAGTAGAATGAAAAAGAGAAACCCAGAGAAAAAAAAAGGATGCACGACCCAAGCTTACTCCCGAGGAGAGAGCTCGCTTCATCAGAGAGGGGAAGTGCTTTGGATGCGGGGAACATGGACATATCTCCATGAAGTGCTGTGATAAGGCACAGAAAGAACAGAATGATAAAGACGACGACAGGTCTGAGAGTTCGAGAGCAGCTGAGGAATGTGGCAGAAAAGGCAGATAGAAAAGCAGAACTGGTACCACATGGCGTGGGACCTGCACCGAATCTAATAAATGAAAGTACAAACTTTGCCGCTTTCGGGGCAAAGTGAAGGATCAGGAAGCTCTTTTGAAGGAGCCAAGGCCAACTTCTTTTCACTTGGAATTGGCGGCTCGATTTGGAACTACGCCCGACAGACTGACGCCACAGGCGGAGGTAGTTCGACTGGCACCCGGATGGGATGTTGCCATTACACCGAGCATTGGCAAACTTTGTTTGCAATGATAGGGTGTGTTCAGGGCACGCGAGTGACGTTCTACTCGGGATCCCTTGGTACCACAAGAACTACGTTGTGGTTGACTACCGGGCCGAGAAAGCGACTTTGATAAATGAAGGGCTTAGAGGTTGTACTTGATGAACTTCAGTTTTCTTACTCATTCTTTTGGGAGAATTGAACGCTTGATAAAGGTTGAATATGTTTTGACCTGATCAAAAGAACGCCAAGATTTTTCTCCACACTCATGCCGATTGCTTTTCAAAGGGCCTGAAGATCAAACCATTGATCTGATACATGGAAGCACGCAACCGAATCGGCCACCTTACCGTGTGAGCCCAGTACAGAATGGAAAGATTATGAACCAAGTGAAAGACCTCTTGGAAAAGGGTCTTGTCCAGCCTAGTACTTCACCATATTGCTCTCCAGTGTTGTTGGTTTTGAAGAAAGACGGATCTTGGAGAATGTGCATCGATTATAGCACTCTCAACGAAATCACCATCAAGAATAGATTTCCGATTCCTAGGATCGATGATATACTCGACAGGTTATAGGGATCCTCGTGCTTTAGCAGGATTGACTTGAAGAGTGGATATCATCAGATCAGGATAGCGCCAGGAGATGTCTACAAGACAGCTTTTCGAACGACTTTTGGGTTATTTGAGCTTTTGGTGATGCCTTTTGACTTAACCAATGCTCTTGTGACATTTAATCGGATGATGGACAGGATTTTTCGAGAGTACAGGCTATTTGTTGGCACTTTCTTTGACGACATCATTGTTTTCTCCAAGAATGAGGCAGAACACAGAGATCATCTGCTCCAAGTCTTTCAGGCATTACAAGATCACACGCTAGTGATTAATGCAAAGAAAAGTGAATTTTTTCCTACCAGAGATACACTTTTTGGGACACATTGTGTCAGCAGCAGGAGTGCAAATGGACCCGGCCAAGATAGAGACTATCCGTGATTGGCCCGATTTGAGGAATGTCCATGAAGCTAGAAGCTTCTTGGGATTGTGTTCGTACTACAGGCGGTTCATACGAAAGTTTGCAGAGGTTGCTTCCCCTTTGCATACCTTGACACAAAAAGGAGTACCTATTTCGTGGGGACCCACAGAGGTGACTACCTTTCGGACATTGAAAGAGAAATTGACTACGGGACATATTTTGACTTTGCCGGACTTGCAGAAGTCATTTGAAGTATATTGTGATGCTTGTGGTCGTAGTCTGGGTGCGGTCTTGATGCAAGAAGGCCATGTCATAGCTTACGAGAGCCGTTTGTTCTCTAGGCCGGAGATGACAGCACAGATTTATGAGAAAGAGCTTTTGGCGGTTATCCATGCTCTTACTCAGTGGCGGCACTACCTACTCGGAGCGGATTTTACTGTCTTTATAGACAATCAGAGTTTGCGCTACTTCTTGTCACAGAAGCAGCTTTCGGAAAAGCAGATGCGGTGGGTGAACATCTTGTCATAGTTCCACTTCGAGATTGTCCATGTGCAGGGACAGAAGAATGTGGTGGCAGATACTTTGTCTCGGAAACCGTTGGTTCTGGCTCTTTCCGTGATACATCATAGGAGCTTCGAGGATATGGTCGATCAGTGTGCCACAAATACAGATTTTGCAGATATTTTCACACGGATATGGGATGGGGAGACAGTAGCTGGATACTCCTTTCGGGAAGGCTACTTGATGAAAAAAGACTATGTTGTGCGTTACACAGCCGTTGAGGGATAAGGTTATGACTGAATGCCATTGTTCACCTTTTACGGGTCACCGCGGCATCGCTACCACCATGAAAGGGGTAGAGAGATATTTCTTTTGGCAGAGACTCAAGAAGGATGTGGAAGAGTTTGTGCGCAGTTGCTTGGTATGCCAGAAGGTCAAGTTCGACAGGCATAAAGCACAAGGATTGTTACAGCCTTTACCCATACCCACCCGCCCCTGGGAAAATATTGAAATGGATTTCATTTTTTTTAATCTCCCGAGAATACAGAATGATCATGATGATTTTCTGATTACATGGCACGTGTGAGACGATTCTCTCCGACAGAGACCCCAGATTTATGAGTTTGTTTTGGAAGGCAATTTGGGAGAACATTGGCACGCGGTTGCAGTTCTTGTCATCGTTCCACTTGCAGACTGACGGGCAATTTGAGATTGCCAATTCAGTGATTTTAGATTTATTGAAGTCTTGTATCTCGGATCAGAAGACTCAATGGGAAAAGAACTTACCTTTGGTGGAATTTGCCTATAATAACACGATACACTCTTCGACGGGGAAGACGCCATGTGAGATTGTTGAAAGTGCTGCGAAGGTTCCATCCTTCCTGAGCACGAAAGATTAGATATTTGAAGCGGATGAATATTCGCGAGATTTGGATACGGCTTTTGCCAAGGTTCGCGAGACTTTGCAGAAGTCTCAAGAACGACAGAAAAAGGCAGTGGATCGCCATCGTCGCGACTTGAAACTGAAGGAGGATGATTGGGTGCTCTTACTTTTGAGAAGGCACGCCTAAGAAAGAAAAAGGGAAAGGAGAGGCTTTTTCCAAAGCTTAGTATGTGATACTACGGACCTTTCCAGATTACTGAAAAGATGAATGATGTCTCCTTCCGATTGAACCTGCCAGATACTTGGAGGATTCACAATGCATTGCATGTGAGTCTCTTGGACCCTGTTAAGGGTGATGTGCCTGATGATGGGGAGCCTGATGAGCAACCCGCAGTGGAAGAAAAGGAGAAGATCCTTGTTCCTGAACAGATTTTGGCACATAACGATACGAAGAAAGGTAAAGTCCGAAGGCGGGTTCTTGGTTAAGTTCAAGAACTTTCCTGCATTTGATGCGAAGTGGATGGAGGAGGAGGACCTAGCAGATACTCCTCGGATTGTGAAACTTTACCTCGATGTTTTGGTTTAGCATAGTCTACTCCAAACGGAACCCAGAATTCATCTTGGCTGGAGATCTGGTGCAGTGGGATGCACAAGAGGGGAGTCACTCCGCTCCCTTGTCAACAAATGCGTCGATTTTGATAGTAAAGTCACTTATGTCTCTTTGAGCTTCAGGGATAGTGAGAGCTGACAGTATTCTGCTGATGACTGTATGAAATGGAATTCCTGATAATGATACTGATTTGTTCTTGACTTCTTGTGAGTGCAGGAATTGATAGACGAAATGACTGCAGCATTTTGGTCTGATTGATCTCGAATAGTCATGGTTGCAATAGGGGTTAGTCAATCGGACATCGTTGAGGTCCCGATTGGACCTAGATGTGATTGCTAGCTACATTGCCGATAAATCATGGTCTAAGATCCGAATGAATGTTGAATGTCATGTGACGTCCTGTGATGTCTGGTGATGTCTTGTGATGTCATGTGATGTGACTGTCGATTTTGTACATGTGCTAGATGTGTGTTCCTAGTACGTAGGTACTAACAGTCAGTGTCTGCTAAGACGGTTTATGGCTTTTGTTGGTTTTGCAGGCGTAATCGCGATCGATTACAATGCTTTCAAGAGGGGGGTATGTCACAAAGTGATGACGTGGCGGATAGCAAAAACCCTAATTTCTGCCAGAAACCCTAAAATTCCTGCAAACCCTAATTTTTGCCAAAAACCCTAATTTCCGGAAATCACAGAGGCATTTTTTTTTTGGGGGGGAAATTTTGAGCGACTCAAATCTCAGCTTTTCGCTTTGATTTGGGAGAAAGAAAGAGAAAAAGAGAACTTACTTTTTACCGACTCTCATTGAGAGAGAGAGAGAATCTGCTTTTGCTTTGAAGCTTTTGGGGCTCTGCTTTTGGGCATCCCTTGTAACCTTTAAATTAGTGGTGAGGGCCTCACTTCTGAGAGCATCTTGACGCAGAGTCTGAGAGTGAAACCCTAACCGCTCTCTTGTACTTTGATGATTGATTAATATAAAAAGAAATACCGAAAGGGGCGCCAGTCTTTGGGGCCAATATCTCTAGGCACGGAACTCCGCCGGGCCAGTGCAAATCTATTGTGATCTGTGAATTGTTTTGAAGTGGTTATTTGGTGCTGTCGCGGTTGATTCTTGACTTGGAGTGTCCAAGTCTGTTACACTATCCAAAGTGCGCGGGGAACCATGGTAGTGAACATCCTCTTAATAGTATGACGAACCCATGCCATTAACAATTGCCACGTCAAAATTTATATACAAACTCGGATGATTGTGATCTGTCAACTTCTTAGGGTTCATCCACAGAGCATCTGTAAGCCCGCTGGCAACACGTCCCTAATGGGAAATCACTGATATAGGCACAACTACAATGGGTATAGAATTGGAACCAGCCTTTATACTTGAATTCTGGAAAGACACGGAAGATACACAACTCCTCTTTGGAGAGTGTCAACTCCCAAATTAGTTGCCCCCTAATGGTATTTCTTGATTAGTGATTGACCCTTGTGTTACAATTGTAGAGTGAGACACCTCACATAATTGGAGTTATAATTGGTGCTCTGGCTGTAAGGCCCAAGGGACTCAAAAGCAATAAAACCATATGCTATTCACAGACCTCAAAAGAAACTTGTCTGAATTGTATGCAAATAAAAGCATGTGTAGGAAATTGCTACGTCTTCAGGGCGTTCGTATGCTTCATTTGCATTGCCGTGAATTGTATGCAAATAAAAGCTGTGCCCGACCATATCTGAGGTAGGTGTACCTTTTCTCGACGATGCACTCCACGGTGTGGCCCACCCGGTAGGCTGGCATAAGGAGGGACCCTTGTTCCTATGGTTTCCCAAGGTCACAGTCTCTAGTATTCTGCAATTGTGCTAAAAGCATGTGTGTTCCTCGTCACTTTAGTGAGTTTACGCATTCTTAGCATTTTATTAGCCTTTTTCAGGATCATGGGGTTTTGGCCTAGGTAGGGCAAATCAGAGTTTGCTCTATATATGCACCCCCCCCCCCCCCTTTGTATTTTAGGCATGTTATGCAGTGCAAAGTTCTAACGTTTGGACACACTCTCTCTCTAGCATTTTCTCTTGCTAGAATTTTCTGTGTGCACCTCTGTCTCTCTCTAGCGTTTTTTTCTCCATCAGCGATCTTTCTCTCTGTGGCGTTTTCTCCAACGGTCCTCTCTTCCTCTTTAGCGCTCCCTCTCCTTGACGTTAGACACCCTATATGCGGTGTTTGTGCTTGAAAGTGGTTGCCATGTCCGTACAGTGGATCTCGACCCGTGCCGCCAATTCAAGTGAAAAGAAGTTGGCCTTGGCTCCTCCATCGAAGAAAATCAGGGCTTCTTGATCTTTCACTTTGCCCCATGCTCGACAAAGTTCTGTACTTTCATCAATCAGGCTTGGGTCAGCACCCATGCAATCAAGTACCAATCTTGCTTTCATCTTGCCTTTTCTGCCACGTTCCTCTGCTGCCCTAGAACTCTCTGGCCTGTCTTCAGTCTGTTCTTCCTGTGCCTATTTGGGCACTTTGCGGAGATGTGCCCATGTTCCCCGCAACCAAAACACTTCCCTTCTCTGATATAATTGGCCCTCTCTCGAAGAGTGACCCGGGGTCGTGTATCCTTATCCTTCTTTTCTTGGGAACTCTTTTTCTTTCTACTTCCATTGTTGGAGGTCTGAGTCAGAATCTCATCAGTGGGGTAAGTCAAATTTCCCGAATGTATCGAGAAACCCTGTTTCGCATGACTCATTAATTCTTGAATAGAATTTGACTTTTGTTCAAGGCAGTAGTCTCGGATCTCTGTAGGGAGTCCGCAGCAAAACCGCTCGATCTCTTCCTTAAAAGAGACCTTCTTAAATGAAGAGGTTGGTAGAAAAGAGTCCCAAAATTTCTCGCAATAAGCATCCAAAGAATCTCCCTTTGTCATCCAAAGATGGTTCCAAGCGATTCGTATATCTCGTTCGTACTCCTGGTCAGCCAAGAAGAAATAAAGAGCCGTTTGAATTTCAACCACTTGACTGGACCTTCTTTCCTCAGAAGAAGGGTGGATCACCATGTTCGAGCATTGCCTTTAAGAAAAGATGCAGCCGTCCTAATCTTGGAGTGCTTGGAGTAATGCCCTCCAAAAGGCTATGTGAAACTGTTGGATGAAGGCCAAAGCCCTTGGAGCATCTCGGAACCCAAAAACAGATTCAAATTCTACCGATTGTCCACCTTCTTTGAATTCTTTTGCTTTCTTGCTTTTTTCTTCGAGAAAGTCATATTGGTTGGCTTTGTAAAAGTGCTTCTTTGCGTAAAACATATGGTCATCGTAGTCTGAACTATCAGAGAATGACTCCTTTGTAGAACTGTCAGAAACTAGGCGAAATCTAGGTTTCTTTGCCTTTTTCTTACCCTTTCCGAAGCTTTGCTTTTTGCTTCGCTTTTTGCCATTTCTGTCCTCATCACTCGAGTCAGAAGAGCTAGAAGAGTTGTCAGAAGAAGAAGAAGAAGAAGAACCGGGTAGTCCTTCAAATCATACACGCTTCTTCTACTTTCTTGCAGATGCAAAAGAAGATTGACGACTCAAATAACCAGGGTAGTCAGTCCCCTGCTGGTGTGGACGGAAGATTCTATCCATCATCCTATTGAACGTAGTAGGAGCATTTGTGAGACCAAAGGGCATCACTAAAAATTCGTAAAGGCCAAACGTTGTTCTAAAAGCAGTCTTGTGCACATCCTCTGATCTAATGCGGATCTGATGGTACCCACTCTTTAGATCTATCCTGCTAAACATAGCTGCTCCTTCTAATTTGTCCAGAATATCATCAATTCTAGGTATAGGGAACCTATTCTTGATGGTATTCTTGTTCAGTGCACGGTAGTCGATGCACATACGCCATGAGCCATCCTTTTTCTGCACCAACAACACTGGAGAACAGAATGGGGATGAACCGGGCTGAATCAGCCCTTTTTCTAACAGCTCATGTACTTGGCTCATTATCTCTTTCTGCTGAGCCGCACTAACCCTGTACGGAGGCTTATTTGGTGGGCTAATTCCTAGCACCAAATGTATCGCATGGTCCTCGGGTCTCTCTCGCGGTAATTGAGACGGTAATGAATCGGAAAAACAGTCACTATACTGTTGTAAAAACATTGACCTTTCTTTATCTAGCACAGATAAATTTGATTCATCACAATCTGACACTTCACGTGCAAAAACCAAGTACGCAGAAAGATGCTTTTTCATTACAGAAGTAATAGCAGAAGCTGATACAGTGGGAATAGACTCCCCTTTAAGCTTTACATCCAGAATGTGAGTCTTTCCCCTGCTCTGTACAGTGATCTTTTTGTTGTAGGCATCCATGATTCCCTGCACACGAAACAACCAAGGAATACCTAACAACACATCACATCCGTCCAGTGGCATGATGTAAAATTCTTTAGCATCTACATAGGACTGGATATGTAGGCGCAACTTTCCAATGATGGGTGTCACAACCTATTTATGGCCAGGACATGCCAAACTTGCTTGTGCTGTATACCCCATCTCTTCAGGTCTGATTCCCAACTTTGAAGCCAATTCTGGGGAAATGAAGTTTGCTTTGGCACCTGGATCAAAGAAGATAAGCACTGTTTGATCCCTGACCTTTCCCCATGCTCTGCAAAGTCACTTGCATCTGAATTTGGCTTGTCGCCCACTATATCTGGCACTAGACCAGCCATGGGCTTCTTTCCTTTCTTGTCCTCCTTGTCTTCAGAATCAGCTGGCCTCTTCTTTGTAGGACAATTGTAAGCAATGTGGCCAGGCTGCTCACAGATGAAGCATTTGTTCTCTGACCTCAGGACCTTCTTTTGCTCTTCCGACTTGCGAGGAAAACGTCTTTTCCATTTCTTCGCTGGTCCCTTTTCTGATTCAGCCGTAGCTTTGTCTTTCCCTGCGTCGGCTGGCTCTTGAGTCACTTTAGGAACCTCCTTGGGAACATACTTCTTCGGTGAATTTTTCTTGGCTGATCCTTCCTTAACGCCAGTATTAAATTCACAATCTTCTCCCTTGAGAAAACCATTGCCAGTGTTGACTACCTCGATGAGCTGCGTCAAAGTAGTGACTTTGGTCTTCGTGCAATACTTTCTCAATCCTTTGGGTAGGCCACAACAGTATTTTTCAATCTGTTCTGTCAAAGGCACAAACCTATAGGAAGTTACTGGAAGTAGAGCTTTCCAAAACTTCCGATTGTAGTCCTCCAGATTCTTGCAAGTGAAGCTGGTGCCATTCTGTCATGACATCTGCTTCAAAGTCATCAGATAACCATGCTGCTGCAAAAATCTGCTTGAAGTAAATCCATGTGGATGGAGCTTGCCCTTGAAACAATAAAGTTGTCCACCATTGTCCCGCATTCCCTGTCAAGAAAGTGGCTGCCTTGCGGACCTTTGAAGCCTCTGTAAAGTTTCCCCCTGCATAGGCCTTGTCAAACTGCTGGAGGAATGAGAGAGCCTTCTTCTTGTCATCAAACCCTGTAAAGGTCGTGAATGTCACACCTTTGCCACTTTCTTTGTACGGAGTTGGCCTCTCTAGCGGCGTTAAGTTGTCATATGGAAGTGACTGAAACATGGGAACACTGTTAGGGTTCATTTGTGTTCCCTGACCGCAGTTAAGTTGACCTGGAAATGCCATATTTGGCTATGGATTTGTAATTCCAGCCATACCAAAATTTGCCTGTGGCATCCCAAATTGGCCCTGAGTGCTTTGAAACCTTGGTAGCATGCTCGTGACACCATACATGGGGTTAGGCATCATCGTTTGAGCACCCCCGAATACTGTTCCTGGCGTGTAAAACTGATTTCTAGGTGCATGACCAGCCATGCTCTGGAATACCGATCCACCTCCAAAATAGCCAGGGTGTACTGAAGGTGGTGGGAAGACTTGTTGCATAGCCTGTAGGTTGCTTCCTTGCCCATTAGAACCAGCTATAGGCTGCTGAAAAGTGGCTTGCTGAACTGGTACAGCTTGAAAGACTGGCATCTCAGCCACCTGTTCTTGCACTTTAGGCACAGGTTGTGGAGACTGCATGTTCTTCGTCGAGTGTACAGGTGTTTCCATTGACTCTGTAGTATGAAGCACCTATGCTCGAGCCTTAACAGGCTTTTGAATGTGATCCAGTGACCCAACTTGCTGAGACGGAAGAGAAGGTTGCAGAAAGGCTAAAAACCTCGGATTTTGCATTACTTGTGTGAACATAGCCACAGCAGTAGCCAACTGGGTCCTGAATATATCATCATCCGTCTATGGTGGTCTTGAAGACTCACCCACTTCATGTGTCTGTTGACCCTGCGAAGAGGAAACCTCTTCAGTCACATCATCTTGTCTGTCAGCCATAATTGCAATTTCCTGTGTCTGGTCTATGATCCCCTGTGTCTTCAAGCCCAACCTGACCAAGGCTCACTTCTATGGGAAAAAGTGATTTAATCCCGGCGATGGAACCATGAAACCGGCCTGTACTTTCAAAAAGGGCGGTAGACTTTAGACTTAAACCTTATTTGCTTTCACCCATTTAATTTGTCGCCCACTTTACCTGTACTTTCAAGACACAACAAAGGGGAGAGGGATACAGGCTGCTAGATTGCACCTGTATGAGTAGACCGACACCAGATTGGCCCCTAACTTAGGTGACCCTTTCGGTATTTCTTTATTGTTTAAAAGAGGGAATAAACGCTGTGGTTCCCTACAAGCTGCCCCGCACAAGCTTGGCTTAATTTCAACTGTTCCGGCCCGATTTCGGCAGCATAACTGTACTAGGACCCTTCACAGTCAGTATTCCCACGCATTGAATGACTTTCCCGACGCATACGGGCACTTTGCAAAACCTGGCGAGAATCTGCAGCACGCTGAATTCTCTGTTTTCAGCCCCGAAAATGTGCCAAATCACCTGTACAATGGTCCCTCGCGTCCCCGAACCTCCTGGGGGTATTAGGGTCCGTTTAGGGCCAAAACCCTAAACCTGCAAAAATACACAGCAGGCTGTAATTTACTGTTTGGGGCTCCATTTCGCGTGCCGGTGGCATCCGTAGCAAGCCCTCAAGCTCCCGCACCTGTAGGGCTACTTGCCCTTTTGAATCGGACGAGATTTCTGGCGTGAAACCTCTCCGAATTCACCTGTACCTGCGGGGGATTAGCCGCTAGCTAATCCAGTACCTGTGCAAGAGGCTCTTGCCTCGGCAATCGCGCATGAATCCACACAACTGTACATTGGTCAATTGAAAAGCCCACTAGAGGGGCATAACATACTGCCATAGGGGAGAGAGAGGGCAGTGCGTAGCGTGCAAGGCATCACTCCTGGCACCGCACTGTACATAGGAGGGAAAGGAAGCACTCCATAGCTCTTAACCTGTGAGACAGGACTTGCAGAATGAGCCTCCCAGCTATAAATTCAGCGCCACTTCTTCTTGCATGAGGAAAGTGCACAGAAATGTGCCACTTGGCACATTTACAGCCTATTTCCCATTTGGGGGTTGCCGCCTAAAAATCTCCCAACTGGTTGCCCAGTTGACTTCACGGCAGAGTATTAAAATGTTCCCCTTGTCATTCCGGAGGTAATGACGCAGACACTTTTTCAGGTCCCAGAATAGCAGTTCCCTAAATTTTAGGAGATGCTGCCATTGTATCTTTCTAGTTCATCTGACCCCCTTTGTACACTGCAGCCACACCCTTTGTACCCCCTTTCTAGGTCATAATTGAAATGTAACCTCTGTAGCAAAGGATTCCACTTTGGCTAGTCAATGACCCCACTTTGGCTAACCATAGTCCTTGTCCAACCTTAGTGCTCTCTTGCCCTCAGGCCTTGACTCCTCTGACAGTTCCACACTAGCTATGCTGTGCAGGGCAGTTAGATTTCCCGAGGGGTGTTTCCAAAAAGTGAAAGTAAATAAATAATAAGAAAGAAATCAACAAAAAGGATAGATAGTAGTCACACGCTGGTGACACCAGACAAGGTACAACCTATGCTATGGGTGGCTAGCTCGGAGACACTACCCATACAAGGAAGTGCCCTAGACCTGTGTGAAGCAGCACAGTAGAGTAAATCTATCATCCGCCCATAAAGACTTGGGTAGGTCTCGATGCTCAAGCATAGTCTGCGCCATCTCAACCAATATCCTATTCTTCCGCTCCACAACTCTGTTCTCTGAGGGCGATCCGATATTCGCAAGCTCTCGCTTGATGCCATGGTCCACACAAAACTCAATGAATGCTTTGGATGTAACCCCACCTTTGTCCGATCGAATTGTCTTCAACACTTCATTGCTCTCCTTCTCCATAAGAGCGCGCCAATTCTTAAAGAGGCCAAATTCCTCTGACTGATACTTGAACTTGACAAAATATTAATCACCACACTTTAGAGAGACAAGAAAAAGAATGAGGGTTGATGTCACAAAATAATGACGTGACATGACTCAGTGGACACAATAAGTGACTTTATAAGTGTTCCAACTCATGGGTTCCTTTTGACAGGGCACAAGGGACACTAAGAATAAAATAAGAAGGCACTCACACTGCTAATGGGGACAATTGTACGTAATCCCGTAAATCGCGCTGACAAGCTGACGTGGCAGGCTGTACAGAAACTCGGAAAACGCGCTGACTATGCTGACGTGGTAGCCGTACAAAATTTCGTAATTTGCGCTGGCTGGCTTTTGGGCCTAAAGCTTTTGAGTTTGAAGCTTTTGAACTGATTACTTTTGGGGCTCTACTTTTGGCATCCCTTGCAAGTTTATAAGAGCCTTTGGGCCCTCACTCTTGAGAGCATCTGGACGCAAAGTCTGAGAGCAGAGATCCCTCAAGAGTCGTACTTTGCAATGATTAATGATAAAGAAATAGCGAAAGGGGTGCTAGACTTTCGGGCCAATACCTTTGGGCACAGAACTCCGTTGGGTCGACTCTCTCTCTCTCTCTCTCTCTCTCTCTCTCTCTTTTAATGTTCAGTGATTTGGAGTTTCTATTCGTGTGTTGCTATTGATTTCACGCTTGGAGTGTCCAAGCTTGCTAGAGTGGTATTATAGCTCTGAAAGATTCTTCTTCTACGAAGGATCTGAGCCACACACATAGGAATTTCGTGATAGAACCTGTGTCCCGATCCCAGACTTATTAGCCACTCCCACCCTTCATACATCGCGCATCGGGCGTGCTCCCGTCTTCATTGCTTTATCTTACATTACATAAGCCATAAAGAACGCCAGATTGCATATGGGTTCTCGTGGAGAATCTGACAGAGAACAATTCTCAGCGGGTAGGCAAAAAAAGTTGAAATCCGGCGTTGGAACTAAAGAAAAGAATGAAGATTTGGACAAATTCTTGACAGAAAAGTTTGCCAAAACGCAGTACAAACGTCGATTGTAGGTTGGCATATGTGTGAAAAAATTGATTAAGTACTCCAGAGACCCGAGTTTTGCGAAACACCTGAAGGATTACCCGATTGATGAGATTTACTAGAGATGGCGTGAGGCCATTGATTCTCCTCTTAGGTGAGGAGAAAAGCTGAAAGGACAGACGAGTGCAGACAAACGGAACCTGTACTCGTAGAAAGAGTTGGATATAACTCTTGAGAAGAAGATGAACCAGAGGACCACCAGAAGATAAGCTAGAGAGTTACAGAGCAACAGCTGAGCGCGAAAGAAAAGGAAAGACGAAAGTAGGACTGGTACCAGGTTTTGTGGGGACCTGCCGACCTTGATCAGATGAACAAAAAATACCAAACTTTGCACAACATGGGGCAAAGTGTGAGATTGGGAAACCAACTTCAATCGAATTGGCGGCTTGATTTGGAATTACGCGCAAGGAAATGGGGCCACAGGCCGAGGTTGTTCTAGCGGAACCTGGACGGGATGTTGCCATTACACCTGTCATTGGCAAACTATGTTTGCATTGTCAACGGTATTTAGGACACAAGGACTTTTACATCATGCCTTTCGAAGGGCGTGATGTCCTCCGAGGAATCCCTTGGTTCCCCAGGAACAGTGTCGTGGTCGATTATAGGGCAGGGAAAGCCATCTTTAAGAATGAGAAGGGCAAAGAGATTATACTTGATGGAAAACTGAAAGGCGAGTCCGTCCCACTTGATGAAATTTATTTTTCTAATTTATTTATTCGATCTACTTGAAAGAACTAAATGATGAACAAAGGTCAAATATGTCTGATCTCAAAAAAGAACGACAAGGTTTTCTGCAAGCTCAAGCTGACTGTTTCTCTGAGGGCTTACCAGGCGAGTTACCTCCTTCACGTCTTGAAGATCACATGATTGATTCCCAGTAGTACACCATTGAACGAGCCACCTTACAGAGCCAAAATGAAGAAATAATGAACCAGAACAGATCGACGATATACTCGACAGACTTCAGGGTTCTACTTGTTGAATTGATCTGAAGAGTGGTTATCATCAGATGCGAATTGTTCTTGGACACGTCTACAAGACAGCTTTCAAGACTTTTGGTTTGTATGAATATACCTTTTGGTCTTACGAATGGTGTGGCTACATTCAACCGCATCATGGATAGGATTTTCAGATGGTACTGATCATTTGTGGGCACTTTCTTTGACAACATTATCGACTTCTCCAAGAATGAAGCAGAACACAGGCACCACCTGTTGCACGTTTTCCAAGCATTGCGGAACCATAAATTGGTTATAAATGCAAAAAAGAGTGGATTTTTCTTGTCTGAGATACATTTCTTGAGACATCGTCTCAACAGAAGGGGTAAAGATGGATCCGGCCAAAGTTGCGACTATTCATGATTGACTTGATTTGAAGAATGTTTATGAGGTTCAAAGCTTATCGAGGCTTGTGCTCATATTATCGGCGGCTCATTCGGAAATTTGGAGATAGCTTCTCCTTTGCATATGCTGACTCAGAAAGGAGTTCCTTTTACTTGGGGATGGACAGAGATTACAACCTTTCAGATTCTCAAGGAAAAGTTGACTATGGAACGAGTGTTGGCCTTACTAGACTTGGAAAAGCCATTTGAAGTTTTATTGTGATGCTTGTGGTCACAATCTGGGAGTAGTCTTGATGCAAGAAGGCCATGTGATTGCTTATGAGAGCAGGATGTTTTTACGCCCTGAAATGGTTGCACAGATTTATGAGAAAGAGCTTGTGGCAGTTATCCATGCTCTTACGCAATGGCGACACTATCTTCTTGGAGCTGATTTTACAGTCTTTACAGATCACCAGAGTTTATGCTACTTGTTGTCGCAGAAGCAGCTTTCGGAAAAGTAGATGCAGTGGGCTAACATCTTGTCACAGTTTCATTTCCATATATTCCATGTTCACGGACATTAGAATTTAGTGGTAGATGCGTTGTCTAGAAAGCCCTTGATTCTGACTATTTTACGTGATACATCATCAAAGCTTTGAGGATATGGTAGATTAGTACGCCACAGATCTAGATCTTGATTTTGCAGATATCTTCCACCGGATACAGAGTGGAGAGATAGTTGCAGGCTAATCCATAAGGGATGGCTATTTTATGTGGAAAACGATGTGTGTTACACAGCCTTTGAGGGAAAAAAGTTTTGACAGAGTGCCATTGTCCACCTTTTTCCGGCCACCGCGACATAGATACCACCTTGAAGGGTGTTGACCGTTAAAAGTAACTGGCCGACGCTCAAAAAGGATGTGGACGATTTTGTTGGCAGTTGCTTAGTATGCAAAAGGCCAAGTATGACAGGCATAAGGCATCAAGATTTTTACAGCCTTTACCCATACCCTCCCGTCCCTGGGAAAGCATTGCCATGGATTTTATTTTTGATCTTCCCAAGACTCAAAGTGGGCAGGATGGCATTTGGACAGTCATCGATAGATTCAGTAAAGAGGCCCACTTCTTTCCCAAGACAATTAAGCCCGATCATTTGGCAAAACTGTTTGTCTTACAGATTTTCCGAATATATGGCATGCCTGAGTCCATTGTTTCGTACAGAGATCCTTGGTCTATTAGTTGTTTTGGAGAGCAATCTGGGAGAGCATTGGCACGCGGTTGCAATTCTCGTCCTCGTTCCACCCGCAGACAGATGGGAAATTTGAGATAGCCAATTCAATGGTTTTGGATTTGTTGAAGTACCCCATAGAGTTCCAGCTAGTAGCACTTCTAGATTCACTTTAGTATTGCTTTTTTTGTACTCATACATGGTACCAAATTCACAAGTTTGTAACAAATTGGTCTCATAGGTCATTTTGGCCTTTTGAAGACGTTAATATATCATTTCATTTCACGTCTCTCTCTCTCTCTCTCTCTCTCTCTCTCTCTCTCTCTCTCAAATGTTCTGACACTTCTTACCTCTATGATCTCTCTTCTCCACCATTGCCCTGAATATGTATATGGCATTGCATGTGTTCTCGTATGGCAAAGGATCATACTAGATTGAAGGCCATTTCGTGTCATCACAGCATCTTCCATTGCCTATTTGATATGATATCAGAGTAGTGACTCTGGATTCGTTTGACATCTCTTTGGATTTGTCCAGTTGGTCTGAGTATTGCTTAGGGCCAGGTGATAGGGATTGTTGTGGTTGTGCCGTGCCGGAGTGAGATAGCTTATTCTCAAGTTGGATCATGTCTAGCCATGTCTAGTACGGGGTTTTGGCTCTGTCCATGACTATGTAGTCAAGCGTGGGTGTGTAGGATTTTTCAAGCTTGCCATTAGCTTTACCTGAGCGGAAGGTAGATAAATACGATGCATAAAGTACGAAAAAAACGTTGTAATTAAAGAAAAACAACTTTGAACCATAAAATATGTTAAGTTTTGAACAAGATTTTTGTTTGAACATGTATGTGCTTGTATCTTTGTGACTTTGTTTATGTGTGTAATGCATGAAACATAATACGGTTGTCACACTTTTATAGCATGCAAATTTGGTTCAGAAGTCACAAGTCTTATTGTAACATTTAGAAGTCAAGCAATTGAAATGAAAGCAACAAGTACATTAGTATTGGATGACCAATGCGAATTTAACGTCTTGATCAATAAATTCGCGAATATATGCAACCGTACAAGAGCGCGAGGGGCTGTTGTAGCCCCTTAAACCACTTTCCTCTCATTTTTGCCCTATTTCTCATGTCATGGCCGTAGGATTTGCAGGCTTTTAGGACCGTGTGCATCGAGCGTAGGAAAAAGCAAACACTGTATACCAACTGTTGCAGTCGTGGTGTGCCTACGAGGGGTAGAAAGGCGCTCGGAGAAAGTCTGCTACAATCTAGAACCGGCCAATACACAGTAGAGGGTGGTACTAATTCAACTACCTGTTAGATTTACACAGAGGATTGAGCAGAGAAGAGAACACAAATGCATCCACAACGTCTAGAATGTCATTGCGCACACGAAGACCAACATCCTATAGGCCCCAAAGATTGACGCCCCTTTCGGTATTTCTTTATTTAATTGCAAACAAATGACCTGAACAATTACACCAAACTCTCACCAAGCTGTTCAAACCTGTCAAGGGCTGAAGTTGCAGGTTTTCGACCCAATTTCGGCAGCATAATGGCACCAAAATCTTTGTGGGTCAAAAGTCAGATTCCTTGCATTTTAGAAGCTTTCCAGTGAGCTGGAAGTGAATTTCAGCGTGCTGTAATTTTCTGTTTTGGTCACTGACAGGTGCCAGCATAACAACCCCAAAACTTGCGTGAAACCAATTCCCCTGCTAGAACTCACTTCTATTGCGAATACCCTCTTATTCCTGCCCAAAAACAGTAAATTCAGCTCACTATATTTACTGGTTTTTGCCCTGTTTCCAGCCCTAAACAGTCCCTGAACTGTTCTCTGCCAGTGGGGCACGATTCCCAAAGGTTCTGGCGTTCGTATGGTTGAAAAACAGTCAATTTTCTGCGCATACACATCGTTGAATTTGCACGTGTACGGTGAGGTTATGACCCTCACCGGTGCCTGCTAGCTACCCCTGGTCCTACTCAAGGAGGCTCTTGCCTCAACACAAAAGCATAAAACCACACAGCTGTACATCAGTCAAATGAAGAGCCCTCTTGTGGGGCATCACATAACTGCACGTAGGGGGGAGAGAGAGCAGTGTGTAGTGTGCAGGGCATCACTCCTAGCACCACACTGTACATAGAGGGAAAGGAAGCACTCCATAGCTCTTAACCTGTGGCAGGTTCTCAATGTAGCATCCCCCCAGCATAAATCGAGCGCCCCCTCTGCTACCCTTGACCTGTAATGCATATGTGAACAAATAGATGCAAAAAGGGGAAGATTTCCATGGCTGCCAAAACCTGCGTATCGCTGAAAACGCAGCAAAACAGCCCTATAAACACACATCTGATGCCTTCCAATGCTGAAAATGAGCTCCTTGGTCCTAGGTGAAGTCATGGGAAGCTCAAAAATGGAGAGAAATGGCTGAAAATTACAGTTATCGACCTCCAAAACTGCTCCAAAAAGTCAGTTACGAGTTCTGTTCTCCGAAACTGGGTAAACTGACTAAAAAGTGTCACTTGGCACTCATGCATGCAATTTCCCCGCATTGGGCTTCTTGCTTAAAAATCTCTCAATTGGTGCATCAGTTGACTTTGCAACAGAGTAATAAAATGTTCCCCTTGTCATTCTGAAGCTAATGATGCGAACAGATTTCATAGCCCAAATTAGCAGTTCCCTAATTTTTAGGAGATGCTTCCGTTGGGCTCTCACTAGTCTTTTGACCATCTATCCTCATTGGGACCGCATCCAAAAGTGCAATGTGTCCCAACCGTTGGATACTTTTTGTTGGTAGTCCCACCTTGACTTTATGCCTTTATTGAGTTCACTTCCTAGTATCCACCAACTTGCTGAGTGCGACGAGGGGACCTACATGATCTTGCACTGAGCCTAGACATCCTCTTACTATAGGAATTAGAGTGCCACCAACTTCCCGTCTGCGGGTGAAACTACCATTCACATTGGCCATACAATGTCCAACCATTTGCAACTTCAAAAAGAGGGTCTCAAAAATTAAACAAAAATCATTGGAAAGAAACCAACAACTAAGGTTAGCAGTTGCCACGTCCTCGTGACATGCCGAAAGTCCTGTATAACCACCCCAAGGCTTCCCCGAGGCTTCCGTGGTGTTATCTTGCAGCTTAGGTGCAAAGCCCTAAACCTACAAATAAACGCAACGTGTTGTGTTTTGAGCGGAGCAAACACGTCTATGCGTGTCTCAGGAGCTTCTGCATACACTTCCCCTTTGATTTGGACGAGTTTTCACGCGAGAAAACTCTCCGTTTTTGCAATTTGTCATGATGGAATTGTGCCTACCTGTGGGGGATTAGCAATCAGCTAATCCGGTTTCTGTTCAAAAGGCTCTTGCCTTGGCAAACGCACATAAAACCCACAAGACTGTACATAGTCATCTGAGTATCCCAATTAGTGGGGGAGGCCCCGGGGGAGATGCACGAGAGCGGAAGACGGAAAGCTTTCCATTAAAGCTTCAAACCTGAAAATCCATTCACAAAGCTGAAAATGCAGCCTCCACTCTCATATTGGGCGCCCCCAGTTGGGAGAGGGCTTTTGGAAAGTGTGTTGGCTTGTTGGTTGCTCTCCTAATGATATGTGTCCATTGTGCCTTATGGTTCAGTTTCCTAACCCCTCCCTACTTATAAAGTTGTCAGTGACTTGCCAAGTGGCCCAAATTCCATTTACGTGCACAGAAGCTTCCATACTCCTCAAAATTCAATGCTAGTTGGGTCGATCAGTCCCCATTTGCTACCTAGATTCCCTATGTGAGAAATCCGTTTGGCTGCAATCGTTTCACACTTGCCATGTAATGTTCACTTGCACCTTTTCAAGGGTTCCCAGAGAAAACAAGTAAAAATAAATAAATGAAAAGAAAAATACACCTCACCTCTTGGTGACACAACCCCTTGCCATAATTGTGACCCGTAGTATGGATACATCAATCATGGATTTTTGGGACTGATGCGACGCTACTTGGGTGTGCTTCTTGAAAGTTTTATGGACTGGAAACTCTGCAAATCAGGGACTGAAAAGGAACTGCACACCCCATAGTGCTGAAGTCTCTTATGGGATAGAAGAAGAGGATTGATTACCTGAACTCTTCACAGCTGATTTGCAGCTGCCAAACAGTAGGGATTTTGACAGCTGTGCCGATGAGACAACAGCTGCCGCAGGGTATCACTTTAACGGCTGCTGTATAGATCTGCTTGGAGTATCTCTATGGGGACCAGGACGAAAGGGTTTTTCCCACTAGATTTGCCCATACCTGAGGCAAAATGCTAGAATGGGGGTCTGCCATTGCTATATGAGCCACTAGGCTGGCTAACGGATATCTTTTCTACTAAAGGGCTAAACGAGACCCTCGTGCTTGGGACAAGATGTTGAGCTAGTGCATGCACATTCTCCCACACCCCCCAAGCTCAACAATTTGGGCTGCTATCATATCAGAACCATGCGTCTGACTAGTTGTAGGCAGTAGGCTACATGCCAACAGGGAATGCTATCCAATCTTTGCAAAACAGCTCAGACAGACAACTGAATGCGCTTCATACAATCAATTAGCAAGAGGTGTATGCAGGGGTCCTAACTAGGAAGGATCTGTTTGAACATGTAGGGTATGTGTTTAGTCTTACAACGGCATTGGTACTAGATCCCCTAGGCTTTCCTAGTCTAGGGGTTGGTTCAAGGTTGTAGTAGCATATGTCCACATGGCACATGGAGTCCATGTGCAGCTTCTCACAGGGTGCGGTGTCTATGGAGGTTGTAGTCCAATAGGCTTGTCATCAAAAGCATTAGTTGTACACCCTTTATCTCTACAATTACTCCAAGGTTCCCTTTTGTCTGTTGGATGGATGCCTATGAAACTGGACTTTCCTGACCCTATTGTTACCTCCCCTCAATGTAGCAATATAATGTGTTTCAATGACTTAATGGATGTTCCGAGACGTTTGGCTTGAGTGCCAGGGTAATGTGCCATGAGGCTGCACCAGAGAGAGGATTAGGGTGCAATACCATGCATGACATTTTAAATCAATAAAGCTCTGTGTCTCCATCAAAGTTTGATAATCATTGAATAATAACTGGTCACAAAATTCGCTGCCAGCCTTGCTCAGTATATTGACAGCATCAGGGTCTCGTCGATCCCTATTGAGATGGATCCCTTTTCCCCTGTTGCTCTTCGAAATCTGTGCCAAGGCTTCAATAAATATGTGAAATGATTGGCAGAAACCCATACGTTTTATCTCTCTCTCTCTCTCTCTCTCTCTCTCTCTCTTTTCTAGACCTTCAAATTTTGGGAAATCTACCAAAATACCTCCCTCAAATTTGAAAAATTCCCAAAATACCCTTGTCTTAATTTTGGATGATTTCTCCACAGTCTAGTCTTTTTGACAAAAGAGATCTATCTGAAAATTTTCACTAAGGAGCTCACAGTTAGAGGCATTTGTGTTTACTAATAATAAGCTATTTCAGCTTGAGAGCCCACAATGCCATCCAAAATCCTAGTTCTCTTATCTTCGATTTAAGGACAACTAATCTTCCTTGGAAGATTTGCAAAAAGGAAATTGTTTGGAGATGTTTGCGAGAATAACAAGGGTTATTTTGGGAGGCGTTTCTGGAATTTTTGGCAAAATGAGGGGTATTTTGGTGACTTTCCCTGAAAAATTTCAAGCTAACCTTTCTTGGCCATTGATGACATGACAAAGATGTCATAGTTTTTGCCCAAGCTATATTGAGCAAAGGTGATGGTCTTTTGAATGGACAAAACTATGCTTTACTCATTGAGGCATAGCCTATCCACCAATATAGACTCCTGATGGGTTTGAAAAAGTATATGTGCAGTACTTCAATAACCAGGAAACTCTAAAGAGAAGAAAATGCAGAAGGAAAGGTCAAGAAAACGAAGATTACAAATGTAAAATGACACACATATTGCATGCATGTTCTACCACCAAATGACACACACATTGCATGCATGTTCTACCACCACTGTCACCACCACTACATATTTAATAGACATGGGAAGTCTTTCGAGTTTACAAATTTGTGAGGCTTTTCATGTCCTAGGCTCACCCTTCAATTCCCCATTTGAGATCCTTTGAAAGGATTTATATTTTTTCATAATTGTAGATACTTAACCATTGTTAGAGTATTCAGTGGGAGATTTAAAGCCCCCACCCCCCAAAAAGAAAAAGAGAAAAAAATGAAGAATTGTTCCAAGATAACATTTGAGTACTTTATACTCGCCATGCACAAACCTAGTGATATAAAGCTCCTTCCTTTCCTCCTCATACTTTTAGGCACGTTTCATCTACCCTTTTTGTCATTGTCTACTTTCATTATGGCCACAATCCGAGTCTTGTCCATGAATTTGTGTAATTTTAGCCACTTTGTAAAGAGCCTTACATCTAACATTCACTCTTTACAAGATTGTGTACTTGATCCAAGTCCTGAAGTTGGAGGGATTTATCTTGAGAATGTAATTGAACTATGAGCACTTCTCCAATTGTTTGCCAAAGTGACCGCTTTCTAGACCTATAGTTAATTCAAACTTCTTTTGGTTTGGAAGTAGCTATTTATGCCTCAGTCCTTAGTATACCTATCTAACCTCCACCTATTCTTAGACTCTAATGACATGAATAGACATGTTGATTTCGTCCAAGTTTCACAAGCTTTTCTATTCCTTGGCCTCTGCCTATACTCTATGAAAAAGGAGAGAGATCTTAGCATGGGAAGAAGTCATCCGCCGATAATTAACAGGCGACTCTAGCGCACTTAATCAATTCATTATTCAAAGAAAAGATATCAGTGGAAAGCAATTTCTTAGTGATTACTCATATTATCTTTCCGGATTGTATTCCATGAAGTTGCTTCCCTCATAAGAAATAGGAATCACAAGTTTGAGCTTCTTCTAACAAGCTCTCTCTTTTATGTCTCTTGTGTTTGTTGTGTCTGCTCTTAACATAGATATATATATACACACACACACACACACACACACACACACTTAGATGAATGCAGGATAAGCCCAGATTCACCCTTGAAGGAAAGTGCAAGGTATAGACCCATGGTAGTCACCCACAAGAAAATATAACCATCAGCTCCATCATGCATAGTATTGACTAAATACCACAACATCCCCACGAACGTCGTCAGTGCCCAATAGTGGGTGTAGAACTAAGCACTAACATATGCTACCCAACACATAATAATCTGTCATACAATGTATCATTGTTGTATTGGACATTCTTTGCTTTGAGGAAACAACAATGATTGGATATTAAAAGTTTGAACTAATGACATTGTGCTCTCTCTCTCTCTCTCTCTCTCTCTCTCTCTCTCTCTCTCTCTCACACACACACACACACACACCCACACACCCACCCCCACCCCCGCACGCGTGCACGTAAAGACAACATGGACTTGGATTGCAAAAAAAAAAAGCACGCATCAGGACATGGGTGCAGTCCTCACCCTTGCAAAGTTTAATTGCAATCTGATAGTGACTCAATGATTCTATGTTGCACCATTGCTATATTTCTTCCATAGACCTACAAGTAAGGTCTATGGAAAATTTATGCCTATGGTACGGCATGGGACTGTCGTGTGATACCATAGCACCCCCTTAAGAGCTTGAAATTGACGAAAAATAGTACCTCTATTGAATCTTTTTCCTAACCTTCCAAAATTTGGAATATTTGGACTAATCTTTTGGTAAAACGGTTTTAAAAAAATAGCCGAAGGATTATGAAGACCCTTAAAAAAAAAAAAAAAGGGCAGTGGTATATACATTTGATGTGCTATAAATTTTGGTGTGTGGTGAAGAAAACTCTTGATCTAGGATAGATGTTTGAAGTTCGAACCAAATCTTTATGGCATGTCCTATGTTACAAAACATTGCGTTTTCACACACTAGTACCTACTTCCTAGGGTTTTCCTTTTGAGGGTCCATTTTACCTATTTTTGGGTATTTTGCTTGTTTTTTATATGTAAAAATGTGAGATACCTTGCAAAGAATACAGACTATACAATTTGAAAAATTTGAAGGGCAAAGTTAACTGTCAAAAATCAACCCTACCCCTCTCTCCCTCTCATTCTTCTTGATGACATCAATCTTTGTCATCTATTCTCTTTCTCCCATGTCTCATGTACAATCCAAAGACAAAAGATCCAACGAGTCTTAAACTTGAGACTTGCTACCCAAGATGGAAATGGGATAGCCAATCTTGGACATTCCAATATAAAACTTTCTCTTGCATACAACAACAAAAGCATAAGCGGTCGTTGGTGAAGAGCTAGATAAAATGGTATGCACTTGTATAGAGGGAATTAACTATGCATGCATAAGTGTTAAGGTAGGCAAGGGGTAAACAAGGAGTAAGGGGGGTGGGGGTGGGTGTGTGTTGTGTGTTCAGAGAAAAAGGAAAAAAGAAAGGGTCTACTAGAGGTTTACCTCCTATTTTGTAGGCTTTCTCACCTCTAAATTTGAAATTTAGCGGTAAATTTTGAAATTGTCGATGGAATCACACAACTAGGAGGTCTAAAAGGAAAGAATTTTTTCAAGGCATAAGGAGATAGTAGTAGACATTGAAGAAGGTAGATTGCAAAGCAAAGAAAATAAAAGGGAAATATGCGTTGGTTAATTAGGACACAAGAGAATGGAAACAAAGTGAACTGAGACTTGCATTAAATGTACTAGAGAAGTGCCTACAAGGTAGCTCCCTAATATAGGAGTGGAAGGAGCATCTAGGATATTTTGATGTAGTAGTTCAACTTCAAAATCAGCCCCTACAAATGTGGGTTGACCCTATAAGTATAGAAGTTCATTTGATATGATGTATACCTCATTTGGCTCCATATATAGTTCACCAAGTGCACATGATTATGAGAAGACACTTTGCTATACATGCTATGAATGGACAAGAGATCAGACTCACCAAGATACAATAAAAGTCTCAAGGTAGGATTCTCACAAAGATGATGGTGCACAGGATAAAGTGCATACCCAACAACCCTCCTCTTTGATTGGGACCATGATCAATTATAGAGAGACAACAGTGCCACACATGCTATGCCAGAGAGGCTACTTGTATGGGTTGCATTTATTCACTCAAATAATGAAAAAAAGGTTTTATATGAAATTAAACTTGTATTTTTAATTGTAGACATGTAGTAGTGTTAGTGTGTATACGCGCTTCACCAGGGGCACTTTTCTCCCACTGGGTTTTTCCTCCTGGACATCTGGTGTGAAAGGACACCTTATCTCTTAGGGTTTCATATAAGCTTTGTAGCTCTGAGTTTGTATACACATTTATTATTCCAATACAGAGAGAGAGACTACAGAGATCTCGTACACAAGCTCTGTGTCTTCTCCTTCTCCATCTTCTTCCTACTCTGAGTTGCTGTCTTCCTTCTGTTTCCTGTTTCATCATCTTCAACAATTGGTATCAGAGCAAGGTGATTTCCAGAGCCTCTACTTGCGTTTTCGCGTCCGCGCGCGCAATCGCAGTTTTCAGGCAGTTTTCGGAAAATTTGTTCGTGGGAGCATCCTCGACGTTCCGGGAGTATTCTGAGCAGGTGACCTTGTGTTTTTCCCCCCTTCCGAAGTCGTTCGAGCCCTCAGAATTTTGTTCTGAGCATCGTAGCAGGAGTTACTTTTCGGAGGCGTTTAGATCAAGAGGGTGTGCTTTTTGACAGATTTTCTTCAGGTAAACAGTTCTTTTGGGAAGCAGCTTGTCTTAGCTTTGTGCTGAGATTTTGTGTAGAGTTTTGCTTGGATTGGAGAGGAGATTTGTGAATCTCTTGGAGGTTCTTTTGCTCTCTTGTGTGCATCTACAGTATGGCTCAATCAACGGAGAAAGAGATTTTTGGTGCGTTTACATCCGAAGACAAATTGGATGGTACCAACTATTCTCTTTGGTCTTTTATAGCCAAAAATGTTTTGGTTGGTAAAGGATTGTGGGATTATGTATCTGGAGATGAAGTTCGTCCAGGTAGCATTGCACCTGCCACGCCTGGTCGTGGTGCAGCTGTTGGGGCAGGACCCTCACAAGTCACTCCAGAGCAAAAGAGATGGGATACTAAAGATGCACAGGCTATGGCTGTGATTGCCTTAACCATAAAGAGGACAATCACACCACATATCAGATCTTGCAGAACTTCTGAGGATGCTTGGAACACTCTGCAAGCTATGTTTGGAGGAAGAAACGCTGCCAGAATAGAGTTTTTGAAGAAACAACTTGACAAAATACAGATGGACGAAGGTGACGATATTGTCAAGCATCTTACAAAAATCAGGGATCTTAAAGAGCAATTGCTTAGCATTGATGAAGTGATTCGAGAGAAGGACTTGGTTTCCAAAACACTCAATTCACTACCACCATCTTATTTGACTTTTCAGACTTCTTTGACTCTGTCTTTGCGAGCTAATCCTGACCCTCTTTATTTTGAAGAGTTAGTGGCTTTGCTATTGCAGGAGGATCAATCACGTAAGAACAAGTCTTTACAGGTGGATGGTATGGATCATGCTCTTGTTGTACAGAACAAAAACAGGGGTAAAGAGAGTGCTCATCACTCCAAGTCTAGTGCAGGACAGTCTTCAGAGAAGTCTAAAGGTGATTCCGACAAGTCCAAGAAGAAAGGTAAATGTCACTACTGCAAGAAACCTGGTCACTACATTAGTGAGTGTAAAAAGCGAATTGCTAAAGAAAAGAAGAAAGAGTCAAGTTTGGTTGTTTCAGCTTCTGGTGATTATTCTATAGCTAAAGAAGAGTCTCCAAACTTTGTGCAGGATTCTTATGCTTTTGTAGTATGTTCAAATTTTTCTGCTTACAGTGTTGACAAGACACAAATGATTTGGTACTTTGATAGTGGTGCATCCAGGCATATTACTTCAAGGAAGGATTTGTTTTGTTCATTGGATGCAGCTCCAGCACGAAAGAAGGTGACATGTGCAAATAATGCTTCTTATCCAATCAAAGGCGTTGGTAAGATTTTGATTACCATTTCAGATGGTTCAGATTTATGCTTGCCAGATGTCTTATATGTTCCAGGGATCAAGAAGAATTTGTTGTCTGTATCCTCTCTTGCAAAAAATGGTCTTCGGGTCATTTTTGAGGATGACAGATGTGTTGTACTAGATCGAGAGAATGGTTATTCTCTTATCACTACAGGTACGCTGGACAATGGACTATTTGTGCTAGATCGTTATGAAAAGCAGATTCAGGTATGTATTGCAGAAACAAAGACTCAGGCCATGCAGGATGCTGAGTTGTGGCATGCTAGATTTGGGCATGTTAGTTATGGCAGTTTGATGACTTTACAACGTCATAATATGGTGCATGATTTGTCTTTATTGGAGATGCCACCAAGACATGTATGTGAAGGTTGCGTTCTTGGAAAGATGCACAGATTTGCATTTTCGCAGGATGGTTCAGTTAGAGCGACACGAAAGTTGCAGCTTGTACACAGTGATGTATGTGGTCCTATGAGGACGCCATCTATAGGAAACAGCCTTTATTTTGTGACCTTCATTGATGACTTTTCCAGGTTTTGTTGGGTGTATCCACTCAAAGCAAAGTCAGACGTGTTTGCAGTTTTTCAACATTATGTCGCCATGGTTGAAAATGAAACAGGTTGCAAAGTACAGACTCTTCGTACCGATCGAGGAGGTGAATACATGTCAGGTGCATTTAAGGATTTTTTGGGAAAGAAAGGCATTAAACACCAATGCACTATGCCATACACACCACAACAGAATGGTGTTGCAGAAAGGAAGAACAGGTCTTTAATGGAGACGGCTAGATGTATGCTCAAGGCTAAGAGTTTGCCTCATAAGCTATGGATGGAGGCAGTTGCTTGTGCAGCACATGTTTTGAACAGGTGTCCTACTCGTGCCTTGAAGACCATTACTGCATATGAAGCTTGGTATGACAAAAAACCTTTAGTCAGTTATCTTCGTGTTTTTGGTTGTCTTGCTTATGCTCACATCCCTCAGCAGTTACGTGGGAAGCTTGATGATAAGGCAATCAAATGTATATTTGTGGGGTACAGTAGTGGAAGTAAAGGTTATAGACTTTACAATCCTGCTACAAACAAGATTTTTGAAAGTCGTGATGTAATTTTTGCAGAAACTACTGCTCAACCTATGGTTGCTTTTGATCTACCTCATATGCAGACACATGATGTATTTGAAGGTTTGCTTCCTTCTTTTGTGGAGAATCAAGAATCACAACAGGTTGATAATCTTGATCAATCTTTTGATCAGCATGTGACACCTCATGATGTAGAGGAAATTGTGCGTGAAGAGCAAGAAGTTCTCAGGGAAGAAAGAACCTTGCCTAAATGGGTTCAGAAAACTTTGCAGGATAGCAAGTTGGATGCACCATTGCCACGAAAAACACGTGCTGGTACTACTTTTGGCAGAGAGCAAGTAGATTTGGCTTGCTTTAGCACTCTTTGTGATGCAGATGAGCCTGATTCATTTGAACAAGCTTTAGAGTGTGTTCAGTGGAAAGATGCTATGCAGCAAGAAATTGATTCTATTCATAAGAATCATACATGGGATCTAGTGGACTTGCCTACAGGTAAAAAGCCTATTGGTACAAAGTGGGTTTTTAAGGTAAAATGGAAACAAGATGGTACTGTTGACAGGTACAAAGCAAGGCTTGTGGCAAAAGGCTATGCGCAACAGAAAGGCATAGATTATGATGAAACCTTTGCTCCTACTTCTCGTGCGTCCACAGTTAGATCACTAGTTGCAATTGCTGCTCATCATGGTTGGAAAGTGCATCAGTTGGATATCAAAACTGGTTTTTTGAATGGTGATTTGCAGGAAGAAGTTTATGTAAGTCAACCAAGTGGTTTTGTTGTAAAAGGTCAAGAGAAAAAGGTATGTAGATTGCGTAAAGCTTTGTATGGTCTCAAACAGGCTCCAAGAGCATGGTATGAGAAGATACATACTTATTTGATTGGCCAGGGATTTCAGAATAGTCCAACAGAAAGTACTTTGTATGTCAAAAAGAGAGATGGAGTTCTCATTATGCTAACACTTTATGTGGATGATATGCTTCTTACAGGCAATAATGCAAATGAAATTGAAGCGTTTAAAGATGCTTTGAGAAAAACCTTTGAGATGTCTGATCTTGGTTTGCTACATTATTACTTGGGTATTCAGTTTGTGCAATCAGAGGATGGCATATACATGTTGCAGGCAAAATATTTGCATAAAATTTTGGACAAGTTTGGTATGCAAAATTGTAAACCAATCTCTACACTCGTAGAAACTGGATCAAAGTTGAGCATGCACGATGCTGGAGAACCTTTTGATGTACATACTTATGCAGCAGCGGTTGGTTGCTTGATATATTTGGCAGGCAACACTCGTCCAGACATTCAATTTGGGGTTTCACAAGCAAGCAGATTTATGCACAGCCCAGGTATGCATCATTGGCAAGCTGTGAAGCGCATACTTCGTTACCTTTCAGGTACCCCTAATCTTGCCATGTTCTTTCCAAGGGGGGATATGTATGGAAAGCACAGTTCTATGCAGCTTCTTGGTTACAGCGATTCAGATTGGGCTGGTGATTTTGACACACGACATTCCACAAGTGGCAATTGTTTTTTCTTGGGAAATGCATGTATATCTTGGCTAAGCAAGAAGCAACCCACAGTGGCTACATCAACTTGTGAAGCTGAGTACAGGGCAGCTTTCACGGCAACAGTTGATTGTGTATGGATACGCAGGTTATTGGCAGATCTTTGTGAGTGTCAACAGGCACCCACTACCATTTTCACTGACAGTCAGAGTGCTATGGCAGTTGCAAGGAATCCAGTATTTCATGCAAGAACAAAGCACATAGAGGTTCACTACCGCTATGTCAGGGAAAGGCTACATGCAGGGGAGATCACACTAACTTACTGTCCTACACAGGATAACATTGCAGATCTATTTACGAAGGCGTTATCACGAGAAAAGTTTGAAGCTTTCCGAAAAGCTTTGGGCTTACTCTCATACACATGATGATCTGCTACCTTGTACGGATTCACACTATCACTACAGGGGGGATTTGTAGACATGTAGTAGTGTTAGTGTGTATACGCGCTTCACCAGGGGCACTTTTCTCCCACTGGGTTTTTCCCTCTGGACATCTGGTGTGAAAGGACACCTTATCTCTTAGGGTTTCATATAAGCTTTGTAGCTCTGAGTTTGTATACACATTTATTATTCCAATACAGAGAGAGAGACTACAGAGATCTCGTACACAAGCTCTGTGTCTTCTCCTTCTCCATCTTCTTCCTACTCTGAGTTGCTGTCTTCCTTCTGTTTCCTGTTTCATCATCTTCAACATTAATTAATACCCAAATAAACAATTAAATATGATTTTATTGCTGCTCTAGGAGACCATAGACAGTAGGTATGATATTTGAATCATTCACTTTGTATAGTGCATTTTAGAGCTAGCATAGCTCCAACATGCTATGAGCTATCAAATTTCATGCTTCTCTCTTCGTTTTGAGCCTAAGCATAGATTGGTTTTTTACAAAGAGAGAAATGAAGTCGCTACTTATACTCACTCACATTCAATGTAATATTTCCCAACGTTAGGATCTACGGTGGCATTTACTCCCTTGCTCTTAACCTTGCGTTTGATCTTGGGATGGTTGAGGTTCTTGCAATGGGACAAGATTACATGCAATGTCATTGTTTTACCATTTGTGTTTGCTTGGTTGCAATTAAGTTTGCTTGATGATTTGACCATTTGATCTTGCTTGATTGTTTGACCATTTGATTTTGTTTGATTGCATTTGAGTTTTTTTTATTGCAACCATCTCAATTTGTTTGATTGTGTGATTTGTGGCATGTGTTGTATAGTCAAAATATAGTGTGCATTAGCTTGTAAGTTCTAGTTACGCAAAAGAAATTATTTTTCTCCATCTCATGTATACTTTCTCCCAAATTTATGACTATGTGATTGCACATATGATATAGGTACTCCACCATGGCCGACATGCTGACAAAACCAAAACGTCATTGTATAGAGAAGTTTGTGTGCCCCAAGTTCATCCCGCTCGTAAGGACCACCACTAGAGCTCGTTTGAAGCTTCTGCATTCAAGCCCTTTATTGACACCATATATTCCAAGATTCGTGTAGTGCTTTACTTATTTGGTCAAGCCTCGGGGAATTCACTCATTAAAAGCTCCCTCTATCACGTGTGTTCAAGAAGTTATTAATAATATTCCACTGAAACACGTTATATTTACATTGTGAGCATATTTAAGATGCCCCCACCCCCTCTAATGTATACATAAAAGTATACGTTTGAGGCTATTAATAATACTCTCTTGTTAACTCACATGATATGATATACGTCTTGAAAAGTGACCACCCCAAGAGTCATGCACACGGTGGCATAGAGATTTGACAAGAGGCCAGCTAGTCAATGATGCTTCGTGAATATTTGTGGTGGCGAGGGTTGCTAGCTCCCTTGAGCCAACAGTGAAGATTTGGTCACACTTTATAGATTGCATGAAGCTCATAGAGGCTCTCTACAATACCATGAAGAGGAAGGGAAAGTGCTCATGCACTAATGACAAGCCCCTGACACTATAGAGCCCCAAGCACCATTAGTGGTAGCGCCAACAACCCCATCAGCACCAGATACGAGCACTTGTCTCTCATGTGCTCCGCATCTTTTGCCATGCCTACATTGAGTACATCCTAGCTACCAATGTTGGTGAGGGTAGGTTTGGCATCATGCTCAAAGTCAAGGTATTTGAAGTTGGATTTGTATACAAATGTTATGCAGCATACAAATATTATTCCACCAGTAAGGATTATCAAACACCTCTCATGCTTGCCTCTATAAGTGGAACAAAGGCTCCCTCAATAGATGGCTCGAGTGGTTGAAGAAGGAGTGAAATAACCTCTGATATAGCAAGGCCTTGAAAGATATCGAGGGTAGAATTGAGCAGTTTAAGGACAATATTTAGAACATTATCCATGAATTGTGGCACACCATCACCTTGTAGCATGGAAACAATTGTACCCTTAATGTCATCCATGGTAGTACTATCCTGCTCCACTTTGGATGTCATGACGTCAGACGCAAAAGAGATATATAATCATTCCAAAAGGTTACAAAAATGGGCTTTATGATCTAATGATTATATAGTGGCTATCAATCATCATGTGATTGTAAAATTTCTATAGGTGATAATGCATGGCCTAACCATTTTAGGCCACCTAACCATGACAAGAGTGTGTGTCTATTTTTTCAAGAGAGAATAGCATCTACCACACTTAAGAAGAGGAGATGTTTGTACTTTGATATCCAAGTGAGGTAATTCTTATCCTCATCTCAGGGAAAATACTTAAACAAAGTCCAATATAAGCTTCAATGGGGCATACACATCTTGTGATTTGGTAGAAACTGGTGGGTTTGTAGATGTGCTTAGCCAAGTAACACCAGTTGACAATCTACTATATATGTCTCTTTGAATTAAGAGTGGAAACTTAGAACAACAAGAGACCCTAGAGACACATTCCAACGTCAACATGGAGGTAAGAACCAAAGCTCAAACACAACCAAGTAATGCGTACATTCATCAATGAACTTCTCTTTCCTAAGAGGTAAGATTTGGCTCAAACACAACTAGTGAATCTTAAAGTAAGATACGCTCACTTAGAAGTAGGAACATTGGCTCAAAAATAGGTAGACAAGCCGGACTATATGCCCTAACAACAAATACAACGTACTTGGAGATAAGAGTAGCATCTCATAACAACCACTGGGTTTTCTATTCTATCTCTTGTCCACTTGGAAGTAAGGATGAAGGGAACAAAACAACCAAGAGAAATCCCTACGTCACATCAATCATAAAAGTAAAAGCAAGTGATCAAACAACCAGGCAAGAAATTACTACATTGTTATCACAAAAGCATTGCTAGGGGGTTAATTCACTTTCTAGCCTGATGCACCAAGGTCTTAAATTTTACTATAGACACCTAAGACATGACCGTACTACTTTAATTACAAAAAGGTAAGGGATTGTCTAACCACTCTTTATATTTCTATTGGTTAAGCTTGAAGCCTAACACTCTATGTGCCGATGCACATATACACTAAAGATAGTAGAGCTATTGGTTTACCAATGGCATCAACTGTCTTTTGGTAATAAAAGAGATGGGAGCTATAGAAAACCTTAGAGTTCATTTTGTTTTTCAATATAGTGTAATCCAAAGGGCCAAAAATATTGTTTCCTACATTCAAGTAACATTAAGGTAGCCAAATAATATTAATTTTTCAAAAAATCATAATAATGGTTTCCTTTAAGTTAAGCTTATTGTATACCTTTCACTCCTTGGGTTAACCTTGCAGAGAAGGTGAGATATGTGATGTCTATACTTTCTTGTATCTAATTGACCCATTTGTAAGAACATATAAAACAATAACATGCCACTATACAATATGTTTGAATAAAAGGGATGAATGTATTATATGGCCCCTATTCACGTTTAACTTTTTTGTGAATAAAATATTATGTAGCCTAGCTCCTCATGCCCCACATACTATGCCACACAAGCTATTCAAGTCAAACTATACATGCCTTGCATACTACGCTATCTCAAAGACTATGGTGTCACACATACTAAAGATTAGCTCCCATCAAACAAAAGAACCATGTAGGACCAAGACAAGGTGGCATTGTGGTTAGATGATCCATTCAGCCCTCCATCTATTCTTCCTTGTGTTGATAGCTATCCAAAAATTGACTCTAGGGTTGAGGCTAAGGATCACCCATGTCCTCTACAAGATGTTATTGTTTGATTGTCATGATTTTTGTGGTAAATATGGAGATTATTCCCTTGGTCTTCTTTCTTTGGATCTGCTTCTACAACATTTGCTTCCCCCTTCTTGAATCTATTGTTGATGTTGGATCGATTCTTTGATGGACGTTTGAAAGCCCCTTGCTTATACATTGTTCGGAGAACTTGTTCTTGAATCAATTCCCTATCCAATTCATCCTCTCTTTAGTACTTCTAGAGGCGTTGTCTATGCCTTCCTCTTGCAAATATCTAACTCTAACCACTTGCCTAGCATTGCTAGCCGTAAACCTATGGACACACCTTCAAGAACCTCTTAAGATGTTGGAAATAAGGTTGCAAGAAGGCGCAATAAAATGAAGGAGAAGAAGGAGGTACACGACATGGGAAGTAGTATTACTAAGTGTGTTCATATAAAAGATAAGGCTTTCCCTAGAGGTGTTGGTATATATACAAACGAGGGGTGTGGGGGGGGGGGGGGGGGGGGAGAGGAAAGTTGGCCCAAAGAATTGTGAAAATCTTTGAACTTCTCCCACGAGGCACAAGCTTTGTAAAGCAAGGTTGTCCAATGTAGGTACATAAGCCAAATTGATCTCTTTTGCAGTGAGTCTCTCATCAACATAATGGTAATTTACCTCAGTGTTCTTTGGGCAAGCATGAAACATTGCATTCCTCACAAGTGCCAATGTGCTCTAACTATTTAGTCAAAAGAATTGTGACAGAGTGTGACCTACCACCCAAATCAATCCTAAGGCATGTGAGGCAAATGCCCTCAACAATAGCTATCAAAGTTGTCACTTGTAAACTTCACAACTAAAAATGTCTACAATAGGTTGCTTCTTTCTCAACCAATTTCATGCCCTATGCTAGCTTCACAACTAGAAGTGAGCATGTAAATATGGTAGCAATGATCCCCCTTTAGGATAAAACAATGCAACTCATGTAGCAAAAAGATCTGATTCACATCTTGCCAATGCTTAGACCCTAGGCTATGCATAAATCTCCTCATGTGTTAGACTGCATACTAAATATGTGGCCTCATAATGCACATTTAAATAAGGCAACAAATAGGCCGGTGATAAGTAATCTCTAGCATTATGAAGACTAAGCTTTAACTAGTCTCCATAGGAGTAGAAATATGCTTGCATTCCTCAAATCCAATTCTAAGCAACAATGTCTCACAATGTATGCAAGGAATACCTCTATCACACTTGAGTCTCAATGTACTTAAGGAATACCTCCATCACACTTCTAACTATGAGCCCAAATAATGATAGAACCAAATTAGACATAGAAAGAAGGCATTCAAATGAGCCTTTAGATCAGCAGTGCGCGTCTTTTTCAATCCAATGAGCACCATGTCATGAACATAGAGAACAATTATCAGAAGTCTTGATTTCACATGCTTATATATACAAAGTTCTCTCATTTGGACGTCTTTGAAAATCATGTCCAATTAGGAAAGCATGTATCTTCTCATACCAAACACAAGGATCTTGCTTTATACCATACACAATTTTTTTCAACTTGCGGACATTGTCTTCCTATCCTTTTTGAAAGAAAATTATGAGGATGCACCACATTCGCTTCCAACTAATGTACATTATCAATTATGAGTTTCCAATGCACAAATGGTATGAATGATAGCTATATGACAACTAGGTGATTGCACATTGTCATTGCCTAGCGGCGCATTATACACACTTCGTCATGTGCGATATGTTCCTCAGCTGAGACATAGTTTGATCTGGTGAGATATTTGAGAGATAAGGGATGTCAGGTAGTGATTAGAGAGCACACTTTCCAGATGCATTGCGGTTCGCTAGTCATTGTGAGAGGAGCCAGGATTGGCTTGGTCTACCCTATGCATGTATCTGATGTGCGAGACGGCATGATCATGATAACATTACAATCATGTTAGCGAGAGATTGGACACATATTTTTCACAGATGAGCTCCAAAGTGTTGTGCATGACATGTCTGTACGTGCAGAGTTAGAGCCTCCATGCTCTAGCGAGACACAACAACTTGATCCTCTTAGGACAGAGATGCCTCCTACCACAGAGATGAGTGATATGGAGTTCTTTGACATGCTCATACTAGAGGCTGATATGGTGATGTCGGGACATATGGATACAATCGCTATGGATGATGAGGGAGTGACGACTACCTTGGAGTTGGGATTGGCACATCCATACATGATTAGTTTCTATGGTGATGCAGTGAGGGTTGATATACATGCTATGAATAGATTGGCAGAGATCATTGCACATGGCGTTGATGAGATATGCTTGCAGAGATCACGCGTTTATCATCAGCCGTCGAGACTCTTTTGTACGATCTCTTAGTTTCGAGCCTTACACAGCAGCTGCAGTGGGAGCGTTTGCAGTTGGGTTGTCAGTCGAGTTATGACTCACATTAGCATGATGCATCACGGAGCAGTGCAGGTCACTACAGGATACCTACACAGCATGCATGTTGATTCTAGCAGGGATATACGCTTTTGAACACCACTAGAGCCTATACGACAGTATGCATTGGCTTCGAGAGAGCCAATGAGTATAAGTTGAGACAAGAATCCTCCTTATACCCCTTGTACATACTACTAAGTCCTATAGTAGTACCACTTATCAACACATTTGCTTTTAAGTGGGAGATTGTCAGGGTAAAAACAGTGTGCCTCTTACCCCGATCGGACACGTCAAAGATGTCCGACCACCCATCACTTATACACACTTTATTCTTTATTAAATAGAAGAATAAGGGGCTCTTTCACATATATTGTGGTGAGTTGTTCCACCCACATCCTATGCTCTCTCTCTCTCTCTCTCTCTCTCTCTCTCTCTCTCTCTCTCTCTACGCCCCGCACACGCACCACATTCGTGCACTCACAATAGACACCAACTCTCCATATCTCGTTTATGCGCCCATAGCTCACCATAGCTTCTGTGTGCACACCATTCCCTTACAGCTCTCCAAATGGAGCTTGCCTTCCCAAGCTATGAAGAATTGTGGTAGTCAACGGCAAATTTGAATACACTATTATGAACGTTTGGGAGCTCTGATAAAAAAGGTTCACTTAATCTCTTGTTTACTTTATCTATTGTACATGGCAAGCATGTGTGTGTGTGTGTGTGTGTGTGTGTGTGTGTGTGTGAGAGAGAGAGAGAGAGAGAGAGAGAGAGAGAGAGAGAGAGAGAGTAATGTTTGTATGTATGTCAAAAATTTCACAACAAACAATATTATGCAAGATTCATCCAATCCAGACTATACTTCCTACTTTCTCTACTGTTGAAAAAATCATTAAATAAGCTAAAATCCTATAGACTAAGTCTCAAAAGGCTGTAAGAAAGTTTAAAGGACAAGATGAAACAAAAACTTGGCTCCTCACCCAAAGAGCATAGCTCAGTTGGTTGGGCCTTCCTGATGTAACCCTTAGGTTGAGGGCCTGAGGCTCATAGACTGCATTCAATGGGTGCTACCCTCTTCCCCATTTGGGGAGTTGTTCCCATGGTATGGCCTCTTGTGAGTGTGATGTGTATGAAAATACACAAATATGTATCAAAGTTCTCCCTTCCCGCTCTTATGCTTTCATCTTCCACCTTCTAAGGTCTTTTCACCCTTCAATTCAATCTTGCTCTATCTGATTTTACTTTTTCATTTTCACCTTCTAAGGGCTTACTACAGTCAAGTCTAGGGATTAAAAATGCAGGGGACTACAATGTTAAGGCAATGATCAGGTGCTGATGTTCTGACTCCCTATCTCCTCCCAAGCTGGAAATGTGATCAAACTAGAAGCCATACAAAATTCTTGAGATACCACAAATGCAAATACCTAATGGTAGCTGGCCTCCATGCCTCCTAGGAGAGGTCTCATCATTCGCCACCCCCGAGTGGCATCAACAAAGCCTTTGCCATCCAATTACAACAAGCTCATTTGTTGCAAGGAGGAAGCCCACCATTCTACTTGAGCTAAAATGCATTGTGGTCGTCTCCAATTTATAGTAGGCTTCCTCTTTGCAACAAGGTAAAATGGAGATCTTACAAAATTGAATACACTCTCCATTTCACCTTTTGCAAGATCTCTTTAGCTTTCTCAATCCAAAGAAGCAACTTCCTGTCAGCAAGATTAGAGGCAGCATTTATGACATCAAGAACTCGACAAAGAAACCGATGATGTATGAAAATACCCAAAACCAAACAAATTACAGAAATACTCGAGGTACGTGAGCATTATGGAAATTGTTGTGGTAAACTGTGTGGTGAGAGCCACAAACTTTCTTTTAACAATGGACTTTGATCCATTTTGATGACCACGTTCTTGCACAACTCACTTTAATTTCTGCGTGATTTTGTAACCACTACCCTAACAAGGCCTCTTAAAAAGAATATTTTTTGCGCAAAATTCAATAAAGCTGACCCATATTAGCAGGCAACATCTCAAAGAACCACCACATTGTCCATTCACAGTTCAATCATGGAGATGATTTGTGGCAACTTTTACAGCTGAGCACATAAACAACTATCGACACATACTGACCTCAGAATGCACTCTTCACAAAAGCTCATTTACGAGACCTGGTTTGGCATAAGGTCCTAGAAAACCTAGTGTTTCACAAAAGAGTATGAAGAAGGGGCAGCTTTCTAGATAAAGCAACTCAAGAACAAAGGGAGATGATAAATTACCCTGCAAGTCAAGGGAAGTGGCAGTGATGGAGCCACCTTGGGTGTATATTGATGTGTAAACTTCTGTAATCTTGTGCCTTGCACGAAGAGAAGAGTTTTCTTTGCAATTTGAAAAAAAAAAAATCAGGGATCCTTCGGTTTCTTTTTGGGACTTCTGTTCCTGTTCAGCATTCTTTTTAGTTCATCTTTGTACTCTCTGCATGTCGGTGTACCCTTCCAAAGTTCCGATTCAAGTTTTACTTAAAAAAATAGCAGCACTCATCATGATGCAATGAAATTGGCGAGAATCGACTTCCAAGATCTTTCCTCCACAACTTCAGCTGATCTAGCTCACGTCTAGAACCAGTAATTTGCCACATTTCTCACATCATTGCACAAGGTTGGTGGACATGCAGTACTTGGTGAGCAGGTGGGGTTAGGCACTCTTTCTAGGTGAGTAATTTTGAATTGTATGCAGAACTAATTGATTCCACATATCAATCGGCCCAGGCAAGCACCAATGTAGGCAATCAAACACAGGCTCTGATGGCTCTTGAATCCTATAAGGTCCCGGGTGCCCATCAGGCCTTAGAAAGGCACTATAGGTAACATTCAGAATTTCGTACCTCCAAGGCTCTCTCGAACGTGCGGCAGACTTCTCGAATTCCTCAATCTGGACTTTATTTATTTCACTGTTCATCCATGGCATAGAGAGTAGATTGTCTGTTTCAGCATATGGTGATGTTCTATTACAAATCCCTCCATCATTCCAAGAACCGTGCTCAAAATGGTCTACAGTTACAGTTCTTAACATGACAATCCCCTTATACTCCTTCGCAATGTACTTGAAAACCCTCTTCAGCGCTACCTTCAATGTCGGAACCAGCTTGATGGTTGTGATGTTGAGCTGAGCATAAGAGTTTGCACCCAGTACCCCATTCTTCAGATAATACAAGCTTGGCCTAAAGTACCAGTAACCTGTGGATATGATGGCAACATCGTATTGCCGTAGCTGCGAGGTCCATGCCATGTCTGGCACATCAAGATAAAGCTTGTACAGATTCTGCTCGACCGAGTGATTTACAAGAAATGGAGACCATATATTTGCTAGAGTGAAGTTGTGAGAAGGGAAGTGCCATGTGAATGCCTTGCCTCTTTCATCTGAATACAAGTTTTGAGGACTCTCAACCTGCATATACGGTTTACTTTAAACTCAGAGGCATGTAAAACAGAAGAATTGCAGCTCAATCATGCCCGGATCTTTACTCAAAACGAGGGGCTCAATGAACAGCACATTGCATACCTGCGAGAGTGCACATTGAAGGGATTGCATGTGATTGCGAGAAATCGAGTCCCCAATGAACACTAGCCTCTTCCCCCTCATCAAGCCCAGAAACTGCATGCCATCAAATGGCAGCAATTCACACATCACAGGCTTCCATCTCCAGTTGAGGTAACCCTTATCTGGCCTTGCATTCTGCAAACAATTCTGAGAAGGGTGAATGTGCCTACAGGTGTCGTTGGTGTAAAGAGGCGGCTGCGTGTCTGGAACCCAGCGACCATGCGAAAGATCACAGAGCCCTGCATACAAACGCAAAATAAAGAAGACTTAAAGCACCAGTGAAAGCAAAGTAGTAGTTTTGGATCGTATTTCAAACACCTGTTGCAGCGGTGACAGGTAGTGATCGAAGATGAGATGCAGAAGAAGATGCAACGCCGCTGTAGAAGAGATCTGGATGCTGGGAAAGATAAAAAAACCACCAGCAGTTGCAGAAAATGAAGAAGGTGATGAGGACGAAGAAGGCCAACAGTTTGCTTTGAGAAGCACGGTTGATCATGGTAGCTTACTCACTTCTGCTGCACTGCTGCTGAGTCTGCATTGCGAAGCAGGAGCACGGCAAAAGCGTGGTCAAGGACATGACGAAGCTACATGGGACGTGTGTGAGTCGCGAAATTTGAACGCGGGGTGCCGAATGCATGCGCGCGCGCGCGAGTGCGTGCTTGAGATGAGTGCAGGTGTGGGTGTGGGCGTTCCTTTGAAGAAAAGTGCGTGAGGTTAAGTGTTTGGGTACTTACCTACCACGTTGAATGAACTACGGAAGAATGGACATAGGGGGGGGTAAGCGGGCCAATAGGGGAGCACCTTAATTCTAGAGGTCATTTGGGGGGTCATTTCAACAAATTTTCATTAGGTAAGCATTTGGGCAGGAGCGCCACGTGTTGCTCTACAGGGGTAACTAAGCTAATGAGATTCTGGTAAATTTAAGTGGGTAAATTGTAAGTTTTTTTGAAGTCCATGTAAAAAAAATTGGAGTGAATGAGGAGATGGACCTGACCCCCCAAACATGTTTACACTCAAGGTGTGGCAGATTGGCCCATCACCAATAATAGCTCGATTGGAAACCACCGCAGGACCACTAGAGGGCACCCACGTGGACATGCGTTATCGACTTGGTAGACAATTGAGTGCCCATTAAAATGTTGCAGCACAGTCGATGCTAAGCAGTGAGCACGCACTCACCTACCTGCCCCCGTGCTGCAGCATGCGGCCATGTCCCTCTCTCTTCTGCGCATCAAGCGATGCTAAGCAGTGAGCAAGTACTCACCTACCAACCCCCGTGCTGCAGCATGCGGCCATGTCCCTCTCTTCTAGGCACGAGCAAGCTACCAAGCTAGGTGGCCGAGTCTATCACCTTCAAGCTTAGTGCATTTGCCTGCAACTAAAAGAAATCCTCACTTGTGCAGCACGCCTGGCAAAGCCTAGGAGATAGACTACATTCTCTATTGGAGTGTCGTTCAGAACTGCAGCAGCTTACCACAAATTCTTTCACAAGTAGATAAACGCCAGCAGCAGCTCATTGAAGTCTTTGTATGGTAGATTGACGCCACCAACCCTGCGTCCGCCCCCCTCATGAGCAACACATGCCAGAACAACACATGCGCCTCCTCATGAGCAACACACGCACAGGTCAGTACTTCCACAAGCAGCAGCTCACTAAAGTCCATGTAAGTCCCTAGTGTTAAAAGAAATCTCCAAGCCATTTGGGAGGAGGCCTTCTCCATGACAATTCCCAACAAGAGCCCTGCGTCTGAGCAACACTGGCCAGAATAATACAGCCCCCTCATGAGCAACACATGCACATGTAAGTACTGTTACGAAGGCAACTACTTGAGCTGTGAATAGTGGCCGGCAGAAAGAAGCCCTTTTCGTCTTCATCAAAATTGTTCACTTATCCAAGGGGAGGAGTTGTTGCCACAACAAGGCATGCTGTAGCAACACGCAGCATACTCTTTGTCTTCTACAAGCCCCAGTAAGTCTCTGGCAATATACCTTTTGCTATCAAGGTTTAAAGCACTCGCAATCTGTGAGAGAAAATTGTGCTTGATGCAGTGCTTGATGTAAATCGTCTGCATGCAGGAACCATACTTGGGATAGAGGACATGGATCCTTTAAACTTTCCAGGCGCAAAGCCATGTCGAAGTGGAGTACAACCATATGTGTGTTTTATGGTGAGGCCCTTGCCTTACTCAGCAATCAATAGACATCTTCTATTTGATGGGGTTAAAAGTGATAAATTGCATGAGAAATGAAATTTGAAATTCCTAGTATAAATGAACTTGTGAATCTGATTTTCTGAATTTTGAGCATGGGCCTTGTAAGGAATCCTAATTTTTAGGGATTAAGGCTAATGGTGTGTAGGGTTAAGGGGACAAGAAGTTAGTTTTGAGTAGGCTTTTCTAGCCTTTTTTTTAGACACATGTAGAATGTGGACCTAAGAGGTCACCTTCTCTCTCTAGCTTTTTGAAAGTGAAGGGAGTAAAGAGGTGTGGCCAGATCATCAAAAACGTGGATCACTAAGAGCCAAAATTTGACTTTTTTTAAAAAAAGTTATTTTTACTTATTTTTGACTTAAAACTCCCCCCCAACATATATCTATATCAAAAAAGTATTTTTTGACATTTTTTTAAACTTACAAGCACTAAATGTCCAATTTTTCAAAAAAAAAAACCTTTCTTCTCTCTTCCTCCTCCCTCCTTTCTCCCTCTCCTCTCCCTCCCTGCCCCTTCTCTCCTCCTCCTCCCCTCTCTCCCTCTCTCCCATTGTCCCCTTCTCTCCTCCCATGTTCCTCCCTCTCCCTCCCTGCCCCCTTCTCTCCTCCTTCTCCACTCTCTCTCTCTCTCTCTCTCTCTCTCTCTCTCTCTCTCCCCCACTATCCCCTTGTCTTCTCCCATGTTCCTCTCTCTCCGTCCCCCCTCTCTCTTTTCATCCTTTGCTTCCTCATGCAACAGCTACCATGGTGCTCAAGGACATCACAAATCGTATGCATACATATTTGCTTGTTCGCAACGTTTGCATCGAAGGCCGCACGTGAGGGTGAGCAGAGGTCATCCCAGGAACGTCGTACCATCGGTGAGATGAATGTTGACGATTCTTCAATATCTTGGTAATACCATCACATATTTGAATAAAACACCCCTTTATGCAAGGTAACAATATACTTCTTACTTTTGATTGTTTTCTTCTTATCATAAACTTTGAAGTCTAAGGTGTTGCCTCTACTTGTTTTGTAGTGCTTGGCACAAAGGTTGCTTTTATGCACAAATAGTGAAAGGCTGCAGGTTAGAGAGGCCAAGTGTCACCACTTTTCCTCTAAAACAGTCTTCTTTGTTACATCTTGCAGGTAGGTGCTTCAAATCCATGCTTATTAGGGGTGGTAGTCTCATCCTAATGTATATTTTTATATTGTTTATTCCTAGCTAGATAGAAATACTTGCAAATTTGTACAACATATACTTAACAAGTGTCTTCATTATATAGCTTGCAAATGTTGAATTCATACATGTTTTTGTTACAAGGTGACCTCTTGCTATGCTAGTTGAGTGGCGTTGTTTGCAAGAATGGCTCAAGGAACTGGCATAACATGAAGCTTTTACAGTGGCACAAAGCTCTCCTCAACGGCAATGTGGCTCCCACTACACCAAAAATCATTATGCTGACATGAAGAGATCCCTAGTAGGACAATGAAAAAACTTTTCATCAGCAGCAACACACTCTTTCCTAACATAAAGGCACTCCTACCAAAGATATTTTTATGTGATAGGTCACCCCATGAGCATACCATGTCATGGAATGGATGTAAGAACTATGACCACACTACTCCTAGTAAAGTGTTCACAGATGTATGTTTATCAAAGTTAATGAGAAGAAATTTGGACTTTTTTGTTTGTTGATGTGTAAGAGCACTCTAGGTCTACCATATTTTAGATTGTTTGATAAGTTAAATAAAATTTGTAGTCATTTAAAGTGTAAGTTTGTTTCTGTTTGGTAAGATTGTACATGAGAAGACATAATAAAGTATAAGAGATCTTGACGGAATAAGCCTCAATTAGATTCCTACCATGCACTTGTGACACCATACCTCTCCTTGAACCTTTTGATTTCTATCATTGTGGGAAGTCCAGGGGTGGTCTATTTTCAAATTTTTAGCAATAACTTTTTTTTAAAGGAAATTTTGGTTATTTTAAAGTTTGTACACAGTTTGGGAGTTCATTCTGATTGTTTTCCTTCAGTTTCAATTTTTGATCGAGGGCACTCCTTGGAAGCCACTTTTGAAGGTGTTAGGGTGAGATTTTGAGAAAGTTTTGTATGTAGGAAATGCAGTCCTTAACACAATAAAAAACATTGGTTCTTTGAGTATTTTCAGATTCCATGGTTTTAATGCCCGTTCGAGCCCGTAGATTAAGGAAAAAGTAAGAAATGTCTGTTTTTCATCATTTTTAAAGAAATTGCCAACTTGCACGTTGATTTTTGGAAAATCCGAGTAGGATATGATTTTTTTGCATCACACGATAGTCGAAGAGCGCGACGAGATGAACAAATTTATGTGAGACAAGCCCAGACAGATTCAGAGCCAATTGAACACTAGAAGCTCTTGAAAACAGCCTAAAAGTCCAACACTTTATTTATTTTAAAAGCAAAACCTACCACTTGAATTATGACCATGCATAAAAATAAATCTTGTACTTGTCATTTTAGGGCCCTCAACATGAGGGGCCACAAGGGCGCGCAAATCAACCATCCACAATTTTTGGATGGCTGATTTGCGCGTCCTTGTGGCCCCTCATGTTGAGGGTCCCTGGGGCCCTAAAATGACAAGTACAGGCTTTTTTTGCTGCATAGCCATGAGATAGAATTGGGCAAATTGATGTATTCATAGCACACTCCCTCCCCTCCCCACAATGGCAAATAGCTAAACATTGTATCATGCCATGCATTAAAAAAAGCTTGTACTTGTCATTTTAGGGGCCCAGGGACCCTCAACAAGAGGAGCCACAAGGGCACGCAAACTGGCCATCCAAAATTCCTTGTGGCTCCTCTTGTTGAGGGTCCCTGGGCCCCTAAAATGACAAGTACAAGCTTTTTTTAATGCATGGCCATGAGATAGAACTGGGCAGTTTAATGTATTCATAGCAACCCCTCCCTCCCCCCCCCAAATGGCAGATACCTAAACCTTGTATCATGCTTATCAACCATTTTTTACTTCCTTGTGTCCATCCCCTGTTCTTGGAAATATCTTGGTCCCTATTTGTGCCTGGATGGGCATTCTACGCGCCGTTGTGGTCCCTCTTGTTGAGGGTCTCTGGGGCTTCAAAATGACAAATAGGGGCTTTGTTTTAATGTATGGCCATGAGATAGAGTTGTAGTGTTTGATGTCCGGAGTATTCACTATGTCAAATTTTCCTATATCATGTGCGTTCACCACAATGGATTGAAAGTAGCCCTTATAGGCCTTACCTACACATGTTTCTGTAACTTTACAAGAATATAAATTCCCTTCTGTTGAACACATGTGCTATGTTACATATACTTTAGTGAAATCGCAAGGTCAAAGGCCTCACAAATTTTGTGCACTCAGAACATTTAGCACTAGAAATCAACCAAACAAGGAGCCAATTTTTACTTCCTTGTGTTCACCTCGTGTTCTTGGAAATGTTTTGGTTAAGCCATTTCTTTGGTATTTAAAACCACATGTGACCCCTATTGTTATAGTATCCGACCAAAGGTTTCTTGATTAGCAGTTATATAGGTTCGAGTGATACATATCTTCTATGTTAACAATGCATGTATCTATAATTTATGTTTACACTTTCTCTATCCAAATGAGCTAATGGTATGATCTTTAACAATACCAAATAAATAGCTACCAATAGCAAATGAATAGGGATATTTAAGAAGGTTTGATACCAAAAACTTGTCAACACTACTCAAAAAGGTGGAAACTCAAAGACTTTATAATATATATGATGAAACAAGAATCAATAATAATTCACCCGTATATATCTACACCTCCATCTCAAGTTGTCATTTCTCTAAGTCAAGCTTGGCATAGGCATAGTATGAAAACAATAACATTTTGGAAAGCAAGAATTTAGCTTTCTCAACTTTTGAAATGTTGCTATTGATATATATTCAACATCCCCAAATGAGGACATCTTGACAAAGGTTATGATCCACTTAATAAGAATAACCATTAGTGATTAAACTGAAATCAAAATATTGCATGAATTTCTTCATGGTGGAATGATTAAGACTTGAAACTTCAAACATCTTACAAGCAAATCATAATATCCAAAAAAATCAACAATATTTCTCAAATCTGTATGAAACTCCAGTAATCTAAATAAAATACTCTCACTCAGTGCGACACCATTTAACAAAACGAAATATTTATATTGTATTTATAGAGGAATCCAGCTTCATAAAAATAATTACAAATGGAAACAATGTTGTTGCTGTTAGGTTTCTCTTACAAGTATTTGTCTTTCTCATCTAGAGATTCATATACACGAGTATTTGTGTGTCTATGACACTAGGGAAGATAGTAGTACTATAGGGATGGCTTTTCTAAGAGCTCCTAGAGAGTACCTATTGGTTCAAGATTCTACAAAAATCCTACTATTCTTATCAAAATCTTTTAACACGGTAGTAAAAGGTTCCTCACGGAACAAAAATAGGGTGATTTCCATCTCTGCACATGGTTGCTTGCTCATGTCCTCTCAAAACAAGTTGACTCTGTAAGTAAACAACAAATTATGTGAGCACAAAGTTATAAAGTACAAAATGATATCATTCTAATAATCTAATGACAACTATACAAAGAATAAATTATAAGAAAAATCTTTGATGACTCTCCATAGATAACACAACTTACTTACATTGTGAGACTCAATCACATGCTACAAAACTATAGATGGCGCACCCAAAGCCATCAACAAAATAGCACCACCCAATGTTATGAGGTGTGAAGCCTAAACATTGAAAGCCATAAAGAGGTTAATTCCCTCCAGCATTATAAACTTAAAGATGGAGATGATCTTAAGCTCTGAATGTAAGCTACAAGGGTAGTTTTCTCACCATTCTATCTTTATGTTGGAGATGAATCCTTGCAATGCCCATGCACTATTCACACCTCCTGTTCTTGTGGTATGCAAGTCATGTGAGTTGATGCTTTTTCCACCTTCGGGAGTAGAGGTTTCCATGCAGTGCGAGTGAATGAAAGTAGAAGGAGGAGAATCTTGTTCCATGCTGTAATGGAGGTGAGAGAAGGGAGATGAGCTAGCTTGGTGTGGAACTATGTGGTGGGCAAGGGGAAGAGATGGGGAAGAAGCTTGCTTGGTGCTACAATGGAGATGGGAGAAAGCTAGTAGAGAGATAATGTTGGACTATAGGGTGCATGTGGTTGTTGCAGCCATGGAGAGCTTGGAAAAGGGTTTGTAAAGAGAGAAAATCACTTTTAGCTATAGAATAGGTTTGGAAAGACTTTGGAGGGTGGAAAATGATGTTTTGAAATTTTTTGAAAAAATTTAATTTTTTGGAATTTTTTAGTGCACGTTTTTGACTTTTAGAGGTCAAAAATACTTTTTTGACCATGAAACAGGTTAGGGGACCTTTTAAGGAGGGAAAACTTGAAATTTGAAATCTTTTGAAATTTTGAAATTTTTTGAAATTTTGAATTTTTTAGTGTATTTTTAAATCCGAGCCAAAAAGTGGGGGAAAAAAGGTCAAAGTGGTCCCCCCCCCCCCCCCCCCCCCCCCCCCTTTCCCCTGGCCACCTCCCTTACCTTCTCACTAGGTAAGAGGCCATTAAGAGGTGTAAGGTTACCTTGTCCCCCTACTTTTTTGAGGGTATAGAGTGTGTTCACCACCCTCTTCCTATTGGCTGGCCTCTAATTAACCTTAATCCCAAAGGGCCCCTAGAGGGTTCATATTTTTCCTAATGAGTGGCACAAAACAATAGTAGATTATGGAAAAAAGTTGCATACAGCTTGGGTAATACTTTCAAAAAGGGTTTTTAAGATTTTGTCGTGGGCAGATAAAAGATGAGGTTATGAAGCAGACTTTTACATGGGCTAGGTAATTGTTACAAAAAGTTTAGATGCAAGTGCAGTGACAAAATTGGGTTAAGATACTCGACGTGATTGACGAAGCTTTTCCATCCTGTGTCTTCGCGCATAGGCTTGATAAGGTAGATCAATGTGAAGTGGCTGTAGCCGAAGACCCTGTAATACTGCCCCACCTTCCCATAGGATAGAGCGCAAATGATCCTCTGCAATTTTCTGTTGAAGCTCCCAATGTTTCCTAACCTGCTTTGCTTGTTGAGCTTCCGTTCGACGTTGTCTAGCAACATCTCTCTCTGCTTGAGGTTGTAATTTTCTTTTCTCCCTTTCAAGTCGCTTCTCTTCCTTTGCTCCAGCCACCTCCTCTTTCTTGAAATGTTTGGCTTTCATACTCTCAATGTATTGTGCAGATGTGAGAATCAAACTATTCGTGTAATCTACAAATGGCTCGCGATTGATTTGTCGAATGCAAACCTTTGTAGGCGGCACCCTTAGAATGTCAACAATCCGACTGTTCTCTTTGTCTGATGGTTGAGTTGTTAGAGGTGATGTATTGGCATTTGGAATTTGATTGCAATGATTTAATGTTTGTTGTGTTCCTCCCAATGCTGCTTGTGTTGGGTGTGATGTTGATGGGGTTGAAACATCATGTTGGCCTTGATTAGAGTTCTGCAATCCCTGTTGCATGCTAGCTGTGAACACTTGTGTTGAAGCTGGCGTTTGTGGCCTTACTACATATGCCCTGGCTGGTTTTGGTGTTTGAAAATTGAGCAGGCTGCTTTCTCTTGGTGTTGCTGCTTGCATTTCATCCCTGCTTTCTAGACCACATACATCATCTTCCAAAAGCTGAGTAAATGGAAAAGCTTCAGGAGTGTGCTCATGTTGTGAAGACATGCTTTCCTCATAGTGACCAACCATTCCGTTCAATGCTTCAACAGTTTCATTTTCGTTTGAGATATGTTGGTTATCAAGTTGTGCATACATACTTTCTTCAAATTGATTAGCCATTCAGTTCAAAACTTCAATTGCTTCCTCTTCATTTGAGACATGCTCGGGAGTAGTTGGTACTCGAGATAAAATCTCCTCAGCAACAAAACATGTGTTTTCAGCCAGATTTATGTGGTTGCATGGCATTCCTTCAAACTTTACAGCAATAGGATCGAGAGGCCAAATTCCTGCAGCCCGAAACAAGGCTTTGATGTTACCCTCCGTGAAAGACAATTGCATAGCCTTTGCGATGATTGTAGCTAATTCTTGCTTGGTGGCTTGCTTGGATGATGCCTTTTGTTGCCAAATGTCCCTCTCCTTCCTAAACTGAACTTTTAAAGATTTAAATACAGAAACATCTAAAGGTTGAAGCTTGTGAGAGGTGTGTGCCGGTAAAGTGACTATATCTATGCCTGAATTAAATGCTTTAGAGACAACCTCGAGTGATATATGACTTCCGTGACCATCCAAAATGAGAAGATGTCTATGATCTCTCCCAAACCTTATAGATATTGAATTTTTGAAGTGTTCCAGCCATGCTTGGAACAACTGGCCTGTCATCCAAGCCTTCTTCACATTTTTGAATGTAGTTACCATTCGGTCGTTGACCTTTGAAAATGTAGTACGAAGGAATTGCATGGCCTACATTAAAATGACAGCGATACTCAAGTGTGATTCATCAAAATAATATTCTTTGAGATTATTATATATAAAAGGATGGGTTAAGAAGTTACTTGCTGCATTTACACAGCAAAGAACAGTCACCCATTCCCTTGAATCACATGTGATGCTGTAGACTACCTTCGTGCCTTTCTTTGCTAGAACTTTCATCCCCTTGTCACGCGAGCCTTGGAATCCTGTCTCATCAGCATTCCATATGTGGGTCGGTGGATAGTTATTCTCTACATAAAGTTTGTGGAGGTTGTCATGAAAAGATCTTACAATCTCTGGTCTAAATCGGGTGGCCCTTGATTGATCCAAACCCTCCAAAACACGAAAAACAAGCTTTGGGTGAACTCTCCCACCAACTTTTGCCAGGTATTCCATTAGAAAATAATGTATGTCTAGTCTGGCATATTTCAGCTACTTTCAATTTAGCATCTAAAACGGAGACGCCATGACCCATCTCACACTTGAGAAAGATCCATTGTAGCAAAGCAGACTCCTCTTCTGCCGTTAATTGTGTCGGTGGCCCTTTTTTCTTTGAATGAGTCCGTCCCTCCTCCCAATTTAAGATCGTTGTTCTGCTCATTCCAAATTGGAGCGAGCATTGTTGCAAGGAAAGACCATTTTCTCTAGTTTTCAATGCCTTGGCCATGTCTTGTTCCGTCCAAGATAGATTGGTGCGTTTTTTACTTTTTGTTGTTGTGGCTTCTACATCCTCGGGGATATGTTGAGAAGTTGAGGGAGGAGTTGCAAGCTGGTGTTCTGCTTGAGGTTTGGGTTTGGGTTTGGGAAATGAAGGTTTAGCTTGAATAGCAAGTGGAGGGTTTCTTGATGACTTCTTCACTCTTGAAGAGCGCTTTCTTAATGTTTCAGCTCTATTCTCATTGTTTTGATCTAGCTCTCCAGATGACACTAACCGCAAGCACCATTTAGAGATTTGTTTGGATAGTCTTCTCGTTTGTGGTTGCTGTGGTAATAGCATCTTCTGTCTTGATTTCCCCATGTACGCTGCATACACGATGTATCTAGATTAGGTATAAGTAATAAGTGTCCTAAGTAAGCATCATTGAATCTTTTGTTGGGTAGTGAGAACCATGTTTGAGGATATTCTACCTTTTCAATAGTCAGCCTTGAAAGTCGGAAAGTAGATTAGAGTACTCTTTAACTGAGAACTTCTTCGCTTTGGTGGCGGTTTGGGAGCGCTTTTCTCTGGACTTTTGACCTTCGGAGCTGTGTTTGATGAGGATGGTTTTGGACTAATGAAGGGAGGCTTCTTTCTTGGTATTTTGCACAAAATTATGGGAAGTACGTGTACCTTGCCACAACAACATACACGACCACCATTTTTGTGCAACAATAGAGATGTGCAAAGCAATCCTTCGAGTTGTGGATGTTGCTCTATTAAGTAAGCCTTGCACTCACAAGGCGATGTAGATGCCATCTTGGTATTTGAAGCATACTGCACTTTGGTCCTTTTGAATATTTGCAGATACAACAACAACACACGGGCAAAGTGGTACACCTAAGAATGAGGGTACTGATGTCTATGTGTTTGAGGGCGCTCTTTGTGTGAGGGTGATGATGTCTGTGTATTTGGTGCACCTGGGAATGAAGAAGGTGATCTATGCTTCAATGCTTGTAGGAGGTCGTATGTGTGAGAAGGTGTTTTCTGCTTCAATGCCTGCAAGAGGTGATCCGTGTTGGAGTGCTCTGGTAACGAAACAAAGTCGTTTATGGCTAAGTGACCTTTTATAGTTGTTTGTTGTAATGCTTTCTTGCTGAGGTGATTTTGGAGGGAAAGCTGGTTGATTTGGGATTGATCGCATTTTCTTTTGAAGGCTATTCTGCGTTTAATGTACATGGCTGGTTATGATAAAATATCGACCTGTGTGGATTCTATTGATTGCTGATCACGTCCTTGTTGAGTGCAGGTGCAGGTGATAATAATAACTGGAAGAGGCTTGCTAGCTGTAATGACTGGCAGAGGTGTGAAAGCGGACACAAAATCTGGTTCTAGTACAGTGAAGGGCGTGTCGAGGGCCTCGGTTGTTTGTTTTGATTTATGAACTTCTTCTCAAGGCTTTTTGAAATCCACGTTGTAATCTCGTTCTTTTACTGGAACATTCTCTTAATTTTTTTAATCTATTATAGTCCCTTAAAAATGTTACATCACTGGTACCTATTCCCCTATTGGCCCCCTTACCCTAAGCTCACTTGATGAAAACTCACTTGGAGAATGGAAATAAGCTCACTTGATGAAAACTCTATTTTAGAATGGTGGACGGCTTGTCTCATAGGGATCCCCCATACGCCATCTAAAAGTGCCATTGGAGGGCCCTTTACTTGCCTAACCAGTGCCCCATACCTTCGAATGCTTGCAACTTTGTAGCATAGAACTCATCCCTACTCTTTCGTTGGAGGGTGCCTCAACCACCCCAGTCTATTGAAATGCCTTTATAACAAAGTGCTACGGTTAACGTCTGTGATGTTGTGTGTACATTCTTGTTGCGCGTTGAGTCTACCAATAGTAGCCTCCGCATAACAAGAGTCGTCTGGTCGACCTAAATATTAAGTCCAACCAGGTAACCTTATACCTAGGGAAATGGGTACAATTTACATTCATAAGCATAGTTTCCCTCCCTGATATCATGAGATGCATGCAAATGTGGTGGTTAAGCCACTACAATGCACTGAATTAAAGCATGCTCATTGTGTAAGTGCTAAATCGCAATCTGGAGGGTAAAAAATGGAGTTGGTTGGGTGTCACAAAAAAGTGAAATTTTCATCACAACGCACTGTTGTAAGAGCTTGACGATGTTTTTGAAATCGTTAATGTAGAGAAGGTATTGAGTCATACTATAGACAGAGAACAGTGAGAGTCAAGCTTGCACAAGAGCAAGAAAAAGATTTCCACAACATCACAATCATTGCGCTTCCAAACTACTATCATTCTTGTTTTGGGACAAATGCATGATCAATGATTCTGCTTCTTCCTTCTATCGAGGTTTTTTTACTCCCTAACTTCATGTAGTGCACAACTTCAAGACCTAAATCATGAACTTTTTTTTATTCATTTCATTGCCTTAAATTTCACATGTGGCAAAGTCACCAAGCTTATATTAGAGGCTACTTTCTAGTGAATCAATTGCACTTCTCTGCTCTTCTAACATTTAATGGCCTAGTAACTTCTGTGAGCGGAAAATAGCATAAACATAGTGAGCATTTCATTAGAATAGATTCCTAACGATCATAGCAAGAGTGCTTGGATGGAGAGAGCAACAAAAAGCATAACACCTAGTTAGATAGGCATGAACAATACTCCAAAAGAGAGAGAAATTAAGTTATTGACAACAATTGAGGACCAGATTTTCCCCCTCCAAAAGGCTTTTGTATTATAGGTTTTCCCCATCAAAGGAGACATTTTACAATACAATACTTTGTGTTCCTTCAATAACTTGCTGGTGCAATGAAGATGGAAGCTTCAAGCACCATGCACACACTTATAAAACACAACATCAATTCCCTCACGGTCTCAGACCCAAGACCTCACACACCTTCATAGATGGTGAGAGCTAGCGGAGTATGAGAGTAGATTGAGAGGAAGAAGGAGTATTCTTACGAGAAAGAAGTATATCTCCTCACATAATCACTCATAAAAGCTTAGCATAGCTTAGTAATTAGCATGGGAGAGGAGATGAGCGTGCATTGGAGCTTGGCTCTTGGTTGGATTTGCATCACAAAGCCAAGAGTTGTTGGTGCAGGCATCCCTTCTCACGAGCTTGGAGTAGATGATGAGCTTTCCATTAAAGCTTGAGAAGGACAGAGAGAGAGAGAGAGAGAGAGTCCTCTTGCTTCCACATGAGATTGTGTGAGTGTGTATGTGATAATGCCTTCCCAAAATCAGTCCCCCTCTCTGTCTTGGTCAACCCCTCTTGGATTTTACTCATGCTCGCACCCCATTGTACCCTGCAAAGCTTAGCCAATGATAATTGAGAAGCATAAGTGAGAGCCTTTTGACATGTGTCCCCCTTTCCCCTTTTGTGAGAGCTTAAGGAATTTAATTAATGCAATTAAACTCTCATTGGACACCTTTGTTTTCTGGCCAATAGGAATCGTGCAAGCCATTGGGCCGCTGAATGCTCATTGGACCCCTTGGGAGACTGTCCAATAGTCTACTAGAGAGCTTTATTATGTTGGTTCCTTTATCAAGTGTTTTAAAATGAATTAAACTAAATGTACTCTAGCCTAATTCTCATTGGTCCACCTCTATGGCCATCCAATAGGATTTGAGTGCACCTTGGGGGCAACTAGGCTAGGGAGCTGACATGTGTCCCCTATTCCCTTTGTGTAAAGGGAGCCTGTGTGAGTGTGTGTGTGTGTGTGTGTGTGTGTGTGTGTGTGTTTCTCTCTCATCCCCTACTTACAGGGCTCACCCCCTCCTCTTTAGGAGTCTTTGAAGACTTTTTGCACACTACAAAGCATCCAATTTTCCTAAGGAATGACCATTGGACTAAACCTTTGAATTTTGGAACCTTCGCATTTTGGAAGTCTTAATGGGTTGAATTAGATATTGGTTATTATGACATTACCTCTCTTTTAAAATCATAGTCGTCCTCGACTATGGGGTAGAGAAGATAAAGCCTATTCATTAGTCCTTTTTCTAGCGGGTAGAGGATCCCTATCTTACCCTACAACATTGTTCCAGAATGGATGACTAATCCATTTGGCACTTGAGAGCCTAAGCTGCCGCAAGCATGTCTACGCATTAGTCCTATCAATCTTTCATAGTAGAGTGACAAGCTCTACTTGGTGTTTGGAAGATGTCGTTTTCACAAACTTGATTCTAAGCATGCATACTACTTAACATTTGTGCACAATAAAGAAAAAGAGAGTCTTATAAGACAAAAAGTTTGCTCATTTTAAACATTTTTACATTTGCTTACTCTAGGGAAGCATTGTAAGCATTGATGAGGTTTAGGTTATCCTTTAATTGTATGCCTTGCATCCATCTAGCATCTTCAAAAGGATAGTTCTTAAACTTAATAAGATACCGTCGAATAATCTTACCGCCTCTCAATACCTTGTCTTCATGTCGGAGAATGGACTCGGGTTGCATTACCTCTTCTTGGTCCTCGATCTCCGGTGGGACTTCAATAGTTGGTTCTTGAGGTGGCTCTCCTTTGTAAGGCTTTAGTAGACTCACATGAAAAGCATTGTGTATGAGCCAATGACTGGGCAACTTGAGTTGATAGGCCATGTCATTTGATTGGTCTAGGATCTGGAAGGGACCATAGTACCTTTTTGCTAACTTAGCATAGTACTTTTGGTGTCCTTTAGGATTCTTGCCCATCGTGTGCCTGAATCGAACCTTGGGAAATTTAAGCAAGACCCAATCATTTTCTTTCAAGACTTGGGCTCTTCTGTGCTTATAAGAAGCAGCCTTTTGCCTTTGCTGTGAGATAGAGATAGCATCCTTAATCTTTTGGAAAGATTAAACTGCTTCATGATGGAAGCTCTTAAATCTTTCTATGTTGGTGGAGCTTCACCGTTTGCCCGTAGGCTAGACCACCATTACCTGGCGGATTTTTGAGAATGCATAGCTACATGGCGTAGCTTAGAGGACTCCGTGAAGCCCTCATCTCCAAACGCCACATCGAATTGCTGGATGAAAGCCAAGACTTTGTCCGTAGCACCAAAGGTGCCATCGTAAGTAAGGAAAGAGATGTTCTTTCCTCCCTCTTTGAACTTCTTGAGCTTGGACGACCTCTTCCACGTGGAATATGATTTCCTCTTGCCTCTTCTTTTTGGTGGTTCAAAGGTGCACCATCACTTTCTTCAAAAGATGAAGAATTTGGGGAAGATGGAGAAGAGGGTTACCTCTTTCTCGCCTTTTTCTTGCCTTGGTCCTCCTTGTCTGCACCATCACTTTCTTCATAAGAGGAAGAGGATGAAGAAGATGGAGAAGAGGGCGACCTCTTTCTCGCACTTTTCTTCTCTTGTTTTTTATCATCCCTCTTTGAATTATGGTGTGGAGAGGTGTGCGATGGTCATCTCCGTTTAGGAGGTGATGGAGAGCGTTTTGCCCACCGTCTTCGTGGAGCAATCTCCGTCGAGGTGGCAGGAGACTCATTTCTTTCTTCTTCTTTTGGTGGGGTCTCTTGAGTTCTCCTTTGGGAAGGAGATGCATCATCAAGGAGTAAATTTTTGAGCCTCTCGTATGGATCCTCTTCTTCTTCCCGAATCGGAGAGAGACCTCTTTTGGAAGTCTCACAAGGAGGCTTCCTAGGTACTCTCTCTTCTTGGTGGGGAGTTTGGAGAATCCCATGAGCACAAGTTGCTGCTGCACTTCACTCTGGAGAGATGGATTGCCCATGGCTTGTTGAAGCCTAGAAACAAGGTAGTTAACAAGCATAGGGGCATCATTAGTAGCCTGCTCATTAGCAAAATCAAAGCTATCAACATTAATTTCACTCTCTTTACTATTGCTAGTCATTCTAACAACTTTTAGGTGTAAACTTTTTTAGGTGTACTTTGGCACTTCAAGCCCTAGTTGCTACTCCTCTTTACTTCTTTAGAAAATCACTCAAGCTCCTATACCCGTAGCTCGAATATCATTAATTGCAAGGAATAGAAGAGAGGGTCTTTCAACACCAAAAAAGTACCGGCTCCTATCAAGCTTCTAATAGCTCAATAGTGGTTATAAGCCGTAGGCAAGCCCCGTAGGACTCCACTATTAAGACCATAGCTCTCGACGTTGATGCCCCATTATCTGCATGAAGCAGGCGCGCTGCAAGCTGAAAAATCCCTATTCTACTTACTTAATTGCAATTAATAATACCAACCATTTATAGCTAGCTTGACGACCTCCCTTCTTGAGCAAGAAAATAGAAACATTGTGCTGCAATACCAATGTAACATTTAAGGTCCTAGTAACTTGTGTGTAGCGGAAAATAGCATAAACATAGTGAGCATTTCATTAGAATAGATTCCTAACGAGCATAGCAAGAGTGCTTGTAAGGAGAGAGCAACAAAAAGCATAACACCTAGTTAGATAGGCATGAGTAATACTTCAAAAGAGAGAGGAATTAAGCTATTGACAAATAGTTGAGGACCGGATTTCCCTCCAAAAGGCTTTGTATTATAGGTTTTCCCCATCAAAGGAGACATTTTACAATACAATACTTTGTGTTCCTTCAATAACTTGTTGGTGCAATGAAGATGGAAGCTTCAAGCATCATGCACACACTTATAAAACACAACATCAATTCCCTCATGGTCTTAGACCCAAGGCCTCACACACCTTCGAAGATGGTGAGAGCTAGCAGGGTATGAGAGTAGATTGAGAGGATGAAGGAGTATTCTTACGAGAAAGAAGTATATCTCCTCACATAATCACTTATAAAAGCTTATCATAGCTTAGTAATTAGCATGGGAGAGGATATGAGCATGCATTGGAGCTTGGCTCTTGGTTGGATTTGCATCACAAAGCCAAGAGTTGTTGGTATAGGCCTCCCTTCTCACAAGCTTGGAGTAGATGATGAGCTTTCCATTAAATCTTGAGGGAGGGAGAGAGACAGAGACAGAGAGAGAGAGAGAGAGAGAGAGAGAGAGAGAGAGAGAGAGAGAGAGAGAGTTTTCTTGCTTCCACATGAGATTGTGTGAGTGCGTATGTGATAATTACTTCCCAAAATCAGCCCTCTCTCTCTCTCTTGGTCGACCCCTCTTGGATTTTACTCATGTTGGCACCCCATTAGACCCTGCAAAGCTTAGCCAATGTTAATTGAGAAGCATAAGTGATAGCCTTTTGAGATGTGTCCCCCTTTCCCCTTTTGTGAGAGCTTTAGATATTTAATTAATGCAATTAAACTCTCATTGGAGCCCTTTGTCTTCTAGCCAATAGGAATCAGGCAAGCCATTGGGCTCTTGAATGCTTATTAGACCCCTTGGGAGACTGTCCAATAGTCTTCTAATGAGCTTAATTTCTATTGGTTCTCTTATCAAGTGTTTTAAAATGAATTAAACTAAATGTACTCTAGCCTAATTCTCATTGGTCCACCTCTATGGCCATTCAATAGGATTTGAGTGCACCTTGGGGGCAACTGGGCTAGGGAGCTGACATGTGTCCCCTATTCCCTTTGTGTAAAGGGAGCCTGTGAGTGTGTGTGTGTGTGTGTGTGTGTGTGTGTGTGTGTGTGTTTCTCTCTCATTCCCTACTTACAGGGCTCGCCCCCTCCTCTTTAGGGGTCTTTGAAGACTTTTCGCACACTACAAAGCATCCAATTTTCCTAAGGAATGACCATTGGACTTAACCTTTGAAATTTAGAACCTTAGCATTTTGGAAGTCTTAATGGGCTTAACCTTAAGTCTTTGAAGCCCATTGCTTGCACATTGCTCTTCTGCAAATGGTCCCTCTTTGGACCTCTGTTTTTCCTCCTTTGGATCCCTATTGTGACCAGTCTGCTAGCCTTACCAATAATCTAGCCTTTTCTCCCCTGGTACTTCCCTATATTAAATGATCAGTTTAACGTGAGAAAATCATTTAGGAGAATTAGATATTAGTTATTATGACAGCTCTTGGCATAGCTTAACCCTAATCTTTATATCTCTAACCCTAACCCTAACACCATAGTTAAGCTAAGGATTCACCCTCCATATCCTAATGCTAACCATTGGCAATTAGGGAGTACGCTTCTGAATCAACTAACCCATCAAGTGGTATGAGAGCCGACAATTCACACCTAGGCTTAATTAACCTCTCCCTCTCCCTAATCACTAGCATTGCTAATTAAACTTGGGCACGTTCTTGGCAATACCAATGAGCCACTACCCTTCTTGATTAGTGAGCTTTTGATTAGAGACTTTTCAATGATTGTGTGTGTGTGTGTGTGTGTGTGTGTGTGTGTACATAATTTTCTATGTGCTATAGTGTCCACTTTCGACTGATTTTGTATTAGCATTGCTATCATTGTATTATCTAATTGCTTTTTCATTTTATGTGTGTGCATAGTACTCATCAAGACCATTTCGTAGAGCTATTGAATGCTGACATTGCTTGTGATTTGACACTTGAATTGTGTGGCCAAAACATCATTGCTTCAAGCTTCCTTTTGACTACTCAATCACCGATTTTTGGTGTCATTAGAGCTCCATTAGCCACTCTCTAACTTTAGGTGTGTATGTATGTCTGCACATTGTGAAGCCCCGCATAAGAAAGTTTATTTTCAAAGACCTCACGTGCAAAGTTATAAGACCTCTTGGCTAGCTCTCCAAATATACAGCTTTGACCTTCAAGGTCGTGTGGTCAAGCTCTCAAATTTTAGCTTGTGGGCTCATAGGCGGACAAATCCATGTTGTGATTTGATTGTGTAACCCGTTCGAGTCCACCAAGCACTGATTCATGCGCCAACCCTTTGCCTATCTACCAAGTAGCAATAAATTTAAGCTCATATTCCCCTAGCGGGTCTGCAAGCAACAGCTCATGTGCCATTATATTCTAACCTCGCACCCGGATGCCCAATTGCATGAGCTCTATTTTAACCTTTGGTCGGGTGTGTAGCACCTGTTCTTGCAAGGACCCTTGGCGGATATCCATGATCTCAATGCTAAGGGCATATTCCTGCCTGCTACAAAACCTTGAGCCCAAAAGGCCCTCAACACAATAGAGAACCTTGTCCCATGAGCCTTATGACTCAAAGCCTCCAAGGCACACCCAAAGCTTCAAGGTAAATCAACAAAATCTTTAAAAAAGAGCTTTCCAAGCCTCTAAGGGCATCCCCGTTTTTGTGAAATATATGTAATATTTGTGCACAAAAGCACAGTTCCATCACATGAAGCTCACATTACAATGTATGTATACATATGTGTCTTTGAGGATATTCTTATGATTGTGCCAATCCATGTAAAGGGACTAAACACTGCCACTAATTGTGGTAAGACCTTCCCTATAAGACCCACACACATGAGCATGAGTACACACACAAGTATACAAAATGACATGTATGTGTGTTTTGCATCATTAGCCATGAAGGTTGCACCTTCAACATGATGATCAAGACATGAAGATGAAGATGACAAATGACAACATGAAGATGACAACACATGAAGTCAATCATGTGAAGATGAGAAGACAACAACGAATGACAAGAACAACAAGATGAAGACAATTTTGAAGGGGATGCACATGAATACCGATAAAAAGCGTTATGGATGCGCCAAGTGCTAGGGAGTCTTACCGTAACCTGAGCAAGATTTGTCGAGCAATGAGAAACCTGAGTAAGTAGCAAAGTTCATGATCCACAACAACAATCGACACTACAATTTTAATGCAAGATTTGTCGAGCAATGAGAAACCTAAGCAAGTAGCAAAGTTATTTTACAAGTATGCAAACCATGTCATGATCCACAAAAACAATCAACACTATAATCGATCAATCTTATGCAATTCAACAATGCTCCTACATCTACAAAGTTTCTAAACTATATCAATAGACAATTGTCATATCCTATATCCAAAAAAGAGAGATTTTTTTAAGAATTGTAAGATAAAAAGTGGAATATTGATGCAAAATAGAGAGTAGCATGTTGTGCCTTTTCAACAACAACAACAAAAAATGTTATAGTTTTCTCTAGTGACTATGAAGAGTCACACTCATCATCACTAAAGACATTGCGCCTCTGACACTTCTCTTGGATGTCAAAACCGTATCGTTCATCGTCCACCATGGTTTTTGCAATCCCTTTGGCATAAACAAGCAACACACTTCCATACAAAAAGAAAAAGATAAAACTCACAATCCACATGTAAGCAATACAAAACGTACATCATAGAAACAAGAAATCTAAAATTGAAATTGTTGTTTAAATCATTACATAATTCCTAGATAATGAACAATGATAGAAAAGTGACAGAATATCATACAAGTACAATGGGAACATAATTTAGAGAGCAAAAGGAAGAGTAAGGTGGAGTCTCACTAGTCATCGTAAAGGGGTTGACACGCAAAGGCATGCCACCCACATCATCAACATCAAGAGAGGTGGAAGCCCCCTCGTTCTCTACTTTTTAGGACGAAGTAATGGTTGCACATAATCTGAAATCAAAGCATCATCACTATCAATCGTTGCACACACCCGCCCTGTACTTAAGCATGTTGCCAATACTAGAGTTGTACCACATCCCAACTCCAAACAAATACCTCCATGCCTACAAAGAAGCTCCACAAAACATGCAACAAAAGAATGACTTCGTTGAAGGCCACCGTGCCATGGCTCCCCTAATGATGATCTCGCTTGAGAGGACTCTGGAAGGTGGTGCATCATGTAAGAGTCAAAAGGATTCATGCCAGGTCAATTGAATAGTGGGATGCTCTCAACCACAAAGCAAGGTGGTTGCATGCCAACCCTATGCACCATAAGTAGGAGAGAACATTGACACTACACCACAACATAGACAATAAGAACAATAACACTCAACACACCAAATGAGAAACAAACAAGTTAGTATATAGAAGATCATTACCTCAATCTGACCACCAAAGCTATTGCCATACCCGTAAGCTCCATAATGGAGGACCGCAATGCGACGATGAATAGCCATCTCTGATGCACGAAAAAATATCTCAACCCAGCCAATGGTATCTCCTACGAGGGACTCTCAAAACTAATATAAAAAACACACAACCAAAAAATAAACAAGTATTGTATAGAAAATATGATGGTAGCACAAACCTCCCATAGAGACCATGATCAACAACCACCCAGAGTTTGACAAAGTCGAATATGCAAGTTGTATGCCAGCACGAACATGATCATCACTACAAATGTCCCAAAGGGTTACAACAGAGGAGGCTAAGTGGGAACCACCAAAGGGAAGATCCAAAAAAATGAAATCAGTAGCCCATGCGATTGTCCTCCCACCACGCACGCATAAGCTCCCATCCGAGCATGTAGATGCCATGTGCTCATGGACAAGGGTCCATGCGGAATGTAAAATCTCAACCTTAAATTCGGCATCAATGGCAATGTAGTCCCCCAGAAATGGCCATGCATCGTGAGTCAGACAACGATGACAAAGAAGGCAAGGGAATCTCAACGATGTAAACAAAAGAAACCGTTTTCTTTACAACAATCTTCCCCAGAGCTACTGCGACACAAGAGGTCTAACAAAATGACTAACACTAATAAATGAACAAAACAAACCACTACATAGCAAGTGATAGCTCACCAAGATCTTGGTACATGTTCTCATCCATCCTAGTGTCAACAATCACCTCCTTTTCCTTGCGGGATGTATTTGTAGCTTAGAAAATGTAAAATAACTCAAAATTACCAAAATGAAAAACAAATAATGTAAGAGTTTAAAGCTCTTCAACCAATTATGTTTGAGATTTTTTAAGGTAACCATTTACCAGAAATCATCTCATCTACTCCAAGATGAGGAGGAGGCACATCGGATGTGGCATTAGCTCTCATAGTGTTGTGAATCTCTCTCTCTCTCTCTCTCTCTCTCTCTCTCTCTCTCTCTCTCTCTCTCTCTCTCTCTCTCTCTCTCTCTCTCTCTCTCTCTCTCTCTCTCTCTTGCCAAAACATGCCCAGTAGCCATGTCTATCCACCATGGGCATGTCTCCATCTCCGAAGTAGTGAGCTTATGCATGGAAGGGCATTCTTCCCTAGCAGATAGCTGCACCCATTGCTATGCTAAGAATGGGATTCCTGGAAGAAAGCCTTTGCCAACCAAGAATAATAGAAATCTAAAACAAAAATATAAAATAACATCACTATAACCTCCATAATTAGCTAAAGCTAGTTGATGCTAGTATGATGAGCCCACCTATAGGCTAGTCATTGAGATGCCATGTGAACTGTGTCCACTCTCTTCAAAGTTTGCTTGTCAACATCTTTTGTCTTAGCTTCAAGAGAGGTTTCCAAAGGATAAAGATAGGGACGTGCTTCAAACTTGAGCTCCTCAAAGTAAGAGGCAAGAGATCAGTCATGGGGCAACAAAATACCACTAGCAATGTCCTCCCCACAAACTTTGTGGCCCTGTCAAAAATTCTTTGAAGAAGGCCCTCTCTACGAATCCAACTACATAACAAACAATAAGAGAAAAAATTAAAATAATCGCATCTTGCAATTCCATCTCAAATATTGTCAAAAATCAACGCAGCCTTACTTACATGCGATACACATGATCACCTTTCTTTAAACCATAAGATACTCTTGTGATCTTGTCTGCCTTGAGCAAATAAACCCATAATAGCTTGCTCAAAACAGGAGCATCATGCATAGCAATCAAGTTCGGTTTCTCAAGCATAGCCCAACTATCACGACCCCACTTGAGTGCAAGAACTTGAACCATCCAATCCAGTCCAAGGTTCGGATCAACAATATTTAACAACTTTCATTTGTTAGTGATACAAAGAAACCAAGCTTTAATAAATATTATCACTATGCGTAAAACACATAAACAAATACATTGCAACCACCTTTCCAACACGCTCTCCATATTTGAGTGCTAAATCATTTTGAATCTTCTCCTCCTCCTTTTTAAGTTTTTCATTTGTCATTGTCTGCCTAGCATGATCTCTTTTTTTGGCTCAATTACTTGCACATTTGCACCTTTACCACATACTTACAAATATATAGTTTGTACAAAAACAAAATATAATGGTTTTAAAAAATCAAGCTAGGGATACTTACAGCATATAAGAGCTTTCCCAAGTATTGACAATTCAGTGGATACCAAGGCTCCACACCCTTTGAGTATCGCACTCATGTAGCAATCAACTTTTGATCTTTCTTTGGAAGCCTCTTCACATAGGCTTCATAATCAGCTGCACAAATGTGGGAGCAGTTGACAATCTTATCCCTAAGATGAGTGACAACTAGGGCATGTGTGTTCATGCTATGCCAAGTTTATATAGAACACATACCAAGTCAAAAAAACATAAAAAGACATTATATAGAAAGTCATGAAACTTACAAATTCATTCTTTGCAAGCTACTAAGTAGAGCTATCTCTTGCACTCGTGTAGGATCAATAACTGTACAAAGGATATTGCAATGTTTCTCTTGATTAGAGGAGAATCTCTCTTTAATAGCAGCCATCCAAGCGACTGTTGTTATGTGGTTGCCCTCCAACACATATAACAAGTTATTAGAGAGAACTTGAAGATTAGGTCTTTTAGAAAGCTCTATCTCAAACTCTTTCTGTATATCAACCCATATTGGGTCCCATGATGAAAGAAGGTCCTCTACAAAATACATAAGCACATACAAAAAAGAACACTTACCAAAGTAGAAAAATGAAATACTTGTCACATAAGCTTTCTCCTTCTTACAATTCCAAATTGAAACAATGAAAGCTCATTTTCCTTGCATATAGCCCTCCTTTGCAAAAGCATCTTTCAATCCACTAACATCATCCCTTAAACCTCTCACCCTTGCATAGGGCATCAATCGCATAAAGGATTTGGTAAACAATCAAAACAATTGAAAATGCGAGTAGATTGAAGAATATCTTGTCCTCAATGCATATAGAGCTTGTGCTCATCCCCCGACTCTGTGTCTACTGCTACTTCATCTCTTACGACATATGGCACTATTTGTAAGCATGCCTCTTGTGGAGCAAGAGACTCATCAACTTCATGTATGGAGCCAAGCCCCAAGTCTTGACTTTGCATCTCCTCCTCTTGTGTCTCAAAGCCTTCTGTCATATCAGTGACACAGACTGCACTTATTTGATCACTGCTTTCTAAAATACTTGAAGCTTGATTTGAAGAAGGTCATCTTCCTCTCCGACCTCGTCCACGAGTAGAAGGATCAGCATAACACAACAAAAACCAATTTTCTTACTTCACTGCAATACCAAACCAACTTCACTTCAATTTAAAAAATTTAAAAAAACTAACTCAGAAATTCCTTCTAGCCAACCATGTTGGCAATATCTATGCTTCCTTGGATGTCTTGAAGGAGCTAAACAATTCTAGCAAGTGTTGACCAAATTTAAAAACAATCTCGTGTGTTATCACAGTGGTTCGTTTTTTATTTTCAGTAATGATTCAAAAACTTTTGAGAATCATGGCCCATCAGTAGCTATAATTTCATTGATTTTATAGTTCTTAAAAAATCAGGAGAAAAATTTTCTTGTAGCCATCCATGCCAGCATGGATGGATACAGATAGTTTGTAAGGGTAACCTAATGATTAAGCAAGAATACCACTCTCATGATAATAGTGCCTCTTCTCATGTTTCGGCCAAGAAACCAGCTCTTCATTATCATACTCAACTTAATATGGAAGCAACAGCAGTAGCTCTGTCATCCCTGATCAGTCACAACCTGCCTTGTACTATTGCAAAACTACCATGAGATCGACCCCCATTTGCAATAGCTATGCAAACTAGAGCACTATTAGCAACGAAGATAAGATTAGCACCATTATCACCATGTTGTTCATGCAGTAAGCTATTTTTGGGATGCTTATTGCCATGTTGTTCATCAACAAGCTATTTTGGGATGCTTATTGCCGTGTTGTTCATGCAGCAAGATATCAAGGTAAGTGCCACTCAATTTTAGCACTTCAGACTCTTGTTACCATGTGAAAGGAAGCCACTATTAAAGATGTTTCCTTTACTTGCAAAGGGTGCCATTGAGGATTTCAAAATACCTGAAAGAGATGATCCGACTCATCCAGAGTTCCAGCCTGCTTGGCGTTTTGCAAATGGGATGTTTGGTCTAGTTCTTTCCTTTGGACTTCTCCTCACAGGATCAAGGAGTAGGCAGGCTCACGCATGGCACTACGAAGTAGGCATGCATATGTGCTATCTGTGTTTTGGCTTGCTTCATGTAAATTGAAAGACTATTTGTCATCACAAGTGAAAGCTTATACTAACGGGCAAAGGGATCTTGTAATGATAAGCTTGGTTTTTTGTTTTTATCAGTTTGGCTAAGAGCACTAATAGCGGATTATGGTATGCCAATCATGGTACTTGTTTGGACCGGAATATCATATGCACCCCCACAGGGTATGTGCCTATTGGCATCCCTCGACACCTTTACAGCCCAAACCCATGGTCCCCTAGTGCAACCCAAAACTGGACAGTAATCAAGGTAGGCATCCAAATGAGTATATATGGAGGCATCCTCCTTGTCAAGAGTGATATCTGTATAGGGTTGAGCATATTAGTGGTGACAATATGTCATCTTGTTGTGGCACGAAGAAGCTAGTGCATGTAACTCTTATGTGGGTACATGCGATCATGGAACTGCAGTAGCTGGGTGTTATGAGAAGGCCTACACTCCTTAACGCGATTTTCTAAGATTTTACTTACCAAATTCTTTTGGCTTAGGAAAAATAACTTCATGTAGCCATCCACGACGGCATGGATTTCTACAGGTGGTTTGCAAAGCTATCAAGAGCACGCCATGCTTAGTTTTCAGGACACGCTCACCTCACCCACCCAACTCCAGTCATTGGATTCCAGCCACCAAGAGGCATGTCATCCGGCTCATACAGCCATGCTGTGGTGTTGTGCACTAGCACTCACACTGTGCTATTGAAGTAGGCGGCTCTTGCTCGCCACCGCTATCTTCACCAGATCAGGTTCCAAACATGTATAAAACCTGTGCTAGGTGGGTGAATGAAATGAAGATCCGAAAGCTTTGACAAGCTGCCACCACCATTGCTATCTCCCCTCGCACCGCCACCAAGATATTTTTGCTCATAAACTCCTCATAATCGCCCCACAGGAGCTTGCAGTAGTGACCTGCAAGGACTTTTGAGCGACCTACTACTACTACTACATCACACTTCAATTAAACCCACCTTAGCGAATAGCTAAAGCTGCATTAGAAACATGGTCATGCACAATAACCTGAAAAGTATGTTAAAAAATTTGCATGTAGTCATCCACGCCGGCACCGATGACCACAAATAGTTTTCAAAGGTACCTTGGAGGAGGTTTCTACGCAGATGATAACTCCCACCTTGCCATGAAGAAGCTTAAACGATGCCGTTAGATGCAGTCAAGATCTTGGTGGAGTGCAAACCATAGGAGCTTGTGATTTTGAGACAAGGCAAGCGTAGAAGGCTTGTACCAATGCAATCGTCAAAGAACAAACAAAGGGCATGCTTGCAAGTAATGTTGAATAATGCTAGGATTGCAGATGACGCATTAGTATTGGGATTAAACTTTGGAATTAAGGGTTTTGCAAGAGGTTAGGAAGGATGCATCATAAAATGAGTTAGCCTGAGAAGCAAGATGGTCCATGATATGGGAAAATCAAAAGTTTCTTCTGGAGATTTGCGCAGGAGAAATGCAGGGCAGACGGTTGGGTTTTAGGAGGGTAGGTGAAAATTGCCATTATTGTATAGTAATGACAGAGCAAGTTTTTGTTTGGACAATTCAGTAAAAACATTTTTAAATATTTGATCTCACTTTGTAAAAATTTCATATAGTGAGAATCATTCTTTTAGAATATATTTAAGAAAACCATGATTGGTGAGTATGAGTACATGAACGTGCGAACTTCCTTAGGTGGCTTGTAGTTATGACTATAATTTCAAGTAAAAAATCTAGAAGAAACTTACAAATTTGATTCAACCCGTTGTAGCAATTTGTACACTAGCACTGCTTCCCTGTCGTTTGTATCAATATTTCTAAAATTCTGCTCGTCACACTATTAACCCATGGGGAGATGCATTATAGTTTTTGGGCCACAACATGGACATAAGCTAGTGCTAATTTTTGAAAGTACATTTTATTCACTAGCAGTTGCTTCTGTGCAAGAACATTTTGAGCTTCATGATGCCAATTTCTATCTTCGACCACTAACATTATCTGGACTGCAAGGAAACTTGGAAGCTACAATATCAAATGATGGTGAGATAACTTTTAGGCTTGATCATGGGCTGCACCAGTTCTACAAGGTAGATGTTAGAAGTGACGATCAAATTGGTGCAGACATCGATAAAGTTGCTCAAGACAAGACAGACAAGAATGGAGAGCATTTTAATGATGATCTACACAAAGTAGATCACTCAAAGATCAATGCAAGTGTGATTGACATGATTAAGTACATGCCATTGCAAAGCAATTTATATATTGCACTCCATCAAGCCAAGAAGGTGGTCCAGATTGATGAGCTCCTAGCTAAATATGACGGCTACATTGCGTTTGAATTGCCACTAGCTGGTGATTCTTCAGGTATGAGTGGTATGGAGCAAAGACATGATAGTCACATGTGGATAGAGTACATCACTTGTAGTAGTGATAGCTTTAGTGGTGTTGCTAGATTTAGCAGAAGCTCTAGGAATTTGTGTTGCATTAACATTGATTGTCCATTTTATTTGCGCTTAAATATGTCCAATGAGTCTCACTAGCGAGGTCGGCTTGTTAAATCATGTCCTAAAGGATTGGTCTCCTCTCCATATCGCATATTGACATGCACTCACTGTGGACAAATGCCAGAATGTGTCTCTACACGTCCTGTAGTTATTTACTATTGTTTGCCAAGAGATAAGCACCATTGTACTAGGTGTGATTTGCATCTTGGAGAACATAATCATCCATGTTCAGAGGGAGGAGTTGTACGATTGAGAGTCACATAGATGAAATGTTGCTTGATCGTGCAAGTCGAGATCCTTTGGTGACTACCAAGGTGACTGCCAAACAGTTGGAGCGAGCCACTACTCATGATATTATCATGAAAAAGCTTATTGGAGCCGGTTCAATGGCAAGAGGTGTGCTTGAAGATTTGGAGTTTCCTGAATTCTTGGACAGTAGGACTCCCCTTTCAAATAAAAAGAGAGTAGAGAGAAGTTTGGAGTGTGCAAAAAGATCAAACAATACCACTACAAAGGGTATTGAGGCAGTGCTTGACCTTGAAAGCAATTGCAAATATCCTTTTATCCATAATGTCCTCTTCCCAGGTCAATTAATTGATAAGGTGCAGCCCCATGTATTTAAAATATCTGCTAAAGGACCTGGCAGTGGAGTTCATTTAGTGAATTGGATGCACCCTAGAGGCAATTTGGAGCAAATGTGGGTGCACTTTGATCATGTCCATCGTGTTCAAGGATGGACGACTATGTCAGCCCATGTCTATGACCCTTACGTACGAGAGCTGCTCACCATTGCAACTGCTGAGTTTACTATGGAAAATAAATATGCTCAGATTGAATTTTTGAAGATGCTAAATAATGTGGTTAAGGGACAAGGTTTGATAAACCAGAATTCAGAGGATTCATGGAAGATGAAGCAAGTGCCAAATGGATTGTTGTCTGTACATTTATTTTGGAGGACCAAAGAAATCTATTCCAAACAAAGAGAGATCATGTTTGTTCCATTGAGAGCAAACTATGGTTTGACATACTGCCAAGTGCATCCGTCCAGCATTTCAAGAGGAACACAAGATTTTGTGCCGCAAATGGAGAATTGCACCAATAGAGAATGCGGCTAAGGATTGTAAGGGAGAGCTTAGGAGATTTTGGAAAACAAGAATGGTCATTGAAGGGAAGGTTCCTTCATTGGAGACATGGTTGGCTTGGTGGGATGTACGAGTCCTCATTGGAGAGAAATATTTGTATCGCAAGATGTTGAAGGTACCTTTGTCCCTAACACAAACTTGTCTGAATTAAACATGCTAGTATGCATGCCTCTATTGGTTACAAGGGTCACATAAGTTTGTATGAGGTCGCATGTGCATATATGGCTTCAGTTGTGCTTCAAAGTGTGAAATATAATGCCTATTTAAAAGGTGTTGGTAGCTCCATTGGTCTTGGCATTAAAGACTTGGTAGATCGCTTCATGAACCGACCTTCATCTGCTGCAACAGCGGCGGGGCAGGAAATAAATTAGTTGACTTGACACACTCTTCAATGCATGAAATGGGTTTCAATAGTCTTGAAATGAATAGAACTATACTTCAAGAAAAGTGTATTATAAGAAGGAGGCCAAGTATTGCTCATGCAAATATTATCTTGGAGGAGGATAGCCACCGGCCAAAATATGTTACAGTGACAACTTCAATTGGTGACAACTTCAACACACAAAATCCTTCAAGGAATGTCCTGTATCCAGAGGTAACTGTAGCAAAGTCAATTTGGGCAATAAGAAGAACAGGACCCGGGTGAAAGATGACTTTGGTGTCAAAAGATGGAGATCATTGTGGGAGGTTCATTAATGATTGTTCTATGGATGTCAAAAATGGGATGCTAGCTCCTTGCTTATGGGATCGCAAGAAATATCCTCAATCTGGTTAAAACCCACGAGGGCTCGTAGAAGGGTTCATTTGGTTTTGTAACTCCAATAACATGCACACTTGGAAGGTTCACAACATAGTTGAAGGGCCACCTAGTCCAACTCTTAGTGTTTGGGTGGTCGCAGAGGGCACAAATTTGCAACATCAAGAGGTAACCCAATTGCAAGCCAATGGTTTTGTTTTGCAAGGAGGAGCAACTTTAGCAACAAGAATTCATGAAACAATTGTATTGAACCAAAGAGTTGCTAGCGGCATACGTCCCAAATTCAAAGATGGCAAGATTGTGAAGAGGAGATCACAATTAACAATGGAATCTCATGGCAAGATTGAAGTGGGTAGAACCATGGCAGCAGAGTTGGTGCAAGAGGTCATTGTGGTTTTGCAATGAAACACATGTTTTCTATGTTAAGACTGTGGGGTCAAGTGCAAAGTGAGTAACATACTCTCTAACAATGTCAGATTTTCCTAGATGTACTTGCGAGGATTTTCAAAATCAAGAAAGCAAACTCCTTGTATATATGCCATGTAAGCACATTTACTTTATATATTTTTTGCAAGTCCATGGCCTTGACCCTCACGCTCATGAGTTCATGCATCAGGTTGCTCTAACAAAAATAGATCATTAGTAATGTTAATCGAACGCCATATTCAAAAATCCTTTTAAAACAACCAACTACTACAAAAAAAAATGCCAAAAATAGGTTGCAGCAAAAGGCTCGCCACCAACCTTAGAAGTGGTGCATTATTTATGTAGGGTTATTAATAGTATGCAACATTCCTAATTGAAATAGATCTGAAATTTCAGTTTTTCCAAACAAGGATGGTATTTTTTCAAACCAAAAAAGGAACCACCATTTTGGCCTCACTCCGTATTGCAAAAGCTACCATAATCAATCGTTAAGATACTGAGAGAGACACATTTTTTTAAAAATCCATTTGTAAATAATAAGTCAGCATGCAGTCAATGACCCTAACTCACAAAATGAAAGAGAAGACAAGATTCAAGGCTAAGTGAGGGGAAATCACCCTCACCTCTCTTTAAATAGAAGTAGGAAGCACCCATCACCATCCACACCACTCAAGGCCCTTTGGCTCGGGATCCGGATGAGATCTGTAGATGCAAAGACTAGAGAGTGAAGCGTAGCATTCCAACCAAGTCACTGCTACAAGGGAGCCAGAGAGAGCGAGCATAGCCCACGCGACAGCGAGGGGGGGGGGGGCAGAGAGAGAGAGAGAGAGAGAGAGAGAGAGAGAGAGAGAGAGAGAGAGAGAGAGAGAGAGAGAGAGAGAGAGAGAGAGAGAGAGAGAGGGATATTTTTAAGTTTTGCAGAGCTGATTGTGAAAGGTCTAGGAGACTGTGATGCCGGATCCACCACCCTATGTATAGACTGTCTCCTAGCCCTAGACATAATACGGATCCCCAATCCACACTGGTTTAGTCCGAGCCCTTGGCTCAGGTCCCTGACCCCCTAGGTCGAGCCTTGCTCCTTAGGATCCTTGTCCTGACATTGCTCCCCCCTTGGAGAAGCATTTTTGTCCTCGAAAACAAGAGTGGCATCCTTCATGGATCTAGCTGTTCGCTTGACCAGAACACGGTTCAATAGGAGGTTCAATAAAACCAATACTAATATCTTGATTTTTCACATTGTTGTCCATTTGCAATTGTCAAGAGTTACCGGCTCCTAGAGTGTGTAAAATCCTTTTAGAACACAGACGAGCAGGCTAAACGAGTTATCACAACAAAGATGTACCCAAAAGAGTACCTCTTTTCACTTTTAATAAAAGTATCTGACTGATGTAACTTATCAGCAAAATATAAGTCCTTGACTTGCTCTCAATTTTCATCAATAGGCAACCCCACCATAACTAGTGTTCAAGGTTGAGAACCTAACTTACACATGAAAAGACTAAACCTACTTGCAAACATGCTTTAACTTATGGTAAGCAAACTCCAAGAAGAGCAATAAATGCTTATTAATTGGATTGCTTGGTTCTAATGTACGCACTTTGCATATCCCTTAGCACAAAATTACACTTTGTAATCTGCCTATGTCCTTGGATATTGACAGTGCTGAGTTCCCCCATGGTTTACAGACAGTCTTCCGAGATGATTGGTAAACGGGGATCACAAGATCATATAACATTGCTGAGCAAACAACAACGTCCTGAAGAACCATCTAGGTAAACTTGAAAGATCCGCATGCACCCAAACTGAGCCATGACCTTTATTGGTGATTTGTAGACCCAAAAGGAATCTCATAGAGATACTGCACATAGAGTGCAAAATGCTTCATAAGCAACCAATGTGATGAATATGCATGCCGTTCCAAATCAGCCTTTGCCAAACACTAGGGCCCATAACACCTAGTGTGCATGCTTTTAGCAAAATACAGATCCGAACCTGTATATCCATGATTATCCTTGCCAATACTCTTAGCATCTATGTACATATCTTTTTCCCTGAACCTAAAGTAGATTTGCCTTTCAGGGAATTTAACATTGGCAGCCATGCAATCAAACCATGGTGCCCCTAGGATTACATCCTTGAGATCCTTCTTGTCCACATAGCTTTGGACATGGAGCCTCAATTTCCCAATTAAGGGAGTGACTGAGGCTTCTTGCCCCTTGAAAGCACCATCGGTAGGTAGGACATCTCCCATCTCATAGGCTTGGATGCCTAGCTTGGTGGCCAGCTCTGTGGATATGAAATTGTGAGTAGAACTAGGGTCAAAGAGAATAAAAGCATCATGTTCTCTTACCTTTCCCCAAGCATGGCATAGAGGAGATCCTTTGTGATGAGCATCCTCTTCTTGAATTTCGACCAAGGTAGCTCTAGGAGGCTCATTACGTGTATTCTTGTGGGGGCAAGCACGATACGCATGCCCTTGCTCCCCACACTTGAAATGACGGTTATCTTTTCGATAACGCTCTAGCTCTTTAGGAGAGATTTTATTTTTGCCTTTATAAACTCCCTTCTCCTTAGCTTTGTTGTTGTTGGCGTTGCCTTTCGGCGACTTTTGGATGTTGTCCTTCCCCTTAGGCTCGTTATGATCCTTGTTTTCCATGGGCTTAAGATTTCTCTTAGCCCCTTGTTGGAAGTTGATTCATGAAGCCACCATGGTATGGTGTACGACCGCAGATACTCTGCCATATCCTCGGTTAAACCCGCACAAAATTGTAGTTTTTTCTCTCTAAAATCCATCTTTTTGAAGACAGTGGCTTTGAGATGTAAATCCCAAAACTTGTCTACATATTTGTGAATCGATTCGTAGGGGGAGAGCTTCAAGCTTCACCATTTGGTGAGTACTTTGTCTTTGGCATAGATAGCCAAAAACTGCTCATAATGGAAGCTCTTAAAGCTTTCCATGTTTGTGGAGCTTCACCGTTTGCTTGTAGGCAAGACCACCATTGCCTTACGGACTTTTGAAAATGCATAGCTACATGATGTAGCTTAGAGGACTCCATGAAGCCCTCATCTCCAAAACGCCGCATCGAATTGTTGAATAAAGGCCAAGACTTTGTCCGTAGCCCCAAAAGTACCATTGTAGGTGAGGAAAGAGATGTTCTTTTTTCCCTCTTTGAACTGGTTGAGCTTGGACAACCTCTTCCAGGTGGCATAGGATTTCCTATGGCCTCTAATTTTAGGTGGTTCAAGAGCTATACAATCACTTTCTTCAAAAGAGGAAGAATATGAGGAGGATGGAGAAGAGGGTGGCCTCTTTCTCGCCTTTTTCTTCCCTTATTCCTCCTTGTCTGCACCATCACTTTCTTTAGAAGAGGAAGAGGGTGAAGAAGATGGAGAAGAGGGTGACCTCTTTCTCACCTTTTTCTTCTCTTGTTTTCTCTCGTCCCTCTTTGAATTATGGTTTAGAGAAGTATGCAATGGTCTTCTCCGTTTAGGGGGTGTTGGAGAGCGTTTTGCCTGCCATCTTTGTGGAGCCATCTCCGCCAAGGTGGCAGGAGATTCACTTCTTTCTCGTTCTTTCGGTGGGTCTCAAACGATTGCTCACTCCAAAAGAATCATCTATGAGTTTCTTATGTGAAGTTGCAGAATTTCCTATCTACGGCTTGAAACGTCACCAAAAGACTGTCAACCATTGAAACCAGTTGGAGATTATGCTCTTAAAAGTTGTATGAACCAACCGGGTAAGCTTAAAGATGCATTTGAGGTAAATTTTCAAGAGTTTGCAAAAACTCAGATTATTTACATTTTCTTGAGAATTTAAGCCAAATTAAGTTTTGACTTGACTAAGAGGCTTAAAACATGTCACAAAAAGACTGACCGTTGAAAGAATTACAAAAAGTGTTCATTTAAGGCCAAAAGTATACAATCGCAATTATTTACTTTTAGCTCAAAATTGACCAAGGTTGATACCAGAGACTCTGCATGATTACAAACATCTTTTGTGAAGGCTCATAGAATTTGGATCACAAAACACACCAAAAACTTGATAAAAACTGAAATTTGTATTGATTGTCGACAAATTGAGTTTGACTTGGTAAATCTTGGTCAAATTCGGTGAAACTTGACTCGGAGGCTTAGTTTAAAGTGTTTAACATGTGTCTATGCTGAGATGATAAAAAATAAGCTAAAATTTACTAGAAGTAAATAATTACGAGTATTTACTTTTATCCAATTTTCTAACTTTTTTGGCCAACCAAGCATACCATAAGTTCTATCATGTTGTATTGAGCACACATATCAATTTTGGTAAGATTTAGATCTATAAAGTGAAAATTGTGGTCAGATTTATAAAGTCGATCTGTAGACACTAAACAGTTGATAACTTGGACAGATCTTATTCAAACTCGGTAAAACTTGTCTAGAGACTACGACAAGATGTTTATATGGCAAAACAATTCTAAAAAGTGAGAAAAACTAAGAAAAGTAAATAATCTTATTATTTAGTTTTGAGCCCCAGAGACAAGATTTTAGACTTTCGAGCTTGTACGGTGTTAGAACAACATAATACAAGGCCACTGGTCAAGTTTGGATTCCATAAGGTCCAAATTGGTACATGTTAACTTAGTTTTTAGGTTGCAGATTAGTCCTTTAGCTCTTTGCAAGGGTAGAATTTGAAAGTCTCATTTATTGACTCACTTAGCTCAGATTGAGGTGATATACATAGACCAATCACAATAGTTAGCAAAAATTGTACAGTCTTTAAAAGAAAACAACTGACTTTGTTAAAACTAACACAAAACCAGGTTGCAGGCAAAGAATTGAGAGATTGACAGGAGTTGAATTTAAGTCAAGTGGAAAAACAGATAACAATTCAATCCACCGGTAAGTACTCTATCCAGGGCTTAACAAGTTTATATGAACCTTAGATTTGGTCGTACACTAGCAAATCAAAACATATTTGGAGAGACCGCTAGTGGGTATCCACCAAAGAGATCGTGAATCAAGGTGATCACTTAGGCACTATCTTTGGAGAAGTCTCAGACATTTATTCAGACTCAACATCTGAAATGTATTCCTATTCGACTCAGTCAGGAACCGGAACAACAGTGCAATATAAGCACACACTCACCTTTTATAAAACTAATGTCCATGGAGCTGAGGTTTACCTGGATCCTAATGAAGAGTATGCCATTCACATTGATGACCATGACATAGAGTTTGAAGAGGAAATCAGGGCAAATAAACAAGGAAAAATGTATATAGATAAAAACAAGAATCGGTATGTAAAAGTTGAAAATCCTGATGTGATAAACAAATGGGGGTTAGAAGTGAATACAATAATTTCGGATATGGCAGCAAAAGAAGATCCACTGACTTTAGAATTCGAGGAATACGATCAAGTTGATCTGAAACCTTTGAAACGGCTTAGCATTGATAATCCTAGGATCGAAGTCTATTGTTGGGAGGATAAGAACGTGAAGGATCTCTCATGGACCTCTCATGCCAAAGCAGGGCGGTTAACACCCATGAAGATCATCTATATCTTCAAAATCAAAGACAAGGGTTCAACAGATCTACCATCTTACCTATTTAGGGATTGTTATAACAATAACTTTGTTATGATGAATCCTTTGAGGAGGTAGAACAGACTAGATGCCAAGGGTACTCTATAAGATATTGGATACAGGGACAGGGACCTGATCTTATTCCAAGAGAGTAACTCCGCAAGAGATCTTTTGGAGCAATGTTAAAAAAATCCGAACGTAATTTGTCGCGAAAAAAATCAAGTGACATTAAAGCCAATCCAAGGCTACAAGAGTCACTATTTCCAACATATTGGTTTGAAGGACTCGAAACAGGACCAACTGCCAGAAGAGTTGGAGCTGATCCAAAACAGACATGTCAATCCAGTTGATTTTCAAAAATGGATCAAAAAATACAGTGGACTGGGGATCCATATGACCACTTAGCTAACTTCAAGCAAGTGCTAAGAGTAGAATGCATATTTGATTTTCACACTCAATTTGAGGGATTTAGAATGACTTTAGAATGAAAAGCTTTGGCATGGTCCAAAACATTCCACCAGGGTCAATCATGGATTTAAATATAGTAGCTCAGGCATTTGTACTTGCATGTTCCAAAACTCGGATCAAACATAATATGGTAGCCCAAATCTATAGCTTCAAATAGAAACAAGGTGATTCTGTTAGGGATTGTGTAGCTAGGATGAAGCAATACATTGCAAGATGTCCAGAATTATAAATACCAGCAGAAGAAAGATTAGTGTCATTGTTTCTAGAAGTATTGCTCAACGAAGAACTTCATGCTATACTGTATAACAAGAAGCATGTGACCCTAGAAGAGTGTGTATCAGATGCTATTGACTTGGGAGACAATTGTGATATTTTCAATGAAGAAGATGTCCCTAAAGATACTCAGAGTGAGAAAATAGCATCCACTAAACCAACACAAGTGGGAATGGCTGCTATAGCACCGCTTACAGCAATAGAAGACATGCTCAAAAGGATGAATGAAATGATGAATAATATGCAAAAAGCACCTACGAGAGGACCAGGGCAAGGGATACCTCAACAGGGACAACAAATTAGGCCACAAAAATGGTGTGCTATTGAGGGTGAATGGACCATTCATGAGACCAATGAGTGCTATTACTGACCAAAGTATGATGGAAATGTTCAATATGTACCTATGAGACCATAAGGACAACCCATGTACAAATATCAGCCTAATATGGCCCTAGCACAAAGACCACCGATGGGTATGAAAAGACCACAACCAGTGTTGGGTAAACAACCTCCATATTCTGGACATAATGCAGTGCCTGTAAAGTACATGCATTCAGAAGGAGTCATGGATGAACAAGCACTAGTGCCTGTTACACCTTATGTTGAGCCAAGCCCATCTACAATAATGGTAGAAGGAGAGTGGTATAATTCACATCCACCTTCAATGGAAGAACCTGTGACTTATGCTACACCATAGCTTACACCAATGTACTTTGTAGCTAATCAAGGTGTTAGACCCCCAATGGTAAGACCCATGATTAAGCCAAGGACTGGAAACTGCCATAATTGTGGTGCAGATGATCACTGGAAAAATGAATGTCCAAAACCTGACAAGAACATTAAGGCGGTTGAAGCTTTTTGTACACAATGTTTCAAAAAAGGAGGACGCTTCCCCGAAGACTGTCCAAAAAATCCATTAAACAAAGGAAAAACAATGGTAAATGTAGTCCAAGTGCTATCTAGTAGCTCTTTGGAAAGTGAACCTATTGTTCCAATCAAGGTGATCACTAAAGCCCAAGCTATAAAAAAAAGAAACATAACTCCTCTGATGAATCAGAGAATACCAAAAACTCCTCTCAAAAGACCAAGAAAAGGGTATGAGATGAGAAAACAGAAACAAAAGGATGAAATTGAGGAAAAAGCCAAGAAACTATTCCATGAGAAAATGAAAGGAAATAAAACTGAAATCAAGGAAACCACAATAAAATCTGGAGGATCAATTTTGGTAGATAATTTTTTTTGAGTCCTTCAATGCAGCCTTGAAAGCTTTCCAAGCGGAACTTAAAGCAGGGCCAAAACATGGAAAACAAAAGGAAAAAATGTCCTTTTCTAGATATGGAAGCAGCTAAGCTTGAAGCTTATCAAAATTTTGTAAGAATTACTCAAGAGATGCTGGAAAGACAAAAACCCAAGCTTGAGAGTATGGCAAAACCTAAGGAGCTTGTGGTAGAAACCAATAAAGAGAAATCCGAAGTGGTGATAGAACCCCACCTTGAAACTAAAGAGTAAAACTCATAGTGCGTGACAATGAAGATGCTTTAGATGGAATTTCATTTGTGGAGGAAGACTGGCCAGGACATTTATGGGAAAAAGTAAGAGAGATTAATGATGGGAGCATAACTTTGAAATCAGCTCCTATAGAGGAAGTTTGGTTAGACAATTTACCTCCTGATATGGATATTGATATACAATCCTTGTATGGGGATTGCGGCTCTGAAGCATCAAGAATGTCTAAACCGATGACTATAAAAACACTACCCTCTTACTTAGGACGAGTCCATAGTGTGTAAAACCACTCAAATACAAAGAGCGGAACAAACCCTAGAGGTAGAGAACATCCATTCAATCATGTCAACACCCATTCAATGTACTCTTACCTTGGGAGAACTGAATCGGACCATATTTATGGAATGATTTACAGAAAACTCTAGAGAAGGTGGGGATAATAGGGCTAATCGCAAAAAATTTGGGTAATTTAAAACATGAAATGGATAACAAAGAGATTAGATCCATCCCCATGAACAAAGTCAGAGAACACTTCGAAGGGGAAGAAGGAAACGCAACCCTTTTGGTGAGATATTATGATGTAGAAACCATGGCAATACTTGACAGTGGAGCCGGCATAGCCATAGCCACAAAAACAGTATGGTAATCATGGGGAAGATCAGTCATTAGACAAACTTGAATGAAATTACAATTGGCGAATGGACACATAGAAAAACCCCTAGGACTGCTTGAAAAAGTGATAGTTAGTTCCTGTGAAATTGATTATCAACATACTTTTGCGATAGTGGACTTTGGAAAGAAACTTAATTATTATGAAATCATCTTGGGAAGGCCATTCATGCGGCAAGTACAACTCATTCAAGATTGGGGAAACAATTACCTGTACTTGAAGCAAGTGGGATCAATCACAAGGGTTAATATGAAAGATCAGACTTATAGTGATGTAATGGAAACACCCATTCAAGAATGTATCTTAGAAAGGGGATTGCACAAATGAAGCATTTGTACTTGAACCCTTTCCAGAGCATTTGTTTGAGCCATTTGAATGGACTCAAATTTTGGCAAGAATGGATGTATGTGTGAATATGTCGATGCCTACTCAATTTTGCAATGAGGATGGTTATGACATAATTCCCATAGAAATAATCTCAACCATTCACATTGAAGATGAAATTCAGGAACCCAAGGACTTACTGAAAGCTCAGCAAATCTTTTTAGACCTATTATGATGCTACTGATGAGTTTGAAGAACATTCAGCTACATCTAATGATTCTGGGTCAGAAAAAGAACATGTGAGATCATAAAAGGAGGAGAGATTTTTTTTTTTTGACTTTCCAAACCAAAAAACAAGAAGACAAAAATGGTATAGAAGAAAAAGAGACACAAAAAACTTGAAATCTATACCTATGCCATCAATTTCTAGTAGAACATAGTTTTTCATGCAGATTGTGTGAAAGATAAAATCACCGATAGATATCCTTCATACAACAAGCAAGGAACAACAAAAACATCAAGGAAAATGAGAAAAGAAACTCAATCAAAACCTAAGCACCAGGATGACGAATCATCCATGACACGAGTTGTTGAACGAAAGAAAAAATATCAAGAGTTGAAGAAAACTCTAAAGGAGATGTATACCATTGAAATGGAAACAATCGAGGAAGAGAGTAAAGATGTAATGAGTGTCCCATCCCATTACAAGAAATATACCCTCCAAGACCGAAAGATCATAATCGAGCAACCTGTAAGGGAATTAGGAAAACAAGGCAAGTCATATGAAGGACCTGAAAATGCAAAGAAAATAGATCCAGCCAAACCAGGAGAAGAGTCTAGACTTGCCTACATTGCGAATGACTTAACTGAAGAAGAAGAAGAGCTATTGCTAAGCTTACTGAAAGAATACCTAGACACCTTTGCTTGGTCTTATAAAGATCTCAAGAATATTGATCGAGAAATTTGTCAACATTCCATACCTATGAGAGATGATGCAAAACCAAGTAGACAACGCCCATATACTTATAATGAAACAAAGAAGAGATAGAAAAGCTCAAGGAAGCTGAATTCATTTATGAAATTGAACACACAAATTGGGTGTTTCCAATTGTGGTGGTACCCAAGAAAAATGGAAAATTAAGTGTGTGTCAATCTCAAAAAAGTGAATGCAGCCACCATTTAAGACAACTACCCTCTTCCAATCACCGAGCATGTTTTAGAATGAGTTGCAGGAAAAGAAGCATACAGCTTTTTAAACGGATTTTTAGGGTACAATCAACTTTTGGTTGATCCCAAAGATCAACATAAAACAGCCTTTGCAACTGAATGGGGTATTTTTGCCTATAGGGTTATGCCTTTTGGGTCAACTAATGCTCCTTCCACCTTTTAAAGATTAATGAGCCATGCTTTCAAAGAATATCTTAAGAATTTCTTGGAAGTATATATGGATGATTTATGTGTACATTCATCAATCCGAGTTGATCATTTTGAACATCTCAAAAAGGTATTCGAAAAATGTAAAGTTTATAGATTTGCTTAAATCCTAAGTGCACATTTATGGGCAGACAAGGAAAAGTTCTTGGACATATAGTGTCTAAAAACGGCATAGCGACCGATATGGATGAAATTCATGCTATTGTTGAATTGCCGAGACAAACAACAATCAAAGGGGTTCAAGCTTTCATGGGACATTGTGGATATTACAAACGATTTATTTACATGTATGTTATAATCGCAAAACCCATGTATGGTCTGATTACACTCTTTGCATGGAGTGATGAGTGTGAAGAATCCTTCATGAAGCTTAAATAAGCTCTCACTTCAGCCCCAATATTGAAAGCACCAGATAGGAATAAGATATTCCATATACATGTTGATGCTTCCAATTTTTGCATTGGGTGTATATTAGCGCAACCAGGAGACGAAAATTTTGATTTTGCCATTTCTTATGCTAGTAGACAGCTGAATGTGGCAGAGAAAAACTACACAACCACCGAAAGAGGAGGATTAGGGATGATCTAAGTTGTAAAAAAGTATAGACATTACATGTTAGCCAACAATTTTCTGTTCTTTGTGGACCCAAGCTTTATTGTACTTGATCATCAAGCCATGCAACACAGGGAGAATAGTGAGATGGTTCACCATTCTTTTGGAATTTGATTTCATTGTAGTTGTGCAAAAGGGTACCACACACCAAAGAGCAGATCATTTATCAAGGATTATTTCAGGAGAACCTCCAAATGGATAGACGATGATCTACCAGATACATATGTGTTCTCCATGGAAATGATACCATGTGGGTCAGAAAATATGGGTTCATTGATGACCATAGCTCAAGTGGGTTCTCAAATACCACTTCCTATTACACTAGGACTAATTGGGCAATCGGCTATGTATCAATTATTAACTGGAAGGCTATACAAAAGAAATCGAGATGGAATATTACTTTTGTGTATTAATCCTGAGGAGAAAACCTCAATACCTAAGTCAAGCTCACATTAGCATAGTAGGACTTCACTTTGCGAAAGACCAAACTTTGCAAGACTTGGAGTATTTTGGCCAACCATGAGAAGAGATGTTCACTCATTTGTAAAAAATTGTCTTCAATGACAGAAACAAACATCCATACCTCATGTGACATTATTCCAAATCTCACTAGTTCCTAAGTGGAGTAAATATATAGTTACTTACTTATGAAGCAATAGATATCCACAAGATATGGACTACCACTAGAAATTGCCAGTGATAGGGGAACTCATTTTCTCGATGAGGTAATTGAGTATCTGCTGAATGAATTTATGGTCATCCATAACAAATCCGCTCCATATCATCCACAAGCAAATGGGCATGCTGAGCACATGAATAAAATTCTTAGCTTGGTATTGACTAAAGTGGTTATGCCAGGAAATACAGTGCTTCCCCTAGAGATTTGTGTGGCATAGGCCCACATAAATCGCTATGAACCAAATTCATAGGGTTTTCCAACTTTCGACATAATGGCAAGGAAAATTGTGTAGTTTGCTTGCCATAGATACAATGCTCGCATAAATTGAAATCAGAATAGTTTAACACAGGCAAGTAGCCCAAACGTTGAAGGATTTTCATTCCTTTTTGGCTCATATGTCCTAGCCGGCTATGCCACAACTCAGTGGAAGGCTACTCGCCCACATAGATAGAACTCTGTAAAGAGTACAATGAACCAGATTTGTGGTCTTTTACGACAACCAAATTTTCCTCATGCACCATCTAAGAACCATTGCCAATAACAATAGTATAGCCTAGAGCATCAAGCTGACCAACTGACACCAAACTCTTAATCAGTGTAGGAACATGTCTGACTCCACGAAGCATAAATTTAGTGTCATTCATCGTGCATAACTTGACATCTCCCATACCGCATATATTAAGCTGATAGGAATCTCCAACCTTGATTGAACCATGCATAACATCATATGTGGAGAACCATTCCCTATGGGGAGTAACATGGAAACTGGCACCTAAATCGATGATCCAATTCTGTGCATAACACTCATCAAGAGCCAATAACGCATCAAGAGTCAAATCAAAAGTGAAAACAAGCACACCTGATGGCAGTTGCATGCTAGGAATGACTTCTAGAGGTGGACATTCAACAACATTGATCTCCTCTATCCTTACACTGCTCTTTGGAGCTTCAAACTTCACAATAGATTTTCTCTTTCATGCTACAAAACACGACAATCTTTCTTTAAATGGCCTTTCTTGCCAATGGCGATAATGGCCACTTGCCATATATGCATCTCCATGCCCACCATTATCAAAGGATTGACGTCTAATCTCTTCAGTGAGAAATGCACTACTAACATAATCAAATTTTAGTTTACCGCTTGGTGAGGAGTTATCAATCGCAGTATTGAAAGTATTCCAAAAAGAAGGCAACGATCATAATAAGAAAATGGCCTTCGTTCATCATCAAAACTAAGTCCTTTCGATGTCAGCAGAGAAAAGATGCTATTGAACTCATTCAAGTGTGCACTAACACAGCTACCTTTTGTCATATTCAAACACATAAGTTTCTTTATCATGGTGGAAGCACTTTTTCCATCCCAAGCTCTACATAGAGAGTCCCAAAGCTCTCTTGCTATAGTTTTGTCCATAATCGTGAAGAATATGGTCTTGCCAAGCTATACTCTAATCGTGGCCATATCGCGGGCATCCAACTCTTTCCACTGATCATCAGTCTAAGCATTCTCTCTACGCTCTTTCAATGGCACTACCATGCCCTCGTTGACCAAGACATCAAGCATACGTTGCTTCCAAATTGTAAAATTTGTGCCATCAAACTTCTTTATGTAGTAGTCTTCCCTTTTCGAAGCACTACTAACAATCATAACTGAAGGGAAAATGACCAAAGATTTATGGCAAAAAGTGATGGGAGATTTTTGACAAAGGTTCCCCTAGAATGGGAGCAAAAACGCAAGACAAAGTGTAGTAACATCACTTGCTGTAAGCACTCAAATGTGCCAAGAATGCATATGGTTGACTGGCGGGAAAAATTCGGCAGAGTCTCCTCTGTACGAGGAGAAAAATCTCAAACCCAACAGGACAAAAGCAACACATAAACTAACAAAAGCAACCACTAGCATAAAACTGACGTAACAAATTGTCATGTGACCAATCAACACGGCGTCAAAAGTAAAAGTGTCCGTCTAGAGACATGGCCTATGGCAAGGATATAAAAAAAAGGGATACTCCAGCAACTTGTATCACCAAAAGTGTCTCAACATTCGAGAACACCCCAACTCAAGAAAACCTCACACAAACGACCCTCCAAAAGCTAAGTAGACTAAAGACTAGCCACAGTTTCAGAAAGGGCTCTTATGGACCGAGTGTCAGAAATGACCGAGAAAACTGTCAAAATTACCAAAAAATGGCTCCACACGAAGTACAATAGGCAGTAATTGCAACTGAATGTACATGAGGAATCGCACACAAACAAGCACCAAAAAACTATTGCATGTAGTAAACAAATGCCTGCGATGATATCCGCTCTCAAAAGAGCTCAACAACACTGTGTGTGCTCAAGAAAGTAAGCATCTGTCAATGCATGACCATCAACGTAGAAACTGGTGCCAAAATGACTACCAAGAGAGCCTGTGAAGGCGTTGTACCTGTGTGTGTCTCAATACCTGTAAGCTGGGTGTATGTGGGCTCAAAAGCCCCCCTATAAACGTGCGTGTCGGTGTAGACTATGCAAGTCAATGCTAATTTCTGCCGTTGGACGAAAATATGCTAGTCAAGTAGTTTCCAAAAGATCAAAGCCGAAACTATGCCATAAAGCAAAATTGATGCGCTTGATGCCGATGCCAGGTGTCACTCCTATATGATAGAGGTACCTCACCTGCGCATGTCATGAACACAATCGTCCACGGGAAAGCCGATGTCGGGTGAAAATGCTCGAGAAAATTGCCAATGATGTTAGGCCGATGTCGATTTTGTAAAAACCGATGTCGATGCCAAAAACCGAGTGTATCCGATATGGAGACGATGTCAAAGTTGAATGTGCACATGCACTCTGTGTGTGTCGATGTCGGAGCTGGAGAAGTCGGACTCGATGTTGGAGAGTTCGGAGTCGGAGATGTCGATGTCGGAGAAGCCCACACACACAAGTTGTGTGGTAATCTCCCTCTCTCCCTCTCTCTCTCTCTCTCTCTCTCTCTCTCTCGCTCGTCGGGTGTGTGTGAACAAGGGGCCGGACTGTGGAGCCGATGATGTGGAAAGAGGGGGTGTGAAGTCATCCTAAGGTAGGGACATTTAAAAAATATATATTCAATGTTCAGTCGAATAAATTTTTATGTCGAAAAAATAGCTGATGTTGATTGATTTTGTGTGTGTGTGTGTGTGTGTGTGTGTGTAAGCACACAACACTCCTTTGATCTATTGAGCTCGGCTCTGCCCGGCCTTACACACAAATTGCTGCTTATCGATTTGCTCTTCGACATGCCTGCAGACTCGATGTGTGTGTGTGTGTGTGTGTGTATGTGTAACCACACACCCAATCACTGTGCCCAATTTCGAGCTGCAATGCCGACGATGAGGTGCAATAGGAGTCTGGTTCTCTCCAGTGATGCTTCGACCAACACTATTGCCTTGCTATGTGTCGGTTTCTTGTTCATCTCAATTTCCTTGCTCTGTTCGTGAGTTCTTTAAAGGTTCCATAGAAGCCTTTTTACACTCCCCAAAAGGTCCTTTGCTTTCAAATTCTTCAAGGCTTGCTCACGGTTTGCACTTGCTCGATTCTACCTGCACTGCCACGATCTGCTTGCTTACTTGCACTGTATGCACTCCTCGACTACTGCAAAGAAAATCTGTTGAGCTACCTGTTGAGATTCCTTTCTTGCTTAGATTGCTTGCACACGCGATGATGGGCAGGGGTCGGGGCTCAGGATTGGAAGACGGCTCTGATACTAGTTGAAGGGGCTCAAGCCCCGTGTGCGTGCATGCAAGGAAGGGGGAAGGAGAAGAAGAAGGAGATTTTGGGGGAAACACGCAACTGTAGTATGAGCATGTTTCTCTTTATTCTTTAGTATAAGAGATATAAAGGGTTAGTTGAGTTAGTGTATGTAGGGAGATTTCACGCGGGTCACGATTGTGGCCTTTACCCAACAAGGAGCCCACCATACTGGCATGCCATGCATGCATATCATGCAAATAGTGTGACAAGCCCTTGGCTTCAATGACGGTCTCAACAATTTGAGCCGATGACATATGTGCCTTGTACGATTTGTATTGGTATGGATACATCTCAATTGGTCATTACCAACCATAAATGTGAGCTTATATCTTGTTATTGTCCATTTACTAAACCCGTGTGCCATTATCCTTAATCCCAAGTCAATGGATAACACTTTGGCACATAATAGAAGCCTTGCTTTGCTTTATGTCTATCAAAGAACTTTGCTTTGCACAACAGAGAAATCTTTGTCAAATGAACAAAAAAACAAGTAGAACTTGGAAAGTGGCTAACCTTGTCGCCCTTGTAAGAGCAATTGCCTTCACTTGAATTTGGCTCATAGCCATGTATGCTGAGAAATTTAGTTCTACTGGATGTGCCCCGCATGCCATCGTGGCTTGTTCTTAATGACCTCCAAGAAAAAAATATGGTAGACATGTTGCCAAGTTTCCCCAAGTTCTTATGCTAATAGCATATTCCAAACTTTGGAAGCTTACATGAAATATGTCCTAAAGGCAAGCTTTTCTTCACATAAGTTCAATGAAAAGGTGAGACAGAACACAACATGAGTGCTCATAGCTAACAAGTGCTCATGTTGATACACAAATGCCAAAGCAAATGAGAGTCGACATTGTCGATCTTTCATAGAGAAACGGCCTTGCCAAGATCTATAGTAATAATGGAACTTTGCCACCTTGGTTGTATAACTCCGATGCATGGAACATACCAAAAAAACACTGTCGTTGGTTGCATGCATTAGGTGTGCCATGGGGAAAAACCCTTACAAACATGGGAGGGGTGCCCTAATGTGAACCAAAAGAAAACTCCTCCATGGCGGCCGCTTGCAGACAGTGCAAAGAGAGAACGAGGCATAACACCCTGTGTACCGAGTTCTATGTTTCTTGCATGTGATGAGGCAACAATTGCTTTGCGTACCTCGTACATGATTTGTATGAGCACTAGGATGGCGCCCTTACAGCATGCAACCCACCTTTCCCCTTGCCTTCCTCCATCCTTAAGGTAAGAGAGAGAGAGAGAGAGATAATGAGAGGGAGGGAGAAGATCCATGCCTGGAAGTCGCTTGCCCTACAAAACACTAGGAATGTATGTGATTTGGATTCAAAACACTTGGCTTCTATGGAAAGCCACATAAGAAAGCTCCAAGCTTCTTTGAAGAGCATTAGTTTTATTTCAAAATTTTTTAGACTTTGTAGTAAGCTTCAAAGGAAATGATGATTTTCTAAGCTTAAGTATGGAATCAAATAAAGAAAACTTGACCAAATTTTTCTTGAATATTCTTTTAAGCACTTCTAGTCATTCCCATGAAAGGGGTGAAGGCCTCTTGATGATAATTAGGATCCAAAATAGCACTTCTTAAAACTTTACTTCCATATTGTCCATGAGGGATGTATATTGTGAGTGGGCCTTTCTCATAAGAGTTTTAGCCCAATCGAACTTGGAATCAACATTAATATTAATATTGTGGTGATTGCTTTTCACGATATATACATTACACACTCGATTTTTTATTTCATATTAAGCTTTTATTCATTATCTAGGAATTTAATTTTGGTGGCAATTTCTTGATCGGGATAGTGATGCTTTTTATAAGAGAAGCTTTTGTCATGTGGTGTCACAACTCTATTGGATTATTATAAAATTAGAGGTTTGTGGACAAGGTAGAGGTGATTTGCAAACCATGCAATGACCCGATTTCAAACCCTAGAATACTTTGATATGCATGACCGAATGGGATGTCAATTTGGAAGGTTCCATACTTGCAGTAAAACCATACCAGTAAAAAAAGAAGGCCCTAGGCTGGGTTGAGAGGGGAGATGAGGCAAGGCATTGTGTCTGCTCTTGTCTTGCTATGCATGCATCCCTCTGGTTCACACCATAGCAACACATGAGGGACGAGTGCTCACTTGATTAGCTTAGAGGAACTTGCTGTGCCAGTGGAGTGACGAATCATGGAAAAGTAGGGGATTACTTTTGACATGAGAGGAGGGTAATAAGAGGAGTGTCCTCTTGAACGTGGTACAACGCTCGTATGCACTCACCAAGTTGCCTTCGCATCATCTGAACCGAACGTTAGCTTGGCAAGGGCCCAAACATGTAATTCTTGAACTTGATAAAGGCCTCAAAATGTGCTGTTCAACTTGAGTGTCGCTAAATGTAGTCCAAAGGAGGTAGCTTGGTTGGTTGAGTACTCGATTGCAGTGACCCGGGTAATTGGGTTTGATTGCGATCAGGCGACCCTCTGTGCTGATAAGGACGTTTGTTTCGTCTTACACGAGATCTATGCGATTGGAATGGGAAAAAAAAGTGTCGCTAAATGTTCTCTTCAACTTGAATGTCGGTAAATGTTTTCCCGTGTTATAAAGAGGTTAAGACTAATTTGCCTGGTTGCTCACTGTTGCCGTGTTTACCCCCGAGAGCGTTTAGGTTCTCGAGGCGTTCACGCACATCAAGCTTCTCTCTCTCTCTCTCTCTCTCTCTCTCTCTGCGCACAACCCTCACGAACTTGCTCTGTGTTGCAATAAACGCAACACATGACCATATGCTTCTCCTCCTCCAAACCCACACACACTTTTCAGCATCACTTGACCCTCGTCCTTGAAGAAACAAGCAAGCTTGCTGTTGCGGGGAGGCTTAAATGGATTTAAATGAGCTCCCAACAGAGGAGCGCGAGACTGCTGTGGAGACTGCGCGTCGGGTAATCGCTCAGCCATCTTCACTTTTCGCTCGTCTAACAGCAGAATTTTGTTCCCTGGTCCGTTCATAATGCGGATGTGAATTTTACAGGAACGCGAAGAGCGGCGCATGAAGATGTTACAAAAGCGGAAGGCAAGTGCGCTCACAGACCCCGTTCTTCCTTCCCCTGACTTCAACAGTAACAGCAGACCCGTAGACCGAGTCAGGAGCTACAAAATCTCACTTCCCAAGTTACCTGAAGGTACAACACTGCCACATTTCTTAAAGCCCATGCGTTGAACCCGTTTTCAGTTTTATGTATGCTGAAAATCTGTAATGTGGTTTACAAAGTTTGAGGAGTTGTTTTAGGCAGATGAAAACCAAGAAACTAGTGCAAAGGAAGTTTTGGTTCATTCATATTGTTTACCTCTTCACAAATACTTCATTTGCTCCTTGAAACAAAAGCATTTTCTTCTGCATCTCTGGAGCCTGACTCCCTCAGCCAATTAACTTGGCATCAGGTAGCTTCCTTGCATTGTTGTCATCATGAAGTTCCTTGCATGCTTGCCCATTGAGCCTCTTGTGTAGCTGTTGCGGGGTGCCTATCATTCGGAAGTTGCTAAGTTCCTCTCTCCGTTGGAGGTGGCCATGGGACTTTTTTATATATCTGGGAACACCCTCTACCTTTGTGGACACACCAACCCCCCAATCGCCGTAAGCCTTCAATTGGCCTCATTGTTGATATCATTGGGCTTTCCCTAGGAAGACTCTTGTGAGCTTTGTCGAGCGGTTCATGGACAAAAAGCTTGGAGCTTGCAATTTGGAAGATTGTGCTGCACTCTTGAAAGTCAATTTTTGACAACGTGCATGTTGAGTTAGCCACAATGGATCTTACAATTGTGCACCACTCACTGAATCATTGCAAGTCGAAATTCAAGCTTACACAGGACTCGTGGATTTCATATCATGAAGTTACCTGTATGTTCTTCCGGACACCTTGATTTTATAAAAACCTTGGAACTTTGGATGTCCGAAAGAAGTAGATCACCCTCTCACCATGTGGCAAGATCATCACTTTGAATATGAAGCTAAAATTATATGATTTTTTAGCATGCAAAAGCTTCTTAAGACCCTTTTTGACAATCTTCCAACAACTTTCTTTCACGATTCACATTACATATTAAGTAATAACTATAATACAAAAAGAAAAATTCTTTCTAGCTTAAGGCATGTGCCACAAAGTGATGACGTGTCAGGCCAAAATACCCAGTGAGTCAGATCCCATATCCCAGACTAGACTGTACGGATCCTGGTATAGTGTGGCAATAATCACGTTGTTACAGGCTTGGACACTCTAAGCGAGAAATCAATAGCAACATACGAACAAAATGTGCAAAATCACTGAACTTGTGAGAGAGAGAGAGAGAGAGAGAGAGAGAGAGAGAGAGAGAGAGAGAGAGAGAGAGAGAGAGAAATGAAATGTAATGTAATTTTAACGTCTTCAAAAGGCCAAAATGACCTATGAGACCAAAAGGTTACATGTGGTGAATCTTATACCAGGTCTGGGTACAAAAATTACAAAGAATTGAAAAGAAAATAGTGGGTAGGGGTGGGGTGAAAGCTGACAAAGGGAATACAAAGGGTGAGCTGATACAATGGAGCTCTTTGACAGTTGAGGCATCATATACATATACATCAGTATCCGGGACGGCTCCTATGTCGTGCCAGTATAGTATGGATCCTTTGTCGCAATCTGCGTCGATATCGAGAGGGCCCCCTCATCCGTGGGCGACGGGACCGCCCCAACTCTATTGCCCGATCAAGCTCTGGTGCCTCTGGTGTTGTTATGTTGTGGTGGCTGCTCGAACTCTGTTTGTGACTGAAAGAAATCTGTAATCTTCTGCTATTGCACTGGATCTCTCTCATTGTGCCCCTCTTCAAGAGGTCCTCTCTCTGTTTGCGAATCTCCAGTAAGTATAATCCGAGGCATCTTTGATCCTGGTATCTCATGACTCTAGAAAGTGGCCCAAAACCCTCTCTGAATAGACAGTGAAAGCGGCCTCGTATCTCATAGTATACAGTGTAGTGACTTATGTAATGTAGCTCTGTCTCTGGCTCTATTTGGCACACTTGACAAATCCTGGACTCAGCGGGTACTCCTCTAAATCTGCCTGTCTCGATCTCTTGCTGATGTGAGGATGTGCGTATCTGACCAATAGCACATCGTATCCCATGGGATAGATGAGTATCCATGTATCCTGGTTTGATCACAAAACCATCCTCCGTGAGTTGGAGAAGATGCTCTATAGAAATTCATCTTCGTACCTAGCTCATGTGTAGGTTGTATCCCTGTCCTCTTCGTATCCAACTGGATCAAGTCCTGTCTGATGAGCCTGGTAATCTCTGCCCTAGTGAGGGAGATGGAGGGTGCATCTAGAGTACTGAAATTGGGGTAGCAGGTCCATACTAAAGCCATGTAACTGAAACCAAGATGCCATCTCCGCATACCAACATGATCTATCTCCCTGTAATGCCAGCTGTCGGAAAGACTCTAGTGCTAATTGAGCATATCAGTCTCTAGGGAGAGCCCAAGTGTTATGCATAAATGAAACTGATCGAGTGAGTGCCTCCACTACCAATGGAGGAGCAGCGAGCTCCGCCCTAACAATGTCATGTGGTACTGAGGCCTTGGCCCTAATCATCCGAGAAATCATAGGCACCAAGGGCTTCTCCATACATCTCCATCCATTAGTACTGCCAGCTTTGCTATGATGATCAATTGAGGGCCCCCATATCTCTACTCCGTACAGCATGGCCGAAGTGACCAAAGTGTCAAAGAGCCAAAGCTTTGTCCGAGGTTCCTGGAACTGAACCTGTGAACATATCCTCTCAAGTCTCCCAATGCTGCATAGACTCTGGTCAATCGCGTATCTGCTGCACACCTCAGGGAAAATACTGGACCACTGAAAACCGCCCCAAGATAAGTGTATGTATCTACGTACTCCACAGTCTCTCGACCATATGTAAAAGTGGGGGCGGACCTTCTTACCCACTGCGCCATGGTGTTAAACACCATTACCTTGGTCTTACCAAGGTTCACATACAATCCACTGTCCCGTGCAAATACATGCAATGCATCCAAATGACGCTGCATCCCCTCTGAAGAATCGGAGATCAGCACAATATTATCATCATATAATAGCAACGGAATCCATGTCCTTGCAAGTTGAGCACCTCTATCACCCTTTGTATGTACATAATCTGAAAACTCATCTACATATATCCCAAAGAGAGTTGGAGATAGGGGACAACCCTGCTTCACCCCAATGGTGGAGTGAACCATGTCGGACATGCCCTGAGTAATGCGTACCTGTCCTACCACTGTCCTATATAAAGCTAAGATCCCCCAGATCAGCTTTGTGGGCACCCCCATGTCTTGCAATCTGCGTATGAGTCTGGCTCGTGGCACTGTATCAAAGGCTTTGCAGAAATCCACAAAGCTACAATATATCCTTCTGCCATGGTGTCTACCCTCCTCAATAATGGCTCTGAGTGTCAAAATCTGGTCAAGAGTGGAGAAACCTCTCCTGAACCTTGCTTGTCCTGCTGCCCGTATGCCCTCTCTCTCTGCCCATCCACTCAACTCATGCTCAAGAATTGATGCATATAGCCTAGCCAGAGTGTGACCAACCATGATGGTTTGGTAATTCCCGGGAAGCATAGGATCTTGTAACAGACTTGGACACTCCAAGTCAAGAATCAACCGCGACAGCACCAAATAACCACTTCAAAACAATTCACATATCACAATAGATTTGCACTGGCCCGGCGGAGTTCCGTGCCTAGAGATATTGGCCCAAAGACTGGCGTCCCTCTTTTTATATTAATGAGTTCAAAGTACAAGAGAGTGGGTCGGGATTCAGTCTCAGACTCTGCGTCCAGATGCCCTGAGAAGTGAGGCCCTCACCACTAAGTAAAAGGTTACAAGGGACGCCCAAAAGCAGAGCCCCAAAAGCTTGAAAGCAAAAGCAGATTCTCTCTCTCTCTCTCTCTCTCAATGAGAGTCAGTAAAAAGCAAGTTCTCTTTTTCTCTCTCTTTCTCCCAAATTATAGCAAAAAGCTGAGATTTGTGTCGCTTAAAATTTCAAAAAAAAAAAAAAGAACAAAATATTTTTTTTTTAGCCTCCGCGATTTCCGGAAATTAGGGTTTTTGGCAAAAATTAGGGTTTGCAGGAATTTTAGGGTTTTCGGCAGAAATTAGGGTTTTTGTTGTCCGTCACGTCATCACTTTGTGACATACCCCCCTCTTGAAAGCATTGTAATCGACCGCAATTACGCCTGCAAAACCGACAAAAGCCATAGACCGTCTTAGCAGACACTGACTGTTAGTACCTATGTACTAGGAACACACATCTAGCACGTGTACAAAATCGACAGTCACATCACACGACATCACAGGACATCACCAGACATCACAGGACATCACATAACATTCAACATTCATTCGGATCTTAGAGCATGATTTATCGGCAATGTAGCTAGCAATCACATCTAGGTCCAATCGGGACCTCATCGATGTCCGATTGACTAACCCCTATTGCAACCATGTCTATTCGAGATCAAGTAGACCAAAATGTTGCAGTCATTTTGTCTATCAGTTCCTGCACTCAAAAGAAGTGAAGAAACAAATCAGTATCATTATCAGGAATTCCATTTCATAAAGTCATCCAACAGAATACTGTTAGCTCTCAGTATCCTGAAGCTCAAAGAGACATCAATGACTTTAGTATCAAAATCAAGGCATCTGTTGACAAAGGAGCGGAGTAACTCCCCTCTTGTGCATCCCACTGCACCAGATCTTCGGCCAAGCTGAATTTCTGGGTTCCGTTTGGAGTAGACTATGCTAAACCAAAACATCGAGGTAAAGTTTCACAATCCGAGGGGTATCTGCTACGTCCTCCTCCTCCATCCACTTCACATCAAATGCAGGAAAGTTCTTGAACTTAACCAAGAACCGCCTTCAGACTTTACCTTTCTTCGTATCGTTATGTGCCAAAACCTGTTCAGGAACAAGGATCTCCTCGTTTTCTTCCACTTCGGGTTGCTCATCAGGCTCACCATCATCAAGCACATCACCCTTAACGGGTTTCAAGAGACTCACATGCAATGCATTGTGAATCCTCCAAGCATCTGGCAGTTTCAATCGGAAGGAGACATCATTTATCTTGTCAGTGATCTGGAAAGGTCTGTAGTATCGCATACTAAGCTTTGGAAAAAGCCTCTCCTTTCCCTTTTTCGTTCGTAGGCGTGCCTTCTCAAAATGTACGAGCACCCAATCATCTTCCTTCAATTTCAAATCGCGACGATGGAGATCCGTTGCCTTTTTTTGTCGTTCTTGAGACTCCTGCAAAGTCTTGCGAACCGGCAAAAGCCGTATCCAAATCTCGCGAATATTCATCCGCTTCAAATATCTAATCTTTCGTGCTCAGGAAGGATGGAACCTTCGCAGTACTTTCAACAATCTCAAATGGCGCCTTCCCCGTCGAAGAGTGTATCGTGTTATTGTAGGCAAATTCCACCAAGGTAAGTATCTTTCCCATTGAGCCTTCTGATCCGAGATACAAGACTTCAATAAATCTAAAACCATTGAATTGGCAATCTCAGATTGTCCGTCAGCCTACAAGTGGAACGATGACGAGAACTGCAACTGCGTGCCAATGTTCTCCCAAATTGCCTTCCAAAACAAACTCATAAATCTGGGGTCTCTGTCTGAGACAATCGTCTCAGACGTGCCATGTAATCGGAAAATCATCGTGATCATTCTGTGTTCTCGGGAGATCAAAAATGAAATCCATTTCAATACTTTTCCAGGGGCGGGTGGGTATGGGTAAAGGCTTTAACAATCCCTGTGCCTTATGCCTGTCTGTAAGGTGCAGCGGAATGAATGTTGTATTTTCTCAAGATTAGTGATCTTTATTGCTCGAGGTTCCTTTTAGTTCTTAGGGAAAGAGAGAGCTTTCCGTCTTGTAGAGTGCTGTGGTCACGAACAAAGTGAGTGGATATTGTGTGTGCAAGTGAATGAGACTGAGAGAAGGAGAGAGAAGAGATACGACACCCGAGAGGTTGTAAAACCCTCTTCCGAAGGCCCCCCTCTCGTTGGTGAGAGTGGTCTACTTTGATTGCACAAAGGTGTACAATGCGTTTGCAATGGACTGAGGCAAGTTGGACTATGCCGATGACGACGACGGTGATGACGATGGCGACTTGATGGCTGAAATCTGAGATCCTTTATTTGCTGATTTTGGGGACTGTTTCGGTGGCTGAAAATGACTGTTTTGGCTGCGTTTTTATGGCTGAAAATGGGGGAGCATTTGCAACCAACTTTGGGGTGGTTCTGCTACTGTGCATGTGGCTGAAAACGCTGTGGATCTGAGGCGGTTTAGGGCTGAAAACTAAAACGCTGGCTGGTTCTGCCTCCTTGGCAAAACGCTGGCCTGATCTGAATCTGCAAATAAAAAACGCTGAATTGGCTGCTTGGGAAAAACGCTAGCAATGCTAATGAATTCTGGTGGCGTTTTTGCATGAGAAAACGTTGGCTGAAGTGGGGTGAGGAATCGCTAGGTAATGGCTGATCTGGCGATGGCTGGGGATAGCAAAAACGCTAATGCTGCTGGGTTCTGTCGCGGGAAAAACATTGAGGGTGATGGGAGGTATGGCGATGGGGGGTCATGAGGGGGGGTACTGCTGAGAAGTTGCCTGTTGAGCGGGAAGCTCCTGTTACCTCTTCTCCCAGAAAGTGCCAACTTGGGTTTGCTTATATATTAACTTAGCAAAATTGCCCTACCTACTTTTGTTGGAAAGTCACTTAAAAATAATAAGTGAAAATACCAATAAATAGGAAAATAGGCTAAATGCATTGGAAAATTCCCCTAACTGATGCTAATGGATTCTGATGGGAATTCCGATGATCATGTTGTGTGCAACCGGAGGATATGCATCTATGCTAAGTGACTGGGCATGCACGGTCTACGAATAGACTCACAAAAGTGCCAGATCACTGCTAATCTAGACTTGACTTGACTTGACTAAACCCTGCTGTGGTGTAGCTTGTCCACGGACACATAGGGTTGGGATGTGTCACGTGACACTGTCAAAGTTGACCTTCTGGCATACTGAGCAATTGCGCACAAACTCTTCCACATCCTTTTTGAGTCTCGGCCAAAAAGTATCTCTTCATGGTGGTAGCAATGCCGCGGTGACTCGTAAAAGGTGGACAGTGGCATTCAGTCATAACCTTTTCCCTCAACGGTTGTGTAACGCACAACATAGTCTTTTTCATCAAGTAGCCTTCCCAAAGAGAGTATTTAGCTACTGTCTCCCCATCCTGTATCCGTGTGAAAATATCTGCAAAATCTGTATCTGTGGCATATTGATTGACCATATCCTCGAAGCTCCTATGATGTATCGTGGAAATAGCCAGATCCAACGGCTTCTGAGACGAAGTATCTGCCACCACATTCTTCTGTCCCTGCTCATGGACAATCTGGATGTGAAACTGTGACAAGATGTTCGCCCACCGCATCTGATTTTCCGAAAGCTGCTTCTGTGACAAGAAGTAGCGCAAACTCTGATGGTCTGTAAATACAGTAAAATCCGCTCCGAGTAGGTAGTGCCGCCACTGAGTAAGAGCATGGATCACTGCCAAAAGCTCTTTCTCATATATCTGTGCTGTCATCTCTGGCCTAGAGAACAATCGGTTCTCGTAAGCAATGACATGGCCTTCTTGCATCAAGACTGCACCCAGACTACGACCACAAGCATCACAAAATACTTCAAATGACTTCTGCAAGTCCAGCAAAGTCAAATCTGGTCCTATAGTCAATTTCTCTTTCAATGTCTGAAAGGCAGTCACCTCTGTGGATCCCCACGAGAAAGGGACTCCTTTCTGTGTCAAGATATGCAAAGGGGAAGCAACCTCTGCAAACTTTCGTATGAACCGCCTGTAGTACGAACACAGTCCCAAGAAGCTTCCAACTTCATGGACATTCTTCAAATCGGGCCAATCAGGTATAGTCTCTATCTTGGCCGAATCCACTTGCACTCCTGCTGCTGAGACAAAGTATCCCAAAAAAAAGTGTATCTCTGAGGCAGATGATCTCTGTGTTCTGCCTCATTCTTGGAAAAAACAATAATGTCATCAAAGAAAGTGCCAACAAATAGCTTGTACTCTCGAAAAATCCTGTCCATCATCCGGTTAAATGTCGCAGGAGCATTGGTTAAGCCAAAAGGCATCACGAAAAACTCAAATAACCCAAAAGTCGTCCGAAAGGCTGTCTTGTAGACGTCTCCCGGCACGATTCGGATCTGATGATATCCACTCTTCAAGTCAATCCTGCTAAAGCACGAGGATCCGTGTAACCTGTCGAGTATCTCATCGATCCTAGGAATCGGAAATCTGTTCTTGCTGGTGATTTTGTTGAGAGCGCTATAATCGATGCACATGCTCCAAGATCCGTCTTTCTTCAAATCCAACAACAGTGGAGAGCAATACGGTGAAGTATTATGCTGGACAAGACCCTTTTCCAAGAGGTCTTTCACTGGGTTCATAATCTTTTCATTCTGTACTCGGCTCACACGGTAAGGTGGCCGGTTCGGTGGTGTGCTTCCAGGTATCGGCTCAATGGTATGATCTTCAGGCCCTCTAAACAGCAATCGGCATGAGTGTGGAGAAAAATCTTGGCGTTCTTTTGATCAAGTCAAAACATATTCAACCTTTATCCATCGTTCAGTTCTCTCCCAAAAGAGTGAGTAAGAAACTGAAGTTCATCAAGTACAATCTCTAAGCCCTTCATTTATCAAAGTCGCTTTCTCGGCCTGGTAGTCAACCACAGCGTAGTTCTTGTGGTACCAAGGGATCCTGAGTAGAACGTCACTCGCTTGCCCTGAACACCCGTGTCATTGCAAACGAAGTTTGCCAATGCTCGGTGTAATGGCAACATCCCATCTGGGTGCCAGTCGAGCTACCTATGCTTGTGTTGTCAGTCTGTCGGGCGTAATTCCAAATCGAGCCGCCAATTCCAAGTGAAAAGAAGTTGGCCTTGGCTCCTGCAAAAGAGCTTCCTGATCCTTCACTTTGCCCCAAAAAGCGGCAAAGTTTGTACTTTCATTCATTTGATTCGGTGCAAGTCCCACACCATGTGGTACCAGTTCTGCTTTTCTATCTGCCTTTTCTGCCACGTTCCTCAGCTGCTCTCGAACTCTCAGGCCTGTCGTCGTCTTATCATTCTGTTCTTTCGGTGCCTGTTTAGGGCACTTCGCGGAGATATGTCCATGTTCCCCGCATCCAAAGCACTTCCCCTCTCTGATGAAGCGAGCTCTTTCCTCAGGAGTAAGCTTGGGTTGTGCATCCTTTTTCTCTGGGTTGCTCTTTTTCCTTCTACTTTCATTCCCAGAAGTCTGTTTGGCTCGTTGTGTCATGGCCTCATCTGTGGGGTAGGTCAGACTGCCGAAGTGAATGGCAAAGCCCCGCTTCGCACGACTCATCAACTCCTGAATAAAAGTTGACTTCTGTTCTAAGCAGTGATCTCGGATCTCTGTAGGTAGACCCAAGGTAAACCGCTCAATCTGTTCTCTGAACGAGATCTTCTTGAATGAAGAGGCGGGTAGAAAAGAGCTCCAGAATCTTTCACAATAAGCATTGATTGTATCTTTCTTGGTCATCCGAAGATGGTTCCAAGCAGCTCGTACATCTCGTTCATATTCTTGCGTCAACCAAGAAGAAATAAAAAGCTTCTTAAATTTCAGCCATTTAACTGGCGCAGTCTTGTTTAAGAGAAGAGTGGACCACCAAGTACGAGCATTCCCCTTAAAGTAAGAGGTAGCTCTCCGAATCTTGGAGTGCTCTGAATAGCGTCCTCCCGCGAAAGCGATGTCAAATTGTTGTATAAAAGACAAAGCCTTCGAAGCATCTGAGTATCCTGAGAAAGTATCAAACTTGATCGAGTTGCCACCTTCCTTAAACTCTCGGACTTTCTTGCTTTTATCTTCGAGAAAGTCATACTGGTTGGCTTTGTAAAAATTCTTCTTGTTCGCATAAAAGTTTCTGTCATAGGAATCTGAGCCGTCTGTAGACGAGTCCTCAGTAGAACTTTTAGTCTCTGGGCGAGATTTAGCCTTCTTTGTCTTTCTCTTGCTCTTTCCGAAGCGTTGCTTCTTGCTTCGCTTTTTACCTTTTCTGTCTTCTTTGCTCGAATCCGAGGAGCTAGAAGAACTGTCAGAAGCAGAAGAAGAAGAACAATTGGGTACTCCTTCAAATCGAACACGCTTCTTCTGTTTCTTTGCCTTGTCAAAAGTCGATTGACGACCCAAAAATCCCGGGAAGTCAGTGCCTTTCTTCTGCTTTTTGCCATGCTTTTTGGCTTTCTTCTGTGCGTCAAAAAGCTGAGCAATCTGTGTATCAACCACCTCTTCTAGTTCCTTCTCTGAATATTGTTTGGGATCAGAAGGTTTCTTGAAAGCAGATTTCGGGGGGGTGGTGTAGTGGTTTTCTGCCACTGCTCATGGACTTCTTGAAAAGAAGTCTCGCTCATGTATTTTGCAAATTTCGGGTCCTTCGCGAAATTGAGCATCATCTTCATTGCATCGCCGATCAATTGGCGACACTCCATCTCTCTTTGCTCAGCCTGAGTAGGCCGAAGCGGGCCATACTCTGTCAAAATCTTCGTTGTGATCCCTGCCCGCATCTCCAGATGCAGAGAGAGTTGATTGATCCTTGCGTGAAGCCATAGGTGCCGCGGAAAAAAAATTGGGGATCGGATTTCCCGTAGAAGAGAAATCGGCCGTACTCTGATACCACTGTAACAGACTTGGACACTCAAAGTCAAGAATCAACCGCGACAGCACCAAATAACCACTTCAAAACAATTCACAGATCACAATAGATTTGCACTGGCCCGGGGGAGTTCCGTGCCTAGAGATATTGGCCCCAAAGACTGCCGCCCCTTTCGGTATTTCTTTTTATATTAATAAGTTCAAAGTACAAGAGAGTGGGTGTCATCAGGAGGTGTATTTTTCCTGTTGCCTTTCGTAAATAAGTATTAGATATATTTATTTTATTTTTACTTGTTTGTCCCAAAACCCTTGAAAAGGTGCAAGTGGACATTGCATGGCCAGTGTGAAATGGCTGCAGCCAAATGGGTTTCTCACATCGGGGATCTAGGCAGGTCAGACAGGGACTGCCCGGGCCAATTAGCACTGAATTCTGATGAGTATGGAAGCTCGTGTGCGCCAAACTGGAATTTGGGCCACTCGTCAAGTCACTGCAACTTTATAAGTTGAAAGGGAGATGGTGGTCAAATGGTAGTCTTCAATGATGGTCAGGAGACCGATAGGGACGCCATGGAAGCATCTCCTAAAATTTAGGGAACTGCTATTTTTGACCAGAAAATGTGTTCGCGTCATTAGCTCTGGAATGACAAGGGGAACATTTTATTGCTCTGCTGCCAAGTCAACTGACGCACCAGTTGAGATATTTTTACCAGGGAAAGCCCAAACTCGGAAACTGGGCGACGTGTCAGCCTGTGAGCGATTCTGCCACTCTGGGAGGCAAAAACGAGCTGCATATCAACAAAGGGGGCGCCATTTTCAGCCTCAGGTGGATTGTAGCAGGTACAGAAGCTATGGAATGCTTACCTTGCCCTCTATGCACAGTATGGTGACGGGAGTGATGCCCCGCACGCTACATGCTGCTCTCTTTCTCCCCTACGTACAGTATGTTATGCCCCACTAGTGGGCTTCTCATTTGACCTATGTACAGTTCTTGGGGTTTATGCACGTTTGCCAAGGCAAGAGCCTTCTGAACAGGAACCGGATTAGCTAATTGCTAATCCCCCACAGGTACGCACAGTTCCATCACGAAAGATTGCGAGTTTGGAGAGTTTTCTTGCGTGAAAACTCGTCCAATTCACAGGGGAACTGTCCCATTGCGTGCGGGAGCCCTTGGGACACGCGTAGGCGTGTTCGCTCCGCTAAAAACGATCCGAAACAGGGAATTACAGCCTGCTGTGTTTTTCTGCAGGTTTAGGGTTTCGCACCTAAACTGCAAGGGAACATCGGGGGAGCCTCGTGAGAGCCTTGGGATGCGTGTACAGGCTTTTGGGCTCCCGGCAGTGAAAAACAGAGAATTACAGCCCGCTGAATTTCTGTGACAGCTCACCAGAAAGCTTCCAGATATCGAGGGAATCCGTCCTAGACAGGTTGTTTTGACCTACAGGGGTTTTTGTGCCGTTATGTTGTCGAAATCCGGTCGAAAACTTGCGCTTTCAGCCCTCGCCAGGTTTGGACAGCTTTGTGAAAGCTTGTGCTAAGTGGTCGGATCGTCTACCTTAATTTGAATAAAGAAATACCGAAAGGGGCGCCAGTCTTTGGGGCCTACAGGGTGTCGGTCTCTTGTGTGCAGTGACATTCTAGTCGCTGGACGCAACTGTGTTCTCTTCCCTGCTCAGTGCTCTGTGTAACGTTAACAGGTAATTGAAATAGTACTGCCCTCTACGTTGTACGGGCCAGTTATATGGTTCCATCGACGGGATAGTCACTTTTTCTTCAAAAAGTGCAGCGTGGATTGTTGTGGGTGAAAGCAACACAGAGCTTGTCGATATGGCAGAGAAGAGAGACCAAGTACCAGAAGAGGGATCTTCCTCACATGGCACAGAGAAAATTCCTTCAACTCTTCAAGAAGAGGACAGGTTGTTTAGAACTCAACTGCGTTGTTGCATGGACATGTTTCAGCAGTTGGCTAACAACCCAAGGATGCAGGAATTCTTACAGGCTCCAACACAGGGTTTTCAGCCTCCTACTGTAACTAAGTCAGACTTTGTAAATAATTAATTTATTTACGAGATCAGAATCATCTAATTAGTTGTGTGCACACCAGAATAGACCTAGCAGCTCTAAGGCCTCAGGTGAGCCTAAATGCGGGCCACAACACCTTAGAGGGACCTTAGCAAAAATTACCCTGAAGCCCTAGTGATTGGGAAATCGGGTCTTCAGAAAGGGGTAAGCAGTAGCCTCAGATTTTAGGCTTAGGAAAAATACGCGCGTCAGTACAAGCACATGAATGAGATGGGGTCCTTAGAACAGTGACCCTAAGGCTTATAAAGCTAATAAAGCCTTAGGGTAAGTTTCGTTAAATTAAATTGAACGGTCCGTGCCCGGGCAGGCGGCCGGACAAGTGTGAACAGGTAAAGGCGGTGCAGTGCAAGTGCGGCATTGCACCGGCAGACCTTTGGTGTTCTCATAAAAGAATCATTGGTAGCATTTGTTAGTTAGTTGCACATTTTTAATTAATGAGCTAGAAGTTTTTAAAGTCAAAAGTTGAATGGTTTTTAAGTTTTTAAAGTAAGTGTGCCAAGTGGCACACTTACCAATGCAAACTAACTCTCTCACTCTCACCCTCACCCTCTCTCTCTTCCTAGCGCCCCCTCTCCCTGATGGCTATTTAGGAGCCCCCCTCCCCCATTTTCAGGGCTGGCAGTGCACCTACCCCCCCTAATGTGAGCATGCTCTACGCGGTGGAGCCCTCCATTGAAGCTTGAGAGCAGCCTCTTGCGACAAATGTGGTAGCCTTGTGCTCCCATTGTCAAGAACAAGGGATCTCACAGTCATAGACACCTTCTGGTGAAGTTTCATCGCGAGAAGCTGCCGTAGACGCTCTCTTAGCTGAGTGCGGCTGCTGTAATTCTCTGTTTTCAACCCCTAATCACCTCGATTAGGGCTGTTTTCAGCAGATCAGCCATAGAAATTCTCTTCTCTCTCCTTATCCTAAGTCTACATCAAGTTTGGCACGATTCCATCGCGAAGAAGACCTCTGTTTCGGCGTAGGGGTGTGAACAGGTAAGAATTTCAGGTTATGTGCAGAAAATTACAACAAGCATGTGTGTGTGCATTTTGCTTGTTTCTCTATTGTGTTCGATGCATGAATGAATGAGCATGAAGGCAACACATAAGGGAAGATGGACTCTCCTCTGTGAGAGCTTCCGATGAGCTGTTTTGGAAGATAGACTCTCTTTTCGAGAGCTTCCAACCAGTCTCGCAGAAGAGGGAAATCCCCTAAGCAGAAAGAAAGTGGAAACACTTTCTCAGTCAGTAGTCGGAACAGAACAGAAGAAAGAATAGAGGACGGGCGTATGCCCCGTTCCTGTGCTTGTAAAGATTCTCCCTTAGTAATAAAGATATTCTCTTTATGGGGGGGGGACCAACCCATCTTCTGGTCCCCAATGGAGTGTCAAGTTTTCTCTCTCCCTCTAATTCTCTTGAGTATTTGAAGTGCAATTAAACGTCAGTTTACGCTTCCGTATTTTTGTGACAGTGGTATCAGAGCAAGGTCCTCTCTCTCTTCCCGAAGGGATTGACGACTCTTGGCAGACTGCAGAAATGGGAGGACTCGAGATAGAGTTCTCTCTCCTTCAACAACAGGTGGAAGAGTTGGAGAAAGCTCTCTCCCATCCAGAAGTCCAAAAGATTCTCCATACTCTTGAAAAAGGGAAGGAGAAAATGCCGATGGGGTCGGCAGAAATTCCGCAGAACCCAAAGGCGCCACAACCAAGAAAAGATCCTTTGATTGGAATTTCCCGCATGCACGAGAGGCAGAAGAAATCTCCAGAACGTCATGTGCGGTTTAATCCAAAAGTTCAAGAGCAGGATCCCCCTGATTCCCCTGAGTTCTCTTTCATGAAGGATCTGGAAGACATAGTTTCTCCGGAAGACATGTTTCTCGACGATCCGTCGCAGCAAGAAGTACATTCAAGGGAAAGGACTCCTGTCCCCAAGGAGTCTAAGCATAGAAAGAAGGAGCACCATAAGAAGAAGCACCACAAGCAGAAAACATTCAAGTCGGGAGATAGAGATGTGAAATTCGACACCTACAATGGACGGCGTGATAATGACAAAGCTTTGGCTTTCATCCGCCAATTTGAAGTTGCATTTGCTGAAGGGAATTTTAAAGAAAGATCCAAGCTTCGCCATGTTAGTTTGTACCTGAAAGGCACCGCGAGCAATTGGTGGTTAACCCTTATCCTGGAAGATCGCAAACCCCAAGATTGGACCGCTTTCAAGGAGGAGTTCTACGCACAGTTCCTTCCTCCAGACTATGAGGAAGAGGTAAAGAAAGAATGGGATCGACTTTCACAGTCCGAGAACGAAACTGTTCCACGCTATGTGGATAGGTTTTGGGACGTGCTCTTGAAAGTCACTCCATTCAAGAAGATTGACGATTCGGAGAAGATGCGCAAGTTTGAAGCAGGTTTGCATGAAGCCTTGCAAAAGGCTATGAAGCTTTACCCTCGAGGTAACTTGTAGATACTTATGGAATCAGTCCGCATAGTTGATGGAATACATGACAAGGGTACTCCCAGGAAGATGGAGCAAAGCACTTACCATGCTAAGCAGAAGGCTCTCCATGAGCAGCCTACCTCTTCTACTTCTTCTCAAAAGAAGAAAAGAACCGCCTCCGAAGTAGAAGCAAAGCCAAATCAGCCCAAGAAAGGGAGATATCTCTCTCCTGTTGAGTTGCGAACATACATTAGTGAAGGAAGATTCTTCAAGTGCGGACAAGTTGGTCATATGAAGGGTGACTGTCCTACCAAACCTCCACAACCACCCTCTTCCAATGCAGTCCCAGATGTACAGGGAAATACAACCGAGGATGGAAAAGAAAGAGCTCTTCTCAATGCATGGGGTAGTATCAACAACCAGCGGGCTCTTATTTTGTTTGACCCTGGTAGTACAGACAACTTCATCTCTACCAAGCTAGCTGACGACCTGAACTTGCAGCCCAATCGTTTTGGAGTCTCTATTCAAGCGCAATCTGCTTTCAAAGGGCAGAACTCAAACTCTACTCCAATCATAGGGAAGTTAATTCTAAAGGTCGACGACTACAAGGATCAAGAGTCTTTCTTACTAGCTTCACTTGAAGGATGCGATGTTATCTTGGGAATGCCTTGGCCCTACAAGATGCATCCCATTCCTGACTATGTTCAGAAAACCTTATCTTTTGCTCATAAAGGAAAGGAGTATCTTGTACTTGCAGATGCAGGTGATTGGCGTATTCCTATCACCAATCACATTGCCATCAAGAAAGAAATGAAAAAGTGTGTTTCAACGTACTTGATTTTTGCAAGAAAGAGAGATGTGTCTGTTTCACAACTTTCTTCCTCTTTAGAGCAAAAAAGACTTAAGTTAATAGAAAGATATAAAGATTGTTTTGCAGATGAACTTCCAAATGAACTCCCACCTTCGCGACCTGAGGATCATACAATTGATTTGATCCCAGGAAGTTCTCCTCCAAATCAGCCCCCTTATCGAGTTAGTCTAATGCAGCAAGAGGAAATTCTCAAGCAGGTTAACGAACTTTTGGAGAAGGGCTTAATAAGGCCTAGTACTTCTCCATATTGTTCACCTGTCTTGCTAGTACAGAAAAAGGATGGCACATTCCGCATGTGCATAGACTATAGATCTCTAAACAAGATCACAATCAAGAATCGATTTCCAATCCCTCGGATTGACGACATTCTTGATAAGTTACAAGGAGCCAGTGTCTTTAGTCGTATAGACTTGAAGAGCGGTTATCATCAAATCAGCATAGCTCCTCAGGATGTGCATAAGATTTCATTTAGAACAACCTTCGGGTTGTATGAATTTCTAGTGATGCCTTTTGGGCTCACTAATGCACCAGCTACATTCAACAGAATGATGGATAGAATCTTCCACTCATACAGAAGCTTTACAGGCGTTTTCTTTGATGACGTCTTAATCTTCTCAGAGACGGAAGACGAACACTATAAGCATCTCGCCTTAGTGTTTGAAGAATTACGCAAACACAAATTATTTGTGAATGCTAAGAAGAGCGAGTTCTTTCTAAAAGAAATCCACTATTTGGGCCATATAGTATCTCACAACCAGGTGAGAATGGACCCTGATAAGATTCAAGCAGTTGTAGAATGGCCTACGCCAACTACAGTACATGATGTACGAAGTTTCCTTGGCCTTTGTTCTTATTATCGGCGTTTCATTCGAGCTTTTTCCGCGATAGCAGGTCCCCTCCATGACCTGACAAAGAAGCGGATTCCATTCCATTGGGGGTCTGGACAAAAACAAGCTTTCGAAAAGCTTAAGTATCTACTCAGTCACGAATCTGTTCTCACCGTCCCTGATCTTCGCAAACCTTTCGAGGTATACTGCGATGCATCTGGAGATTGTGTAGGAGCAGTTTTGAACCAAGAGGGTCACGCGATAGCCTATGAAAGTCGGCGCCTTAAAGATGCAGAGTTGCATGCCTCCATATACGAAAAAGAGCTAATGGTAGTAATTCATGCTCTTTCCATTTGGAAACACTATCTATTAGGAGCTGATTTTATTATCAAGACTAATCATCAAAGTCTTCGCTACTTTCTCACACAGAGAAAGTTATCAGAAAAGCAGATGAGATGGGCCAACTTTCTTTCAATGTTTCATTTTCAGATTTTACACACTTCTGGAACAAAGAATGCAGTTGCAGATGCTCTCTCTAGGCGTCCAAAGATCAATGCACTAACAACAATTTATCATGAGGAACTAGAATCTCTCAGCGAGATGTATCCTCAAGATCCAGACTTCGCCACAATTTGGGCAGATCTTCAAGCTGGTCACTCAAAGCCACCTTATTCTATCAGGGATAATACACTCTATCGTCAACAAGCAATAAGCATAGCTCAGCCCTTACGACAAAAGGTGATGGATGAAGCACATAATTCTCTTTATGCCGGGCATCGGGGAATTGCTTCCACCACTAGTGCCCTCGAAAGGTATTTCTTTTGGCCAACACTCCGTGCGGACATTGAAAAATATGTACGTGAGCGTTTAGTCTGCCAAAAGGTAAAATATGACAGACATAAAGTTTATGGCAAGCTTCAGCCGCTCCCTGTGCCTAACACGCCATGGGAAAGTATTGCCATGGATTTTATTACGGATCTTCCTCGATCCAAGAATGGAAATGATGTAATCTGGACTATTGTAGACAGATTCAGTAAGCAAGCCCATTTTCTTCCAGTAAAGAAGACGATCAAAGCTGATCACATGGCTAGAATATTTCTAGCTCAGATTTTTAAACACCATGGATTGCCAAAGACTATTGTCAACGATAGAGATCCCCGCATGACTAGTCTATTTTGGCAGGCATTGTTTGAAAACTTGGGAACTAAGCTTGATTTTTCATCAGCTTATCACCCTCAAACAGATGGTCAAAGCGAAATCGCTAATGCCACTGTTTTAGATCTCCTCAAGTGCTATGTTTCGGAACGACAATCCGATTGGGAACAGTACTTACCAATAGTTGAGTTTGCGTATAATAATACCATACATTCCTCAACTGGTAAAGCCCCCTTCGAAATTATTTACGGGAAGGTACTCTTACTTCCTATTATGGTGACCAAAGAAAACATCTTTGCTGCAGATGAATTTGTGCGCAATATTGATATTGCCCATCAACAAGTAAAGCAAGCGATTCTTCGTACTCAAGAGCAACAGAAGAGAAAAGCAGACAAGCACAGAAGGAATCTCAATCTTGAAAAAGGACAATATGTCCTGCTTCGGTTTGAGAAAGCTAGATTGAAAAAGCGGGTCGGCAAAGGGAAAGTTGTCAAACTTTCCCATAGATTCTACGGCCCTTTCAAAATTACAGATAAAGTCAATGATGTGACTTTCAGATTGGATTTGCCTTCTAACTGGCGCATCCACAATGCTTTTCATGTCAGTCTCCTCCGACCATATGTTGGACCTTCTCCAGTGGCGCCCGTACAAGAAGATCCTCCAGAAGTCGAAGAGAGTGAGGAAATCCTTCAACCTGAACAGATAATACACCACTCGGAGAGACAACTCAAGTCGGAGAGTCTACATCGAAAGTATTTAGTCAAGTTCAAGAATTACACTCCTTTAGATGCAAAGTGGATGACTGAGTCCGATCTTAAGGACTACCCTGACATCTTGCACAGTTATGTTGACGCTCTACAGTTGAGGTCAACTGTTTAGAACCAAGAGGGATGTAACTAAGTCAGACTTTGTAAATAATTAATTTATTTACGAGAACTGAATCATCTAATTAGTTGTGTGCACACCAGAATAGACCTAGCAGTTCTAAGGCCTCAGGTGAGCCTAAATGCGGACCACAACACCTCAGAGGGACCTTAGCAGAAATTACCCTGAAGCCCTAGTGATTGGGAAATCGGGTCTTGAGAAAGGGGTAAGCAGTAGCCTCAGATTTTAGGCTCAGGAAAAATACGCGCGTCAGTACAAGCACATGAATGAGATGGGGTCCTTAGAACAGTGACCCTAAGGCTAATAAAGCTAATAAAGCCTTAGGGTAAGTTTCGTTAAATTAAATTTAACGGTCCGTGCTCGGGCAGGCGGCCGGACAAGTGTGAACAGGTAAAGGCGGTGCAGTGCAAGTGCGGCATTGCGCCGGCAGACCTTTGGTGTTCTCATAAAAGAATCATTGGTAGCATTTGTTAGTTAGTTGCACATTTTTAATTAATGAGCTATAAGTTTTTAAAATCAAAAGCTGAATGGTTTTTAAGTTTTTAAAGTAAGTGTGCCAAGTGGCACACTTACCAATGCAAACTAACTCTCTCTCACTCTCATTCTCACCCTCTCTCTCTTCCTAGCGCCCCCTCTCCCTGATGGCTATTTAGGAGCCCCCCTCCCCTATTTTCAGGGCTGGCAGTGCACCTACCCCCCCTAATGTGAGCGTGCTCTACGCGGTGGAGCCCTCCATTGAAGCTTGAGAGCAGTCCCTTGCGACAAATGTGGTAGCCTTGTGCTCCCATTGTCAAGAACAAGGGATCTCACAGTCATAGACACCTTCTGGTGAAGTTTCATCGCGAGAAGCTGCCGTAGACGCTCTCTTAGCTGAGTGCGGCTGCTGTAATTCTCTGTTTTCAGCCCCTAATCACCTCGATTAGGGCTGTTTTCAGCAGATCAGCCATAGAAATTCTCTTCTCTCTCCTTATCCTAAGTCTACATCAAGTTTGGCGCGATTCCATCGCGAAGAAGACCTCTGTTTCGGTGTAGGGGTGTGCACAGGTAAGAATTTCAGGTTATGTGCAGAAAATTACAGCAAGCATGTGCGTGTGCATTTTGCTTGTTTCTCTTTTGTGTTCGATGCATGAATGAATGAGCATGAAGGCAACACATAAGGGAAGATGGACTCTCCTCTGTGAGAGCTTCCGATGAGCTGTTTTGGAAGATAGACTCTCTTTTCGAGAGCTTCCAACCAGTCTCGCAGAAGAGGGAAATCCCCTAAGCAGAAAGAAAGTGGAAACACTTTCTCAGTCAGTAGTCGGAACAGAACAGAAGAAAGAATAGAGGACGGGCGTATGCCCCGTTCCTGTGCTTGTAAAGATTCTCCCTTAGTAATAAAGATATTCTCTTTATGGGGGGGGACCAGCCCATCTTCTGGTCCCCAATGGAGTGTCAAGTTTTCTCTCTCCCTCTAAGTATTTGAAGTGCAATTAAACGTCAGTTTATGCTTCCGTATTTTTGTGACACCTACACAGGGCATGGCTGAGCCGTTGCAGGAAAAGGAGATTTCCAATGCGCAAAGGACTCATGATGCTCGAGAGAAAGCCCATGTGGTTGAGCAACTAGCGGTGTCCAATGATCCAAAGCAACTTGCTTTAGCTGGACAGGAACCGTTTGTGAATGGTCAAGGGAGCAATGAACAGGCTATGCGTCAGACCCTTCCATTACCTAATACTTATCCTTGTTATTTTGGAGGTGGTTCAGTGTTTCAAGCTATGGCTGGACCTTCCACAGGTTATATGCCAGGGAATGTGTTCGGGACAATGCAAACAGGCATGGGTAACCCTATGTACGCGAACATGGGTGTCCAACCAGGTTTTCAGGGTGCATATAGTCAGTTTCGAGTGCCTGGAACACAATTTGGTATGGCTGGTTTTTCACAGCCATACGTACAAAATGCAGATATGACAGGGAAAACAGTTGATGCGAGTGCTGGAATGAACACTCATGGAGCACCACTGTTACAGGCACCTGTTTATGATAATGTGGCTCCTTTGAGTCAGCTCAAGGATTACAAGGAAGGTGGGCAAGGAGTGAAGTTTGAAACTTTCAGAGGAACTGAGGACCAATTAAAGGTTTTGACCTTTATACTGCAGTTCGATGCAGCTTATGCTGGAGGCAACTTCACGGAATCTTCAAAGATACGCAAGGCTGCCACTTTCTTGAAAGGGAATGCGCTTCAATGGTGGACCGCATTGTTGAACCAAGGTCAAGCCCCAACAACGCGGGTCCATTTCAAACAACTTTTTGCGCCTGCATGGTTGACAAACACTTTTGAAGTGGATGTAATGACAGAATGGCACGAGTTGAATGCTAAACAGTGTGCGAATTTGGAAGAGTACAATAAACAGTTTTGGGCCGCACTGTTGCCAGTCACCTCTTACAGGTTTGTGCCATTGTCAGAATAGATTGAGAAGTACTGTTGCGGATTGCCCAAGAAAATCAGGGACTACTACACAAAGACTACTGTCATGAATATTTTTCAGTTGATAGAGAATGCAAGAGTGGCCAGCAATCTGTCGAAGGGAGATTCCGATGGATTTAATAGCCACAAGAAAGGGTCCCAGGGCAAACAGTTTTCAGCCAAGGGCAATGTTGCAGCAAAGCCTTCTGAGCCTCCCACAAAGAAGCCCTCCACGAAGAAGCTGATACATCCAAGAAGCAGTCTAAATCTTCTTCGGAACGAGGACAAGGACAAAAAAGGCATTTTTTTGGCAAAACTTTTCAAGAAAGGAAAGCTCTTAGGGAGGCCAAGAAATGCTACATTTGTGAACAGGAAGGACACTTTGCAAATGAGTGCCCACAGAAGAAGTCACAGGATAAGGATGACAAGTCAGACCATAAAGGGAAGAAGCCAAAGCCGAGTGCATGACTTGTTCCAGATTTGGTTGGAGATCAGCCAAACACAGATGCCACGGAGCTGTGCAGAGCTTGGAGCAAAGTTAGAGACCAGACAGTGCTGGTTTTCTTTGATCCAAGAGCCCGTGCAAATTTCATATCACCAGAATTGGCATCAAAGTTGGGCATTCGTGCAGAGGAGACGGGTATGACAGGCGAAGCAGGTTTGGCATGCCCAAGACATTCAGAGCCTGTTACTCCCATTCTGGGAAAGCTTCGTCTGCACATTCAGAGCTATGTGGATGCAGAAGAATTTCATATTATGCCGCTTGAGGGCTGTGATGTGTTATTGGGTATCCCATGGTGTTACAGGTTGCATGCTATGGTGGATACTTACAACAAAAAGATTACCCTTGTACATAGAGGAAAGACTCATGTCCTTGATGTAAAGCTTAAAGGCGAGTCTGTTCCAGTTGTTTCTGCTTCTGCTATTTCATCTGTAATAAAGAATCATCTTTCTGCGTACTTGATCTTTGCAAAAGAAGTACCTCAAGTTGTATCTAATTTGTCTACCTTAGATAAAGATAGGTCAACTTTTTTGAGTGGTTTCAGTGATTTTTTTTCGGACTCTTTGCCAGGGGAGTTACCTCCTGAGAGACCTGAGGATCATACTATAGATCTTGTGCCAGGTTCTAGTCCACCGAATAGACCACCATACAGGGTTAGTGCAGCCCAGCAGAAAGAGATTATGGGTCAGGTCAACGAGCTTTTAGAGAAGGGGCTGATTCAGCCCAGTTCATCCCCTTTTTGTTCGCCTGTACTCTTAGTGCAGAAGAAGGATGGTTCATGGCACATGTGCATTGACTATCGCGCCTTGAATAAGAATACTATCAAGAACAGGTTCCCCATACCGAGGATAGATGACATTCTTCATCGGCTTGAGGGAGCGTCATTGTTTACAAGAATAGACCTAAAGAGCGGGTATCATCAGATACGCATTAGACCGGAAGATGTCCATTAGACTGCGTTTAGGACAACATTTGGTCTCTATGAGTTTCTTGTCATGCCATTTGGTCTCACAAATGCTCCTGCCACATTTAATAGAATGATGGACAGAATTTTTAGACCACATAGAAACTTCGTGGGTACCTTCTTTGATGACATGATTGTCTACTCAAAGTCTGAAGAGGAGCATAGGGATCACTTGACTGCAGTTTTCAATGAGTTACGTAAGAACAGGCTACTCATTAATGCGAAGAAGAGTGAATTCTTTTTGCAAGAGATTCACTTCCTTGGGCACATTGTTTCAAAGGATGGGGTACGCATGGATCCCGCTAAAGTGGAAGCAATTAGGTCATGGCCAGACTTGAAGTCCGTACATGACATTCGAAGCTTTCTAGGCTTATGTTCCTATTACAGGAGGTTCATCCGAAATTTTGCTGAGATTGCTTCTCCACTCCATGCACTGCAAGGAGAAGGAGTTACTTTCAAGTGGACAGCCAAGGAAATTTTAGCGTTCAAACACTTGAAAGAGAAGCTGACTTTAGATCCGGTAATTATTTTGCCAGATCTTTCTAAACCTTTTGTGGTTCAATGTGATGCGTGTGGCCATAGTCTTGGTGCAGTTCTAATGCAGAATGGCCGAGTAGTCGCATATGAGAGCAGAATTCTTTTGAAGACTGAAAGGAACTTGCAAGTCTATGAGAAAGAATTGCTGGCAATAATTCATGCTCTCACTAGTTGGAAACACTATTTGCCAGGGGTTGATTTTGTTGTCCAAACGGATCATCAAACCTTGCGATATTTTCTTACACAGACGAAGTTGTCTAAGAAGCACATGCGATGGGCAAACATCTTGTCAATGTTCCATTTTCAGATTGTGCATGTGCAAGGGAAAAAGAACGTGGTGGCTGATGCGTTGTCACGAAAGCCCCAAATTTCAGCAGTGTCAATTCCGTACCATTGTGAAGTAGACGAAATGAAGACACAATATGCTGAAGATTTAGATTTTGCAAGGATCTATGACCAGCTTGTTGATGGGCAACATCATGAGCACTATATGCTTAAGAATGACTTTCTCATGATGCATGGAAAGTTATGCGTTACTAAACAATTACGGCCAAAGATTTTGATGGAAAGTCATGCTCCACCTTATGCTGGGCATCGTGGAATTGATGCGACAGTGAAAGGGGTTGAGGCATTCTTCTATTGGCCAGCTTTGCGTCAAGATGTTGACACATTTGTAAGATCATGCTTAGTATGTCAAAAAGTCAAATTTGACAGACAAAAGCAACCGGGATTGTTGCAGCCATTGCCGATCCCTGATAGGCCATGGGAAAGTATAGCAATGGACTTTATCTTTGATCTTCCAAGGACGCAAACAGGAAATGATGGGATTTGGACTATCATTTGTAGGTTCAGTAAGCAGGCCCATTTCATTCCTGTTAGGAAGAAGATAAAGCCAGAACACATGGTCAAGATATTCATGAGCAATATCTTTAAATATCATGGGATGCCTCAGTCAATTGTCAGTGACAGGGATCCACGTATGACGAGTCTTTTCTGGAAGGCATTGTTTGAGAACATGGGCACTACGCTCAAGTTCTCTTCTTCGTTTCATCCGCAAACTGATGGACAATCAGAAGAGGCAAATTCTACTGTCTTGGACCTGCTCAAATGTTATGTCTCAGAGCACAAGGCAACTTGGGAACACCATCTCCCATTGGTTGAATATGCCTACAATAACACTGTGCATACGTCAACAGGTAAGGCACCATTTGAGATAGTGGAAGGAGGAAAGAAAGTCCCGCCCATTTTGCAGACTAAGGACAAGATATTTGAGGCAGACAAGTATGTGCAAGATATGGATGAAACATACAGGAAGATAAAGATTGCTCTTGAGAAGACTCAGGCTAAGCAAAAGAAAGGTGCTGATCGTCACCGTCGTGAACTTGTATTTTCACTTGGTGATCGGGTACTTTTGCGCTTTGAAAAGGCCAGGTTAAGGAAAAGGAAAGGCAAGGAACGCTTGTTTCCTAAGCTCAGTATGCGATATTATGGTCCTTTTCAGATTTCAGAAAAGATCAGCGATGTAGCTTACAGGTTAAAGCTACCAGAAGGCTGGAAAATACATAATGCTTTTCATGTCAGCCTTCTGAGGCCCTTTGTTGGTGATGTGCCAGAGAATATGCTTGATGAGGAACAATCCGAAGTGGAAGAATTGGATGAAATCCTTGTTCCTGAACAGATATTGACACATAAAGAAAGAAAGGTTAGAGGAAAAGTTACAAGACGCTATTTGGTGAAGTTCAAGAACTATCCATCGTTAGATGCCAAATGGATGGAAGAGTCTGAATTGTTTGATTCACCTCGGCTATTGCAATTGTATCTTGAAGCCTTTCAAATGGAACCCACAGCGACTTGATGCAGCCTTTTTGGAGCAAGGCAAGGGCATGGTTCATGATGCTCAAGAGAGTAGTTAAGCAATTGTATCTACTCTTTCCATACAGAATTTAGCTAGAGAAGTTTGTGCTCAAGAGTACACTAGAAGACTTCTATGCTTGATATATGTGTCGTAGCCAGGTTGGTGGGATTGTTTAATCGTCCAACGCTACATTTCCGGAAGCATGTATATCTTGGATTCCCATCATAGAATATATGTGATATCAGGAGATATCTGCATGTATTATTGGCATGCAAGCGAGGTCGCTTGCAATATTTCAAGGGTGGGGTGTGTCACCAGGAGGTGTATTTTTCCTGTTGCCTTCCGTAAATAAGTATTAGATATATTTATTTTATTTTTACTTGTTTGTCCCAAAACCCTTAAAAAGGTGCAAGTGGACATTGCATGGCCAGTGTGAAACGGCTGCAGCCAAATGGGTTTCTCACATCGGGGATCTAGGCCGGTCAGACAGGGACTGCTCGGGCCAGTTAGCATTGAATTCTGATGAGTATGGAAGCTCGTGTGCGCCAAACTGGAATTTGGGCCACTCGTCAAGTCACTGCAACGTCAAGTCACTGCAACTTTATAAGTTGAAAGGGGCCAGTAAATTAACCCACATTGTAGATGGTGGTCAAATGGTAGTCTTCAATGATGGTCAGGAGACCGATAGGGACGCCATGGAAGCATCTCCTAAAATTTAGGGAACTGCTATTTTTGACCGGAAAATGTGTTCGCGTCATTAGCTCTGGAATGACAAGGGGAACATTTTATTGCTCTGCTGCCAAGTCAACTGACGCACCAGTTGAGATATTTTTACCAGGGAAAGCCCAAACTCGGAAACTGGGCGACGTGTCAGCCTGTGAGCGATTCTGCCACTCTGGGAGGCAAAAACGAGCTGCATATCAACAAAGGGGGTGCCATTTTCAGCCTCAGGTGGATTGTAGCAGGTACAGAAGCTATGGAATGCTTACCTTGCCCTCTATGCACAGTATGGTGACGGGAGTGATGCCCCGCACGCTACATACTGCTCTCTTTCTCCCCTACGTACAGTATGTTATGCCCCACTAGTGGGCTTCTCATTTGACCTATGTACAGTTCTTGGGGTTTATGCACGTTTGCCAAGGCAAGAGCCTTCTGAACAGGAACGGGATTAGCTAATTGCTAATCCCCCACAGGTACGCACAGTTCCATCACGAAAGATTGCGAGTTTGGAGAGTTTTCTTGCGTGAAAACTCGTCCAATTCACAGGGGAACTGTCCCATTGCGTGCGGGAGCCCTTGGGACACGCATAGGCGTGTTCGCTCCGCTAAAAACGATCCGAAACAGGGAATTACAGCCTGCTGTGTTTTTCTGCAGGTTTAGGGTTTCGCACCTAAACTGCAAGGGAACATCGGGGGAGCTTCGTGAGAGCCTTGGGATGCGTGTACAGGCTTTTGGGCTCCCGGCAGTGAAAAACAGAGAATTACAGCCCGCTGAATTTCTGTGACAGCTCACCAGAAAGCTTCCAGATATCGAGGGAATCCGTCCTAGACAGGTGTTTTTGACCTACAGGGGTTTTTGCGCCGTTATGTTGTCGAAATCCGGTCGAAAACCTGCGCTTTCAGCCCTCGCCAGGTTTGGACAGCTTTGTGAAAGCTTGTGCTAAGTGGTCGGATCGTCTACCTTAATTTGAATAAAGAAATACCGAAAGGGGTGCCAATCTTTGTGGCCTACAGGGTGTCGGTCTCTTGTGTGCAGTGACATTCTAGTCGCTGGACGCAACTGTGTTCTCTTTCCCTTCTCAGTGCTCTGTGTAAAGTTAACAGGTAATTGAAATAGTACCGCCCTCTACGTTGTACGGGCTGGTTATAGTGGGTCGGGATTCACTCTCAGACTTTGCGTCCAGATGCCCTGAGAAGTGAGGCCCTCACCACTAATTTAAAGGTTACAAGGGATGCCCAAAAGCAGAGCCCCAAAAGCTTGAAAGCAAAAGCAAATTCTCTCTCTTTGTCAATGAGAGTCAGTAAAAAGCAAGTTCTCTTTTTCTCTCTCTTTCTCCCAAATCATAGCAAAAAGCTGAGATTTGTGTCGCTCAAAATTTCCAAAAAAAATAAAAAATAATTTTTTTTTCCAGCCTCCGCGATTTCCGGAAATTAGGCATGTATTAGGGTTTCCCTGAGACTTGGAGTATGTCCACTATTGTGCCTATCTTCAAGTCGGGAGATCTGTCACAAAGTGATGACGTGGCGGACATCAAAAACCCTAAATTTTGCCAAAAACCCTAAAATTCCTGCAAACCCTAATTTCTGCAAACATATCTCTGGCATGGACGAAGTGCTTTGCTACTAGACCATCATGATCCTGTGCTCTTCCTGTCTTCATCTTGTCAATGGCTTTCCTTACCCTCTCAGTAGTAAAGAAAGTACATGTTTCTGGGCATGCCTCTGGAGGGTCAAGCAAAGGTGGCTGCCTTAATGCTGTATAGAGAGATGTAGCATATTCCTCCCATATCTTTTTTGAAGTGATGGCTGGTGGTAGAGAGTGCTCATTGAAAAGCCTCCATGCCTCACTAGAGTCTTGACTCATAAATAGCTGATACAGATCACGCTCTAATTGAGATAGGTAAGCCCAGCTTTTCTGCACTCGTCTGTCCTTTCATGTTTCCACCGCGTCCTGAGAGGAGACTCAATGGCCTCACACCATCTCGAGTGAATCTTATCAATTGGGTAATTCTTTAGGTGTTTCGCAAATCTCGGGCCTCTGGAATACTTGATCAACCTTTTCACACACGTGTCAGTCATCTTGCAGTTAACGCATATACTTCGCTTTGGCAAACTTCTCCGTCGAATTTTTTTTTGCCCAAATCTTCATTCTTTTCTTCTGTTCCCGCGTTGGATTTCGACTCTTCTTTGCCTTCCTGTTGAGAGGTGCTATCTCTCTCAGGTTCTCCACGAGAACCCATGTGTAATCTGGGTTTCTTTATGGCTTATGCCCCAGAGTGATGAAGATGGGATCGCGCCCGATGCGCGATGAAGTAAGGGTGGGAGTGCGTAATAATTCCGGGGTCGGGGCACGGAGATTCTTCAATAACAATTTCCAAAGTGCCCAAGTGCAATGTCTGCTCTTTGATAGGACCGGTGTGCTTTGAGAAAAGCACACCCCTAATGCTCCGATACCACTGTTATAGTCTTGGACTTCCCAAGTTAGAAATTTGGCACGACGTACGAGAGAATCCCTTTAATACTTCACAACTTTAAAATTTGAGTCAACATGGCCCGGCGTGGTTCTGTGCCCAGAGATTGGCATCATTTTGTTAGAGTCTCATAGGTCACTTTGGCCTTTTAAAGACGTTATACAACATTTCATTTCTCTGTGTGTGCGTATGTACGCAACAATCTCTTTTTGGTTTCAGTGTTTCAAATTGGGGTATTCCTTCTTGTGTTTGCTGCCGTTCTTCTTTGCAACCGGATTCTCTCTGTACACTTGTTTTCCGTCTAAATATGTCCTCCGGTGTTCTGAACCTGTGGTGACGGTAGAGAAGGGCCACAAACTCTACCCCTAGCTGACTGAAGTGTTACCCACGGGCATTTCAACAATGCAGATGCAGATGAAGAGAGATGAGGTTCTGGCTACATCTACTTATGTAGAGACCATCACGGAGAAAGGTTAGAGGAGAGTTTATGGCAAGCATATGGAACAATAAAGTTACCCTACTCGTCAGGTCAGAGCTTTGAAGGTGATTTGTACAGAAAGAAATTAGTTCCTTACGCATGCTGGAAGGATTTTTGAAGCGTCTGTTTATTCCCTTTTTTGGAAGTACGTTGTTTGTCATGTGTCAAATTTGAATGAATCAATGAAGCTTTGGTGTGACTATGTGTCTCTTGAATGGGATTTCTATTTCATGTTACAGGATGGGTAGAGTGTCCGCGGAGTGGGCAGGCGATTCATGGTCTTATACCTTCCAAAGTACCACTTGGAGCTCATTTTAATGAAGTCGTAGAAGCGGGCAAACGATATTCTGTTAGAAATGCTACTCAGCAATTACGGGCAAGGGGTAAAGAGGTCTGTTGACTGGATATGTGATGATGTTATATGCGTCAACAGGTAGGAAAGGCATTTTGCATCTTGATGAGGGTCTCTCTTTTGTAGGTGGGAATGGTAATTGACCTAACTAATACTACAAGATATTATCAAGCATCAGAATGGAGAGATCAAGGAGGCATCAAGTACGTGAAGGTACTGAAGTAGGAGTAAACATGTGACATGGTTTTCTCATTTATTTTTGCATTCAAGCTTGTAAGTGTTTTATGCAGATACCATGTAGAGGGCGAAATGAGGTTCCAGATAATGCGTCAGTCAATATTTTCGTGTTTGAGGTGTCTACTTAGCATTTCCTGACTATGACTCTTTTAAAAGTTTCTTCTGTAGTGATTGTGATGATTTAAAGATTAGTCCTCTCCATTTTTTCAGGTCATGCATTTCATGAACGTACAGAGATCAAGTAACACCAATAAACATATCTTGGTGCATTGCACGCATGGCTTCAACCGGACTGGCTATATGATTGTGCATTATTTAAAGAGGTGTCAGCCGGGCATGACTGTGGAACAGGTATCCTCAAGGTCGTCTGTAAGCAAGTGAAATAGGGTCCAGTATTTTGGCTGTTATTTCTCATGCTTGCATGTGCTTGTAATTTACAGGTTATCGCTCAGGCAGTCCTTTTCTAATTTCTGGCTGCATATGACATACATCTGTAATGCTTATTGCACATAAGGAGAAACTGTGCACTTTTGTTATGAAGTGGGCTCTGTAGTTTTCATGAAACTCATTACTTTGCATATTGGGCTGGAATGTGATTCAATCTTAAATAATGACCGTCGTCCGTAGCTGAGAACAGTGAACTAGTAATTATAGCATGTCTGGCATTTTCAGGGCTGGATTTTTGAGGACATATCCCGAAATTTATCAACTCAGAACCACTCTTGTAAGCACTTATTTATTATTCCAAAGTCTTTAGTCCAAGAAAGGTTACATATATTGTGGAAGAGCCAATCTATAGAGATTGTTTTCAAAAGCCTTCCCCTCATTGTGGCAAGGACAAAGACAAAGCAAAGGCCAACCATGTAGGCACTCCCTCCTATGCTAAGGAATATTCAGATTCAAATATATTGTTTCACCTGATTACTCAAAAGTAGAATCGACCCCCAATTTTCTCTCATAGGTATAGCAACTAAACCTCCCAATTGTGGACACGTATAGTCAGCCACCAATCACTGGTTGTGTGGAGGCCAAGTGCTTATAATCGTTGTACTCTTACCACTTTAAATTGATGCAAGTTTCTAGTGTTTCTATCAACATGAATGGCTCTCGTTTTCCCCAGGGCCCAGATAGCGTCAACAAAACCTTCGAGAAAAAAAGTACGGAAAGTTCTCATTCAAAGCAACTATCCAGGCCATATTGATTGAGGAGTTTCTGAGATTCCCTGTGCTTGATAGGAGAACTCAACTGGCATTGTTGCATCACTGCATCCATCTGATCAGGCATAGACAATCCATCTCTAAAAAGGTGGTCCTAGCGAACATCTGATTTAGAGCAAGAATCCCCTCAACACACTGACTTTTTCTCTCTAAAAGATTCTCTCTCTGGACTCTAGAGCAACGTTTCTCTCTCTAGAACAGGCTGAGATATTCTTCTTTAAATCTGTCAGCTCTGTAGAGCAGAGCCCACTTTCTCTCTAAACTTATTCCAAACTTCTTATTTGATTGAACAAATCTTCAATTCCGATGCAATTTTTCACGATGAAACTCTTCCAATGTTGACATAGGTTGAGGAGAGTGCTTCCACATGATCTCCTTCGAAGTGGGATGGCTGAAATTGCAAGAAAAGTGGTGAAAAACAGGGATTTAGTGATATAATGGACCGTTTTGATAAAAATCTGCTCTGGCTATGTAGATAAGCGGCGTAGGATGATGACAAGAGGCTCTCCCAAGGTAGATATGGCTATGGAAAGCTTCAAAGTGCAGAAAAATCGAGTTTTCTGCCTTCTATGAAGGTACGTAGTAGGAATTCCAAACCATAATTTCCAAAATTATGGGTATTTTTAATGTACATATCATAAACTCACTCAACACAGTACTATCAGCCCGTCAACATGCCCAAAATCTCAGAGAGAAATTGGTCGACTCTGTTCTCTTCTTGGCGATCTCCGACGAAGGAGTGGAGCGGCTCCCCTCTTGTGTAGCACGCAGTGCAGTGCACCGCACCAAACTCAACCCGCTAATTTGAGGTGGACTTCTTTAACAGACTTGGGCACCCCAAGTCGGGAATTTGGTACGACACACGAGAGAAACACTTAAAAATACTTCACACTTTAATCACAGTTCAATTGAGTCCACACAGCCCGATGTAGTCTCGTGCCCAGGGAGATTGACCGCAAAGACTGGCGCTCCTTTCGGTAGTTACTTTTATATTAATGCTTGAGCAAAGTTACAATGCCTGCGGGTCCTCTCTGCTCTGAAGCTCATCAACAATCTGAGCTAGAGATTAAAAGGTTTCAAGAGACTCACATGAAAAGCATTGTGAATCTTCCAAGTGTCTGGCAACTTGAGTCTGAAGGGTACATCATTTATCTTTTCTTGAATCTGGATAGGGCCATAATACCTCATGCTGAGCTTTGGCAAAAGCCGCTCCTTCCCTTTCTTTTCCTCAGGCGTGCCTTCTCAAAGCGTAAGAGCACCCAATCATCTTCCTTCAACTGTAAGTCCGTGTATGTTAATCTGCTGTCTTCTTATGACGTGCTTGAGACTTCTCTAGAGCCTCGCGAACCTTGGCAAAAGCAGTGTCCAAATCTCTTGTGTACTGATCCGCTTGCAAAATCTTGCCTTTGGTGCTTAGAAATGGAGGAACCTTCTTAGCACCTTCGATTACCTCAAATGGCGCCTTCCCCGTCGAAGAGCGAACTGTGTTGTTGTAGGAAAATTCCACCAAAGGCAACCACTTTTCCCGTTGAGTCTTCTGATCCGAAATGTAAGACTTCAATAAATCCAAAACCGCTGAATTGATTATCTCAGATTGCCCATCCGTTTGTGGGTGGAATGAGGATGAAAATTGCAACCGCGTGCCAATGTTCTCCCAGATTGCTCTCCAAAACAAACTCGTGAATCGGGGATCTTTGTCCGAGACTATCGACTGAGGCATGCCATGTAACCGAAAAATGTGAGAGAGGAATAGTCTCGCCAAATGGTCAGGCTTGACTGTCTTCTTTACTGGAATAAAGTGAGCTTGCTTGCTAAATCTGTCAATGACTGTCCAAATGCCATTGTGCCCACTTTGGGTCTTGAGAAGATAAAAAATGAAATCCATAGCAATGCTTTTATAGGGGTGGGAGGGAATGGGTAATGGCTGTAGAAGTCTTGGTGCCTTATGCCTGTCAAACTTTACCTTTTGGCATACTAGGTAACTGCGAACAAAGTCTTCCACATCCTTTTTGAGCCTCGGCCAGTAAAAGTAATGCCCAACACCCTTCAAGGTGGTATCTATGTCGTGGTGGCTTGAAAAGGGTGGACTGTGGCACTTTGTCAAAACTTTTTGCCTTAACGGCTGTGTAACACACAACATTGTTCTACGCATCAAATAGCCGTCCTGTATAGAATAGCGTGTAACTGTCTCCTTGTTATGTATCCGATTAAAGATGTCTACAAAGTCAGGATTTGTGGCGTATTGATCTACCATATCTTGGAAGTTTCGATGATGGATCGCGAAAATAGCGAGAACCAAGGGCTTCTAAGACAATGCATTTGCCACTAAGTTCTTCTGTCCGTGTACATGGACTATCTAGAAATGAAACCGTGACAATATGTTAGTCCACCTGATGTGTTTTTCCGAAAGCTGTGTCTGCGACAAGTAGCGTAAACTTTGATGATCTGCCAAGACTGAAAATTTCAAAATCAGCTCCGAGTAAATAGTGTCGCCACTGTGTGAGAGCATGGATAATTGCCAATAGCTCTTTCTCATGTCTGTGCTACCATCTCTGGACGTGAAAACGTCCTGCTCTGCAATAACATGGCCTTCTTGCATTAAAACGCTCAGAGACTACGACCACAAGCATCACAATAAACTTCAAATGGCTTTTGCAAGTCTGGCAAGGTCGACGTTGGTCCGGTAGTTAATTTCTCTTTGAGATTCTGAAAAGCGGTAATCTCTATCGATCCCCAAGTGAAAGGGACTCCTTTCTGAGTTAGTAAATGCGAAGGAGAAGCTATCTCTACAAATTTTCTAATGAACCACCGATAATAAGAGCATAAGCCCAGAAAGCTTCGAACTTCATGAACATTCTTTAAGTCAAGTCAATCGCGAATGGTCTCAATTTTGGCTGGGTCCATGTGTACTCCTTCGGTTGAGACGATGTGTCCCAAGAAATGTATGTCGAGAAAGAAAAATTCACTCTTCTTCACGTTGATAACCAATCTATGCTTCCCCAATGCTTGAAAGACCTGTAGCAGATGATGTTTGTGCTTTGCTTCATTCTTGGAGAAAACTATAATATTGTCAAAGAAAGTGCCCACAAAAGATCGATACTCTCTGAAAATCCTATCCATCATTCGATTGAATATTGCTGGAGTATTCGTGAGTCCAAAAGGCATAACCAAATATTTGTACAAACCAAAAGTTGTCCAGAAAGCTGTCTTGTAGACATCCCCCGGAGCAATTCGAATCTGATGATATCCACTCTTCAGATTAATTGTGCTAAAACAAGAGGATCCCTGTAGTCTGTCGAGTATATCATTGATCCTTGGAATAGGGAATCTGTTCTTGATGGTGATTTTATTGAGAGCTCTATAGTCAATGCACATCCTCCAAGATCCGTCTTTCTTTAATACTAGCAACACTAGAGAGCAGAAAGGTGAATTGCTAGGTTGGATGAGACCCTTCTCAAGAAGCTCTTTTACTTGGTTCGTTATCTCTTCATTTTGGGCTCTACTAGCTCGATAAGGCGATTGATTTGGTTGGTGTACTTTCGGTAATCAAATCAAGCGTGTGGTCCTGAAGATGAGGTGGAGGTAACTCGCCTAGTACTCCTTCAGAGATCGTTGCCTTCAGAGAAACGATTAGCCTGTGTGTGCAGAAATTCTTGTCGTTCTTTTTCCAGACATAAATGATCGTTGTTCATCATTTAGTTCTTTCAAGAAGATTGAGTAAACAAAAAAATTGGATTTCTTTGATTTGGAAATGGCCGAAGCCGATACAAGTGGGCCGGACTCGCCCTTCAATTTTACATCAAGTATAATTCTTTGCCGTTCTCATTCTTCAAAGTCGCTTTCTTGGCCCTATAATCAACCACAACATTGTTCTTGTGGAACCAAGGGATTCCTAGGAGGATGTCACACCCTTCCAAAGGCATGATGTAAAAGTCCTTTTGCCCTAGATACCCTTGACAATGCAAACAAAGTTTGCCAATGACAAGTGTATTGGCAACATCTCGTCCGATGCCACTACAACAGTCTCTGCCCATGGCCCTTGTCACCAGTGTGTGACTACTATCTATCCTTTTTGTTGATTTCTTTCTTATTATCTATTTACTTTCACTTTTTGGAAACACCCCTCGGGAAATCTAACTGCCCTGCATTGCATAGCTAGTGTGGAACTGTCCAGAGGGAGTCCAGGCCTGAGGGCAAGAGAGCACTAAGGTTGGACAAGGACTATGGTTAGCCAAGTGGGGTCATTGACTAGCCAAAGTGGAATCCTTTGCTACAGAGGCTACATTTCAGTTTTGGATGTGGCCGCAGTGTACAAAGAGGGTCGGATGACCTAGAAAGATACAATGGCAGCATCTCCTAAAATTTAGGGAACTGCTATTTTGGGACCTGAAAATGTGTTGGCGTCATTACCTCCGGAATGACAAAGGGAACATTTTCTTACTCTGCCGTGAAGTCAACTGGGCAACCGGTTGGGATATTTTTAGGCGGCAACCCCGAAACGGGAAAATGCTTGTAAATGTGCCAAGTGGCACATTTTGGTGCACTTGCCTTATGCAACAAGAAGTGGCGCTGAATTTGAAGAGGGGAGAGCCTCATTTTCAGTTTTGTCACAGGTTAAGAGCTATGGAGTGCTTGCTTTCCCTCTTATGCACAGTGCGGTGCCAGGAGTGATGCCCTGCACGCTACGCACTGCCCTCTCTCTCCGCTTTGGCAGTATGTTATGCCCCTCTAGTGGGCTCTTCATTTGACCAATGTACAGTTGTGTGGGTTCATGCGCGATTGCCGAGGCAAGAGCCTCTTGCATAGGTACTGGATTAGCTAGCGGCTAATCCCCCCGCAGGTACAGGTGAATTCGGAGAGGTTTCACGCCAGAAATCTCGTCCGATTCAAAGGTCAAGTAGCCCTACAGGTGCGGGAGCTCGAGGACTTGCTAGGGATGCGACCGGCACGCGGAAACAGTGAATTACAGCCTGCTGTGTATTTTTGCAGGTTTAGGGTTTTGGCCCTAAACGGACCCTAATACCCCCAGGAGGTTCGGGGACGCAAGGGGACCGCTGTACAGGCGATCTGGCGCATTTTCAGGGCTGAAAACAGAGAATTCAGCGTGCTGCAGATTCTCGCCAGGTTTGGCAAAGTGCCCGTATGCGTCGGGAAAGTCATCCAATGCGTGGGAATACTGACTGTGAAAGGTTCTAGTACAGTTATGCTGCCGAAATCGGGCTGGAACAGTGGAAATTCAGCCGAGTTTGTGCGGGGCAGCTTGTAGGGAACCTCAACGTTTATTCCCTCTTTTTAACAATAAAGAAATACCGAAAGGGGCGCTTAAGTTAGGGGCCAATCTGGTGTCTGTCTACTCATACAGGTGCAATCTAGCAGCCTGTATCCCTCTCCCCTTTGTGGTGTCTTGAAAGTACAGGTAAAATAGACGACTAATAATGGGTGAAAGCTAAATCAAGGTTTAAAGTAAAGTCTACCGCCCTTTTTGGATTGAACAGGCCGGTTACATGGTTCCATCGACGGGACTAAATCACTTTTTCCCATAGAAGTGAGCCTTGGTCAGTTTTGGGCTTGAAGACACAGGGGATCATAGACCAGACACAGGGAATTGCAATTATGGCTGACAGACCAGATGATGTGACTGAAGAGGTTTCCTCTTCACAGGGGCAACAGACACATGAAGTGGGTGAGTCCTCAAGACCACCACAGATGGATGATGATATATTCAGGACCCAGTTGGCTACTGTTGTGGCTATGTTCACACAAGTAATGCAGAACCCAAGGTTTTTAGCCTTTCTGCAACCTCCTGTTCCGTCTCAGCAAGTTGGGTCACTGGATCATATTCAAAAGCCTGTTAAGGCTCGAGCACAGGTGATTCATACCGCACAGTCAATGGAAACACCTGTACACTTGACGGAGAATATGCAGTCTCCACAACCTATGCCTAAGGTGCAAGAACAGGTGGCTGAGATGCCAGTCTTTCAAGCTGTACCAATTCAGCCCGCCACCTTTCAGCAGCCTATAGCTGGTTCTAATGGGCAGGGAAGCAACCTACAGGCTATGCAACAGGTCTTCCCACCACCTTCAGTACACCCTGGCTATTTTGGAGGTGGATCGGTATTTCAGAGCATGGCTGGTCATGCACCTGGAAATCAGTTTTATACGCCAGGAACAGTGTTTGGGGGTGCTCAAACGATGATGCCTAACCCCATGTACAGTGTCATGGGTATGCAACCAGGGTTTCAAAGCACTCAGGGACAATTTGGGATGCCACAAGCAAATTTTGGTATGGCTGGAATTACAAATCAGCAGCCAAATATGGCATTTCCAGGTCAAGTTAATAGCGGCCAAGGAACACAGATGAACCCTAATAGTGTTCCCATGTTTCAGTCACTTCCATATGACAATTTAACGCCGCTGGAGAGGCCAACTCCGTACAAAGAAGGTGGCAAAGGAGTGTCATTCACGACCTTTACAGGGTTTGATGACAGGAAGAAGGCTCTTTCATTCCTCCAGCAGTTTGACAAGGCCTATGCAGGGGGAAACTTTACACAGGCTTCAAAGGTCCGCAAGGCAGCCACTTTCTTGACAGGGAATGCGGGACAATGGTGGACAACTTTATTGCTTCAAGGGCAAGCTCCGTCCACATGGATTTACTTCAAGCAGATTTTTGCAGCAGCATGGTTATCTGATGATTTCGAAGCAGATGTCATGACAGAATGGCACCAGCTTAATGCTGCCACTTGCAGAAATCTGGATGATTACAATCGGAAGTTTTGGAAAGCTCTACTTCCAGTAACTTCCTATAGGTTTGTGCCATTGACAGAACAGATTGAAAAATACTGTTGTGGCCTACCTAAAGGATTGAGAAAGTACTATACGAAGACAAAAGTCACTACTTTGACGCAGCTCATCGAGGTAGCAAACACTGGCAATGGTTTGCTCAAGGGAGAAGATTGTGAATTTAACACTGGCGTCAAGGCAGGATCAGGCAAGAAAAATTCAGCCAAGAAGCACGTTCCCAATGAGGCTCCTAAAGGGACTCAGGAGTCAGCCAACGCAGGGAAAGACAAAGCTACGGCTGAATCAGAAAAAGGACCAGCAAAGAAATGGAAAAGACGTTTTCCTCGCAAGTTAGAAGAGCAAAAGAAGGTCCTGAGGACAGAGAACAAATGCTTTATATGTGAGCAGCCTGGCCACATTGCTTACAACTGTCCTACAAAGAAAAGGCCAGCTGATTCTGAAGACAAGGAGGACAGGAAAGGAAAGAAGCCCATGGCTGGTCTAGTGCCAGATATGGTGGGCGACAAGCCAAATTCAGATGCAAGTGAGCTTTGCAGAGCATGGGGAAAGGTCAGGGATCAAACAGTGCTTATCTTCTTTGATCCAGGTGCAAAAGCCAACTTTATTTCCCCAGAATTGGCTTCAAAGTTGGGAATCAGACCTGAAGAGATGGGGTATACAGCAGAGGCAGGTTTGGCATGTCGTGGCCATACAGAGGCTGTGACACCCATCATTGGAAAGTTGCGTCTACATATCCAGTCCTATGTAGATGCTGAAGAATTTTACATCATGCCACTGGACGGATGTGATGTGTTGTTAGGTATTCCTTGGTTATTTCGTGTACAGGGAATCATGGATGCCTACAACAAAAAGATCACTGTACAAAGCAGGGGAAAGACTCACATTCTGGATGTAAAGCTTAAAGGGGAGTCTATTCCTACTGTATCAGCTTCTGCTATTACTTCTGTAATGAAAAAGCATCTTTCTGCGTACTTGGTTTTTGCACGTGAAGTGTCAGATTGTGATGAATCAAATTTATCTGTGCTAGATAAAGAAAGGTCAATGTTTTTACAACAGCATAGTGACTGTTTTTCCGATTCATTACCGTCTCAATTACCGCCAGAGAGACCCGAGGACCATGCGATAGATTTGGTGCCAGGCAGTAGCCCACCAAATAAGCCTCCGTACAGGGTTAGTGCGGCTCAGCAGAAAGAGATAATGGGCCAAGTACAGGAGTTGTTAGAAAAGGGGCTGATTCAGCCCAGTTCATCTCCATTCTGTTCTCCAGTGTTGTTGGTGCAGAAAAAGGATGGCTCATGGCGTATGTGCATCGACTACCGTGCACTGAACAATAATACCATCAAGAATAGGTTTCCTATACCTAGAATTGATGATATTATGGACAAATTAGAAGGAGCAGCTATGTTTAGCAGGATAGATCTAAAGAGTGGGTACCATCAGATCTGCATTAGATCAGAGGATGTGCACAAGACTGCTTTTAGAACAACGTTTGGCCTTTACGAATTTTTAGTGATGCCCTTTGGTCTCACAAATGCTCCTGCTACGTTCAATAGGATGATGGACAGAATTTTCCGTCCACACCAGCAGTTTGTTGGTACGTTCTTTGATGACATGATAGTCTATTCAAAGAATGAAGAGGAGCATAGGCATCACTTGGCCATTGTGTTCAAAGAGCTACGCAGTCATAGGTTGCTCATCAATGCAAAGAAAAGTGAGTTTTTTCTGGAAGAGATTCACTTTCTGGGACACATTGTCTCAAAGGATGGTGTCAGAATGGATCCTGCAAAAGTTGAAGCGATCAAGTCATGGCCAAATTTGAAGACGGTGCATGATGTCCGAAGCTTTTTGGGACTATGCTCCTATTACAGAAGGTTTATCCGAAATTTCGCTGAGATTGCTTCACCTTTACATGCTCTTCAAAAGAAGGCAGTCACCTTTAGATGGACACAAAAAGAGATTTCAGCTTTTAATCTCTTAAAGGAAAAGATGACTTCAGATCCAGTCATTGTGTTGCCAGATCTTAGGAAGTCATTTGTGGTCCAGTGTGACGCCTGTGGTAGTAGCATTGGTGCTGTGCTAATGCAAGATGGCAGGGTAGTAGCCTATGAGAGCAGAATTTTGCAAGGGCCAGAGATGACCATGCAGGTCTATGAGAAAGAGTTACTGGCTGTGATTCATGCGCTCTTAAGTTGGAAACACTACCTGCTAGGTGCAGATTTCGTTGTCCAAACGGATCATCAGACCTTGCGATACTTCTTGACACAGACAAAGTTATCTGAGAAGCATATGCGATGGGCAAATATCTTGTCCATGTTCCATTTTCAGATTGTGCATGTGGAAGGCAAGAAGAACGTTGTGGCTGATGCCTTGTCAAGGAAGCCACAAATTTCAGCTGTGTCGATTCCTTATCATCATGAACTTGATGATATGAGAGAACAGTATGCAAATGATGAAGATTTTGCAAGGGTCTTCGAGCAACTAATGGATGGACAACGTCATGAACACTATCTTCTTAAAGACGGGTTCATGATGATGCATGGCAGATTGTGTGTCACAAAGCCATTGCGACGCAAAGTTATGGAAGAGAGTCATGTCCCACCGTATGCAGGGCATCGTGGTATCGATGCTACAGTTAAAGCGGTTGAGACATTCTTCTATTGGCCTACATTGAGAAGGGATGTGGATGCCTTTGTGCGAGAATGCCTAATATGCCAAAAGGTCAAGTTTGACAGGCAAAAGGCACCAGGGTTATTGCAACCACTACCTATTCCAGATAAACCATGGGAAAGTATTGCTATGGATTTTATCTTTGATCTTCCGAGAACGCAGACAGGAAACGATGGTATTTGGACCATTATTTGCAGATTCAGCAAACAGGCTCATTTTATTCCTGTCAGGAAGAAGATAAAGCCAGATCAGATGGCACGCTTGTTTATGAGCAATATTTTCAAGTATCATGGCATGCCACAGTCGATTGTTAGGGACCGTGATCCACGCATGACAAGTTTGTTCTGGAGAGGCTTGTTTGAGAATATGGGCACCACGCTCAATTTCTCTTCGTCATTTCATCCTCAAACAGATGGGCAGTCAGAAGAGGCAAATTCTACTGTCCTAGATCTGCTGAAGTGCTATGTGTCAGAGCATAAAGGAAAGTGGGAGCAGTATTTGCCATTGGTGGAGTATGCATACAATAATACAGTGCATTCATCAACTGGCAAGGCACCCTTTGAGATAGTTGAAGGTGGCAAGAAAGTTCCTCCCATACTGCATACAAAGGACAAGATATTTGAAGCAGATAAGTATGTTCAAGACATGGATGAAATGTACAAGAAGGTCAAAGTGGCCTTAGAAAGGACTCAGGCAAAGCAAAAGAAAGCAGCTGATCGTCACCGTCGTGAAGTGGTATATTGACTTGGTGATTGGGTGCTTTTACGCTTTGAAAAGGCAAGGTTAAAGAAGATGAAGGGCAAGGAAAGACTGTTTCCAAAGCTCAGCATGCGTTACTATGGGCCTTTTCAAGTATGCGACATAATCAGTGATGTTGCATATAGGCTGAAATTGCCTGACAGTTGGAAGATTCACAATGCGTTTCATGTGAGTCTTCTCAGACCCTATGTGGGTGATGTGCCAGAAGATATGCCAGCTGAAGATCAGCCGGAAGTCGAGGAACTTGACGAGATCTTGGTCCCTGAACAGATTTTGGCACACAAAGAAAGGAAAGTGAAAGGCAAGGTTGCTAGGCGTTACTTGGTAAAGTTCAGAAACTATCCACCAATGGATGCTAAGTGGATGGAAGAAGGTGAACTTGCAGAGTCACCAACTGTGTTATCACTTTACCTGGAAGCCTTCGATTTGCAACCTACCTTGACCCCTTGAGTTTCAAAGCTAAATGGATTGTCAGTGTGACAATGGCTTCTGAGACAAATGATGTACATGGTATTTAAAGTGAGCTCAAATCAAATACCTGTTACATGAATGTTAGAGCTGTACAGATTGTCAGTTTGGCAATTGCTCTTATGGAATGTCCAAAAGTTTGATTAGTGCTATAGAAGTGAGTATTTCTTGTCAGTTTGTCAAGGATACAGTGATTGCTTCTATTGAAGAGTACATGTGTAACTGCATTCTTAAACTGTCGGTTTGGGTATGCTCGAAAGTGTTACGGGATCCAACGTGTACTATAAGACAGTGGCAAAATGTGCAGCTACCATTTTGTCATTGGAAAGTTAGTGACTCAAAGCAATGGCAGAGTGCGAAGCTACCACTATGTCATTGGGACAGGGTTCACACGCAGGCAATACATGAGTCGACGAGGTGTTGAATACACCAGGGTTGACAATGAGCATGTATGTGTCGTACATGTGTCGACAGGTGTTGAATACATCAATGTTGACTAGGAGCTTGTACGACATAGATGCAAACGAGGACGTTTGAGATTTCAAGAGGGGGGTATGTCACCAGTGTGTGACTACTATCTATCCTTTTTGTTGATTTCTTTCTTATTATCTATTTACTTTCACTTTTTGGAAACACCCCTCGGGAAATCTAACTGCCCTGCATTGCATAGCTAGTGTGGAACTGTCCAGAGGGAGTCCAGGCCTGAGGGCAAGAGAGCACTAAGGTTGGACAAGGACTATGGTTAGCCAAGTGGGGTCATTGACTAGCCAAAGTGGAATCCTTTGCTACAGAGGCTACATTTCAGTTTTGGATGTGGCCGCAGTGTACAAAGAGGGTCGGATGACCTAGAAAGATACAATGGCAGCATCTCCTAAAATTTAGGGAACTGCTATTTTGGGACCTGAAAATGTGTTGGCGTCATTACCTCCGGAATGACAAAGGGAACATTTTCTTACTCTGCCGTGAAGTCAACTGGGCAACCGGTTGGGATATTTTTAGGCGGCAACCCCGAAACGGGAAAATGCTTGTAAATGTGCCAAGTGGCACATTTTGGTGCACTTGCCTTATGCAACAAGAAGTGGCGCTGAATTTGAAGAGGGGAGAGCCTCATTTTCAGTTTTGTCACAGGTTAAGAGCTATGGAGTGCTTGCTTTCCCTCTTATGCACAGTGCGGTGCCAGGAGTGATGCCCTGCACGCTACGCACTGCCCTCTCTCTCCGCTTTGGCAGTATGTTATGCCCCTCTAGTGGGCTCTTCATTTGACCAATGTACAGTTGTGTGGGTTCATGCGCGATTGCCGAGGCAAGAGCCTCTTGCATAGGTACTGGATTAGCTAGCGGCTAATCCCCCCGCAGGTACAGGTGAATTCGGAGAGGTTTCACGCCAGAAATCTCGTCCGATTCAAAGGTCAAGTAGCCCTACAGGTGCGGGAGCTCGAGGACTTGCTAGGGATGCGACCGGCACGCGGAAACAGTGAATTACAGCCTGCTGTGTATTTTTGCAGGTTTAGGGTTTTGGCCCTAAACGGACCCTAATACCCCCAGGAGGTTCGGGGACGCAAGGGGACCGCTGTACAGGCGATCTGGCGCATTTTCAGGGCTGAAAACAGAGAATTCAGCGTGCTGCAGATTCTCGCCAGGTTTGGCAAAGTGCCCGTATGCGTCGGGAAAGTCATCCAATGCGTGGGAATACTGACTGTGAAAGGTTCTAGTACAGTTATGCTGCCGAAATCGGGCTGGAACAGTGGAAATTCAGCCGAGTTTGTGCGGGGCAGCTTGTAGGGAACCTCAACGTTTATTCCCTCTTTTTAACAATAAAGAAATACCGAAAGGGGCGCCTAAGTTAGGGGCCAATCTGGTGTCTGTCTACTCATACAGGTGCAATCTAGCAGCCTGTATCCCTCTCCCCTTTGTGGTGTCTTGAAAGTACAGGTAAAATAGACGACTAATAATGGGTGAAAGCTAAATCAAGGTTTAAAGTAAAGTCTACCGCCCTTTTTGGATTGAACAGGCCGGTTACAGCCCCATTTTGTCGGGCGTGATTCCAAGTTGAGCCGCCAATTCGGGCAAAATGAAGGTGGCCTTGGCTCCTCCATCAAAGAAGATGAGGGCTTCTTGACCTCGTAGTTTGCCCCATGCACGGCAAAGTTTTGAGCTTTCATCGATTGGATCTGGGTTGTTCCCCACACAATTTGGGACCAGTCGTGTCACAAGACGGGCACCACGTAACAATAGAAAAGAACAGACTGAACAGACTTTTAGCACTTTAATAACAATTGAACTGAGAGAGAGAGAGAGAGATGACACGCGACATGGAGTGGCGGAATTCCACCCCAGAGAGGTTTGGCCCCAAACCTTGGCGCCCCTTTCGGTATTTCTTTATATTGCATCGACACAGTACAAGCCGCTACTCAAGACTTTGCACCTTCTCCAGGAAGCGTGCCAAAGAATGAGCCCATGGCCTCATATTTAAAGGCCCTAGGCCCCAAAAGCAGTTTACATGAAAAGCCTTCAAACTCAAAAGCTTATGGTCCAAAAGCAATGCCAAAAAGCTACCAGCTTAAATCACGGAATTTCGTACAATTGCCACATCAACAGTCAGCGCAAAACGTGAAAATCAGACGAGGTCACTTAAGTTGGTAGGACTTCTTCTGTTGCTTATTCTTCTTAGGGTTTAGGCCCTCCACCGTGATCTGAAGATTGGCTCTGCTCTTTACTGACTTGATGTCAACAGTTTTTTGTGACATCCCCCCTTCTTGAAAGAGAGTAATTGTGCGCGATTACAACATATCCGCAAAACAACTCAAGTTGGCTTAATTTTTTTTTTCCGAGGGTCATTCCGAGGGACAATCAGTTTGCTTTTTTTTTTTTTTGTTAAGGAGTTGGCTTCTCCTTTTGGCTCTTTTGATCAAGGAGTTGGTTTCTCCTTTCGACTCTTTTGATCAAGGAGTTGGCTTCTCCTTTCGTCGAGTTCGGAACTCTTGATATGCGGGCGTAGTAAAATTAGCCATCACACCCAGACCGCACTGATCTTCCACGGGTGTCTTGATGCACTAAAATTACATACCAAGGCAATCTCATCGTGTTAGGAATATTTAGTAGTTGGCACATCTCAATGCAACACAAATGCTTACATATGCATGTTACAAGACACAACAAACTGCGCCGCTGAGCACTCAACTTAAAAAGGTCCGGGCCATGAGTTTAGAGGATTGGTACAACCAAATGCTCCCTACACATCTGTTTGCGTCGTTCGGAGGTTTTCTAGCATACAACGGAATGCTCCCCCGACATTGGCCTGCGTCGTTCCAAGGTTTTCAAACATACAATGAAATGCTCCCAGACATCGGCTTGCGTCATTCCGAGGGAGCATTTGGTACAACCAAATGCTCCCTAGACATCCGTCTGCGTCGTTCGGAGGTTTTCTAGCATACAACAGAACGCTCCCCCGACATTTGTCTGCGTCGTTCCAAGGTTTTCAAACATACAATGAAATGCTCCCAGACATCGGCCTGCGTCATTCCGAGGTTCAAACAATACCAAAACAGTCTTTCTCACTTCTCCACCCGGGAGTACAATCACCAATGATTGAAACCAGTATTAAACCAGATTCAAACAATTCAAATTGGCACCAAGCCAGGTTTAAAACAGATAGCATCCATTTCAAACAAATTTCAAACAATACTTTCTCAAACAATGTTCAAAAGTATCTAACTAGAAAGAGAGTTGCATCATTCTTGTCATGCCAGGGCATGTGCAAGAGAACTTGCCCAACTTCATAATGTGGAAATCGGCTTTTCCATGATAATCTTGTATAGTCACTGGAAGAGCACCAATGAGCGATACCACTTTCCGAGTTTGCCCCGTAGCTAGCTCAGCTTCTATTTCTCCACCCTCTGCATCATAATCAAAGTGCATCTGCTTCAAGAATTCTGGATGGATGAAGTTCTCCATAGCTCCGGGGTCAAAGAAAATAAGGGCTTTCAAGCCGATGACTTTTCCATAAGCTTTGCATAATTCATTAAAACTCTCGAGGTGTATACCATAAATATCGGGTACGAGTCCAATAGCAGGTCTAGTCCTATTGGCCGGAGGTGGCCCCGGGATCTGTCTGACGTGGGAGCAGAAGGTTGCACTGAGGACGTCGAGGCTCGCTCAGGACATGTATTGAATGTATGCCCTGTTTGGAAACATTTGAAGCATCGTCCTTCTTGTAACAAGGCGTCTCGTTGGCAGCGTGTCAAACGAGGCCGTTGAGGTTGGTTTTCACGGGATTCCCGAGAATTCGTTCGTTGTTGTCGGGAGTTCTGGTTAGTGGCTGGAGGTTCTTCTGTGATAAACTCAAACTTTCCCTTCATGAGCTTGTAGTCGACCGCAGCATGGTCCATAAGCTCTTGCATGGTAGAGACTTGCTTGGAGAGAGAATATTCTTGCAATGGTGATGGTAGTCCAATGGTGTAGCGCTCGCACTGGTCCTCCAAGAAAATGAACTTAAAGAAGGACACCGGAAAGTACATGTCGAGAAACCTTTGGTTATCGTCGTCCATGGTTTCGGTGGCAAGCATTTTCAAGTTGCCCCACTCTGCCAAAATCCGGACTTCAAACATCGAAGTCATGTAGCTACGTGCAAAAACTGTCTTGAAAGCTTGCCAGGTCCTTGGAGCATGAGGTTGTGTCGCGATTGAACTCCACCATTGCATAGCATTATCTTTAAGAAATCCCGTTGCTCGAGAAATCTTGGATTCTTCTGTATAGTTCCCTAAAGCATAGCTGTTGTCGAATTGCTGTAGCAACTGCAATGCTTTCTTGCGATCTTTCACCCCGGAAAAAGTGAAAATTTGATTGTCGTGCCGCCATCTTTGAAATCTTTGGGTGTGTTAGGGGCATATCCCGGGTATGGATAATAAGGGTATCCATATGGGCTCCAATCATCGTAGCCTGGGGGCAGTGGTGGTGGTGGTGGTGGGGGCAATGGTGGTGGCAAAGGTGGATGCACTGATCAGGGTTTGATGGCTGCACCATATTCCTGAAGACTCCCCCGATCGGAACAGACGGCTGAGAAGGTTGCCGGTTGGAAGCTCTCGTACTTTCTGGTGTCGGAGGAGGAGGTACCACCTGGGGCATCAGAGGGGTTAACATGTAGTTCAAAAATTGTTGAAAATTTTGCAGCATCAGAAGATTCTGTTGAGGAGAATGTCGTGATGAAACTGGCCCGTGGGCGGTAGGCTTTGGCTTTCGCTTGAAATTCTTTACTTTACTTTAGACACACAGAGAGAGAGAGAGAGAGAGAGAGAGAGAGAGAGAGAGAGAGAGAGAGAGAGAGAGAGAGAGAGAGAGAGAGAGAGAGAGAGAGAGAGAGAGAGAGAGAGAGAGAGAGAGAGAGAGAGAGAGAGAGTACTTTGCAAAAGGAACCTGCGACGGGAATTAACACTCACACACACTGCTCGGAAGCTAAGCAAACGCCGACAATCTGTAGGCCCCAAAATTGGCGCCCCTTTCGGTATTTCTTTATTCTTTAGGACGGTAAATTACAAAGAAGAGCCCTGGGAATCCTTTTTCTGTATCGAGCTAGATACCACCTGTTTTGGCCAAATTTCGGCAGCATAACAGCCCCAAAACTTGCGCGAAACCAATTCCCCTGCTGGAACTCTCTTCCACCGGCATAAACCCTCTGATTCCTGCCCAAGAACAGTAAATTCAGCACCCTGTATTTATTGGTTTTTGCCCTGTTTTCAGCCCCAAACAGTCCCCTAACTGTCCTCTGCCAGTGGGGCACTATTCCCAATGGTTCTGGCGTCCGTACGACTGAAAAACAGTCAAAATACAACACATACACAGCGCTGAAAACGCACCTGTACGGTGAGGTTATGACCCTCCCCTGTTCTTGCTCAAGGAGGCTCTTCCCTCAGCACAAAAGCATGAACCCACACAGCTGTACATCAGTCAAATGAAGAGCCCTCTTGTGGGGCATCACAATGATCACATAACTGCACGTAGGGGAGAGAGAGAGCAGTGTGTAGCATGCGGGGCATCACTCCTAGCACCACACTGTACATAGAGTGGAAAGAAAGCACTCCATAGCTCTTAACCTTTCACAAGTTCTCGATGAAGCATCCCCCCAGCATAAATCGAGCGCCCCCTCTTCTGCGCTTGACTTGTAATGCATCTGTGAACAAATAGATGCAAAAAGGGGAAGATTTCCATGGCTGCCAAAACCTGCGTATCGCTGAAAACGCAGCAAAACAGCCCTGTAAACACGCATCTGATGCCTTCCAATGCAGAAAATGAGCTCCTTGGTCCAAGCAACTCTGATTTTCAACTATTTCTCTCCATTTTTTAGCTTCCCATGACTTGCTTAAAAATCTCTTAACTGGTGCATCAGTTGACTTTGCAGTAGAGCAATAAAATGTTCCCCCTGTCATTCTGAAGCTAATGGCGCGAACATATTTCACGGCCCAAAATAATAGTTCCCTAATTTTTAGGAGATGCTTCCGTTGGGCTCTCACTGGTCATCTGACCATCTATCCTCATTGGGACCGCATCCAAAGGTGCAATGTGGCCCAACTGTCGGATACTTTCCGTTGGTGATTCCACCTTGACTTTATGCCTTTATTGAGTTCACTTCCTAGTATTCATCTCTTGGCAACGCTTTTTCCACAAGTCGCTTGGCGAGAGAGGGGCAACCTTTCTTGTGACCCCCCCCCCCCCCTCCTCTAATGCAGAAGTCTCCCTTTGCAGCAGTTCCTCGTGGATTGACGAGCTTCGACATTCGTCGTCGATGGGACTTTTTTGCCTACGACTTCACACGTTTTCTCGGTGACCCTTCACCAGACTTTGAGGCAGCTTGCTTCAGAGTTCACGTCTGTTCCTTGTAGCTAGAGGGATAGAGGCCATGGACTCATCAATTGGCTTCTCTTTTCCCCTATGTGACAGGGACTAGCCTGAGTGGACCTTGGACTCAGTGTTGGAGTGGCTGTAGGCACAGGCCCTCGAGTTCTTTCACCACATGGGAGACCTAGGGGTTACAAACTTGGTCAGACTTTGTGGCCGTTGGCCAAGCTCTCAGTGACACCTCCAAACTCGACAGGATGTAGATACATTGTGGTACACTTCTTTGCTGACACGCAAAGCCTACCATGCTATGTATACGTACATGAGGATTCCTGGACAGAGGAGGTTGCCCTGCACACGGCACACTCTTCTTAAGCTTGGGCTAGATATTCTTTGCAGTCACGTCTATCACGCTCAGATGCGGATTATTCCCCTCCAAGCTAGCCTCGAAGATAGCGCGGTTAGTTGTTGCTGCAACATCAATTCTTTTTCGTTTTCCATGAGCATTGTGTCATGGAACGTGCAGGGATTAGGTGGGCCCTAGTTTCAGCTCCAGCAGGGTCGATTGGGTCAGGACTCAGGAGCTTCAACGATGCCTTGTGGGCGGAGACATTGATCTTCTTATGCTGTAGGGATCATCATCTTTGTGAGAGTGGCATTAGACGATGTGGTCAGCTTTTGCGTGGGCGATATGAGACATTTTGGTCAGTTGCATTTTTGCATTTGGACCTGGTGGTATCTAGGGAGAGGTATGTACGACTATTGTGGACGCTTGGCAGCAGGCCATTGTGGGCAGAGGTATTGTTGTGCCTCTTAGGGCTAGTGGATTACTATGCAGGTTCAGGGCTACCTATTGGGCTTCTTGAACATCTATGCGTCCAATGTGACAAGTGCACGTGCAGAGTTTTGGTCTCACATTGTAGAGTCTCTACCGCATGCAGAGCAATGGTGCATTGGGGGTGACTTCAACATGCTGGAGGACCCCTCTCACAGGATTGGAGGTAGCCATGCTACTATGCACGAAGCTAAGTTGGCAGCTTGGGAGAGGCTATGAATGACTTTGAGGGTTTCAGATGTTTGGCAACACTGTGGCTTTGTCAGGCAGTGTGAAACCGGCCCGTGGGGCGGTAGGCTTTGGCTTTCACCCGACATTCTTTACTTTAGACTTTAGGACACAAAGGAACTTCACGAATAAGCTAGAGCGCTACCAGGCAGACAACGACACCCTGTTGGCCCCAAAGACTGGCGCCTCTTTCAGAATTTCTTTGTTCTTATTATACTTGAGAAAAACATGTAAACTTCCACAAGATGTCCCACTTTTATCGGGCTGAAAACCCTCTACTCCAACCCGATTTCGGCAACATAACCACAGTAGAAGTCTCCACGGACAAAATCCCAAGCAAACATAGATTTTCCACGCACTTTAGAGCTCTTTGCAAACCCCGGGTGAGAAATTGCAGCTCGCTGAATTCTCTGTTTTGCGCTCTAATCCGCGTGCCAATCACTTTTCTGGGTAGCCCTCGAGCTGTCGCATCTGTAGGGTCACTCGCCCCTTGAATTAGACGAGATTCCTCACGGGAAATCTCTCTAAATTGACATGTACAAGCACCCAATGCTTTCCCGAGGCTCCCCTAACAAATAAACGATCTGAACCCTTGCACCTAGCCCACACCAAGCTGTCCAAACCTGTCCATGGCTGTAATTGCAGGTTTTAGACCCAATTTCGCCAGCATAAGGGCGCAAATATCCCTGTAGGGTCAAAAGTATACGTCAAGGCACTTTCCCTTATAGTATGGAAGCTTTCCAGCGAGCTGCAGGTCAATTTCAGCATGCTGTAATTTTCTGTTTTGCCACTTTTAGGTGCCTACTGCCCTGTACACGCATCCCCAAGGCCTTTCCGAGGCTCCCCTGGCGATTCCCTGCAGTTTAGGTGCGAAACCCTAAACCTGCAGAAAAACACAGCAGACTGTAATTCTCTGTTTTGGACTGTTTCAAGCAGAGCGAGCATGCCTATGCGTGTCTCAGGTGCTCCCGCACGCAATGGGACAGTTCCCCTGTAAATTGGACGAGTTTTCACGCGAGAAAACTCTTCGTTTTCGCGTTCCTTCGCGATGGAACTGTACGTACCTGAAGGGGATTAGCAATTAGCTAATCCGGTTCCTGTATTGAAGGCTCTTGCCTTGGCAAACGCGCATAAAACCATAGTTACAGGGGACGGGGGACGGCCGTAACCGGGCCGGGAACGGAAGGGGACGTTGTGGGACGGATGGATTTTGGGCCGGACGGGCGGGTCGCAGGGGGGACGGACCGGGAACGGCAAGGGTCGGCTGCAGTCAGGCCAAAAAGTGACCGTTTTTTACCGTTTTTAATGGCTCTGTGCAGCCCCAACTGCCACATTTTGGGGGGCCTTGGCCCTTGGGAGGCTATAAAAGGCTCCCTTGGGCCTCTTAATACTCATAGTCTCATTCCAATTTGCAATTTCCCTCAAGCTCAAGCTACTCACTGCTTTTCTCTCTACTCAATGCTCATTGCTCAAGCCTCATAGCCTCATTGAGTCGTTGCTCAAGCCTCAAGGCTCAAGCTTGAAGCATGACCATTGACTACTCTACACTCTAGTCTCCACTCTCAAGTCTCTCCCTCTTCTACCCACTTTGAAGTTTGAACTTTGAAGCTCTCCTCTCCCTCTTCTACCCACTTTGAAGCTCTCCTCTACTCTCTCTCCACACAAGCTCTCCTCTAACTCCTAACTTCTAAGCTCTACTCTCTCGAGTCTCTCCACCATCATGTCATCTCAAGCCAACTCCACTTCTCAAGCCGGTTCTTCTCGAAGGAGGCCCGCTGTGCAAACGTGGTCGTGGTGGGATGAAGTCAACTTTAGCTCGCGTGGCAAAGGTGGCGGTGCAAGACCATGGACGTGCAAGCTATGCCCATACAAGAGAACTGGTGGTTCAAACAAAGTGCGAGCCCATCTTCTTCATGAACCCGGTCACGGGCGAAGTTTTGCCCTCATGTAGCTCCCGAGAAGAGGTTGGATCTTCTTGAGAAGCTCACGGTGTATGAGGTTGCGGAAGCGGCCAAGACGGGCCGTTTTGTTGCCGTTGATCCCTCCGCCACGGCGACACCGCGAGAGCAAAGGGAAGCCAACCTTGACGACATCTCTCGAAGCTTCAAGAGCCATGCATCTACACCGTCCTCTTCCGTTCCGCATTGCTAAACCACTCTCAATGAAAATTGGAATCCTAAATTGAAAGAAGAGGTGGATAGGTCGGTTGCCCGATTCTTCTTCCACGACCACATTGCCTTCCATGCTTTGCGGTGAGTTTCCCTTGGCATATGCACATTGCAATCTTCCATTTTGTATTCATAATGGGTTATAACTTCTCGACTCTCGACTCTCCATACTAACACAACATGCTCTATTTTGTGTGGATAGGTCTCCATACTTTCGAACCATGGTTACGAAAATAGGGGAATATGGCTCCTCTTATGTGCCACCTTCATCGGAGAGGCTTCGCACCACCCTCCTTGACAAAGAGAAGCTTGCCGTGGAGCAAGCGGCCCAAGCAACAAAGGATTTGTGGGAGACCAATGGCGTCTCTCTCCTTGTAGATGGATGGAGCGACACCCGCAAGCGGTCCATCCACGGGGTGGTGGCCTACTCTAGGGGGAAGATGTACTTTGTGGAGTCACATGATGCATCTGATAGTGGCAAGGCCGCCGAGATGCTTGCTGCGGAGTGGACAAGCACCATAGAGATCACTCGACTCTCGAGTCTAGACTCTTGAGTCTACGACTCTACCTACTACATAGCCCTTTGTACTTTTTGTTATCCTTGAGGCCTCAGGCTTGTCCTAAGTCCTTTAGACTTTTTGACTCTTGAGCCCTTGTGGCATGCACTTCTCATTTTGTATCCATCGATCATCGATGTTTAATTAGCACATTTCAGCCTATACAACTTGTGTTCTTTGGTCTATTTAGTGTAAATTTATGGTCAAAGGGATGCTCTATGTGTGTGGCATGTGTGTAGGTCAAAAAATGCCAAAAAAACTCTCTGTTTTTTTTTGCCGTTCCGACCCCCGTCCTCGTTTCCTGACTTTTGCTGTCCTGTCTCCGTTCCCGACCCCGACCCGCCGTCCCATGTAACTATGCAAAAAACCCCTATAACTGTACACGGTCATCTGAGAAGCCCAACTAGTGGGGCATTACCATATGTGCTAAGGGGGGAGAGATGCTCGAGAGCAAATCATCGTGCTACATAGAGCAAGGGAGAAGGCAAGGATCACCTGCACCCACTACTTACACACATTGTGTAGCACTTAATGGGCTGAAATCAGCCCCCTCTTGAAATGGGCGCCCCCTCTTGCTGATGCTTTTGTCAATTGCATCAGGATCCGCCAAGTGTCCAGTTTGCCTCTTTTGAGTTAATTCCCTAGTACCCACCAACTTATAAATGTCGCGAGGGGCCTAAATGACTTTGAACTGAGCCTAGACACCCTTTTACTGCTCGGATGCCGATTAGCCCGACCAACTCGTGGTTACCTGCCCTTCCCGACTGTAGGTGAAACTCTCGGCCGTTGGCCATTTCACACTGGCCACGCAATGTCCGGTCATTTGCAACTTCAAAAAGAGGGTCCCAAAAATTAAACAAAAATCATCGGAAAGAAACCACTACTCAAGTTAGCAATTCCCACGTCCTCGTGACATACCACCCTCTTGAAATTGCAAACGTCCTCGATTGCATGCCATATATACATGCCATAGATGATCTTGTGTGGTAAGCACCCTTTTTTCATCGCATGTATCCGCAAGAAAGACTGTCAAAACATGTGTACAAATGACTTAATGAGACCTTCATACTTTTGTCAAACTGTACACTGCTATTGCACTGAATCCATGAGTACATTTGATGTGCTAGCTCTATCATTACTCCTCCTTTGCATACGTTTGTTTGGGGCATACATAGGTTGTAACCCAAAGGCCTCAAGGTAAAGCTGCAATACATTTGGTGACTGTGAAATTCATGCTCTTCCATCCACTTTGCATCCATAGGTGGATAGTTCTTGAACTTCACCAAGTAGCATCTTCGCAACCTGCCCCTTAACTTTTACGTGTGCAAGAGGCTCTTGCCTCAACAAACGAGCATAAGTCCACAACCTGTGACATACCCAGGACCAAGTAAGCTCAAATTTCAAGATGATTTGCCGATGCGTCAAAGAATCCAAGCAATCGCCTCAGAGAATCGGCAAGCAACGTGTCACCTGGCAGACCCACATCACTCCCGCAAGAGATCTAGTGGTTAATCTACCACCGTGAGACCTCTCCCTATCCCATCTTGGTTCATACTTGCAAACCCTAAAAACGTAGCATAATATCAGCCCTAATTTGACCACTTTTTGGCGGGGCGTACATGCAAAATTTCTTGTCTTTCCTATGAAGAGAAACCCTCTTCCTTGGTGTCATTCATCCTGTTAGTCACAGTGTAATTCCAAGTTCCTGTACTCTGTGCCTTTACCCAAAACAACCGAGGCTCACTTCTTGAGAAAAAAGTGATTGATGTTTCGGCAACGGAACCTTGAAACCGACTTGTGGGGTGGTAGGCTTTGGCTTTCCCTTGCGGTATGGAAGGTTTTCCGTGAGTTGGAGGTCAATTTCAGCATGCTGTAATTTTCTGTTTTGCCACTTTTAGATGCCTACTGCCTTGTACACTCATCCCAAGGCTCCCTTGGCGATTCCCTGCAGTTTAGGTCGAAACCCTAAACCTGTAGAAAAACACAGCAGGCTGTAATTCTCTGTTTTGGACCGTTTCGAGCGGAGTGAGTATGCCTACACGTCTCAGGTGCTCCCACACGCAATGGGACAATTCCCGTGTAAATCGGACGAGTTTTCACGCGAGAAAACTCTCCGTTTCCGCATTCCTTCACGATGGAACTGCAGGTACCTAAGGGGATTATCAATTAGCTAATCCGGTTCTTGTACAGAAGGCTCTTGCCTTGGCAAACGCGCATAAAACCCGCATAACTGTACATGGTCATCTGAGAAACCCAACTAGTGGGGCATTACCATATGTGCACAGGGGAGAGAGAGATGTGCGAGAGAAAATCATCGCGCTACATAGAGCAAGGGAGAAGGCAAGCTTTCCATTAAAGCTGTGATCACCTGCACCCACTACTCACACACTGTGTAGCACTTAAGGGGCTGGAATCAGCCCCCTCTTTTGAAATGGGCGCCCCCTCTTGCTGATGCTTTTGGCAATTGCATTAGGATCTGCCAAGTGTCCAGTTTGCCTCTTTTGAGGTAATTCCCTGGTATCCACCAACTTATAAGTGTAGTGAGGGGCCTAAATGACTTTGAATTGAGCCTAGACACCCTTTTACTGCTCAGATTCCAGTGCCGATTAGCCCGACCAACTCGTGGTGACCTGCCCTTCCCGACTGCGGGTGAAACTCTCGGCCATTGACCATTTCATACCGGCCGCGGGTCATTTGCAACTTCAAAAAGAGGGTCCCAAAAATTAAACAAAAATCATCATAAAGAAACCAACAATTCAAGTTAGCACTTGCCACGTCCTCGTGACACAGTGACCACATCTGTGACTTGGGTGAGTCAATTTGCATTTTGATTGGGACATCTTTTTCGGACCATGCACGAGTGATCCTCACTGTGGCAGATAGATAGAGAAGGGGGAGCACGATGCTACGCATCCTCAAGAGGATCTTGTTGGACTCAGTGCTCAGAGAGCGAGTGGTGGCTCTTTGGACAAAGGGCTTGGACACGCAGGACTCCCTTGTTGACAGAGTGGCCTCTGGACTTGCTTAGCTTAGTCGTTTCTTTCTCCAGGAGTCTACGGCCCGCCTGGTTGCAGCGAGGGAGGAGCAGTGTCTCCGACGGGGCGTTGCTTCCTTGCTTAGGATGCATGAGCAACACCCAGACAGTCCTTGGTTGGAGGAGCAGTTGCACCAGGCTCGTCAAGAGCTTGCCAGCATAGAGGAGAGGCACCATGAGTTTTCTTTCCATCGACAAGCATCTCAGTGGACCTAGGTGGGTGACAAAGTGACTATGTCAGCCAGTTGAGGAGACCTGACGGGTCAGTTGCTTCAGAGCCAGAGGATATGCGTGCAGTTGCTACTGACTTTTAGCGTGACCTACTGTCAGCTGAGCCTCAATCAGAGCGTTAGGATGCATGCAGAGAGTAGGTTTGGGCATAGATGCATTGTCTTGTGACCGAGGAGATGCGCCAAAGGCTTGAGCTGCCCCTTCAGCTAGAGGAGCTCCATGCGGCCCTCAGAGAACGTCCCCGAGGTAGTGTCCCGGCAAGGATAGTTTGACTCCCAGTTTTTTCTTGGAGTGTCGGGACTTGCTTGGGTTAGAACTTTGCAGCGCTTTTCAGTACATCTTGCACACAAGAGAGATGCCTGATAGCATGAGTGAGGGCTTGATCTACCTCATTCCCAAGGAGGGTGGCTCCTTGGATGAGATTCGCCAATGGCGGCCCATCACCATCCTCAACTCAGCCTACAAAATTCTAGCCAAGGCTCTGAGTTTGAGAATTAAAAATTTCAGCCACTTCTAGAGAGCATTATACATGGGACCCATACATGTTTTGTCAAGTAGCGCAGTATCCTTGACAACATCTTACTTTTTGGGAGGCATCTGTCCTTGCGCACCTTCGAGATGAGGATGTGGTGATACTTCTTCTCAATTTTGAGAAGGCCTATGAGAGAGTTGACTGGGACTTCTTGGAGGGCACTCTATGTAGGATGGGCTTCTTAGATGCTTGGATCAGAGGTGTGTCAGGTCTCTATAGATGTGCATACAGTCAGGTGCTTTTGGCAAGAGGTAGAGGGGACGGTTTCATGCTCACACGCTCGGTTAGACAGAGCTGTCTTCTAGTCCCCTTCCTCGTTCTATTCTATGCTGAGGCGATGAGCAGATGATTGGTTTCACAGCAGGTTGGTTTACGTGGCTTAGCGCTCCCTATTCGGGGCGATGAGCTACTCGATGCTGAGTTTGCAGACGACTCAACTTTGTACTTGGAGGGCCAGGAGGCCAACCTGCACAGGTGTGAGCAGACTCTAGAGACGTTTTATTGTGCATCATGCGCACTGATCAACTGGAGGAAGACAATGGCTTTCTGGGTTGGCAGTGCTCCTACCCTTGATTGGCTGCAAGGTGAGGGTTTTAGATGGATTCCCCCAGGGACTGCAGTTCGCTACTTGGGCTGTCAGGTTGGCGTGGACTTGTCTCATGAGCAGCAGATTGCTCCCCTCCTGTTGTCCATCAGGAGGAAGTTGCTACATTGGAGTTCGGCACGACTCTCTTTGGTAGGCAGAGTTGTAGTGGCCAACCAGGTGTTGTTGGCTACTATGTGGTACATTACATCTTGTTGGATCTTTTCAAGCTCCTGCATCAGCCAGGTAGAGAGGCTTATCAGGAACTTTCTTTGGTCAGGGCGGGACACTCAAATAGCCCTGGCAAAGTAGCATGGTAGGTCATCACTCTACCATGTTCTTAAGGGGGGTTGGGGATCATAGACCCAACACAGCAGAGCAAAGCTTTTCTTGGGAAGTTTGTTGTCAGAGGACTGCTTCCAGGGGAGGACCCCTGAAATTAGTTTTTTGCTTTAGCGGCTTAGAGCTCGAGTGCCTCAGGCAGGAGGCCCTTGGAGACCTTCCATCAGATGGATCTTTACAAAGATGCGCAGAGTTGGTTTGAGCAGGAGATTGGAGGATCCTTTTGCTGTGAGCTTGCTTAGCTCTTGGGAGCTGCTACGGAGAGGCCTGGAGAAACACTGGCCCACTCACGGAGGAGCGCTTGAGACAGCCCCTTGTTTGGAACCCCATGGTTAACACTCAGAGAGGCCACTTGGTTGGTAGTAGGCCTCATGTTTCTTGGGGTCCCATGGCAGAGGGTCCAACACACACTCTAGGTGATTGGCTTCAGTTCTCAGGTTTGCCAGAGGAGTTACATAGCATTCAACTGTAGGGCATGAGAGGGGTGCGGAGCATGTGTTGGGACATCACAGAGTCAATACCAGTTGAGTGGCTCACACCTCTAGAGACATCAACTCCCAGATGAATGGGAGCCTTCACACGACTAGAGGTTCTCATCGTAGTTCGAGCTTGCTCAGAGACTGTACCCTCCATGTTGTGCAAGATACAAGGCGAAGGTCGACTACACAGAGTCTCAATATAGGGCCGAGGCTCCATAGATTGCAGAGTGTCCGAGTAGTGGGCATCTGCGGAGGACTTGTGTCATTGATCCCTAGCAGCTCTTGAGACAGGCCATTGGAGGCTTTGGGCTTGGGAGAGTTGTCCATTGGCACTAGTGCAGTGGGATCGTGGAGAGTGGGTTTGGAGGGACCCTTTCTCCTCAGTCGACCATCCAGGGGTCCCTTTCTTTTAGTACATTGTTCGACTGGGATGTCACATACTGGCACCACGGAGAGAGGCTCGTCCTGTTGCAACACCTCATTGGCAAGAGGAGGGTCTCACAACTGAGTTCTTGTCAGCCTTTTGGGCGAGGTTGTGGGACGCCAGACAGCCGCGGCGAGTCACTTTGCTCAATGGCTAGTTGTTCATAGAGCTACATCAGCGAGGAGCTGGCTAGTGCATAGTGGCCTTTCGGCAGCATGTGTAGCTTGTGACCATCCTTTGGAGAGTTAGCATCACTTTCTGTGGGACTGCCTATGGCACAACAGGTTTGGCTTCGGGTCCTTCGGCTGATGCCAACTCTTTCCACAGCACGACAGTACACTTGGGGGGCAGCGGCTTGGTCCACTCTCATGGGCCCTGCACTACAGTTTGAGCTATCCTCCACCAATAGGATGATAGTGATACAGGGGGGTCGACCTACACTCCAGCCTGCTACAGAGCTTACCCCATAGGAGTGGTGCAATGAGAGAGAGGTGTGTTGGGAGCTCGTCTGTGGCTTGACACTCTGGTTCATTTGGCGGGCCCGCTACTTCCGCATCTATCGCGAGGCTCGCCTTGTGCCACCAGCTAGAGCTGATCCATACTCTCAGGGGACAGTTCGAGAGACTTCAGCCTTCTTCAGGGCAGCTCCAATTGCATGCGGGAGCGTAGACTCTAGGGAGGACTTCCTTCGACTCTGGCGCCCTGGGCCTTTCTTCACCGTGGCCCGGGGTGAGCTTAGATGGCACTACCGTCCACTTGTGTGGCTTTTCCCTCTCCCAATCTCTTGATTTAGCCCTCATTGTACATATGCTGTTTTTTTCATTGGGAGAGTCCCCCCTTATGGTTGATGTAGCCCTCTATAGTAGAGGTGGTTGTAGCCCTATGGGCAATTTTATTGGACTACATTAGTAGTCCTTAGTAAAAGGTGGATTTTTGGGTGCAAATCTGGACCATTGGAAAAAGCTTGCCGATTAATGCCACATGGCAAGTTAATGATAATAAACTTTATTTCAAATTATTTATTTTAAGCACTTGTGAGAGTGTGTTGACATTTGTGTACCTCTCTTTAAAGAGGGGCATTGAGTATTGTGTCAAACATTCTCTTCTAGCTTTTGTAATATATTGTAAACTAAATAGTTGATTGTTGTCACACTTTTTTTTCAAAAAATGTAATCTTTTATTGTGATACCGCATTTTCCCTTTGGGAGAAGTACCAAAATACCCCTCTGTTGTGAGATCAAACATTTCCAAAAATTAAAAAAGTTGTAGCTGTTCATAAGAAGAGTGATTGTCTGTCAATACAAGATGCTATAAGTAGAATTTGAGTTGGTTATATAGGTTTTGGAGATGAATTGCATCATTGTTTTAAGACATAATTGCTTTTTTTTTGCTATGTAATTTGTGATAAATTATGTGCTAAGCACTCAAAAACAGATCTCAATTTTCTAGAAATTTGAGGGGTATTTTGGGAATTTCCACAAACTAGAGGGGTATTTTGGTAATTTTCCCTTTCAAATACTGGTATCACTTTCTATTCTTTTCTCTCACAAAGAATCCTTTAATATGAAAGTCTTCTCAATAGCCTTATGTAGGCCATAGTGAATTTTCACCTTGTTAACTAATAGAAGGATCTTTTTCTCGGAAAAAAAAAACAAGTCTAAAACCAATGAGTCGGTTATTTGTGATGGTCCATCGGTTTGTGGATGAAATGAAGAAGAGAACTTGAGCATCTTGCCCCCTTTGTTACACTGCTCTCCAAAACAAACTGGTAAATCAGGGGTCTCAGGCATCACGTGCAATCGATTGATGTGAGAGACAAATAGCTTTGCCAAATGATCGGCCTTCATTGTCTTCAATTGTACGAAATGATATCGTTTGCTGAATCTATCCACTGTAATCTAAATACCATCATGCCCACTCCGAGTCTTGGGAAGATTATAGATAAAAAATAAGTCCATCTCTATACACTCTCCTATGGCCAATTTGGAATCGATCACTCTATGCCTCACTTTCTGACATGCCAAGCAAGTACGCACAAACTAGATTGCCACCTAAGCTACCTTTGGGTGTAAGGAACTTGTTCATTTGGGTCATCCACTACTAGAGCTTCTTTGATAACTTTGACTTGTGGCCAATAGAAGTATCTCTCAACACCCTTAAGTGTCACCTCTATGCCCCTGTGCCCAACAAAAGAAGAATTGTAACACTCTGTCAACATTTTTTGCAACTCGGACCACAAATAACACACAACCTGGTCTTTCGCATCAAAAACCCTTCTTTGAGAGAGTACCCTGAAACTCCGTCCCCACTCTCTCAAAGAAGTTTCTTATTATTGTAATTATTATTGATATCAGTGACAGTAGGCGGACTCCTGAGTTGATTGGCTGATTGTAGATGTGTCCAGGTAGATTAGGCATGTTGCTTTCTGCACACTTGTCCAAAGTGATTTGTTTGAGCTGGAGCCATAAAGCATACTTGACTTGCAGCAATCTATCTGCACTGCCTTGCAAAACTTATGTAATGCATAGATGATTGCTCCCAGCATGCATTCCACTGCGTACTTGGTTATCTTTGTATCCTTCAAGTTTTGTTTGTTTCAAAGTTAAATGTTATATATGGCTGTTTTTGCAGGCATTAGGAGAGTTTGCAGCTGCCCGGCCACCCGGAATATATAAGTCACATTATATAGATTCACTTTTTACCTTTTTCCACGAAAGACGACCAGAAGCACTTATAGCACCTCCTACCCCGGAGTGGAAACGTGTGGATTTGAATGGCGAAGCTAATGTGGACGATGATGATGGAGAAAGTGATGGTGGTATTCTGGCTGCATTGGAGGTAGGGTGGTAACTTTTTGTACCTTATGCTTCAATTTTCTGGCTCTTCAGAGAGCCTGATACTGTGTTCATATTGCTTTTATAAAGAGCTGGATAGCATCAGCCTCTGCTGGACTCTCTAAGTTGATTTTGGTATCGACCTTCAGGATATTAATGGAGAGACTATGACAAATGATGATGTTCTGGGTGACCCTATTCCAGATATGCAGCAGTTTGATATGCAGAGAATGTGTTACTATGGCCTTCAGATTAATCTGGTAAGGTAGGTTCTAGTGTACAAGACGTTTCCCTATTATGTACTATCTCTGTTCGTTTCATGGAAACGCTATTCTTTGCTTGTCACACTAATGTTTCTTTCTGAAATTTGTTAAGTTTATAACATGCCCTATTGCTGTGCATGGCATTTTTTGTTCTGTTTAAGGGAGTTTTATTCAGGATCAGATTTGAGAGACTGATTTCAGAGTCTTCTGAATTTTTTCGTTTGAGACCAAGCCTTGTCTGGATCGCTGCATTTGTGCCAACAAAAGGGTCATGCAATTATCTGAAGGGCTATGCGATTTTCCATCTACAATTCTGCCCATTTGTAAACCATTTCGTTGAGTACTTGGTCATAGAGATTTGGACTGGAGATTGAACTTGTAGCTTTTTATCTGATGGTGAGCTCATTGACGATTGATGTGCATTGTGGACATGTTACTGGTGTAAATGCTTCAGAATGAGTATGTGAAACAAGGTGTCTGGAGACGGACGTTGGCACTGAAAGAGAGAGAGAGAGATAGAGAGAAGGAGAGGACAAGCGAGAGAGAAGGAAACGAAGAAGAAGAGAGACTATAGATTAAAGAGGAGAAAAATAAAGAGGAGAGACTAAAGATTAAAGAGGAGAAAAATAAAACATACCTTCCAAAAATTGGAAGGGTGCTCCGTTGTACACGGGCTGACACTCCCTTTCTGCCGAAAGGCAGTGCCAAATTTGTGGGTATTTGTACCTGTTCTTTCTTTGATGCGATTGAGAACAAATTCTCTGAAGCCCACCCCATTTTGATACCAGTTTATACAATGGATCCGCTTGTGAGCAATCAAGGCAAGATTTATCCCCCAGTGATATTTTAAGGTTATTCATCATGGCTAAAAGATACGTATACCTTTGCTTGGACCGGTTGTTTATCAGGCTTCCAATTTATTTGAACCAATGAGAGCTAATGTTTCTCTTTTTTGTGGTTTTTGCTTGTTTAAGGATTATATATTCTGTAAGTACGTCAAGATTAATCAGTCATGTGGGGTTTTTTACACTTTGTTTAGACTTCACCAGTGTAATTATGCTTAAAAAAATAGAGTTTATTATTAGACGTGTGAGCGATTTGTGTTCTGCCAGCTTTTCATTTATGTTAGACGAATAGCATATTATTTTCTGATGCTGTAGACAGATTAGTTTTGGCTTCATACATGTAACATGAATTTGTCGTTGTGGCTTAGGCAGCCTTCAGGCACTAATTATCTCCATTTTCCGGGATCACAGCCAGTGTCCTTGAGCAGGTAATGTACAACCGTAATATGGTAGTGGTTGCATTTTTGCGCGTAAATGTTAGCTATATATTTAACAAAAAGTTATGCGATCACTGAGGAGTAAATAGGTAAGTTTCTCATGTTTGTCTCTCGAGCTTTCATGTAGAAACCATATATTTTTAAAGTATTAAATTGTCTTTACAGTGCAAACCTGCAACTGCTTAGGCAACGGTATTATTATGCTACTTGGAAGGCAGATGGGACAAGATACATGATGTTTATTACTCGAGATGGTTGCTACCTTGTTGATAGAAAGTTCCATTTTCGAAGAGTTCAGATGCGCTTTCCTACAAGGGTAGGCACATATATATTTTGTTTTGACATTCTGAAGAACTGGGCCTTTATTTACAAGTGCCTTGATCTTTGTAGCATGGAGGGCCTTCAGACACACATCATCTTACTTTATTAGATGGTGAAATGGTGATTGATGAGATCCCAGAGACGCATCAACGGAAAAGGAGGTACCTAATCTATGATATCATGATGCTGAATCATGAACCTCTTGTGCAGGTATGTTGTATACCATTTTTGTGTTTGTAACCATTTTATTTAGATGTGTGCGTTGTGTGTGACTGGCATGCTCAAGTCTTTTTCTTACGACAAAGGTGTGAGCATGGGCATTGCTTACAGCTCTCGGGCATTGCATGTTAGTACGAGGATGCAAATGAAACTCCTTCGAATTAAAATTGCTTGGGTTCAGCCTTGGCTGGTTGAGCATTCCACCCGGGTCATGGGTTCGAATGTGGCCAAGTGACTAGGATGGGGCTCACGGATGCCCTTTTTGTATCATCACGAGCTGGAATGCTCGTACTGCTACAATTTTTTTTTTTTGCTGGGGTTTAGTCTTCCAAATTTGTGCAAATTAATTTTGTTACATATGTTGTGTTCATTGTAAGTTGCTGGGGCATTCAATCCTCATGAGTGACAGTGTTCGATGCTGGTAAGGATTGTGAATTTATAAAGGAAAGCCTACTTTGTGAATAGTTGTATGGGGCTCCCGTTTCTACGTTTAATACATTGTTTTACCAGTCTTCCTATACATGGGCCCATTGTTCTGGAAGGGTAACCCCCACCTTTTGACATTTTTGTCTGGTAGTTAACTTATGAAGGCATCTGATAATGTTCAATTGAATCTCTGATAAGCTCTGCTGTGGCTGTTAGTTACCGTTTCATGAAAGATGGAAAAGAATTCAAAGAGATGTAATCGAGCCACGGACCATTGATCGGCAAACGAACACCTGGTATAGCTATGAAGCGGAACCATTCACGGTGGGTTCTTGAATGTGATGTGGTTTGCAACATCCTTTTTCGATGAATGCTTGCATTCTTACCATCCCACATTTTTGTATCAGGTCAGAAGGAAGGACTTCTGGCTGTTGTCTACGACAGAGAAATTACTTCATAGTTTTATTAAACGTCTTTCCCATGAAGCAGATGGACTCATATTCCAGGTATCAAGTGCTATGCTTTTGAACGATCTTTCATAACTCTGTCTTGTTTAAGATGTATCAATTGGTCTTATGTGATGAACAAGCTACATTGGAAAAATTATTTGTTGCTGAAGGTGCTACAGAGAAATCAGATGGTAGAGTGACCTAGATGAGAAGAGTGATCTAGGTGGGTAAAAGAGTGGGGTAAGGGTTTTTTCGGGGGAAAGAGTAGGAGCTGGATCGTTTATGTCTATAAGCAGAATTGAAGTAGTTTTTTTCTTCCTCCTAGTGAAATCAAATTGCTTTGGTGCTTTATGTTAAAGATCTGCTATATGATCAGGAAAGAGAGCTCATGTCCAAACAAGCTATGACTAACAACCTTTCATTATGGTTAATTTGCACTTTATTTTACAGGGTTGGGATGATCCATACCTGGCTCGCACAAATGAATCCCTTCTAAAATGGAAGTATGCACACATGAACTCTGTAGATTTCAAGTTTCAGGTAAATGTTTTGGTGTGATTTCAACATTTCATGATTAGGTTATAAAAGGGAAACTCACGGCAAGTTACATGCATATCATGGTTCTCTAAGAGGTAAGTCCTCCCATAACTTAGGTCATCGGTCTCTTGCTTCCTTTTGGTTTGTGTGCTCTTGCCAAATTTTGAAGTGCGAGTTTGCATCGTGTGCCTAAAATGTGAATAGTTAATTGAAGTGCCTGAACATGCGTATTTTCCCCGGACAGCGTACTTAGGTTTTGTGGCTTTGGCATAACTCAAGATATGAGATATGGTTTGTCAAAAAGTACTGATGTGTTGTCAAGCCATTGCTCTACAGATTTCTGCAGATGGAGGCTCCCAGCAACTTTTTCTCATAGATAGGAACAAGCTCTGGCCGTTGGAAGGGGCCACAGTTGTTTTCCCAGGTAAGTGTTGGGGTCGTGATCAATTGTTAAGAAATAATTTTGCACTCAAAAGTGAAGGATCACAGGTGGTCTTTGATACAATCGTATTCCTAGGTGGAGAAGATCCAAACACTTTGTCTGGGAAGATTATTGAATGCTCTTGGCTTCCAAACGAGAAAAAGTGGGAGTACATGCGTGTGCGGACAGATAAAGACACACCCAATGCCGTCAGAACGTATCGGAAGGTCATTAAAAGTTGAAAGAGCATTCTAAGAGCTTAAGAGATATACTTGCATGTATGCTTAATGTTTGTATTTCTCACTTGCAGGTAATGGAAAGCATAGAAGACAACATCACCGAAGAGGTCCTACTCTCAGAGATACAGGAAATCTTACATCTGCCTATGTACCGGGAAAGGATTCAACAAGAGCAACGGAAGATAGCCATGCGAAGAGATTAATTTTACCATAGCTTGTATACCCTGCTTCTGTGACCACGAGTTGCTGATAGATTATCCAGGCCCCTTAATGAGTAACATAGGGCTTTGGACATTTCTGCTTTTATAGGCATGAAAATATATCAGGACCCTCGCATTCTGCTGAGATCATTTGAGGATCTCATGTATAGATTAATTGTATAGTGAAATTTAGTGCTGATTTATTGCGAGGCCTTTCTTTCTTTATTTTTTGTGTATCAATTGCAATATTCGCCAACAAAACCATGTATATATCAGTCGCGAATTGGTCTTATCATTTGTCGTTGCAGAATGCGGCATCTGACTATTGCATGAGGATCGAGCAGCGCATCAAGAGATGGTCATCGCTTTAAATGCCACATGGATTATCATTGCGGTCTAGCATTGATTTTCCTTCATGGTGAGGTAGTGGAAAGGTCTGGTTGCTTTGGGGCAACAATGCCTTTGGATCTGTTTTTGCAAATGGCACTTGTGTAATGGTGTATCTCAAGTGTTTGGCAATTTTATTAGATGTTTCTTGAACACAATGCTTGGGTAGTGAGGTTCCTGTGTGTGTGGCTACTCTTGGTGCAGAAAAAAGGGAAGAGAGAATTGGTAAATCGAGTTTGTATTTTGTGGAAATCCTGAATAGAAACCCTGAATTTCTACGTTTATCAAAATGCCGTTGTGCTAACTTTTGATGGATCACATTGTGTATTCTTTTTGATAATTGAGATCGACCTTTTCAGCTAGTTACACCAAGTTCACCGGCACGCTTCAAGACTTTGGACAACTAAGATGGAATCTAAAGATGACAAAGTGAGTGATGTGATCAGTGTTGCATCCCATGGAGAACACAATTCTCCTATGAAGAGTTGCAGAATATAATGTCTTGAGAGATGTTTATGAGATTGATGAGGGGTATTTTGGGAATTCTATAATTGCTTGGGTAATGACTTGGCAATTTTTTTTGCCATCAAACATGGGGATCGTTTGGAAAATTTGGAAGGGCAATTGGAATTCCAAGCAATTTCAAGGGCATTTCGATAATTTGTCTTGGAAATTGTCTCTGCAATTCATCCTACGTGCTGCTCCTTGAGGGTCACCCTCTAACTTGACAAGTCTTTAGTGAAACTAAACCTAGATAGATATCTTCATTCTCTGTAATCCAAGATTTTGGGGAGCTATGCAAAACCCTTCTGAGGAGCTTGTGGACATGTCTCCATATCACATGGTAGGTTGAAAGTCATCTATATTATGCCCCTTATTGTTGGCTTTTTGTCTTGCTTAGGCGCACTACTCTCTACCTACCAATCTCTAATGAGTAATGTGAGGAAGCTCTTTATTGACCAATGCATGTGTCACTAAGGATTTAAAAGATCTCATTGATACAAGGCATACTTCATCCCCAATTCCTACATTGGTAATTGCCTTTTTTGTAATTTCCTATTGATATCATTCCCTGTAGCTACTTTGTAGCATAACTTAAAATAAGCGATGGTTCACCGATAGAGAATTGAAGGAGGGGTGGTGGGGGGGTTAAAGTATGCATTTTAAACCCATGTAGTGCAAACTAGTTGGACATTCCTAGATCAAAAATTTCAAAGGATGTCTATCCACTTGGTTTGAGTTTCCCTCGCTAAAAAAATTGTCTTTCATCACGTTAGGACGCATGTGAAGTCCTTATGTGAAGCCTCTTGACTTAATCTACAATTTGAGGTAGGTTGGTTGCAGTGTTTGAAATAAATTTTTCTAGAAACTACACATCGAAATTTTTAGACATCATTTGACTATATATGTAGGCTTTTATGTTGAAGTTTGAGTTTGAGAGAGACTGAGGAAAGAGGGATCTATCCCACTTGAGATAAGATTTGCTTGCAATGAACAAGGAATCACACCAAAAAAATATATATCAAATTGATGAAAGAACAGGAAGACGCTCTCTACTTGGCATTAATTGTTTGCTTGACATGCTGCAATTATGGATGAGGCTGTTGGAGATTGAATTGCATCTCACTCAAGAGACAAGTAGATGAACAGGAAACTAATTACTAGACTTGATTAGGCATTAGTCCCTTTATTTAGGATAGTGGCCCAACTTAATGAGCATATCTACAATTAAAATAAAATGAACCAATTAGCTTATCAAAATCTGAATTTGCCCAAACCGGCTTTGATACCGCTATTAGAACAAGAGAGAGTAATATAATGTGTGTGCACAACAAAGTGATATTTAGGTCAAGTCAATTAGGTTGTAAGATGGAGTTCTTGGAGTCATAAAGCCAATCTTTAGACCAAGGTGTGATCACAAATTCACAAGTGTTGCACTAAAGGAGAGAAACTTGGATGATGCGTTGAGAAAAGCTTTTGTATGGGGCATTGGGCAAGTACATGGGATGTGTGATAAATGCTCTCTTTTACTCTCAAACTCAAAAGTCTAGCATTTTACGCACAATTCCTCTCAATTTTATCAGTTTTCTCAATGTTTGTTGGGCTCGTCATGCAACCTCTAAACTATGCTGTTAGAACTTGGAGGCCATCACTCTCAAAAGTTTAATTTACTAATGTTGTTCTCTTTTCATATTCAATCAATGTTCTTTTTTGAAAAAAGAAGCATAAAAACTAGAAAACAAACTCGTGCTAGTTGTAGTTTGACCCCACATAGAATCTCTTTAATATTATCAGCTTATGATGCTTCCCTCTCAAAGATCGAGTCATCCAATGACACGTGCCTGCCTTTTGGTGTCCCTTGGCATGCACGTGCCTATTCCCTCACGTGACTCACAGACATGGTCAACCTTTTCAAACGCTATCAACGCTTACATAGTTTTTGTGGTATGGATTGGACTTCATGGAGGTTGGGGATATGGGACCTTGGCCAAGACGGGGAGGGAGATCAGTTCCACTTGACCCCCTAATCAAAGGGCATCCCATTTGAGTACACTCTATGATAGTCAATTTGAATGTGTCTTTGATGTAGAGTAGGACTAGACCATGTTGCATCACATTTGTAGGTGGTTCAATGCTATGGTCATTATTTCATCATACCACAACTCTTCGTCAATTCCCTATCACCTAGATTTACCAAATGTTGGCTCTTTGTCAATTCCCTATCATCTAGATTTACCAAATGTTGGGGATACAAGTCGCAACACTTGTAGCTAGTTCATAGGGAAAGCTTCTAGCTTCCCCAAGAACATTATAGTAGGCCTTGAGAATGGGATCTTCATTGACATCTTTGTTGAGCGAAGAGGTAGACATTGCCTAGAAGCCTCCCCTATGGACTAGCTACAACTCTGCATTTTTGGATATCAATACAACATAATTGTTAAGGTAAATATCCATTAATGTGTAGCTAATCCCTTAGATTACAAAACATTGTTAGTGTGCCCCAGCCCATCCTCTACTATATATGCTATCATTTACATTTATGGTGACAAAATTATGCTAAATTTTTGTAAGAGAGTTAGACGATGCCCTCATTTCAAAGGGCAAGGCCCCTCTTCACAAATAGGTAAGCAAAGACATTCAATGTTCAAAGGCTTTAGATTTCATACTCGAAAAGTCAAGACCAAAGGCTACCTCATGAGAAAAAACTTTTTGGGTGTTGTCAAATCGATGCAGATAGGTGAGATCATCCGAAATAGGACTGCTCAAGCACATTTTTTGCAAAGAATGAACAAGCACTTGGAATCATCCTCACTACTATGGATAATAAGTTCTTGCATCACTTGGAAAATATTAACACAACCTCCAAAAGCTTGGCAAATTATGGAGAGGTGTTGTGGATCCAAAGCCAAGAATTTTGGGATTACTTTGAAAACGTCTTTCTTTGGCTTGATGTTGTGGGAAGGATAAGATGTGTCTAGCCTTGTCAATAGGGTAAAGCGGCCAAGAAAAATCCACCCTCTAAAGAAAGGACAATGAAACCCCCAATAATAGGACAAAGTTGGACCTACTTTGTACAATTCAAAAGGATGCTGAACCATCAATTTATTTGAAACGAAACCTTTTCATTGGGCAATGGATGAGTTCAATCCTTGTTGGTACCCATGTCTCTCTTTTGCGGTTGGTGTGTCTCCTTTTTCACACCCATCTTTGTTAGACGAAATTGCACGAATGGAATTGTAACTTTCGACTCCGATTGTCAAAAAGCTGAGATCAAATCTTTCGGAAAGCTATCGACGAGACGAATCAAATGAGCTACTCACCCGGTATAATTGAGATCGGAGATCTAGGCTCCCTTTCTTACGTGGCCTTATATTGGCCCCTTTACCCTAGGTTGAGCTCCATTTTTACTCAATGGAACTATTTAGACTTGGCTGCCATTGTGAATGTTAAAGCTTCAAAGGGAAAAGGGCTAATTTCTCTAGTTTCTCTCCTAATCTTTTTATAAATATTTTCACATATAATTTGGCTAGAATATCGTATGCATGGACTTGTAAAGTTTAATTGATTTATGTTATTTATAATTATTGATTAGTACACGCTTGTCTCACTAGATTCATGTGTGTGAGGATATGTTTATATGATTTTCCTTTCTATGATATTGCTCCTCCACTGCCATTGAGCCTTTCATAGAGTTTTCTCCTCTTTTTTGCATAGTGATTTGCGCACTATTATTGTGAGTGCCTCCGTGTGTGAGCACTAGGCTTTGGAAGAATTTTTTTTGTAGTCACATTTGTTGATTTGTGAGTACATCTATGCTACTTGTAGGACTTTTGATTAGGTTATGTATGCCATAATATAGCCATATTCTTGTTATATTTGGGTGGCGTGCATTGTAATTGGCATATGTGGATTATCGATTTAGTGCACTTAAGCTCCGTGTGTGTGCACGCGCGCGTGTGCATGCACGCTTGAGATTGACACGCACGTGTGTGTGTGCGCGCGTGCGTGCATGCACACTTGAGATTGACATGTGTGTTGTGTACGTAGTGCCAGTAAAATTGCTATTTTTAAGCACTTATTGCATTGATTTTGGTAAAAATGAGGCAAAATAACTTCTAGAGGCATGGTAAACCCCAACAACAACCATATAAAGACATACCACAAGCCCAACTAAGCATTATACCTTGAGATTTGTGTGCAAAGTGTTGTTCAAAAAGAATAGAAGTAGAGATAGGGCCACAAATTAGCACCGGAGCGGAAGAGAGGGGGGGGGGGTTGCTACCTAAAGCGACAAACTAACACTTCTAAAACCACTCCCTATGTAGTGTTGTTTAAAGGGGCTAACTACACCAGGGTGGCATGCTACCTAATCCAACAAAATTTCACCCTATAAAATCCTTGATGGCGCTACATAGATCAATAAATCATAACGAAAATTTGTTCATTGTTGAAAGTGAAAATAAAGGTGCATGAGATCATTGGACTAAAAAAAGCATAAGTTGCATTAAATTTGTTACTTGTTTGATGTAGAATTCACATAAGTTTGACTAAAGAAATACGTATGACAATGCTTCCCATAGTTCCAAAGTGCATTAGCTTGTCTGCTGCTCTCGGGCCTCGCTATCCCCATCTTGGTAGTTCCCGAAATTGTAGACATTTTGAAACCCTACGCATGCACAGTGACAAACCTCCATACCACTCACCTATGGGCCCCCAAACCGTGTGCAGCAGCTGAAGGTGTCAATCACCAAGCGCGCACAGACTGAGAGGGTGCGAGCGCACATGCAGACGTAGAGATACTTCTTGTTGCCTATTTCATGTACATATGCACACACATAGCTAGCTTCTTACAATTATTGATAGGGATACCATCTTAGATGCATAGTAACCATAAATTAATTTGCTGCTTCTTCCCTTTCTGCAACAATTGATAGGAAACTTCTACAACATGAAAACAATGAGTTCTCCAAATCAAATAAAAGACCCATGTAGCTGAAAACCTTCAAATTTCTATAACCAAAGTGCAAATGTTTTTCACCTTTTGAATAGCATCAGATTTATCGGGCTTTGTATTCTACCAGATGGTCCACACAATTGGCCCAAAATAAAAGATTATTGCACCCCGAACATAAACTTTTTCCTAAAAGAGAAAGGTTCACCTCTTCAAGTTTGGATAATATCCTATCATAATCATTAAAAACAAATTTCTTGCACCTCCTATTTTTCATTGCCATATCCTTTTCAAGTATGGAGCCTGATTTACCATTTGTAATTTTTTGTATTAAAAACACACATTTGTAAGGCCCTCGTTATGAGGAGAAGCCATCGTGCATGAAAAACAAATTACTTGTCGAAAATCAAAATTTTCATAGCCTCAGATCTGACAATGGAGGAGAATATTGCATCCAAGCTTTCGAAAGCTTTTGTTAACCACTGACGTCCACTTCTGGGCCGCACTTGTCGGTTCAATAGGAAAAGGGTAAGAGTGATCGCCGATGAGAGGCGCACTCTAACAGGAACATTCAAGCGTTAGTTGGCTAAATATGGGCGCCCAAATGTGAATGGGGCAAGCTCATATAAAAGTCACCTAAACCTAAAAATCATATTCTTTCATTTGTGCAATTGAAGAGTGCTCTTCCTCCATCTCCATCTTCTTCTTCTTCATCTCCTTATGTGTGTGTGTATGAGAGAGAGAGAGAGAGAGAGAGAGAGAGAGAGAGAGAGAGAGAGAGAGAGAGAGAGAGAGAGTGATTGAGCATTGCGACGATGAAACGACAGCGGTGAAGCGGTTGAGCGCGGCGCAACGGCGGTAGCTCCTTCTTCTTCGCGGGAGGAATCCTCTACGAGTCGAGCATAGGACGGTGAGTGACACACCTTTGCTTTCTTGAGCTTGCTAGATTAGTTTAGTTGTGTGTTTGGAGTCATTTGTGGCTCGCACACAGTGTATCGTCAAGTCCCTTGCATTGACACGTGCGACAAACACGCACATTTTTGGTGCCGCTATCGGGAATCGCCTTGCACTAAGCTCAAGAGGCACTCTGTGCTTCTTCTGTGAGTCTTTGAGTTAGAAACGAAGAGGAAGAAGAAAAATTTATTTTCTGCATAATCCCTGTTTTCTGTTAATGCCTGCTTGCACAGTTAGTAGTTAGTGTGTTAGTAGTGAATGAGTGTTTTCTGTCAATGTCTGCTTGCACAGTTTTTTACAGAGTTAGTAGATAGCTTGTTTTGTGCCAATGTCTGTTTACATAGTTTTTTATTTGTTTGCATAGTTAGTGTGTTAGCTAGTGAATGAATAAATAGACAGCTCAAGCCAAGACATGCATGCCATGGGCCCGCGGTCCGGGCCGAGCGTGCTTACCCGCTTGAAGGAAATCTTTAGTAGAGCCACTCACTCCGAACATGGAACTAACGATGTAAATGAGGGAGGTGGGGAAGTAAATTTGCCATTCATGACCAACGTAGACCCTATGCCCTTAGAGAATGTGTACGTGAATACTCCATTCACTGCCACCCCTGACTCTTCAGAACTATTTCCCTCTGAGGTTATATTACCTGATGGTAGAAGCCTTGCGAGCGCTATATCATTGCGGCTAGGGAAAAGAAAATCGAGAGCTTACGCAAGGCGGAGCAATGAAGAGATTTAAAAGCGAAAGCTCCTATGTCAATATCTTTGCTAGGAGAGCAATCAAGTGCTCCTGAATTAACGACTACTAAGGGTCAACCCATAGAGAGCCACATTGCTTCTAGTTCAAAGGACACCCCTAGCACCTCAAGCCTAGATGGAGCGTTCCTAAATGAGAACTCGGAGTACGAACTACAAACGGAAACTCTAACTGATCTATACACAGGTCACACCTATCATGTGGGTTGGTTAGATGTCCTACAATCCACAACGGTTGCTACTAGTGTGGAGGATCAACAACAAAGAGTTTGTGAGGTCATCCATAGGGTTATTGAGCTACAGAGACAGAACAAGGGGATCCACATGTCTTCAACGGGTCTTTATGAGATTCTTGGATACAGGGAAGGCTAAACAACTGACCCTATCGCAAATGGAGACTCCCTTGATAAGTCCGATGGATCCTCCATATGTTGTTTCGCCAGTGGTCTCAGTGCAATCTGAGCCCACAAGTGATAGCTTTACTTTTCCAAGTCTAGCTCATCTTTCTCTTGATGACACCATGGCTACTATGCCTACTCCAATGATGGGCATGCCAAGAAACACGCCATGGACCTCATTTGTTAGTAAAGCACTGCTATATGGTAGCTCAATGTCGACAACAACCCCTACAAGAGTGTATCAATCGTATGCACCTATGGGTCCTCACACTCATGTAGCCCCTACCCCTCCCATTGTTTCAACAACTTATGGTCCAAAACCACAACACCCAAGATCTTATTTCCATGGACCATACCGGCTAGCATTAGCATGTCACATCCGATGTCTGCTATGTCTAGGGCCACACATATGAACTTTGGGCCGCCATATGGCACCACACCGTATCAAACGTGGAACCCAAGGGCTTTCTATGCGCCAAGACCAATTGCAATACCTACTCCACATGTAGTCTCTGGAGCGCTTTCACCCATGATGCCTGCTCACTTAGGTGACTTGTCAAAATTTGCTCAAGCTATTGGTCGATCTATTGCTGAGAATATGCGTAAAACGCATGATAGAGAGTCTAGAAGTAAGGAAGTACAAATAGCCAAGCTCACACAAAAATTAAGTGGAGACGGGGATGTGCAAAAGCATATCAAAGTGTTTGAACAAATATGCGATTTTCTAGGAGAGTACAATGACCTGCATAAGAGTAATGCTTTAAGCTTAACCTTAAGTGGGAAGGATGGGGAGTGGTATAGAATCCTAAGGGTAGAAGAAAAAACGATTTACCCTACTCTTAGGAGACTGTTCTTAAAAGAATACATACGAGAGGAAGTGCTTTGGGGTGTAGCCTATTAGCTCCAGAAAGCCCAACGAGAGGAAGGAGAGTGGGTGAGAGACTTTATTAGTTGCTTGAATTATTTGAATTCCCGTTGTAATCCAAATGAGCGCTTCAATAATAATCAATTGCTTGATAGATTCATTAGGGGATTACGACATAAGGATATCTACAATGGCCTAGTCATTAGAGGTATCATCACTTGGGAAGCGGTTACCACCAATGCGATCCAATTGGAGGATAATTTAATGATTCAAGAAGAAAGAGTGTCTATTGAGCCTAAATCTATTAACTTACAAGCACCTGGGCATCAGCCAATGACCCTAAAGCCTATTGCTATGGAGCCAAAGATATCTGAGATGACTTTAGCAGATCTCACCAAGGCCATTGAAGAGAGTCTTAGAGAAAATTGTGCTCCACAAAACAATCATATGTATCCAAGAAGGGAGCAATAATGGTGTTCAGTATGCTATGGACCACATAGTACCAGTGAATGCCCTACTTTTAGGGTAAAATTCAAACGCTATCAACACTTACATAGTTTTTATGGTATGGATTGGACTTCATGGAGGCTGGGGATATGGAAGACAACCTCCTTGGCCAAGACGGGGAGGGAGATCAGTTCCACTTGACCCTAATCAAAGGGCATCCCATTTGAGTACACTCTATGATAGTCAATTTGAATGTGTCTTTGATGTAGAGTAGGACTAGACCATGTTGCGTCACATTTGTAGCTGGTTCAATGCTATGGCCATTATTTCATCATACCACAACTCTTTCGTCAATTCCCTATCACCTAGATTTACCAAATGTCGGCGATACAAGCCACAACACTTGTAGCTAGTTCATAGGGAAGGCTTCTAGCTTCCTCAAGGACATTATAGTAGGACTTGGGAATGGGATCTTCATTGACATCTTTGTTGAGCCGAAGAGGTAGACATTGCCCAGAAGCCTCCTCTATGGACTAGCTACAGCTCTGCATTTCTGGCTATCAGTACAACATACTAGTTAAGGTAAATATTCATTAATGTGTAACTAATCCCTTAGATTACAAAGCATTGTTAGTGTGCCCCAGCCCTTCCTCTACTATATATGCTATCATTCACATTTATGGTTGGCGACGAAATTATGCTAAATTTTTGTAAGAGAGGTAGATGCTGCCCTCATTTCAAAGGGCAAGGCCCCTCTTCACAAATAGGTAAGCAAAGACATTCACTGTTCAAAGGCTTTAGATTTCATACTCGAGAAGTCAAGACCAAAGGCTACCTCATGAGAAAAAACTTTTGGGGCGTTGTCAAATCGATGCAGATAGGTGAGATCATCCGAAATAGGACTGCTCAAGCACAATTTTTGCAAAGAATGAACAAGCCCTTGGAATCATCCTCACTACTATGGATAATAAGTTCTTGCATCACTTCGGAAACATTAACACAGCCTCCAAAAGCTTGGCAAATTATGGAGAGGTGTTGTGGATCCAAAGCAAAGAAATTTAGGATTGCTTTGAAAACGTCTTTCTTTGGCTTGATGTTGTAGGAAGGATAAGATGTGTCTAGACTTGTCAATAGGGCAAAGCAGCCAAAAAAAATCCACCCTCTAAAGAAAGGACAATGAAACCCCCAATAATAGGACAAAGTTGGACCTGCTTTGTACAATTCAAAAGGATGTTGAACCGTCAATTTATTTTGAACGAAACCTTTTCATTGGGCAATGGGTGAGTTGAAGCCTTGTTAGCACCCTCTCCTTTTTCACACCCATTTTTGTTACATGGAATTGCAAGAATGGAATTGTAACTTCCGGCTCCGATTGTCAAAAAAGCTGAGATCAAATCTTTCAGAAAGCTCTCGACGAGATGAATCAAATGAGCTACTCACTTGTTATAATTGAGCTCAGAGATCGGAGATCTAGGCTCCCTTTCTTAGGTGGCCTTATATTGGCCCCTTTACCCTAGGTTGAGCTCCATTTTTACTCAATGTAAGTGTTTAGACTTGGCTGCCATTGTGACTGTTAAAGCTTCAAAGGGAAAAGGGTTAATTTCTCTAGTTTCTCTCCTAATTGTTCAAAATATTTTCACATATAATTTGGCTAGAGTATCGTATGCATGGACTTGTAAAGTTTGATTGATTTCTATCATTTATAATTATTGATTAGTACATGCTTGTCTCACTAGATTCATGTGTGTGAGGATATGTTCAGAGTGTGTAGGCTAGATATTTTTTCTTGATTTGTGCAGCATTGTCCCTAGTGATGAGATGTGGCACCTCCACTGCCATTGAGCCTTCCATAGAATTTTCTCCTCTTTCTTCACTCAAATGACCGAGTTACAATAGAGCCTGTATAAAACTCGGTCATTTTATGCAGCATTGTGAGTGCCTTCGTGTGTGAGCACTAGGCTTGGCAAGGATTTTTATTGTAGCCACATTTGTTGATTTATGAGTACACCTATGCTACTTTTAGGACTTTTGATTAGGTTATTTATGCCATAATATAGCCATATTCTTGCTATATTTGGGTGGCGTGCATTGTAATTGGCATATGTTTATTGTGGATTATCGATTTAGTGCACTTAAGCTCCGTGTGTGTGTGTGTGCACGCTTGAGATTGACGCGCATGTGTGCATGCACACTTGAGATTGACATGTGTGTTGGGTACGTAGTGTCAGTAAAATTGCTATTTTTAAGCACTTATTGCATTGCTTTTGGTAAAAAATGAGGCAAAATAACTTCTAGAGGCATGGTAAACCCCAGCAACAACCATATAAAGACATACCACACGCCCAACTAAGCATTATCCCTTGAGATTTGTGTGCAAAGTGTTGTTCAAAAGAATAGAAGTAGAGATAGGGCCACAAATTAGCACAGGGGCGGAAGAGAGGGGGGGGGGGGGGGGTCGGGAGCGGTTGCTACCTAAAGCAACAAACTAACACTTCTAAAACCACTCCGTATGTAGTGTTGTTTAAAGGGGATAACTACACCTGGGTGGCATGCTACCTAATTGAGAAAAATTTCACTCTATAAAATGAATCCCTTAATGGCTCTACATACATCAATAAATCATAACGAAAAGTTGTTCATTGCCGAAAGTGAAAATCAAGGTGCATGCGATCATTGGACTAAAAAGAGCATAAGTTGCAGTAAATTTGTTACTTGTTTGATGTAGAATCGACATAAGTTTGACTAAAGAAATATGTATGACAATGCTTCCCATAGTTCCAAAGTGCATTAGCTTGTTTGCTGCTCCCGGGCCTCGCCATCCCCATCTTGGTAGTTTCCGAAACTGGAGACCTTTGAAACCCTACGTAGACATAGTGATAAACCTCTAGACCACCCACCTATGGGCCCCCAACCCGTGTGCAGCAGTTGAAGCTGTCAATCACCAAGCGTGCACACAGTGGGAGGTAGACAGACGTAGAGATACTTCTTGTTGGGGATACCATCTTAGATGCATAGTAACCATAAATCAATTTGCTACTTCTTCCCTTTCTGCAACAATTGATAGAAAAATTCTACAACCTGAAAACAATGAGTTCTCCAAATCAAATAAAAGACACATGTAGCTAAAAAACTTCAAATTTCTATAACCAAAGTGCACATGTTTTTCATCCTTTGAATAGCATCAGATTTATTGGGCTTTGTATTCTAGCAGATGGTCCACACAAGTGGCCAAAAATAAAATATTATTTCACCCCGAACATAAACTTTTTTCTAAAAGAGAAAGGTTCACCTCTTCAAGTTTGAATAATATCCTATCACAACCATTAAAAACAAATTTCTTGCACCTCCTATTTTCCATTGCCATATCCTTTTCACTCTCTTCACACTGTTAAGTATGGAGCCTGATTTACCCCTTGTAATTTTGTGTATTAAAAACACACATTTGTAAGGCCCCCGTTATGAGAGGAAGCCATCGTGCAAGAAGAAAAAATCACTCATCGGATACCAAAATTTTCATAGCGTCAGATCCGACAATGGAGGAGAATATTGCAGCCAAACTTTCGAAGGCTTTTGTGCTAGCAATGACATTTGGAGGTAAAGGAAAACCCCAAGGACACCTCAACAAAATGGAATTTTCAAAAGGATGAACAGAACAGAATAATCATGGAGTGAGCACGAAGCATGCGGCTACATGCATGCTTACCGCTTGAGCTTTGGGTGGAAGCAGTAAGTACGTCTGTGTACTTAATCAATCAGTCACCATCAACGACATTGGATGGGGGAGTTCTAGAGGAGGCAGGGACAGGTAAACCGGTTAATTATTAATTTCTCAAAGTGTTTGGGTGTAAGGATTTCATGGACATAGATAGAAGCCTAAGGTCAAAAGCTAGATGCAAAGTTCAAAAAGTGTTTCTTCATTGGTTATGGAGAAGGTGACTTTGGGTATTGCCTATGGAATCCTAAAGATTGTAGAAGTAGGGATGTAATTTTCAATGAAAAAAATATGTACAAAGATTACTTGGAAAGAAAGAAAGAAAAAAAAGGCGATGAGTACATAGAGCTTGAGGACGGTGAAGACTCAAGGAGTGCAAACGATGACAATGTACAACAACTTCAACCAAATGAGAAGCCTCAACCTATTCCCCGAAAATCTACAAGAGCAAGTAGACCTCCAAAAAGGTTTATTCCTTCCTTCAACCATCTCTTGATCTCAGATTGTGGAGAGCCGGAATCATACGAGGAAGCTACGCAACATGAATCCAAAGAAGAATGGATAAAGAGCATGCAAGTGGAAATGGACTCATTACATCGCAACCAAACATGGGAGTTGGTTGAGTTGCTTAAAGGTAAGCGGACACTTCATAACAAATGTGTGTACAAGAAGCTGAAGGAAGAAGAAGGTCGGAAGAAAAGCTACAAGTCTACGCTTGTGGTAAAAGGGTTTTCTCAAAAGAAAGGTATTTACTTCAATGAAATATTTTTACATGTTGTAAAAATGAACTCAATTAGGCTTGTCTTAAGCCTTTTGGCTGCTCATGATTTAAACCTTGAGAAAATGGATGTAAATACGACATTCTTTCACGGTGACTTAGAGGAGGAAATTTACATGCTTCAACCAAAGGGTTATGAATACTTCAAGGGTCTACTGATGCAGATATGGTAGTGACAAAGATACTCGAAGGAGCACTATTGGCTATGTCTTCATGGCTGGAGGCACAACAGTAAGCTTGGATTCAAAGCTGTAGAAAGTGGTATCACTTTCTACCAGTGAAGCAGAGTATGTAGCAATGACAGAGGCAAGCAAAGAAATCATGTGGCTTCACATATTCTTAGAAGAGCTCAGATTCAAACAAAACAATTGTGTTTTGTACAGTGATAGCCAAAGCGCTATCCATATTGTGAAGAACTCAGCCTTTCATTCAAGGACAAAGCACATTGAGGTGAGATATCACTTCATACGCACACTTTTGGAAGAGGGACAACTAAAGCTAGGAAATGTGCATACAAGTGAAAATCTTGCAAACATGTTTACAAAGGTGGTCAACAACGACTACATATCTTTATGGAATTCAATGCTCCGTTAGTTTTAAAAATTGTAAACCACCTATTGGAATATGGAGCACAAGACGATTCCAAAATACCCATCTTGATCTTTTCATTGAGTAAGTCAATCAATTTAGGAAGATGAACCTTTGGAATTGAAATAGGCTGCAAATTCCAAGGCATATGAAGAACAATGAAAACAACCATTCGAGCCACTACATTTGGATCCAAAAAACTAATATCACCTTGCTAGAATGAAAAAACTTTCCCATGATTCTACAACATCTCCCGAAGCACTCCATTTTTGCTTGATTCAAGAAGCCTTCATTACCAATCTCCAACTCCTATAGTGTTTCTTTGGTAAACTTATGTCCCTAGATCCGTAAGAGTAAGGTGTTGAGAAGCCTTCTTCGTAGCCACATCACTTGCTTTTGCCAAAGGTTCGGCTAGAGAGTGGAATTTCTTTGCTACCATCTTGTATTTTGTGTTAACTTACACTTCTTTTGTAAACTCCATAATAAATTCACACTTATCTACTAAATTTACCTTCACAAAGTCAAATCCAGATTGAGCTAGCCATAATTAAATTTTCAACTTGCTTTTGCCTCTTAACACTCATATCAATAGATTCAATGACCTCCTTCTAGTCTAATTTCAACCCTAATTCATATTCCAGATCTTTTAGAATATCCAACAAGATGTTTTTAGTTTCTTATCCACAGCTTGCACAAAAAGCTCCACTTTCTCTAGTGTAAGTGATCTCAGTTTGGATGTGGCCGGCTGATTAAAATCTTTTCCAAACTTATTAGAGAAAAATAAAAGAGCCTGAGCCAAAAATCGATATCCAATTTCAATTATTATTTTTTGATATCAAATTAACATAGATTGATAATATACATAACAATTAGTATACACCTCAAGTGTGTAAACCAAACAAAAGTCAATCCCAAATCAATTTAATAGCTCTAAATCCAATGAAAATCAATCCAATCGAACACTAATAGCTTGCACAAAAAGAACTCATGAAATATTTGCTTTTGAATGATGGGCAAAGCCTCCATTCAATTTGAGAGCACAAGGAAGTGTGTGATAGAGTGAGAAAAATATATCTTCTTTGCCCCTTCTTCTCCCCTAAGCTCGTCCTCTTCTTCTCCTTCCCAAGCGCTCTCCAAAACAGCCCAAGAATAATGTACCAAAGTATTCTCTTCCTCCTCTTTTTAGCTCGTGGCATAAAAAAGATGTCACTTTCTATTTTAGGCATCTTCTATTGAACCACATGTAATTCCAACTTAGATTCCCAATTGGGGTTTGTCACAACGTTGTGACAACCCCCTCTTGCATATTCCACCATATAAATATCCTCATGCATAAAGGACAGGCCCCGACAATGCACGCTCACAACATTTTACCACAACACAACGACGACTATCATTGGCACCTTAGTGTTAATAACACACAGTGCCATGCGCATCACCCACGAGCTTAACACCATAGCCATGGATCCACAAGCTTCTCCAAGGAAATTTTGCCCCTTGTGATGCCCACACCAAGGCCACAACCCTCTATAAATACCGCACATACCGCTTCTTTTCCATGACTTATGGGTTTTGGAGGTGCCACATGACACCCCCACATTCATCCTACACTTAGAACCTCCAAAACCCACAAAGCATAGCCAAAAATATTGATTTCTTGGCCACGAAAAATGCACTTTGAGTGAAAACGGAGTCCTTGAAGTCCTAACCAAACCCCAAATTCAATTTTGGATTGCAATACATCAAAATTACTAGTTAATATATCACTATAACACGCATACATGGTTTCTTGGAAACCATTAAAATCACTTGAATTCATCAGTTTTGGATCCAATTGGAGCCCATAAACATCCAATGCATTCTCCAATCAAATCTCATCCAATTGGCATCATCCTTGGTATAAATTACTTCATCATTTCTAGCTGCATATGCCACACACACCAAGCACTAACTACATTGACTCAATAAAATGCATCATTTTAACTGCAAAATTTGGCCAAAAATTATCCGATACGTCATTTGGAACACTTTTTAACAAATGTTGACAATATTGATCCCCAACCACCATATATCTCAACCAAATACCCATAAATGTAACCCAAATTTTTTCTTTTCTCGCCGTGCTCACAAAATGGCATGGCAACACTGCCTTCATGAGCTCCCTTCTACACCTAATATCTCAAAGGAAAACACAAGGAGGCTACCATGCAAATCATACAAAGGCTATCTATTGACTCTTTTGATGGTCATTTGTAGTAGTGCATGCGTTTGACCATTTCTTTCAAATCATCCTCGTGATCAAGCCCCACCTCATTGCTTCATCCACAATAATGTTTGAGAGCGATTAATTAAGATAGGTTTTGAAAAACATTATGGCTAGACTATAGCTTTCAACCAAATTAGTGAGTGCTTTCTTAAGCATCCAATCTCGTAGTTTGAGTCATGACTTAAGGGTTGGCTCTTTAAAGCAGATAGAGTGTTGCTTCCTGCTGTACCATCTTGATTCTCTTGCCTACACAACTTGAATCACTACTTATAGAAAACTCAGCTCTTGACAAAATTTTGGCCAATTTGCAAACAAAGAAGCATATGCTCCTTTAATTTCTGTGCTACATTCTTCTTCACTTTTCAAATACACAACCATATCTCAAGCAAAACATGTTGGTTAGTTTCAACCCACTATGTGAAGAGAATCCATGACTTCTTCATTATTTTCCCTTACCCATATGTGTACAATTGCGATAACAATAGGTACACTCACCTTGTCTCTCCATAAATTTAAAGGCATATTAAAAGAATGCATGGAGCAGACTTATTTAGGGTTCTACAGAAGAAAAATCTCCACCACCTCTAAGGACTGAATCAGAGCATTGCCCATGATTTAATACCATTGCAATAGTTACACGCATGACCATATAGATATTCATTTTTAGCAAACATAATACTATTACAAAATCATACACTAGTTTTTCCAATTTTTCTAAATTTTGGGTGAAATTTTGATTATGATGTAAGCACTATGTTGGATTTTATTGTGGTTGAGAAACATGTGATAAATCTTTTTATTTTTTGAGAAATTACTTATTGTTGATTATTGCACTAGTTGCCAATTGAGTCCATAAAGCTTGAATTAAATTATTTTTTGAGCTGATTGTGTACGCACAACATGTTTGTGTTTGAGTTTAAGTTTTATTTGATGCATTTTGACATTTTCATGGTTCAACATTATTCAAACTGGATGAAGCCCGCATTTTGTGCCTACAAGTGTGCATCTTGATTGAACAAATTTTCCATTGATGCAATTTTTTTTCAAGAATCTTTGTGGTCTTTGGCTAGTTAATACGCAAGCAAATTTTATAGTAATTGACGTTTTTTGCAGGAAAAACTCATAATTTTTTTTCCATTGACGCAATTTTTTTTTGAAAATATTTGTGGTCTTTGGCTACTTTTTGGCATTTCTTACATACTCAAGCAATTTTTTTTTTCTTTTTTGGCAAAACTCACAATTTTTGGGTGTATTGTATTAAGCACAACATGAAATTACAAAACAACCCAAAGCTCCAGCTGAGTCTTGAGGTGCTGAAGATTACAAGTTGGATTCACAAAGAAGGTGAACTATAGTCCTAGGCTTTACTTATCTCGCAGGTTGACAATATAGCATGGGTAGCCCTAGACTAGTCTTTAGAGTCTTGCTTGCCTCCAAGAGTATAGACCACCACTCTACTTTCTTGTACAATATATATGAAGCTTGCCACGTTTAAATTTCCTTCAAACACACAGCGGTTTCTCGCCTGCCATATATGATGGAAGAAGAAGTACCTAACAATTTGAGTGCAGATGAGAAGAGAAAGACTTCCTAACTTCTTTCCACCAAGGAACATATCACTCTTGAAGAATCTGACCTGTGATGTCCTTTGGACCCACTTGCAGATTTTCCCTGCAAGGCCGCTGATCGCTTGTCAATCCATGAATAAATGGGCAAGATCCTCACTAGCTATTCTGCACTCTAGGCATGGATCTGACCCAATTACTCTCTCTAGGATCTTTACACCCATCGGTAAAGCACCCGGCATCACCTTCCATAAAAATGTCTTCATGAACTGCGGCCACTTTGGCTTTGAGATGTTCTCCATAACTTTCTCCCACCGTTCTTCCGGCCATTGTATTTTCCATATTTTGTTGAGGGGGATAGAACAATAATTCTTGTGTATAATTGCATGATATATGCCTTTAGAATGGGGTTTCCATAAAGACTACCTTCGGGCCATCTCTAAGCATTCCACTCAAACCTGGATTCATAGATTGACATTACAACATTGTCCAGCTCTTTTATCACTCTCTTGACTAACAATATCTCCAAGCCATTTGGTTCATAATGGGTTTCTAGAAGGTCAATGGTTTTTTAGCTCTTATTGTTACCATCTCAGAAATGAGCTAGCCGATTTAGACCCTTATTATTCAATTTCCTGATAGTTTCTATCCAATAGGGGTTTTGTGGTGGTCCTACAACTTTAGAGAGCCAAGGGGACCAATGCAAGATGGAGTTCTTGAAGTACCTGGTTTCTTCACCCCACTCCAAAACCCTAGCTTCTCTTTTGCACTTCCTTACCAGTTCCTCTAAGATGCCCCTTAGACTTAGGCTAGACCACGTCGGGGCTAAGAGTTTGTCGTGAAGCTATATCTAACATATCTTTGGTCATGATAGCCCAAGCTTGGTCTTGTTTATCCAATGAGACCACAAATTTGGCACAGCGGGCCTCAACATGGACAAATGGGCTAAGAATTCCAAGACCTCCTTGGTCCACTAGTCAAGCAACAGACTCCCATCTGGCCCACTGCCATGGTACATAGGATTTCATGTTATTTTTCCATATAAATCATTTTGTTGGAACTCTTTCCAGTGACACTTTATCGCTTTAATCTTGCTCGGGAATGGGAGAAGAGCATACTTCCACCTTCTCCTTTTGTTATGATTTTTTTGAGGACCCAATGAAATCTTTGTTTGTAAGTTACATCCACCATCATGGGGACCCTTAGGTGCCTAGAGATATTTCCTTTTGAAACAATCTCACCTGACCAGGCAAAAGGGTTGAAGGAGCCATTTTCGATAGGGAGATCAACCTTCACTTCTCGATATTACATTTGGAATCTGAGGCCATGGCAAACATTTCACAACCTCCTGAGCTTTTCTCAGGACCTGGGACATGCCTTCAAGAAGAGGAGTGAATCGTCTGCAAATAGTTTTGCCAAGAGCTGGTCATTGCCCGGTAAAGTTAGACCTTGTAACTCCCCTCATGCAAGATCGGCTTTGAGCATCGTGATGAGAGGATGATACTCACGCATTTTTTTTTTTTTTTGCAAAACTTACAATTGTGAGTGAATGTTTTATAAAGTCACCAACAGATATACAAGTCAGCCTCAAACTCATGCCAAGCCTTGAGGGTCAGAGGGATACAACCTAGCTGAGTTGCAAGTACGAGGTAACATACTATTGTGTAGGGCAGGACTGGATGGCGAGGGTTACCTTAAGACAATCATCCGAGCTATACCTTTTACTTACCACATAAATAATATCCTTGCTTTCTTGCACAATCTTTGAGAAGCTAGCCACAAAGAGGTCGCTATCGAAGACACAATAGTTTTTGGCCTTCCAAATATTACTGAAGAAACAGTATTTGACAATTTGAGTACAAATAAGCAGTGCAGAAGTGCGAAATCGCTTGCCACCAAGGAACAAATCCTCCTTGAAAAAACCTATCTTCCACATCCTTTGTATCCATTTGCGCATCTTTCTTGCAAGGCCTATAATATCTGGGAAGTCCATGAAAAGATGACCGAGGTCTTTGCTAGCCAATTGGCACCCTGAACATCTATCGGATCCGATACTACGCACTTGAATCTTAACCTCTGTTGGCAAGGCCGCCCAAAGTACCTTCCACAGAAAAGTCTTCATACACTAAGGCCATTGTGGATTCTAGATCGTCATACTCAAGCAAATCTTATAATAATTGAGGGTTTTGCACAAAAAAACTCATTAAAACATTGCCAATACAACAAGGTATATATATTGCTTCAATACAAATATCCCACATAATGTGGGAATTGCAAAAGAAAACATTGAACATAGGATGAAAAGAACATGTACATGGCTCCCCCCCCCCCTTAAAAAAAAAAAACCCCTTATTCCTCTCTTCTCCCTCACTCTCTTTCTTTTCTTGAAGTATGTATGATATGTTGTAAACAAGGTGAGATTTCACGATGGATTTCTAAAAAGGAAATCAAGATATGAGGGAAATACACATAAAATATATAAATTAGTATTGTATTTTGGCTTTATAAAATACACATAAAATATATAAATTAGTATTGTATTTTGGCTTTATAAAATACACAATCAAGAAATGAACAAGAATAATTTAAAAAGAGAACAAAACAAAAGGTGGCTGAATCAAAATCATTTCCAAAAAAACGATAAACACAAAAGATGTACAATAATTATATTTTTACTTAAAGAAAAAAAAAACGAGTACTGAGCAAGAAAGAACTAGATTGCTACAAGGTCAAATCTGATGATGGCTTGCTTAAAACATGAGAGAGAGAGAGAGTGTGTCACAATCGCTGTCCTTGTGAAAAAAGCTCTTTACTCTTTAAAAGCTTTAAAAATAGAATGTACACAAAATAAAAGCAATGCAGTCCCATCCTAAGAAAAAGAACAAGTATAGATTGTGCATTCATGTTGAAAAGAATATTAGATGAGCAAGGAAAGCCTTAAAAAGCCATGTAGGGCTATGAAATGAAGGGACCCATTTGACAAACTAAAAATAGAACAAGATTTCAATTGTTCATATCTATACTACATATTATATATGAAGCACCTTAAAATTTTCAAGGAAGGAGAGACCCTCCATGTGTCACATTCTGCTTCATTTCAAGAAGCATCTTTAAAAAACATTTAATGGAAAATGTAAAAGTGAAGGGTAAATACTAGAATGGTAGAAAATGAAAAGACTTGAGGGAGTCTTGACAGTGGAAAGTCAAAAAGACCTTAGTCCTCTATTTAAATTTATAATTCTCAGCTTATGGTTTTTGGGAGGCCATTTCACTCTGGCCTCAATTTCAAGGCTGACCACTAATTACTTTTATTTTTTAACATCATTTGAAGAGTGGTTTTCCTTTACAATTTGAAGGTCATAAAGAAATTTTCTCCATGTGCTGCTCAATGAACCTCCTTTCGGAGGTTTACACGGACCTTCTATGTCGTAATGATCTTTGACATCGATGTCTGAAGTTCAAAAGTTAGATGCATGTATTGGTGTGTGTGTGTGTGTGTGTGTGTGTGTGTGTGTGTGTGTGTGTGTGTGTGTGAGAGAGAGAGAGAGAGAGAGAGAGAGAGAGAGAGAGAGAGACCCATTCATTCGATGTGTATGAGTATAAGAGACAAAGTCAACATGCCATTCCCTGCGGTGTTGGCGCATTGCACGAAGGCTTTTCACATTTGGATTGCATTAATGGAGTACATTGAGCTTGATAATTCAACAATAGGAGTCCAACAATTTGTTCTGGATATCCTCCACGCATTATGTGTGTGTGTGTGTGTGTGTGTGTGTGTGTGTGTGAGAGAGAGAGAGAGAGAGAGAGAGAGAGAGAGAGAGAGAGAGAGAGAGAGAGAGCACCATTCACTACAGTTTGTGTGAGTGAGTGAGTGTGTGTCTATGAGAGAGAGAGAGAGAGAGAGAGAGAGAGAGAGAGAGAGAGGGGCGAGAGGGCTCTCACACCGGCACTAGAGAGAGAGGGAAAGGAGAATAAGCATTGGTTTTACAATCAGCAATCGACAAAGCGACAATCGACAAAATCCACAATCGAGAATCAAAAATAAAAAATTGACATCGACATTTAGGAAATTGAAAATAGACAAAAGTGAGAGTTGAAGTGATTTGGAAAGTTCAATCCGACAAATCCAAGGCAAAAGATGTGCAAGCCCAAGGTAGGAGCAGACCTCAACAAACGGCAAAGGTGGATGATGGGAGGGAATTGCGATAATTCTCAGCTATTTTTGCAGGTTTTTACACTAGATTTCTTTGAGCTTTGCTAGTGCTCTTGCCTTTGGGTTGACTTAACCTTCAAAGGCGAGTCTCAAAATTCGTAAGTGGGATTGTACTTAATCTAGCTTTTCTCGAGCGTTTAAATAAAAATTGTAATTTTTGATGCAAATCTCCAAATTTTGTAAGGGGGGTTACACTAAATCAAGTTGATGCATAGTGCTTTCTCCTAAAAACTTAGAAAACTTGCATATGAAAAATTTTAGGGATAACTTGATTATATTTGAAGGCTTTTACACTCAATTTCTCTAAACTTTGTAGGTTTCTTCAGCTTCAAATCTATAATTTAGAGATAAACTTTTAAAATTTGCATGTGGGACTACACTAAATTGAGGATTTTTCAAGCATTTGGATGCACTGTACCTTTTTTTCAAACATTTTAGAGGCAAATTTATTATATTTGAAGGTTTTTGCACTAAACTTCTGTGCACTTTATAGATTCTCTAAACATTAATTTATGTTCTCTAACCTTTGTAGTTTCTTTTTTTTTTTAATGCTCTTAAGAGCTTGATTTGAATTAACTAAAAAAGAATACATGCAGACCTTGCAATATCCTTTGCACAGGGGTCTCCAACCAGATACAACATATTCACACTGTGACCCAAAACATACCCAAACATTTTCACAAGTACACTATATTTCTATCAAGGGCCTACCTTCTTCTTCTCGGCAAGCCTCTTTCTCTTGCTTGATAAAAGCCATTCACAATTAGAGATAGATCTCAAAAAATTTAGATGGGATTAAAATAAACCTAAGGTTTTTCCTCCATTCGTTGTGGGTGTCCTAACATTCAAATTAAATCTTACGAGTGTGTGGCACTTCCTATGGAGAGAGAGAGAGAGAGAGAGAGAGAGAGAGAGACCCTTTTCTTGGCACCCAATCCACTCTCTTTCTTTCTTTGCCTTGGTCTCCCCCCCTCTTCCAAGCCCTTTCCTTCACAATTAGAGATAGATCTCAAAAAATTTAGATGGGATTATAATAAACTTAAGGTTTTTCCTCCATTCGTTGTGGGTGTCCTAACATTCAAATTAAATCTTGCGAGTGTGTGGCACTTCCTATGGAGAGAGAGAGAGAGAGAGAGAGAGAGAGAGAGAGACCCTTTTCTTGGCACCCAATCCACTCTCTTTCTTTATTTGCCTTGGTCTTCCCCCCCTCTTCCAAGCCCTTTCCTTATGTCACGTGGCAAGCGCCTCCAAGGTGCATAAGATATAGTTGAGAAAATTTATAGGTGGAATTATACTAAACTTAGGTTTTTCTTGAGCACTGAGGTACACAATAGATTTTTTCTATTATTCAATAGTCCATTATCTATACTCTTTATAATGGACTTTGAAAAATTAGAGGAAGGAGAGGGCCTCCACGCGTTGTTTTTTGATTGATTTTCATGGCCTGTGGATCAATACCGAAATTGAGTTGTTGAGTCCCTGTTGGGCCATCCTCCTTACCATGGACACATTAAAGAGCCTTTGAAAATTGAGTGAAGTAGTTCAGACTCTATGCGATTTCATCCTTTTTCAATGACCTGCAATAGTCGAAATTGTACGCCTGACAACCTATTGTGAGCCTATGTGTGTGTGTGTGTGTGTGAGAGAGAGAGAGAGAGAGAGAGAGAGAGAGAGAGAGAGAGAGAGAGCACTCTACCACTAGCAAGTAGACAGAGACAGAGAAAGAGAGAGGTGGGTCATTGGGACCAAGACGAGACCTTGATCAGGATAGCTACTAATGATGATGTAGAGGCAAACATGGGACAAGCACTGTCCATTGGTGGGGAGTGCTTGGTAGTAGAAGATGGGTGCTCAAGGAAATATGTGTGTATGGGTTTGCTTAAGCCACTAAGATTTTGGTCTGGTAGCAAGAGAGAGCTAATGGCTAGGTGGGAGCAGTTGTAGCCACAACTCGGACAGTGTGTGTGTGTGTGTGTGTGTGTGTGTGAGAGAGAGAGAGAGAGAGAGAGAGAGAGAGAGAGAGAGAGAGAGAGAGAGAGAGAGAGAGAGAGAGAGAGAGAGAGGACCCCATTCCATTGTCCAAACTTAGGGGACGTATTCTTCTTCATGCTCTCTCTCACCCCCCCCCCCCCCCCCCCCCCCCCCCCCCCCCCCTCCAACAATGATGGCACTTCCCTTGACATTAAAGCATTGTGGGGGCTGGTGTATTGAGAGATATTTATCTGCAGGTTATGATGGTGATGTAGTAATTGAAGCAAAAAAATAAAATGGGTCCTTTTCTTACAATGGTGAATACAAAAAGACCTTAATTGGGGATGCAACGATGGAGAGCATCTTAGCATTGGATGCATTTGGGCTTCTTCTATGGTTAGCAATGTTATTTTAGCTTTTAAGAGCCATTGTTGCTGCATACTTTAGCTTCGCATATTTGGAGAAGCTGTAGATGTTTTACATCTATCCCAAGGCATGTGTGTGTGCGCGTGTGTGAGAGAGAAATAACATAATTTTAAAAAACATAGAAACAATCCAAAAAGGGACATTGGTGTGCGTGTGTGTGTGTGTGTGTGTGTGTGTGAGAGAGAGAGAGAGAGAGAGAGAGAGAGAGAGAGAGAGAGAGATTGTTATCTTCCTAGAGTGATTACAAGGACTACAGTTTCATCACCCGTGGGCACACAGATACACACACACCTACCTATATATGACTTCGTATGTGTGTCTGAGTGAGTGTGTGTGTGTGTGTGTGTGAGTGTGTGTGTGTGTGTGTGAGAGAGAGAGAGAGAGAGAGAGAGAGAGAGAGATTCTTCCTTTTGGTCTACCTTGATCTAGCAATGCTACCAAGCTTGCTTATAGAGATTAGATAAGTTAGCATGGTGTGAAGAGATGAAAGCTAAGAGAAGTCAATGTAATAATAAAACTTTTTTTTAATAAATGGAGTGGGTTGTAGAATTGGTTTCAATGATAGGAACGCAATTGGATTCAATGTCTCTGCTCCACTCTCTTACTTGCTTCTATCCTTGTACGTATGTATGGATGTATGTATACATATATATCTATATGTACAGATAGTACACACACACACACACACACACACACACACACACACACACACACACACACACACACACACACACACACACACACATATATGTGCTTGAAGCGAAGATTTGTCACATACGTCTTGAGACATCTTGATATGTTTCAATCATGTCTATATGTACACATAGCACACACACACACACACACACACACACACACACACACACACACACACACACACACACATATATATATATATATATATATATATATGCTTGAAGCGAAGATTTGTCACATACGTCTTGAGACATCTTGATATGTTTCAATCATGTCTATATGTACACATAGCACGCGTGCACGTACAAACACACACACACACACACACACACACACACACACACACACACACACACACACACACACACGCTAATACACGAGTTGTTTCTCAAGTGTCACCACTTTATTTGGTTTGAAAAGAAACTTTTTTTCAAAAAAAACCCCCTCTTTGCTCTTCACATTTACAGGTCTAGTAGACCATCCATGACATGATCACACAAACAACTGTCACAGTAGAAACAGGTGTTTGGACGTTCTGACAAAGGTAGGATTCAAGTGGATAAGAGTACACCATACTCCAAGGTTCGTGGTGTGATATTGAAATAACCTCTGAGGGGCTGGCCATAACTACGATACAAAAAAATCTTTCGAAAAGGAAGAAACTGCGCTAGCAGGTATAATCGCTCTGAGAAACCTCGCTTCATTGAGTATTCTACATAATAGTATCGTGGCCCTATACCCATTGCTTCAGTTACCATCGCCAGACGAATGTTATTCCTAAAATGCTCTCTACCCCAAAGTGTCACCCTGGTCACTCGGTTCTGATGTGTCCACCACTTCGTCTGAGTCACAGATGTGTCTAACTGCGGAAATAAAAGTCGTTCGTAACGGAGGAGTGTGGCTCGCTTAGTAGACTCACTTGACTGCTGAAGATGTGCAATAGATATTGCTAAAACCTGTTCCCCAGTATGAGCCATAACAGAAGAAGACACCTGATAACAATGTTGGATATTTACTTATAAACTTGGAATCAGCTACTCTCAACAGTTGCTATACACTTGTTTTTTTTAAAAAAAGAGATGCTCGTCTTATATAGACTGATTGATGACTGAACCCAATGGTTGTGGTTAAAAGCACTATACTTTGTAGGCCTCATCTAGTTTTGCTTCAGCTTCTGTCTCAAAAAACTGTCCTAGTGTACGGACATTTTAACTTAGACTATGAAGAGATATGGTGGTATAGAATACTTGCGGTTTGTATCCAACATAGATTGAGGGCACTAGCTTGTATAAAGACCGTATATCGGTTTTTCTGGGCTTACATTCACTTGCTATCTAGTGCCACTTTATTGATTTAATAACTTGTTCTAGTGTGAGTGTGGGACCGCTTTTTTAAAAAAACAATCCTTGTATAAATCTCACCGTATGAGAGCTTTTCAGTATCTGCAGTACCCTATTATGTGTATCACGCTCTGGCGTTCTGCAGTCTGTAAGGTTTTCCCGTGCTTGGCTGAGCTGAGACGTTTCGTGAGCTCGCGTCTGGCTTCTCCTCAGGCTTCACATTCACAGATCTTATGCTGAGTAAGATCCCGGAGTAAAAGGTCTTGGAAGCCGGCCGTGATAGGGAAGCGTGCAGTATTCGTACCCGTCTGCAGAGTGACAGAAAGCTCGCCTATAAATGATCATCAGGTGAGCACCTATGCTCACTTAGCACTGTGATTCGTGATCTCTGTTTTACTTGCAATTCTGCGTTGCTGTGTTACTGCATCATGCCGAAAAAAAGTGATAAAGTGATCATGGAGACCTCTGCGTCAAGCTTACAGGTTATATTTCTGTTGATTTTCTAATCTTTTTAAACAAAGAGGAGATAATATGAAATGGATTCTGCCTATTTGCGTAACGGGAAGTCATGCTTCAAATTTATGATTGGTATATTTGTGAATGTTGGTAAAATGTAACTGCTCTTGGATCTGGTGCTTGAGGAAGTGTTTTGGACTGGGTTCTAGATGAATCTTTGAAATTATGGCAGGGGCATTTTTCTACCACATGATTATGATGCTAAAAGATTCAATAAGGGGCAGCCGAATGGGTTGGAATGTGATAAGGATGTTGATAATATACATATCAGCGAACGGTGTTGATTTGAAAGCATTTAAAACAAAAATTTATTTTCTGCTACCATGGGGTTTTTTTTGCCGGGGGTGTTGCTTACTAAGGAATAAATTGCAGGTTTTATCTCTGTTTTTTTTAAAAAAAAGGGAGGGTGATATTATTAATTAGATGCTGCCTGTGTACCTGACGGGAATTGTGGCCTTAAAAACTATGATTGAGATACCAGCTAACAATGAGAGATTGTGACTGTTCTTTTAACTTGACCGGGTGCTAGAGGAAGTGCTCGGACTGGATATTGGATGGAATTTTGAAACTGTGGCTGGAGTATAGTGTTACCAGATGACTGTGACTCGAGCAGTGTACTGTATGGCATCCTAGTGGGATGTAATGAGATGAAGATATTGATGTTATGCATTAAATGGGTGTTGATTTGAAGCAATTAAAAAACTTGAAAATGTCTGCTGACATTACTTTGTGCCGAGGTTGTTGCGTACTACTTGTAATCTGGAAGCTAAAAATGAAACTTTTTAAAGAATGGTTGTAACTCATTATTTGTATTAAGTGGACTTGCTGAAGATGCCGATTTCTTGAAGAAGGTAAGTATGATTCGGATTACTGCAGGGTTTTTGAATCAGGCTGATGGTTTTATAAAAAAATATATAAAATATGTATAGCTCAAAACTGTGTACAGAGACTGTCGGATTTTCTGATAAAGGTGAAAAACTTGAGGATCGGTTTACGATAGGTACATTTACTGACTGCCGACTTACTGTGTCCTTGATGCTTATACCTAATGTCGTGAAAAGTCTAATGAGACTCTGGCTGAACGGATAAAGCTGTTCCAAGTTGATTGCCTAATTGGATGAGGCTCGGAAAGCTGAAAATAAGCTTCGCATACCCTAAATTGTTGGAAATTTGGTTATGTTTCTTCTCCCTTGTTTGTTTTTACCATAATATTTCACAAGATGGTTCATGTAGTGTAAGGTCTGCTTGGCAAATCTCTGATTCAGCATATCAAATGAGTGCTTCTGGCTGGGACAGTGTTTTTTTCTTGAGAAAAAACAAATAAACTTTACACCGTATGACTCGCTTCGTAGATGATATCTCATATTTATGTGAACTTCACTTGGCCTACTGATATGCAATATGCTCTTGACTTGATACGTTTACTTCAAGTATATAAATTTTTTTCGAAAAGTGGCGGGACGTTCTCTAATGATTGAGCTATCTAAAAAACTAGCGTATGATGACTGGTTTTATTACAAACTTTGGCAAAAGGCTGTCAGTCATTGCATAATGACAACGGGGGTTTTTTTAAATTTTTTTTGATTTATAGCTTGAAAGGGCTTAGATCTGAAGAGTAGTTAAATTTTTCTGGTTTATAAAATATATATACTTGAAAAGTATTTTGGATTATGATCTGGTCCGAAAGTAAATTTTTTTTTTCATTTCGAATTAGGTACTATCCATAACTGAAAACTGGCCTTTCATGGCATTTAGTTTGTAGTGCTTTCGTGTCCGATTAAGAAGGCAGGTCGTGTCTGACTTGGATAAAACTACCTATAAAAAACCTACTAAGGTTTGGGAAATTTCCTTAAGTTTTTAAATCCTAATATTAGAACAACTACACTAAGATGAACTCCACTTTCCGTATTGGATTGGCAATAATCCATGGATCTGTTTTATTTTAAACAAAGATACTAGATAAGAACTGTGTGAAATTTTAAAAGTGACATGGATAACAACTGGGATGCCCAGCATCACCTGCGTACAGTCACGTGCTAACGAATTGTTTTCTTGTGGCTATGGGTGCAGGTGAGGGCTACCTTCTTTTAAAGCATTCAGTTCTAAGTTGGTGATGACTATGGATGTTCGCTTAACTTGAAGCTACATTACTCCGAAGTTGGGGATGGCTTCACCCCATGATTTACATTGATATCTATACTGCCTTGTACAATATTTGTTTTCAACTGCAAATAGATTATAGTACAATTCCACTGTATTGTCCTAGAATTAGTGGTCTGTGAACTGTGGTGTTCGTTTGCGTATATATAGGTTTATATATTTAGAACTACTACACACACAAAATGACATGAGTTCTTTCACTGGACAAAAATGATTGGCTGATAGTTATTTCGGGATACCTTCATCTACATCTCTATTATGCCGCACATTACATGATCACACAAACAACTATCACAGTAAAAGCATGTGTTTGGACGCTCGACTAAAGGTAGGATACGAGTCGCCAAGGCTACCCCATACTCCCGAGTGCGGGGAGTATTGTTAAAATATCCTCCTAATGGATGGCCATAACTACGATGCAAAAAAATCTTATGAGGAGGTAGGTACTGGGCTAGCAGGTATAATCGATCTCAAAAAACCTGGCTTTATTGAATGTTCTATGTAATAATACTGTGGCCCTAGGCCCAGTGCCTCAGTAACCATCGCCAATCGGATATTGTTTCTGAAATGCTCAAGACCCCAAAGTGTCACACTCATCACTCGGTCCTGATATGTCCATGACTTAGTTTGGGAAACAGTTGTTCCTAACTGCGGAAATAGATGAAGTTCATAACGGAGTAACGTTGCTCTCCGAGTAGATTCACTTGACAGATAAAGATGTGTAGTTACTATGGAAAAAATTTGTTCTTGGCTGTATGCCATAATATGGTTGATACACCGAGAGAAAACTAGTTGGAGTTGCTTACTCCGGAAAAGATACTCCGGACTGGGTTTTTATAAAAATATCACTTATCTTTTATAGACCCACTTTAAGACTCCTAGAACAGATTGGAAATTATAATAGAGACTCACCAATATTGATTAAATCTCTCACCTTTGAATCAGCACATGAATATGTTACCCTAGTGATAGCGGTATGGCATTAGCTTACTGTAGGGTTTTAGGAAGTATATGTAAATTGCTGTGAATGATCTTCCAAGGCTAGTTACAATAACTCGGACCGGGTATCGACTATGGGAATTGATTGTTATTTGTTGCCATGGTGATGTGGTGGACAGTGTGACTTGTCCTCGCTTTTAACATTAAAACTATCTTTACATCTTTTACATTGTACATTTAAAAAAATTCTCTGTAGTGGGTTTTCTCTGCATTAACTATTCCTGCCTCCTTCTGCATGCTACCGCCTGTACTGGGGTGTGGGTCTACAACCGAATAGGGTAGCAGAAGTTGCGCGATATGGCCTGTAACCTCCGGATCTTTGCCTGGGGGTTGGCTGGGGGTAATCCCTGAGGATATGCCCTTATTGGCGACCTCGATTGTAGGTGACATGTACAAGGAGGTGTCGCGTCTTCTGCAGATGGGCATCAACATGTATAAAGGACTCACAAGGTGAGTACTTATACTCACTTGGCAACGTGCTCTGTTATCACCTCTGTGTGTGTGAGTTCTAAACTGTGTGAGTGAAAGTTCTGCTGACTGCTGTGGCTCAACATGCCGAAAAAATATGAGAAGGTGATTGTGGAGGCATCTTCGGCTCCTAATCTACAGGTTAAGAAAAACTTGTTTTGTTCTTGAGTCTGTTGAAAGATTGTATGAGCCAGAATATGTGGCTTTGTAGAAAGTAGCCGATTTCTATGTAAAATGAAAGGGGTGGAAATAAAACATTTTTTCTGTCCTTTTATTGAAGAACCAGGTTCTGAAAAACAGTTTCTTTTTGATATATGGTAAGTAGCTCATATAGCTAAAATTTACTATTGGTTTACTTTATGGCAAATGGGAAGTAGTGAGTCTCGAATGATGCTATTTTTCCATGAAATATGCGGTGTGGCGGTTAACAGTTTTTTTTGAGATCATATCTGTCCCTTTGTGTAAAAAATTGCTGGTTTTGAGTGTAATTTGATGAATTACTGTACTGATTATTGGATGGCATGATGTCTAAATGGAAATGGGTATTTTTATGATACTTTTTTTTTCTCTCAAGAGAAGGTAAGCACTTATTAATTGGATACCTCAGGGCTCTGAATATAAGCTGGAATTTCATAGAAAAATAAACTTAGAAATAACTCAAAACAGCGAGCTGGATGGTTCGGTTACCTTAGTAAGTTATAATACAAATGTGTTGTAGTACTCTAGGTAAGGTAATAGATCCTGGATTGATTTGGTTTTTTTTTACTGAATCGACAAAAGGTTATTTTGAAATTACTGAATACTAGTGTCGGATGTGTAGCCCTACATTCGGAAATTTTATAGGAACTAAGTGGCATCTTATACTGGTTGGTGGTAGATAATTGGTTTCATATTTACTCAGTCTTTTTTACCATAGTACATCACAAGTGGTGAATATTAGTAAAAGTTTTCGGTTGCTGTTCACCAATTCAGCATAGGGACTGATTTCTACTGGCCATAGTTTGTTGGACCCTCGGGTATTCAATAAAATTTGCTTGCCATTGTCTGCTCGCCTTTTTCTTGCTCAAGTATATATTAACTGGTCTTTTCCTACCATCTCGCTGTATATACAACAAAATGCTTCTAGTGGGTTGGTTTAAAAGGTACTTGATACAATGAGGAATATCATAATTTTTTCCTTTAGCTAATCCTAGTTGGAGAATTTTATATCATTTCTTTCTCGGATGATGTCTGAGCTGGCTCTAAGGGACTGAGTCGTCTAGGGCAGTTTGGTATACAGTTTATGGCTGGCTTGGGGCAGCATTATGTTGGACATGACATAATAACATGGTTATTTCTTGATAAAGGAAGTGTATATCTAAACAAAAAAAAATTGGGGGTGTCTCTGGTTTGTAAATTGGTAAATACTTAAGGTTTTGGGGATATCTCAGCTTGGTTATAAATTGGTTCTTAAAATAGGATCAGTTTTTTTTATATATATATATATAATATACAAGGAAGTGGTGGTCCTTAATAAACTTAGATCTAGCTCGAGATTGCTTGTGCATAACTCTATAGTGTGAAATTCTCTCCAGTCTGTTTAGGAAAGATGTTCTTTTTAGTTTTTATAATCTCCCTAATATACTCCTAAGATCTTAGGATTGGCAAAGAAAAATTTTTTAATCAAGAAATTTACCAGATATTTAGCTGCTCTATGGGGTTTGTCACTTTCCTTATCAGATTGGCAGAAAGCCAAGAAACGTTTATATCTAAAAGAACAAGATATAAGTTAAGAACTATGTTTTTTTTATGGTGACATGGATAGAAACTGGGATGCCCAGCATCACCTGCGTACAATCACGTGCTAACGAATTGTTTTCTTGTGGCTATGGGTGTAGGTGTGGGCTACCTTCCTTGATTAAAACATTCTGTTCTTAACATATGGAGGATCTCTTAACGTGAAGCAAAATTTCCCAGACTTTGGGTTTGCGGTTTCCAGAGCTATATTTTGTTATGTTCATTACCTTGTACAAAATTTATTTTCAATTGCAAATAAATTACTGAACAAATCCATTGTATTTGTCTAGAATTGTTGTTCTGTGAACAATTAGTGTTCGTTTGCATATATATATATATATATATATATATATATATATATATAGATTTAGAATTGCTACACACACAATAAACGCAAAAGAGAGATTGACTTGGTTGTTGATCTCTCTCAGACAATGACTCTAGAAGTAATCGCATATTATAGTATAATTTATTATAATCTAGTAGGCTGGGGTGCTATCACACAGTCTCAATGGTTCTTTTTAACCTGATTGGTGAAAGGTTGCTAGCACGACCATTCCGCTGTATATTCAGGATTCTCGTTCTCACTTAACTTTAAATATTTCATTTCACAAGCTATTACTTCTGTTTACCGGGTTTTGGGAAAGCTCACTGCAAGGATGAAAGTCTGCTCTGACCCAGATAAAAGAGCTCTGATTTCGGAGAAGTTACGACTCGCTAAAGAAATAGAAAAGACCTTCCCTAATATCTCATTTAGGATAAGGCCTTATCTTCATAGGGCTGTAAAATTCAAAAAGATGTAACTCTTTGTGTTAGATCTTCAGGTCTACACATCTCCTCTAAAACTATGGAATTTTAACTACTGTTAATTTTGCAGATTGTTTCCCTTTCCCAAGGGCTTGCTCTTCCTATGAAACCCCTTTCCCTTGCTTCTCCTCTTGTACTAAAATGTATACAAGATAGAGAAGCCTCTACCTTAATTTTCGATGCTTTGAAGGAGTCTAGTTTGTCTCTTGTCCAACTTATTTCATTTGACCTATGGGTAAAAGTACTAGCTCTCCTTGTTAAGAATAAATCTGATGGTATCAACCTTTTGATGGAATTTACTTCTAATCTGGCTGGTCTTTCCAAAGCTCATATTCAAGACTTAGCATCATTCTCTTCCAAAGGCTCTGAACCATCCAATCTTCTTAGAAAATTTTGCGGGCTTAGTCCCATCTTTGTTACGGCTCCCTCTACTCCTATAGTCCCGCCACCGAATAGCCTCTTTTGCAGAGATGAAACTACATTAGAAGCTGTAAAAGAATTTCAGAATGACCTTTGTTCACTCAATGAAGCTTCACTTTTGGACATGGTACCGAAAGTCTCTAGGGCCTTTCCTTTTTTACCATCACGACAAATTGAGGTAGAATCCTTGGGGGGTAGAGCACAGGCTGTGGATGTTCCCAAATAAAGGATTTCTTGCACCCATTTCTATGGAAACCTGGGTCTTCCTTGCCAACCTAGCCCCTGCTACTATTGAAGAATGCAAACTTAAAGTTCTTAAAGGGATCCAGCCCTTGGACAAAGGGGATTTGATTAAAGCTCCTTTCAATATGAGTTTCCTTGATGATAAAAAATGTAGTTCGAATACAGGTTTATATGCAAGAACTAAAGGAGTGATGACCTTTAGTAAAAGTAATGCTGATTACTACACTGAGACAGTGTGGAATCTGTTCAGGCCTTACCTTAAGTGTGCTTGCAGATTCTTGGATCCCAAACCTGCTTGTAAGTCAAGCATAATTTAGTTTGACCATGCTATTTGGTATGCCCTCAACAATCTGCCTAGTTTCTTTCCTGACAAAGCAGAAGAATTTCACATTTCCCTCTTTTGCTCATGGCTTGGCGAACAAGCTAAGGATCTGGTCTTAGCTCAAATTGCCTTTATTCATTATAGATCAATTATGTGTGACACTCTTGAAGAGCTTGGATCGGATGGGTGTGGTACTCTTCTAACAACTTATGGCGGCTTTAAAGGTATCAAAAGTATGGTTGGGCAAATCAAACCAAATATTGAAGATGATGAATCTCAAGTTTCCAAATGACCTAATACTCTTGTCTCTCCGGCGGCATTGTGAGCGGGATGGAAACACACACAACGCCTCTATAATGACCCGACACACACTCTTGGGATGATACACACACACATTATGGGGCACCACTCGGCTTACACAACCAGCCTGGCCGAGACAGGAAACACACAGACGGAGTGAGAAGAGAGAGATTCCCATTTGCCCACTCAACACTCACACATACACACTCACACACACACTCTCAATTCAGCTCAAAGGAGGCAAATTTCTGTTGTTTAGACTCAATGAAGCTCAGCCCAACACCAATGGGGCAAATAGTTTACATAGTATTGAGGAAATACACCAGATACAACCACAAAGTTAAGCAGAGGCTTCACTCACCGGAGAAGATTACACAGAAAAACAGCAAAAAATCTATGAGGAATTTGGCAAAATGGACAGCGCCATTGCGTTCGGAACGCCCAAAAACCCCACCCTACAATGTCACAGTGCTCAAATCCGACCTCGGATGAGCAGTTTAGGGCCAAAAAATGCTCCAAAAACAGCAAAAACACACTTGCGACTGTTCCTCCTCTCTTCTCCACTTTTTTTCTGGTCTTCTCTCAGTTTTTTCAGTTCCCACACTTAGCTTTATTAGTTGGGCACCCGTGGCCTTTTAGATGACCTCAAACGGACCCCGAACAGGCCAAAAACCTTTTTTGCATCATCCGCACACCTGGCACTCAATTTTTCCAAATAATGCATCCCGCAACCACGTGAAGTGGCCCCAAAAAGTGGTCCTCATGATGACCTTTCTGCATAAGTATCACAAGAAAACACCCACGTCGTGTCCATACTTCTCCGCGTGCAAGTATTGACCCCGTTCGACCTCCTGACGCCACTCGATGCCATCTGATGCACCTGCTTACCTCATGTCGTCGGCCCGCGGATAGCTTCCTTGAGAAATTTTACGCGCTACCAACTCATCCTTATTGTAGAAAAAACACAGTGGTACTGGTAATAGTGAAAATCGATGCACTATGTACACCCTGTCCTACCTGTACACATGTGGGCCCCACCCACGTAACCACCTAGCTCTGAAAAATGGGCAATTCTTTATTTGATGCACCATGCATGTATATGTACATATGCACAATTCCTTGCTACAAAAACCTCCTGACATAATTTGCCCACCCCCTAGCCTGCTAGATCATTCATGATCAGCAGCAGCAAAAAGCGATATGAAACTCGGAGTGTCACAAGTCTCCTCATCCCTCACCAACACTGCTTGATCCACAGACAGCTCATCTTGCTCCACCATCATCAATCTAGCATGATACAATTTAAGATGCAATCCATTTACCCTTGACTTATGTAGAACACCATCCAGGTTAGCCAGCTGATAAGTGCCATTTGGAAAACACTCCACTACCTTGAAAGGGCCTTCCCACTTAATTTGAAACTTCTTTTGGAAGGTGTTGTCCAGCTTACTGTTGTAGCGCAAAACCAAGTCATGTTTCTTGATACCCTTACTTTTGAACTTTTCATTTATCTTTGCCAAAGCCTTATCCTGCATCTGCTCATAATGCTCCAATGCGCTCATCCTATCCAGCTGGATCTCTTGTAACTACAAGAGCCTCTCTTTGAATGCATCACTAGGCGGCCCAAGCAACTTCTCTAACATCTTGACCGTAGGCAACTCTACCTCCACAGGCAATAGTGCTTCCTTTCCATACACCAAATGAAATGGAGTAAACCCTGTACCTGTCTTCACCGAAGTACGATAAGCCCATAATGCACTAGGCAATTCCAAATCCCAATTCTTTCCTTAGTGCTCTGTCACTTTAGAAAGAATTTGTACCAACTCACCATTGAATCTTTTATTTAAGCCATTACACTGCGAGTAATAAGGAGTGGTATGCTGGTGCCTAATCTTCATCTTTGTGCATAAGAAGTCTAGCAGTTTAGCTCTAAATCCTGGCCCTTTATCTGAAAGTAGCTCTAATGGCACCCCAAACTTGCAACATATTTCATCATACACAAATTTTTCCACATCCTTTGCAGTGATCTGTTTTACTGCTATAGCCTCTGCCCATCTAGAGAGATAGTCCACTGCCGTCAAGATATAGCTTTTGCCCCTGCTTGTGATAGGTAACGGGCCTATTGCATCAATCCCCCACTTTTCAAACACATCAAACGCCATAATGGTTTTTCGTAGCTGTGACTTCAACACTCTCTTCGCAAATGCTTGACACCTATTGCAAGACCTACACCAATGGTGAACATCCTTGTGCAAACTAGGGCATACATACCCCTCTTGCAAAATCTTATGCACAGTGATCTTTAGAGAAAAATGGCCACCACATGCACCTTCATGATTCTCTTCCAGCACTCTGTAAAGCTCCTCCCGCCAAGGTACACGTCTCAACACGAGATCAACCCCTTTCATGTATAAGACATCACCAATCAATTTGTACCTGTATGCTCTACGCACAAAGCCATACTTCTTAGACTTCTGAATCTCCTTTGGAATGATTCCTGTTAGCAAAAACTCCTCTTCTTGAGCCAAAATTTCCCGGCCATGATAAAGAGGTAAAGTGGTCCTCAACACAAATAGCTCCCCAATCATGCTTTGAGCTGTTTCATGTGCCTCTCCATTTAGAGCACGTTCAATGTGTCTGATAATCCATGCTTCGAACTTTTTTAAGAGGCCTTTAATTCTGAAGCACATTTCCTTCAATGAGGTGTCCTTGTTCTTCCACACACCCAGCACTTGCTTCACCACTAACAAGGTATCACCTTTTATGCTCAACCTTCGAACCCCATGCTTCAAACAAATGTGTAATCCGGCTTCCAGAGTAGCATATTCAGCCTCATTGTTACTATGAGCATCCAGTTTGAACCCTCTCTTGCATACTAGCTTCCCCTCTGGATCATAAAGTGCTATACCCCCTGAAGCTGCATCATGGCTCTTTCTGTATGAACCATCAAAGAACAACACATGTGCATTGCTGATCTGTGGCACTTCTTCAACTACCTTTATCACCACCTCTTCCTTAACAATAAGGGGATTCTCCTTGTAGGTCAACAAATCAGCTAGGGTAGCCCTTGTACTATCTTCCACTAGAAAAGAGAACTCAAACTCTTGCAGCTCAATTACCCATTTCTTCACCACATTTGACATGTTAGTACCATTAATTAACTGTGGCAAAAAGGCATAACTCTTCAAGAAAACAAAAGGCCGTGGTAGCAAGTAATGACAAAATCGTCGACAAGCAAATATTACATTGGCCATCACTAGCTCTACTTTCGAGAACTTTCTCTCTGCTACCAACTTCACTCGGCTTGCACAATACAGTGGCCTCATATAATGGCTGCCCTTCCCCTTTTGCAATAGCATGGCTCCAATGGCATCATCCCCTACTGATGGATTTACATAAAACACTTTCTCCCAATCAGGAGCCTGCATGGCTGACAACCCCCCTAACACCTCTTTCACCTCTTGAAACACTTCTTCGCACTTGTCATCCCATTGCAATGGATCATGCTTTGCCACTTGCTGTAATGGATAAAGAAGCTGCGAAGACAATGGAATAAACCGTGCCATGTACTTCACTTTGTGTATAAAAGTTGCCAATTGCTTCGTACTCGTAGGTGATGGAAGAAGAATAATAGACTTAACCTTTTCTGGATCAGCCTCAATGCTATTTTCTGACACCATATGGCCCAATAACTTCACCCTTGGCTGTGCTAGATGACATTTCTTTGGATTTAGTTGTCCTCCACATTCATCATATCGAGCCAATATCATCTGCAGCTTCTCATGGTGTTCATCCTACTGCTGTAGACACAAAAGTCATCCATAAAATCTTTAACACAAGTACCAATGAATGGTGACAATACTCAATTTGCTCTCTCTTGATAGAAGGATGGTCCATTTGTTAACCCAAATGGAAATATCGTGTAGCAATAACAACCCCATGGTATAATGAAAGTTGTCTTTGTTCGGTCTTTAAGAGCAATCTTCAATTGAAAATAGCCTGAAAAACCATCACACACACTGTACCTCTCATAACCTGCCCACTGAATACAAGATCTGATTGATGAATGGAAGAGGATATGGGTTCTTCTTAGTGGCTGCGTTTAAGGGTTTAAAATCTACACAAATTCTCCACTTCCCATCCTTCTTTGGACTGACTACAACTGGACTCACCCATTCTGTGGTCTCCACAGGGGCTATGAACCCTGCCTTCAATAACTTGTCCACCTCTTCTCGCAAGGCTTCCATTTGCTCTTGACCCATCCTTCTTAGCCTTTGCCGCACTGGCTTAGCACCTTCTTTCAGCTCTATATGCATCTCTTCACCCTTGAACCCTCTGATCTCTTCATACGAAGTAATGAACAAATCAGGAAAGCTAGCCAGCATGTGCAAATATATATCCTTCTCCATAGCTGAGAGGTCTCCACTGATCGTTTGTGTCATCAATTCCTGCTTCTTTGAAAACTCAACCTTGGTTTGCATCAGCCCTTCAATCACTTCATAAGGCCCTTCACTTTCATCCTCAACTTCATTCGCAAATGCAACTAAACCAAACTCCTGGATTTCTTTGTCCATCAAAAGAAATGCAACATCAGCATCCTCATCAGTGCTGGTAGTGCTATCAATGTCCTCATCTGTCACCGTGGAAGAGTCTTCATCACTAGACTCATCCTCATCTTCATAAAGCTCCTCTAATCGTTTCCTTGTGTCCATATTATAAAGCTTCTTGGTACCTGTCTTTCCATAGAGGCTAATCGTACCATGTCGCCAATCTTGAACAGCTCCCACTGCACGTAACCATGGTCTGCCCAGTATAAAAGGATATGCTCCCAATCCTACTGGCATCACATGAAAATCAACCACTGCCTTTGCATCATATGCCTCCACTTCTAAGCTCTTTACAACACCCAAACATTTTACTTTCTGATGGTTTGCCAATCTGATTCGGAATCCTGACACCCCACTCACTATGAGACCCATCTTCTCAACGCATGAGTGTGTTATGACGCATATTTGGGCTCCACCATCCACATAACCTTGTCCCAAATTTTTTCTTTTGTGCCACACATCTACGATTGGACAAATGTCCGGTAGCTCATCCATCGCCAACACCTTCACTGAACCTATCTCTGGCTCTTTCTCCGTTGGGTTAACCATCCTCTTCCACTGTCGCTTTAGTTTAGGAACCATCTCTATGAGCTGCCCAAAAGTAACATCTGCCTTCCTGCTTGTCAGATCCTCCTTTAAGTCATAGCTTAATTGCCCATCCCCTAGTGGAAAATCTAAAACATGAAACTTGCAACGAGCCCTCCTTTTCCTCTTGGCCTTGACATCCTCGTCTTCATGGCTCTTTCCCTTCTTTTTGCTAGGACCTGGGGCACTTCTTCCTTCCTTGTCTTCTGTGGTCC